>NW_027094092.1:59745889-60438079 GCF_029207755.1 Chamaea fasciata | reverse complement strand
ATCAAGCCCAACTCCTGGCCCTGGACACCACAACAGCCAAGAGAGTTACTAAAGGTCCCAAAGATGCTGAAGATCTTTCTTAATTATATATATATTTATTTTTATTTATATGTATTCATGTTGGTTATATATTTATTTTATATCAATACATATGTAGATAAAATGTAACACTCATGTATCTGTGTAGCTGAACCCATTGCTCCTTCCCTCCAGCCTCCTCCCTGCTCCCAGTGACCTCTGGAAACCCGGATTCCTTTAAACATGCCAAAGCCACTCCTTCCAGGATAATTATGGAGCCAAAAAAAAAAAAAAAAAAGTACAACCAGAGCTATTTTCATTTATCACGAGTCCAGCAGAAATGCTGGTGTGTTTGCTGGGTGACACAGCCACTTGTCTTGGGGCAAAATCTATAATTTCAGGAAAACATGAGTCTTTCTGGAGTGCACTGGAGTAGAGCCCCCTCCATCCCCCCAACGGGGATTTAACTGCAGAGCAAAGTTCAAAATGGAACAAAAATCCCTCCAGCCTCCGGTCATAACACTTGAAAAATAATACTTCGAAATGGGGAGATAAACAGCCCATAAAATTCTCGTCAGGTTGAGGCAATAAAGCTGCAGCCAGGACAAGCTGATGCTCCCAGAGCTGATGGGGCTTGAGAGGGGCTTGAATCACATCTCCCACATGCCTTTGACACGTGCAATGGAAACAGCAGCCACCACCTGTGGAAGGCATTTTATCCACGGATAACACGAGGATGGTACCTGAAATTCTCCCGGACCTGCCACCATGGGCAACCCTCACCATTGTTTTCATGGAATCAATGGAATGGTTTGGGTGGGAAGGGACGTTAAAGCCCATTAAATACCATCCCAGCCCCTCCCCACCCTCCCAGCCAGGAATTCCTTCCCAAATCCCATCCATCCCTGCCCTGTGGCAGTGGGAAGCCATTCCCTGTGTGCTGTCCCTCCATCCCTTGTCCCCAGTCCCTCTCCAGCTCTCCTGGAGCCCCTTTAGGCCCTGCCAGGGGCTCTGAGCTCTCCCTGGAGCCTTCTCCTCTCCAGGTGAACATTCCCAGCTCTCCCAGCCTGGCTCCAGAGAAGAGCGGCTCCAGCCCTTGGAGCATCTCCGTGTCCTCCTCCAGATTTTCTCCAGCAGCTCCATGTCCTTCCTATGAGGATCCCAGATCTGGATGCAGCAAAGTCCAAAGCAGAAGGAACAAGAGCCCTGCAGCCTCCTCCTGCCTTGTGTTTACAACAGGACTGAGCTGGGACTACAAATCTCCTCTCTTCAAAACCATTCCCCCTTATCCTATCACTATCTGCCCCTGCAAAAAAAAAATTCATCCCACTTTATTTTGAGGAAAACAAATATTCAGGAGAAGACCCACACCCATCCACGGAGGTGCCCGAAAAAGGGGCTGGACCTGGTGCTGGAATTTCAGCCTGAGAAGAATATTCCCTGCATGAAAAACAGTTTGACTTAATAAAGCAAAAAACCAAGCACCAAACGAAGAGGGACAAAAGGAGCCTTGTTCCCAACTCTGTGATTCCATGAGCACGACCCAGCTGAGGAGACCTCCCCCTTATCCCCGTGTGCCAGGGCACACGCTCATGGCAAAGCCCTGACGTCAAAGCCCCCGTGAAAGTGGCACAGAGTGATTCAAGAGCAAGGAATAAAGGAGGAGGGAGAGGGAGAAAAAAAAAAAAAAGCCCAGTGGAAGAGGCTGAGCACATTGGGATGCAATGCTGCATGTGGATGTTCCATGTGTCTGTCCTTGCTCGGGGAAATTACGGAGTGTCTGCCGCTAACGAGGGAACTCGCTGCTGGAAAAACAAGTGGGATTCTTTTATTGCCTTTCATTGGGATCCTCAGTGAGCTTTGCAATGGAAAGTCCCTGCCTTGACGAGGCAGGGGTGGTAACTGGAGTCCTGAAGGGCTGATACACAAACTCCAGCTATCCCAAAGTGCTGCTCCTGGCAGTGCAGGGCTCGAGATGCTCAGCCCGTGGGATGCAGGGAGAAGAGCGAATCCTAACAAGCCTGAAAGCCACTGTTTTTCTAAAGTAAACTCGAGGAAGGAAGCTCTTTCCAGTGTTAATAGGATTGCTCAATTAGCTTACTTGAAAGTTTATTAACTTGGATTGCATCTTGTCCCACCCCCCCGCCATGGGCAGGGACACCTCCCACTATCCCAGGTTGCTCCAAGCCCCGTCCAGCCCGGCCTTGGACACTTCCAGGGATGTGGCATCACGTTTTCCTGCGAAATTTTCTCAAAAATCTTTAGCTTTTCTGATATTTGGTATACCTTTATGTTCCATTTAAATGCTTGCACAGCCATACCCAATCCTGTCTAAACCCCTGAGTAAGGAGAGAAGTTTTCCAGTGATGCTGAATCCAGCTGGAATATCAGGAAACTCTCCAGAGGAGCTGAAAGCTGAGGTCACCTCAGCCCTTCAACACCCCCAGCAGTGAGGGGCTCAGGAAGGTCTTTGCCAGTGCTGTGGCAGAATTCCTTTAAATCCCTGCACCAGCAACCCAGAGAAATGTGGATAACTCATTTTTCTATGGCACAAAGGAAAGCAAGGGTGGATCAGTATTTTTTTAATTGGATTTTCTTTTTGAAACAAGATCTTCACAACCTGATTTTGCCAACTGTCCCCCCACCATTCACTCATCAAGCAGTCCTCCAGAGGAGGCTTTCACTGGCTTCTCCTGCCTCCGTGGAATCATGAGAAATGGCCGAAAACTCAATTTAAGGAGCGTGGTTTCCATGATTCAGCCGGCACAAAATAAGAAGCATCGGGCAGAAATGCAGCAGGGAAGGAAGGAAGGAAAGGAAAGAAAGGAAGGAAGGAAAAGCACTTCTCCAGGGAGCTGTCCTGAGGAGCAGCCCAGCCTCCCTCTCCCTCCAGCCCTGGATCACACTCCCTTCCCTCTCCAAAAAGGACAAGTGTCCCAGGATGACAGCAGCCTGCAGTCCTGACTCATCCCCAAGGAATGTGCAAGCCAGAGGAGCTGGTCCTGCCAAAAAGACATCACACCCAGTAAGGGAGCCAGAGGATGTGTCCTGGGAGGGATGATGCATCAGGCAGGGAAAGGAGGATGATGGGCAACCTGAATTCCCAACCTCGACATCCCAGCCTCCCACCAGGCAATTCCCCAAGTGCTTTAATGACGGTTAATCCCTGGGTAAAGCTCAGATCCCTGGAAAGTGACGTCTGGAGCCCTGAGGACACCTCAGGCAGCCTCACCCCACTCCATAATTGTAACTGTTGGTCCTTCTCTTACAGATCCATGTGGGATCATTGTTGGAAGAACAGGGCACTGGCACAGGGTGCCCAGAGAAGCTGTGGCTGCCCTGGATCCCTGGGAATGTCCAAGGCCAGGCTGGACAAAGTTTGGAGCACCCTGGGATAGCAGAAGAAGTCCATGCCCACGGCAGGGGTGGAATGAGATGCTGCCTTTCAACCCAAACCATTCCATGATTTCTTTTCGGTTCTGCCTGTTGTCCCAAGCTCATTAATGAACACAAAACACTTTTAAAAGGATTTTAACACCTCCAGCCTTGAGCCTGGATCTGCCTCACTCAATCTCAGGCCCAAGTCCTGGCACTAAAGCCCTGGGGCAGGACATGAGGGACAGGGACAATTCCTGCTGCAGAAGCTCTGGAGCAGGACAAAACTCCCCAAAGCTTTGGGGAGCATCAGCCAGGAAGGGAAGCTGAGCAAGACAGGGACAAAGCTTCCTTCAGGCAATTTCATAAAGCCCCGACTTTCTAAATGAACTGGAGTTTCAGCAATTAACCCTTCCCAAAGCACCCGTGCCTGCAGGGAGCAGGGGAGAAGAAAGAAAACAACCACCAGGCAAGCAGAAGAGGTTTAAAACCCATTGGCAAGATGGATTTTTTTGGGTGCTGTCAGGATGTTCTACAAGCTAAAAATCAGCTGAGGTTCCAAAGGGGAAGGTTCCTGCAGCTGCTGGTTTTTTATGTGCATCCCCTCCCAGAGCTGTCCTCAACCTGTTGGCCAAATTCAGCCACGTTTCACCAAAAAGTGGAGGTGTCCCAAGACCCCACCTGGTCTGGGAGAGTGGGATCAGGGCTGGCACAGGGCCATGCCATGAACACAGCTCCCAGCTGAGGTTCACACCTGGATGGCCACAGAGTGGGAGGTGAATCCAGAGGTGTTGCAGCCTCGCTGGAAAACGGGTGAATGAAAGAGAAACCAAGATCACTTCTCCAGAAATAATAATAAAAAAAGCACAAATAAATAAATAAATAATAAAAAAAGCTTTCCTCTGGTTTCCTGGGCACTTCTCAAGGTCTGTCCCAACAGTTCTACCTGGTAGAAGCTTCAGCCCAGATGAGAGCAATGTGTGAAAGGCAAACCTGGGCAAAAAAACCCCTAAATTACAGCAACTCTGCTAAAATTCCATCCAACAGGAATTTGGGGGAGGGGGGAGGTCTCAGCATTTTCCCGAATTACACACCAAAAACCCCAGAAAGCCACAGGAACATTGAGAACTGAATCCTGCCAGATGAGTTTTGCTCAGTTTTGTTTCTCTGCCCCTTTCTAAGCGATCAGTTAATTCACATTTCAGAATGAGAAGGAGGAAATGCAGCTTCTCCAAGATGTTTTCACACCATCAGACTTCTCACCCTAAGCATACCCAGGGCTGGAAGTCAGTGAGCTCCACAAGGGCTGTGAATCTCCTTCCTTCCCCTCATCTGTCAGAAAAACCACCCCTAAAAAAACTCCCCCAACACCCAGACCAGGAGCTGGTGGTGCTGGTATCCCTGGTGATGTTGAAACAACCGAAGTTTGCAGTGCAAACAATCCCTCATCTTTCCCAACTCAGTAAACATTTCCCACATCCACAATTTCAGGCAGTAGTCCACAATCCTTTTTTTTTTTTTTTTCCTTTTCTTTTTTATCACATCAAAGACCAAGGGTTAAAATCCAGGTGCCTGGTTTGCTGAATCATAGAATCACAGAGTGGCTGGGGTCGGAAGGGACCTTAAAAACCTATTTAATTCCACCCCCAAGAGACACCTTCCAGCAGACCAGGGCGCTCCAAGTCCAACACGGCCTTGAACATTTCCAGGGATTCTATTCTGAGCACGATTTCTCGGAGTTTTTGTATGGTTTAGGCAGGCTCAGCAGATGCCTGGTGGAAACACAAGCCCTGATGGAGAGGAAAATGGAAGAAAAAGGGAAAAAAAAAAAAAGTATTTAAAAAAGGGGAAGTGTGTGAATATGATGATTTCTATGATTTTTCAGACACCAGCTTCTCCACGTGCCTGATGTCAAATCGAAACCTGAGGGAGCTGGAAGAGGAAACTACTGATTTGGGCTGGGTGGGAGCAGCAAACCCAACAATTTCCTGTCTGTGGTGCGACAAACCCAGGCTCTGGGATCAGCAGGAACACCAACACAGCCTCCCACCCCATGCTCCATCCCCTCTCACCAGGACCTGTGTAGCTCTTTCCAGCCAAATCTGATGGCTCACAGTGACAGAATCAAATAAATAAATAAATAAAATAATAAAAATAAAATCTTAATTGTCTTGACCCCTAAAGAATCATCACCACTCCTGAGGACAAATATTAATTGCTGTGACTGCAGCTTGGAGCTGCCTTCATGTGGCTTTTACCTCCCCCCACCCTGAATTCCTCTGTCGTTGGCAGCTCAGCTGAATATTCCACTCGGGCTCACAAAGAGGACTTTATTTGAGCCACGATCAATCCGAGCCCACGTAGGAGCTTCCTGGAGCCCAAAGCTGCATGTGAAGGAATGAGCCAGCCCCTCACGGATCAATGTGCATGGCTGGGGGTGTGTGTCCACAGCACTGGCACGTTGTCACTTAAATGTCACCAAAAATGTGCTGTTTGGGAGGGTGAGGAACAGCACAGGCCACGAGTGAAGGGATTAATCAAGGGGCAATGTGGAAATGCAGGGAATGGGAGCTGGTCTCCTTGAGGATGCTGCTGAAGTGGGAGCATCCGGCAGGGTACCAATTCCAACTCGGAGCAGCCCAAAATCCTGCCTGGATCTGGAGCAGGGGGACTTTGGTGCTCAGCAGGTGCCAGATCCCTCTCTGTGCTCACCATCCCACCGCCTGCCAGCTGCTCAAGTTTTGCTGTTTAAAAGCTTGGGAAGAAATTGTCCAGGGATATCTGGAGCAGGGTCAGTGCCTGCCCAAACGAGAGCAAACACCACCCCTGTCTGTGACATTATTTGGGACACGCTCCCAGCAGCCAGCCCCACAGGGAACACAAACAGCTCCCCGAGGACTGAATGGCACTTGGAGTCCTCTCATGCACTCAGAAAGCAACACTGAGGAGTGACCAGGGCTGGTTTTGAAGGAAAAAATCCTTCTCATCTCAGGTGGCAACTGATGGGCAGATGAGCACCTGTGGATGTCCCAAGTGAAGGTGTCCAGGTGACATCGTGGGCACAGATTGGAGAAATGCCCTGAGTCACACCTGGCCCCAGGTACTGGTGCTCAGACACCTAATTCTGGGAAGCGTGGCTACAATCTGAGGATCCCAGAATGGTTTGGGTTGGAAGGGGACTTAAAGCCCATCTCATGCCATGGGCAGGGACACCTTCCACTATCCCAGGCTGCTCCAAGCCTTGTCCAACCTGGCCTGGAACACTTCCAGGGATCCTGGGGCAGCCACAGCTTCTCTGGACACCCTGGGCCAGCCACTCTGAGAGAAGAAATTCCTTCCCAATATCCCATCTATCCCTGCCCTCTGGCAGTGGGAAGCCATTCCCTCTTGTCCTATCACTCCGTGCCTTGATCCAAGTCTCTCTCTAACTCTCCTGGAGCCCCTTTAGGCCCTGCCAGGGGCTCTGAGCTCTCCCTGGAACCTTCTCTTCTCCAGGTGAGCACCCCCAGCTCTCCCAGCCTGGCTCCAGAGCAGAGGGCCTCCAGCCCTTGGAGCATCTCCATGGCTTCCCCTGGATTTGCACCAGCAGCTCCATGTCCTTCCTGTGCTGGAGTCCCCAGATGTGGATCCCTCATTCCAGCAGAGCCCAAGGCACAAGGAACAAGCCACCTACAAGCCAAACCCTGCAGCCTCCTCCTGCCTGGTGTTTACAACAGGAATGAGCTGGGACAAGGACTCCGTATTTCTCTCCCATAGCCTCAAGCTGTTTCCGAGAGTTCATTCCAGTTGCAAGGCAAAAAAAATTTCCCCAGCGAGTCTCACGAGGGCCTGGAGTGTTTATAAGCACTGCAAAACCTCAAACACAAACCTGGGCAAATCAGTGACGCTGCACTTTGTTGGTGTTTTATTCATAAACCTTTCAGGGGTCCATTAAGGAGAGGAGGCTTCACAGGCAGAACAACACTAATATTTAGAATTGATCTTGCAAGGGATGGAGCTGAAAGCCTTGGAAGATAACACAGCAAAGCCTATCTGGTGGTGAAAAGAGCCCCTGGGGTGAAACCCAGACACGTTTGCAGGCTGAAACCACTTTGAAAAGGAGCCTGAAGTGCTGCAACCAAAACTGCATGGGACAACTCCCCCGTGCCAGTCCTCAGGTGACATCCCACCCTCTCCCAGGTGACAAAGGAGACAAAGGAGGAGCTGCCAAGGGGAACAATGGAGGTTAAACCAGTTGCACAAAGCCTTACCCCGGCTTCAATTCACAAAAAATCCCCCCAAGGCTTCAGGAGATGTCATCACTGCCTGCCATTGTCAGCCTGTCTGAGGGCAGAGGGTTTGCTTCGAAATTTACCCACGTCAGCTCCCCTGCCCATCCCAGGTCACTAAAACAGGGATGCCACCACATCCTTAACCCCTTTTGGTCCAGAAGGACACCTGTAATTCCAGATCTTGCGGGGGTTTTTTTCACTCACTTATCTATTTTCCTCAGGTACAAGCCCAAAAAGGTGCTCAGTGCTCCCAGCAAACCCCAGGAGCTGCCTGTTAAAGAATCCCAGAGAGAAATCCACATTTCCATCACAAAACTTCTATCCACGGACTTTGTGAATCTGCTCAGTGCACATTTAGGTCATCTGTCTTAGGCTGTGCCTCTGCCAGACACCATTTGTCCCCCCTGCCCTGTTTCTGTCAGCTATTCCTTTATTCCCACGACCAGGCAGAGCATCCCCCATACATCCCACAGAATTCCATAAACTCCACAGAGCTCCTCCCAAGCGCCTTTCAAAAAAAGCAGGATTTTTTTTTTAATTCCATGTGTTTAAAACAGCCTCAAGTTGACAACAACAATAACCTGCGTTCACTTCCTTCCTTCCTCTGCTCCCAGTGATTTTAAACCTCACTTTATTTTTTTTTTTTTTGTTGTTGCTGTTTTTAAGTCAATAGTGGCAAAATTCCTAAAAAACCCTGAGAGAGAGCACCAGGAGTTTCCAGTACAGACCCCAGCCCTCGCAGAACAACTAAATGCTGCTGCTCTTAAAACCTCAGCAGTTTGTTGGTTTGTTTTTGTGACTTTGCCAAGAACTTGGCACGGCTCAATTAACGGAGTGGCTTAATCCAGCGGGTGATGGATAACAGGGGAGCCAACAGGTCATTGCAATTCACTTGAGTTACCAGAATCCCTGTCTGCTGCTTGGGCTTCCTCCAATCCCTGCCTGCAGCAGCCACGGATTTTAATTGCCTGTTCCCAAAGAGTCCGATTGCAGCCGCCCTGCGCAGGCAGGGGCTCAGCCCATGGGATTTATGGATACCTGCAGAGGTGAAGTTAAGGAGGAAGAGACTTTGCTCGACTCCTGCTTCATCCCAACAGGATGTTTACTGCACTCTTTCTCCTACATGCATCAATAAATGCTGATGTAAATCGAGATTTTTTTTTCCCCCTTTTCCAAGCTCTCCTGGCTGCTGGGAGGAGGGAAGGCGTTTTTCCCCACTGCTCACTGATGGTGAAGAGCTCCTACCAGCACCCTGCAACCACAGTGTGGCTGATGTGCTGCAGATCCCCGCTGATGTCCTAAACTTCCCTGGAATTCCGGGCAGGCCACAGAAATCTCCTTTCCGTAGCCTGCAGGATTTGTCCCGAAGGATGGAGCAGGCAAATCCCAGCCCAAGGCAGTGACCCACCTTCCTTCCTTTCCCCACAGTGTGCAAGCGGAACGGCCCATGGGGGATCCCACAGGGAAACACAGAAGTGCAAGGAAACTTTTATTTTTAAAAAATTTCCTTAAAATTCACAGCAGAAAATCTGCTTGGCGGGACAAGAATTTTTTTTTTTTTTTCTTCTTTTAAACACTGAAAGTTGTCGAAGTAAGGAATTAAACAGAGGAATGACAGGGAGGAAGAGGTTAAAAATGCAAGGCAAGGGTTTCAGTGTGGAAAAATTGCAAAATGAATTAATGTGGAGCGGAGGCTGGATGAAGGGAGGCATTGAGGAGCACGGGAGGATGAGGAACGAGCCCCGTCCCACCCCGCTCCGCTCAACCCGACCCCGCTCAACTGGCAGCAGCTCAAAGGAGCCATAAAAATAATGAGAGGGCTGGAAGAGCTGACACGAAGGAAGATTAAAAGCAACTAAATACGTATAGCTTGGCTGGGCGACGGGAGCCAAGGGGAAAGGGAAGGCAACAGCCGGAGATATCCATGGATGTGACCATCCCGGGAAGGGAGGCGGCGGGGCTCAGCCCCCCGGGGAGCTCCATCCCCTCTCCCCACGCCGCTGCGGCCGCCGCATTCCTTCCCTCTCATACAATCCCTAATTTAACAAGTGGAGAGGATCCGGGCAAACATTTAGGGGGGGATGGATTACGTCAGGAGCTAATTTAGGTCCTCGCCGGGCTCCGGCCCCGCGCACATGCCTGGCTCTCCACACACTCTTGGGCCCTGGATCTGCTCCGGCGTCTCCCGGCACCCAGCATCGCTCCTTCGCTCACGGGCGGATTTCTTTATCGCCTCTAGAAAGCTGGTTTGCTTTTTTCCCCCGGCCACAGAGCGCTCAACTTCAGCCAAACTTTCCTGCACCTCCAGCGTTGAAGCGGAAAAAGAAAACCAGAATAATAAAACCAAGTTTTCCGGGGAGCTCAGGCTACCTCCAGCACGAGACCCTTTGATGCGAGCGCTCGCTTCCTTTCGAAACCCGCATTTATATCCATCCCTTCCTTCCTGCGACTCCAGATAATTAATAAATCAAAACCTAAGCACGGGGAGCGGGGGGGAAGATGGGCTTTTTTAGAGGCACACGCGGGCTCCGCAGCCCAGCGGGGCCGGCAGCTGACAGCTCCGCTACTCCCACAGCCGCAGGCACGCGCGGGACCTCGCAATTAATATTTTATTTGAGCAATTACAGCCATCAGCCCGGGCTGCACCGCTGAGTCAACACAGCCGAGCCATAAAGAGACAAGGGGGAGGAGGGTTCGGCGGGGCCGGGCTCCCCGCTGCCGCCGGGGACCGAGCCACGGCCACGTCCCGTTGTTCCCACGCGTCCCGGACGAAACGGGCTCTTTGTCCAGGTGCGCACCCAAAGCCACCGCACACCGCCGTGTCCCCAAGGTCCCCTCGCCCACGTCACCCCACGGGCGCTTAGGGAGCGCTTTGCTCGCACGGAACTGCAGGATGGAGTTTTGCTGCGAAGCGTGGAGCGCCCACAAACCCCCCAGCCCCCGAAGGAGAAAAGGGAGCTGTTTCCTAAGCCTGTGTAAAATCCCGGGCGCGAGGCAGCCGGCGGATGGGGCTGAGGCCCCGGGGGGGTAAAGTTTGGCTGGTGGAGGAGGTGAGAGGGAGAACCTGGAAGGGTGCAGGGCCTGGGACGGGGGGCTAGGGCAGAGTGGGGGGCTCCCGGTGCTGGCAGCTAAGGCAGAGTACTGGGAGAGGGTGCTGGAGCTAAATCACAGTACTGGAGCTTAAACACAGGACTAGGGCAGGATGCTGGGAGCCGAAGTACTGGGATAGGGTGCTGGGAGCTAAACCGCAATACTGGAGCAGGGTGCTGGAGCACAGCACTGGGTGCTCAGGCACTGCACTGGGGCAGGATGCTGGCAGCTAAAGCACAGTACTGGGAGAAGGCGCTGGGAACTGGGGCAGGGTGCTGGGACTCAAAAACACAGTCCTGGAGCAGGGTACTGGGAGCTAAAGCAGGGTACTGGGTCAGGGTGCTGGGAGCCGAAGGACAATCCTGGAGCAGAGTGCCGGGGGCTAAACTGGGATACTCAGGCACTGCACCGGGCAGGGTGCTGGGGGCTAAACTGGGCAGGCACTGCTAAAGCGGGCATTGCACTGGGAGCTGGAGCACAATCCCGGAGCAGGGTGCTGGGAGTGAACAGCACAGTACTGGAGCACCGGGAGGATGCCGGGCAGGTCGAGGGCTCCCCGAGAACTCACCGAGCTTCTCGACGAGGCGCAGCATGACGCCGCCGATGTGGATCTCGCCGGTGACCCGCAGGGTGACGTCGCGGCCCAGGTCGGTGACATGGACGCTCAGCTCCCACGTCCCGTCGGCGTAGCAGCCGTCCGGCATGCGGATCCCGTCCAGCGCCATGGCCCCGGCCTCCTGCGCCGGACGGAGCGGCAGCGGGATCAGCAGCGGCGGCGGGATGGGCCCGGCTGTGCCCGCTCCGCGCCCCGGGGCAGGGCTGGGGGCGCGGTGGGGCGGGATCGGGGCCGCGCCGCCGCCGCCGCTCCGGAGGGGCCGCCGCGGGAGGAGCAGCGCGGGCGGGCAGAGCGGGGGGCGGAGGGAGCGCGGCGAGGGAGGGAAGAGAGGGAGGAGGAGGAGGAGGAGGAGGAGGGGGATAATAATTAAAGGAAAAACGCGCCTGTGGCTGCCGGGCCCCTTGGCCTTTTATGGAAGCGAAGGACGGAGCAAGTGGGGGCCGCTCCAACATCCGGGAATCGCCGGGGGGCGGCCCGGCCGGCATCGGTCCGGCCCGGTTTGGGATTGTCCCGGTTCGGCCCGGCCCAGCCCGGCTCAACACGGCTCGGCTCAGTCGAGCCCGGCTTATCCCAGCTCGGCTCTGCCTGGCTCATCCCGGCTCGGCTCTGCCCATCCCGGCTCGGCTCTGCCCATGCCGGCTCGGCCCGGTTTATCCCAGATCGGCTTATCCCAGCTTGGCTCTGCCCAGCCCGTCCCGGCTCAGCCCGGCCCAACTCTGCCCAGCCCGGTCCACCTAATCCCGCCTCAACTCATCCCAGTTTATCTCATCCCGGCCCGGCTGTGCCCGGCTTTGCTCAGCCCTGCCCGGCTAGACTGGTCCCAAGGCATCCAGAGGGGGAAATTCGGGAGCCAGCCCGGAGAGCATCCATTAGTGCTGACGGAACTTCGGCATCCCAAACGCTCGTGGGTTCCACGGCAGCCGTACCCACTCTGCACCCTTTGGGATGTTTTTTAACACTGGCCCCAAATTCATAGGAAAAATCCTTCCCGATCGGCAAAACCTTACCTTGGCATAGTAGCCCGTGCCCCCGTTGAGGCTGGGAGATGGGTCGGTTCCCTCCATCCTCATAGTCTGTGTGAATATGAGAAATGGGAACTGTCTTTAAATAAAAGGGTCTGAACCGGCACAAATGGAGGAAAAAAAAATATTATCCGCTTCCTGTAGCTCCTCCACCCAGTGATACACACATCCCGCCAAGCAACCGCGCTTCCTGAAAATCCAACACGCGGAAGGGGCTGTGGTTTGAGGTCCAGTGCTGTGGACGTATCCTGCCCCGTGCCAGGTGATGGGAAGTCACATCCCGACAAAGCTGTGCCCGCCCGGCAGCCTCGGGGATGGCTCTGCCACAGCCGGCCCAGCGCTGTCTCCATGAGCACCATTCCCACACTCCCGGTGAATGGCGGTGGGAGCTTCAGGACCGTGGAATCACGGCATGGTTTGGGTTGGAAAGGACCTTAAAGACCATCCAGTGCCAGCCCCCTGCCATGGGCAGGGACAACTTTCACTAGACCAGGTTGCTTTGGCACCATACAGGCAACAAAACCTCCTAACGGGATGGTAAATTTTTTTTGCATTTTTCACTTTGCCATTATAATGGAGACATTTATAAAACCTGTCCCTCTGCTTTAATACCTAATATATCTTTAATATCTTTAATACTAATCAAACCTTTCCTGAGGTCACTCTGGGCAGACCTAGCCAGGTTTTATCCAAGGGTTTTTGCTAACGTGGCTGATGCTGCCAGAGGGAAACTGGGTGACGCTGCAGCAGGTGACCTCCCCCCCCCAAACCCTCCTGGGGCCTCAATCCCTGGTCAGAGGAACCCCCATCCCATCCCCCCAAATGTGGAAGCCGGAGCGTGATTTAGAGGGTGACTCTGGAGCGCAGGCGAGAGCCGGTCTGGAACAACAAAGCTTTCCCAGATGGTATCTCCGTGTTCCTCCAGCCTCAAACAATAGGGCAATAAATAGAAAGGGTTACTCTCGGCCCGGCGTGTTGGACGAGGTTCCCAGCTGATGCAATTGGATACGGCCCCGCGGAGCTGGTAACCTTTTAGTACAGCTGGCTGCACGCTGAGGAAAGGCTGCCGGCTCCTTCTGCTCCTAAACCCGCTCGCAGAGTTTCCCTTTCCCCGAGGAATCCCCTCTCCCTGCCCTCTCCATCCCAGGGGCACTTTTCCTATGCCGAGGGAGAGGCTCCCTGAGCTGCAGCGCTCGGCCGAGAGGCAAAGCAAGGTCAAAAATGCACCGGCGCAGCTCTTGCGTCAGAGGCAGCCAAGCATCCCCAGGGCTCTTCCCGCTGTTTGCAACAAGTCCTCGCTCCCTACGAGCAGCAATGGCCAAATAAGGTGCCAAAACGCATGGCCGCTTCCATCGGGATTGGGATGATACCTACCAGACCTGCCCACGCCGCAGCTCCCAGCCCGGCTGCCCCTTCTTCCTGGAAACCAGGATACTTTTCCAGTGAAATGGCTCCATGGGCATCCTTGAGAAATGAGCGGTGAAGCTGAATGACGATTTCCCTGGCCCCAGTCAGTTTTGTCCCTTTTTTTTTTTTTTTTTTTTTTTTAAGCTTGTGACCTCTATTTTGGGTTTTAAAGTGTTATGGGCAGTTGTTGAAAGCAGCTGGCGTTCCCTGCCTGTGTTCCTGCTTGGCTGCTCCGGGCAAGCCGGTCAGACTGGCTCTTCCCAGGGTGACCAGCCATGGAACTCTGCTACTCAGTGCCTTTGCTGGGTGACTGGAGCTGGGAAAGCAACAGCACTGAGCGCCCGGCCTCTCTCCATACACAGAGACAGAGAAATTCCCCGAATCTCTGTGTAAACAAATGCTCTGTTTCCTCAAATGCTCTGAGCACAACATGCTCTGACCTGGTGGTGAGCAGGCTCCTGTCACCTCTCTGCTTCACCTGGGTCTTCACATTCCCTGTCTGCAGCTTCTTTCTTAAAAAGGATGAGGTTTCAGGGAAAAAAATCCAACCAAAGAGGAGAAATGCAGATGCTTGTTATCCTCTCCACTTTTTGTGGCTCCAACACTTCCCAGCCCACATTCTCTTTTCCAAACCACTGCCACTGGTACCCCACTCTTCACGTGGGGTTTGCAAGCTCTTCACTTAACAAAATCATGGAATTGCAGACTGGTTTGGGTTGGAAGAGACCTTAAAGACCATTCCAATCCCTCATCTCTCCATCCCTTTCCGCCTCCAAGTGTCTTTTGGAGGCAGCCAAGGCTCCCTTTTCACAAATGACCATTTCCCAGCAGGGGCAAGGTCACGCTCCTGGCAAAGAAAACATGCTGGGTAACTCTGCTTCCTTGTTTATTCCTGGCCACATTTACTCTTCCCCGATTTTGTCATTTCAGAAGCATCCACATGACGTGGCTCTTCTGTTTTTCTCGATGTAAAGGCACAGCAATGACGCTGTCGTGGCTATGTGTCCTACAAATGCGCCACCACCTGGGTCGTGCATGGAGTTAATCCAGTATTCCCTAATGAAAGGACGAAGGATATCTGTGATGGGGATCTTGAAGAGGCACAGGAGATGGGGAGGTTTAGTCTTTCTAGGTTGTGATTGTGATTTGGTCACTCCAAGACGCATCCAACCTGGCCTTGGACACTTCCAGGGATCCAGGGACAGCCACAGCTTCTCTGGGCACCCTGGGCCAGGACCTCCCCACTCTCACAGCCAGGAATTCCTTCCCAATATCCCATCTAACCCTGTCCTTGGCAGTGGGAAGCCATTCTCCTCATCCTGTCACTCCACGTCCTTGTTCATGCCCCTTTTCTGATGGCCAAGGCCACATGGGGTGAAGCCAGAGGCCAAGACTCAACACTGTCCCAACCATCCAGCCTGGTCCTTCATGCCCGAAGGTTACAGAATCATAGAAAAGAATCCTGGAATAGTTTGGGTTGGAAAGGACTTAAAAAATAATCTCTATCCCCCTCTGCCATGGGTAGGGATGCCTTCCATAGACCAGGTCACTCCAAGCCCTGTCCAACCTGCCCTGGAACACTTCCAGGGCATCCACAGCTTCCCCTGGCAGCACCCGGAATAAACCCTAGGTGCAAGATAGAGCTATGCTGAGATAAGAGGCGCAAAGCTGGATTGAGATTCCTGTTCCTTGGCAAGTCAAGCTGAGGTTTTGAGGCCCTACAGCTACAAATTCCTCTCTCATTTTCCTCCCTCTAGCTCCTGAAATCAGCCACGCTGCACTGGAGCCTGCCAGGCTTGTGCTGCAGGACAAACCTTCCTGCAGGGCTCTTCTCTGTCCCCTGTTCACCTTCTTTCCAGGTATTTGGGTTAATTAAGCTCTCGAAGCCTCAGGCTGGGAGGTTTTCTCCTCTCCAATCCGCTCTTCGTTACACAGCACTCCACTGGCTCTCTGGCTGGGCCTGTGTCAGGCATTGCTTTCCTGCTGACATTAATTCCTGTGCTGTCATTTATCTTTTAGCCCTTTTCTGTGTCCTTCTGATGTTTCCACTGAGTGTGACTCTTGCTTTGGCCCACACAGGAAGCAACGTGCCCCAAATCATTTTCTGGTCGGTTGTCCCCAGTGTCAGGAGTGTCCTTGAATTTTGTGTCCTTCTGGAAGGGCTGGCAGGTTCTGGAGTATCCTATAACATCACTTTGAGCCAAAGGGAGTTGTCAGCTGAACGCTTGAATCCATGTGATGGAGAGTCTGGATAAATCCCAGGTAAATTCTCCTAAAAGCCGATTCATCCCCAGGGCTGCAAAATATCCCTGCACCTCCCTGCCTGGTGCCTGAGTGTCTCCCAAGAGCCAAGCCCAGGAATCCCTCCCACTGCTGATCTTCCTCTGCATCACCTGTGCCTGACTGGTGGTTTTGGGACCACTCATCATCCTCACCTTGTGACTTCCTGTGGTAAATGCTGCACAGGGATGCAGGAATTTGTCCCTCTCAGGTGCTGCTGTCCACATCCATCTTTCAGACATCTCCAGAACTCTCAGGGATGTTGGACCATCGCCTCCATCCAGCCCAAAGGCTCAAACATCTCCCACACCCCCTCCCTTCTCCCACAATATGCAACACATTAAACCACTTTCTATTGTCCATCAGATTTTTTGAGCCTTTGCCACTCCCGTTCTGGCTTTTCTCCACCTCCAGAAGGCCTCCTATTCTTCTGCCTTTACAAATGCCAAGTCCAGGCTGGAAGGCTGGACTTCTCCCATGGAGCTGGGGCTGAAAGAAAATCCAAAATCCAGGCCACACTCAATCACCGTCCCTGGGGCTGGTGGCTCTGGAGTGTCAGACGTAACACCCTGAATCATTTATCCACTGTTAGTCAGCAAGAAGAAACACCAAAAATCCCAAATAATTCATCTGATGGCTCTGACATTTCTCTGGGCAGAAAGTGGGAAGCATCTATTTGGGAGTGATTTACTGGAGGGAAAAAAAAAAAAAAAAGAAAAAAAAAATCCCCAAATTCCACCATCAATTATTCACAGCTGCTCTTCAGGCCCTTTTGGGGGAAGCCACTCGATGGGAAGTGGAGCTGTGGGGACTCACCCTGTGCTGCCACCCAGCACCCTGCAGGTCTCCCAGGTGGTGAAGGAGGGGAGGAAAACTGTCCCCAGCACCCAAAGGGACAGTCCCACACCCAGCACCACCGAGCGCTGCAGCATCAGCCCAGCCCTGGCACCGACACATCCCGTTATCTCCCCAGCCCCAGCTCTTCCCTCCCCAACGGTTCGGGAAATTGGCTCCCAGCCCATCAGTTTTCCCTCTCTGAGGGGGAGGTGAAGCTGGTCTGACAGGCTTTTTTAGGGAACTGAGGCCTGGGGCATCCCTGAGACACGCTGGACAACTCTCACTCTATGGATGCTCTCGGGTTTTGCTCTGGAGCTTGGCAGAAATCCCGAAATTGTGGAATGGAGAAGGAAATCCCCAGCAGTGCTCAAGGGACATGAGGATGGGGATGGCTTTTCCTACTGTGGAGCCCCCAGAAGCCCCAGCCTGGGCCACTCATCCCCTCTGGATGGCACTGGGATGTTCCATGCTGGCTCCACCACCAACACACTTGGTGCCGGGGTCCTGTCCCCACCCCAGAGCCCCCCCAAAAATGCTCCGAGCTGGGTTTATTCCTCATCCCCATGACCAGGGGTATGACAGCAGCAGCTCAGGGAGGGGAATGGCAACACCCAGTTGTTGGGACACACTTGTGGACCAATTATCCCCCCAAAATCCCACGCCTTCCTTTCATGTGGCATCCTGAGAAGGACCCATGTGGCCTCGAGCTCCCTAAGGATGGGGTCCACTGGCCCCCAAGCCTAGCCAGAAGGAAGGACAGGCTGGCAGCAGAAACACCACCTCTTGTTCCCACTGCCTGATCCCAGAAACACCCAAAACCTCGGGAATAAGGGACTCGAAGCAAGCCATGCAGGTGCAGGGAGCTCTCCAAGGCTGCTGCAAAGCCCCCCCCCCGAGTGTAGCAGCAGCCCCATAAATCACACCTGTCCTATAAATCACACCCTCCGGGTAAATCCCACCCCTGCTGCGGGAAGCTGCGAGGCTGGAGGAGGAGGGGAGAAGGAGGAGAGAGGAAAGGAGGAGGAGGAGGAGAGGAAGAGAGGAGGAGGAGGAGGGCTCCAAGGACGGAGCCGCTGGGCTTTGGCCGCCTTTGCTCATGCGCTGCCAAAGACCAAAAAGCACCAAAAGAGAGTTTTTATCGATTTCCCACATCAGAGCTCTGTGAGAGCTGGCTGATAACAGGTCCCTGAGCAAAGCAGCGACACCGCAGGGCTCTGTGGGGTGTTTAGGGGCACAGTCCTGATGGAGAAAGACACTTTCACCCTGTGTGAGGCACCCAAATTTGCCCCAGACCCCAAATCACAGGTCCAGGGGGAGCACTGTCCCCTACAAACTCTTCACTGGGGTGTCCATGGGGCTCTCCAGCCCCCCAAAAATCTCTGCTGTCTTATTTTTAACCAAAGCCAATGATATCTGCCCGTAGCAGGGGGGTTGGAATGAGATGGTCTTCAAGGTCCCTTCCAGCCCAAACCATTCTGGAATTTGGGGATTCTCTATCCTGGCTCTTCTTGCTGTGCTGGGGGGTGTGTGTGAGCACAGGTCACCCAAATTCCCTGATCATATCCTGCGATGAATGGCTGCAGCCGAAGGAATCACAGCGATTTTCTCCCGTTTTCCAGGTGGAGAATTCCAGGCTGGACACACGGCAGTGACTTACAACCCCTGAGGATGCAGATCCCGGCTGGAGCAGGGCTCACGCTGCCCAGGGTGGCTGGGGTGGTTCTCTTTGTGAAAAAGCACAACAGCCCCTGAGTGCAGGGGCTAAATAAATAAACTGGTTAAAAAATAACCCCAAATTGCTTCCTTTTGAAGGGAAATTAACACTGGGAGGCTGCAGGGAAACGGGGGGGGGCGGTTGTGCCCTGATGGACACCGAGCTCAGATTTCCCGGTCACATCCACGTCTCCCCACCGTGGATCACTTCAGCTCTCAGGTGTTCTGAGCTGAAAAAAAAGGGATTTGAGGAACATAACCAGAAAACAAATCCGTCTATGGAAGGGGTTGCTGCCTTTTATTTGCCCCTCAGACACCTGAGAAGCTGCAGCACATTCGGGAACCTGTTGTGCTGTGGGAAGGGGGAGATGGATGATGCCCAGACGGCTGCATGGCTTTGTGCTTTTCCAGCTCCAGCCTCCACCGGAAGGATCGGATGCGAGCGGGATGGTAATGCAGTTAGTGCTGGAAAAATAGAGACAGAGCAGGGCAGAGTGGTTTAATAAGGTCGATGTTATTGAATCAGCTGGGTGGGATGAAGTTCGTCTCCGAGCAGAGCACTCTGAGGCGATCAGCAGCTCCCCTAGGAAAGGGAGATGGGCTCTGAGCTGGCTGGGAATGAGCAATCATGTTGGGAATCCCCCAAATCCCACGAAATGGAGGTGATTGGTGAGCTCCTGGAAGACACAAGGTGCGTGCGGCCAAGGGTCCTGTGGTGCTCCTGGTGCAGCCCCAAAAATTCCCTGCAAAGTAAGGGTCAGGTGGGCTCATGGAGGGCCCCACTGAGGACCCCCCCAGTCCCAGTTCCTCAGCAGATCCTGATGGGACAGGAGAGTGACCGTGGAGGAAAGGCTGAAAGAATTCAGGCTGTTTACCCTAGAGAAAGAAAGAACGATGATAACATCTTCAGGTAGATAAAAGAGGGTTTATCTAGGGAGGGAGGGATGGAAGAGGGAGGAAGTGCCCAGTTCTGCCTTTCCACAAGGGATGGGCAAAAAGCAATGGACAAATCACCTGGAGGAAGACTCAGACTGGCTCTTTGGGTAGGCTGTTTAGATATGAGGGAGTGAAGGAGTGACCCCACCATCAGAGGGTTTTAAAAGCCAGAAACAGGAGTCCTGGGTGCCCACTCCGTGCCAGCAGGGCTCTCCCACCTTCTCCGTCCAGAAAAACCTTTGGACGGCTCATTGCTTGAACTGGAGGATGCTGGAGCTGCAACAGCTTCATTCCAGCTTCATGTGGCAGCCCTGCCCTTGGCAGCAGGGTTGGAACCAGGTGATCTTTAAGGTCCTTCCTAAACCACTCTTGTGATTCTGCACTTCTCCGCAGAGGTGGGTTGAAGTTAATGCCAAGCACAGCCTTGCACCAGTCCCACTTGCAGGTAAATCTCAGCACGGACACTCAGCAGGAAGAGTCCAACCCAGTCACTAGGAGAGGAAACTGCAGGAACCAGCTGGGGCTTGGAAAAGGGGGAATAAAACCCCTCCAGGCAGGAAAGAAAATAACCTGCTGGATCGAGAGCTGCCTGTCAGTGCTGGCTGTTTAAACATGGCAGAGAATCAGAGCGCTCGAGGAGCTGGATGCGTGTGCAGGAGGACGGGAGGTGGAGGTGGATGCCAGGATTTTCTGGCAGGGCTGGGTTGGAAATATCCTTCAGCTCCTTAGATAGCAAGGCGGAGATTCCGACGCGGAGGAATGCGCCGCGAGACGCGGCCGGGCAGCCGTGGGAGGGTGGGGGGAGAGGCCAAGGCCCGTGGCAGGAGGAGAGGAAACATCCTGGAGACAAGGAGAAGATCAGGTCAACGCTCTGAAGTGGCTTCACAGGCCATCAGGAAGCTCTTGGGAAGGGGAATGGCACAGAGAGGGGAATTGGTTCAGGTGAGGAGAGGCCACTGGGGCAGAGATCATGGAACTGTGGGATCCTGGAATGGTTTGGGTTGGAAGGGACCTTAAATCCCATCTTGTTCCACACCTGCCATGGGTGACACCTTCCACTATCCCACGACCACCATGGCGTGGAACGCTTCCAGGGATCCAGGGGCAGCCACAGCTTCTCTGGGCACCTCGTGCCAGGACCTCACTGCCCTGGGAAGAGTTCCTTCCCACTCTCCCAGCTGATCCTGCCCTCTGGCAGTGTAAAACCATCACCCCTTGTCCCATCAGACTGGAGGGGGGTTATTCCCCATGATGGATGTCGTGCTTTCAGCTGGGATCTGCAAGTTTCTGGGGACCAGGGACTGAAGGAACAAGTGGGAAGTTCAGTGCCACCAGAGGGGCACTGGGCAGATTTGGGAGCCCAACCCAGGCCCCTGGTGCTCTCCCACCTTGGAATGTCAATGATGAACAGTCAGGGATTTATCACCTTGCTTGGCTCCCAAAGCTCTCTGCACCAGGCACTGGCTGCTTTAGCGAAGCCCCATCCAACAACCAAAATCCTGAACACATCCAGGGTTTTTTTTTCTTAAAGGGAAAATCCATGAGGTTGTACTGCCAGAGTATTTTTTTCCAAGCCTCTGGTCCCCTGTCCTTCCTTGCAGGGCTGTGGAGTGGCCAGGCTTTGCTTCCAGCTCTCCAGTGTGTTTGGGACACTGGAGATGCTGCCAGCTGAACAAGGATGGGTTATTCCAACATTTGTTCCTTGCAAGGAAACACCTCTGCCTCCTCCTCCTGCTCCATCTCCCAAGTGATGACACTGGATGGTGACAGAGCCAGGACAAGAAGAAACAGTGATAGCAGCGCTGGAAAGAATAAGGGAAAAAAACACCCCACAATAAAAAACTCCAAAGTACCATCAAATCACAGGGAAATTAGGCAGCATCTTGCAGGATTCACTCCTGGATCTCCAAGGAGAGGAGTGTTGGTCATAAGTGACCTGTTCTTCCTGGAAGAGACCCCAGTGGAAAGGTGGGACCTGCTGTCCAGCAGAAAGAGCCCCTCCTTAGGAGAGCCCAAATCCTGGGAGCAGCAGTGGCAGTTCAGGTGGCTTTGGCAGGTGACACCACAGCTGCCACCTCCCACACCCAAGCTGCTTTGTGGTCGTGGCAGGTGACATCCCAGGTGGCACAGGGAGGAGCAGCTTCCATGTTTTGAGGAGGTGCAGGGAGAAGGAGAATCCCAATTTCTTTTCCCTGGGAGAGGTGCCGGGATCAGGCAGAGCCATCCTGCTGTTGTCCTCAAGTGTCTTCTGCCACCAACCCACCACGCAGGGACGTGCTGCTGGAGAATCACTCAGCTGGAACAGCTTTCTCTGGAACATTCCCAGAGTGGAGAAGCCCGGAGTCAGCTTTCCAGGCAAGGCTGTAGGAAATGAGGAGTGCTACGAGAGAGAGGCTGGTGTGTTGCTGCCCTCCTGCATCTCACAAGATCAAACAGATGGGGGTTGTCCTGTGAGGAAAAGCAAATTCAAAAAGGGGGGGGGGAAAAAAGCAGGAGATGTTCTTTGCAGGATTGCTGCTCCAGAGATCGTGAGTGACATTTCCAGCAGGGCAAGGAACGCTGCAGGGTCATATCCCAGCTAATACAGGGAGGATTTGGGCTCCTTTCCAGGCACTCTGGCTTCAGGCCAGCCACTTAACTCTCAGCATCTCAGTTCCTGCAGCTGGAAGAGAGGCAGGATTTTCTTCCCAGCCTCTGGCATCTCCTGGGCTGTGAAGACTTTGGGATGCACATCCTTAAAGGTGGGGGACACCGGTGTTCAGACAGCCAGTCCCATCTCACAGGTGCAGGGTCAGGGTCAGGTTCAGGAAACACCACTGGAATGATTTGTAGCCTCCTTTTTTTGGGGGGGTGGGGAGCTGTTTCCTTCCCTTGGCCATGTGATGGGAGCTGCCCACTGGGACGTTGGGATACATGGATGGCTCCTCACTCACCTTTTCCACGGGAATTTGGCATCAGTGGTGAAGGTCTGGGGGGTCGGCAAAAGGTGGCCCTTGAAGGCAAGGCCTTAAAGGAACTCCAGGAGGGACAAGTCCGTCTGTCTGTCTCTCCAAGGTCCTTCACAGGCAGCATCTCCCATCCTTCACTCACAGCATTCCTGAAAGCAAACAGATAATAGGCCAAGTTCACCTAATCACAGAATATCCTGAGCTGGAAGGGACTCACAAGGATCATCCAGTCCAAATCCTGGCTCTGCTCAGCATCCAGAAAAGAGATCACTTCAAAATTCCCGCAGGCATTCCCCAGGCACAACATTCCTCACGCAAAGGGCATCGGAGTTGGACTTCCAGGCTTCTGGAAAACCATTCCTGGAGCAGGAGAGCTCCCAAAGACTGCCAGCACCCAAACTCCAGGCTTGCATCTTGCTGCTCCTTCTCTCCAGGACACTTCTCCCGGGAGCTGGGACCTTTCAGAACTCACAGAGGCTGATTCCCAAAGCTGCCTGCAAACTAGAAAACCTTATGTCAGGAAGAAGTCACAAGGCATCCTAACCAGAAACATATTTGGGGAGTGAGTCAGTGGAGGGGGAAGCAAAAAAGAAAGTTGCACCCTTTAACTTGATGAAAAAAGCATATGGCAACAGCCAGTATTGTGAGCAACATTCCCTGCTCCAGCCAGGGGAAAAAAAAAAATCATGACTCAATCATTGCATTTCATCCAAATCTAAGGAAAAATCTCGTTCAGGATGGGGGTATTTGCAGGGAGAGCCAGCCAGAGCTGAGTTAGCTGGTTAATTAATTAAATTGTTTGGAGAGGGGGAAATTTTGCAGCAGGTTTTAGGCTTTAAAAGGCCTGATTTAAACACAGCTTTTGGCTGTGGAGTAACAAGTGAGCGCTGCAGATGGAACTGATGCGCAAAATAAATCCATCCCCGCTCAGATTCCACACTCAGCTTCTCCTGAGAGCACGGGCTAAACCCAGGAGCAGCCTGATCCTTACCCAGGAACAGCCAGAGCTCCCAGGAGGCCGGGAACGTGTCCCCATAAATCCTGAGCCCAAGGAGGCCAAGAATGCCATCAGGATTGTGAAGGAGAACCAGAAACTGGCAAAACGTTTGCTGCACAATCCATATGACTCTGCTCTTCTTTGGGGACGCATTGCAGGGCTCGGCACTGACAGGGGCTGCAGATTTCCCAGGCATTCCCAGGCACTGCCTGAGGCCACTCAGAATTGAAATTCGCTGCAGGAAGAAGCAGTGAAACCTCAACAATTTGTTCTCCCCAAGGCTGTGTGGCTGCAGATGTCAAAGCTGTAACTCTCAGGGAGCCCCAGGACTTGGGAAGGGAAGGGAATAATCCCTAGAAAGCATCCCTGGAGATGCTGGGTGGGAGCTGCCACATCAGCCCTTTCTAGATTAAGCCATCCGTCAGTGCCTGGGTTCAGGTGGCTCTGGGACAGGAATCAGCTGCTCCTTTGAGGCTGCTCACTGAAAATGGGCTAGAGATGGGGCAGCAAGGCTGGGACGGGCTCAGGATCGTGGAATTGTTTAGGTTGGAAAACCCCTCTAAGGTCAAGTGCAACTGTTCCCCCAGCACTGCCAAGGCCACCACTGAGCCGTGTCCCCAAGTGCCACATCCACAGAGCTTTTAAATCCCTCCAGGGATGGGGACTCCACCACTGGTCTGGGCAGCTTTGTCAGGGCTGGACAACTCTTTCCACTGAGAGATTTTCCCTAATATCCAATCTAAACCTCCTCTGGTGCAATTTGAGGCCGTCTCCTCTTGTCCTGTCTCTTGTTCCCTAGGAGCAGAGACCAGCAGTTCCCCGGACGCAGATTGTGCTGTGGGCTCTGGGAGATCCCATCTAAGCTGCCAGGACATGAGCTGCCTTGCAGAACTGTGCCTGGCACAAGTGTGGTCGCTGGAGGAGTGAAATCCCACCAGGAGAAGCCTTGAGATAGGCACGATTCGGGTGAGCTCCTTTGCTCAAGTGCGCTCACGGTGAGCAGAATAAGAGAAGAATAACTGGTGGGACAAAGGGGAAGGGTTTTAAACTGAAAGAGGAGAGATTTCGATTTGATATTGGGAAGGAATTCTTGGCTGGGAAGGTGGGGAGGCCCTGGCACAGGGTGCCCAGAGAAGCTGTGGCTGCCCCTGGATCCCTGGAAGTGTCCAAGGCCAGGTTGGACATTGGGGCTTGGAGCAACCTGGGACAGTGGAAGGTGTCCCTGCCATGGTAGGGGTTGTCACAAGATGGGCTTTAAGATCCCTTCCAAGCCAAACCGTTCCAGGATTCCATGAGTAAGAGGGTGCTGTGGGCAGAGCAGAGCCCTGGTGGGAGGGAGGTCCGTGGCTCCCATCCTGCTCCCTGCCTTCTGCGCGCGCCCACGGCTCCGGCCGGGAACATCAAGCTCTGACATGTGCTGCACACGTGCCGGCTGATCCACGTCAGGCTGTTCCCCAGCGCTGCCAAACTTCTCCTTGATTTAATCAGCTCCTCTCCTGCCTGGGCTGTCTCCCCCTGCTCCCCTCCCCGGGCAGATGTGGCGTCTCACACGCGAAGGTGGAATCCGTGACGGAGGAACACGCCGCGCTGGGAGGAACGTTTCTGCCCTCTTCCCTTTTCCTGCGACCACCGCAAAGCAGCCTCACCTCCCTCCCTGTCTCCTGCTGGTTTTTAATACCTCAGTTTTATACAAAAATAACTCCCCTCCACTCCGTTGCATGCGAGGAGGGGCAGCCTGGAAGGCGTAAAGGAGAATTCCCAAGGAGTTTGCCAAGAGACAGAGACATCCCATCTGAACAGGCTTTGGAAGCACAAAACGTTCGGCTGCTGTCTCAGTGTGAGCCCTCCCTGCAGAGCACTCAGGGCTACACACCACTCCCACATCCCAGAACCTTCAGGGTTGTTTTTCCCACAGGATCTCACCTTGTCCAAAGCACGGAGCCCAGAGGCTGTGAAACTATTTGGGAAAACACTGGTGGAATGTCGTGGAGGGATTGCTGGAACAAAGGGCTGTAAAGAAGCAAGTGGAAGATGGAATCATAGAATTGCAGAACGGTTGGGGTCAGAAGGGACCTTAAAAACCATCCAGTGCCCCATGGGCAGGGGCACTTTCCACTATCCCAGGCTGCTCCAGGCCCCATCCAGCCTGGCCTTGGACACTTCCAGGGATCCAGGGGCAGCCACAGCAAATCTGGGCAACCTGTGCCAGGGCCTCCCCACCTTCCCAGCCAAGAATTCCTTCCTAATATCCAACCTAAATCTCTCCTCTTTTGGTTTAAAACCCTTCCCCTTTGTCCTAGAAAGTGGAGTTTGTTTTGGAAGTGGTCTGTCCCTCTTTGCAAATTACTCTAACTTAAATTTCCATACTGAAAGTGCTTCTAGCAAAGCTGAAAGTACAGTTATTTTTAAACTTCAATACTGGTCACTTAAAAGCAATTACGAATGTGAAAATTTCTGACAAATCCTGCAGTCATAAACATCCTGGAAAGTCATCAGAGCAGGACATTGGCACTGTAAGACTCAAAGTATGGATGTTCCTCATTTGGACTTTTCAGCTCAGCACAGCAGGAGTGGGATGGAAAGGTGGGAAGATAAAACATCTGTGCGTGTTTTGGCACTTCTCATCTTTCAGAGTTTGTTTTTTTTTTTTTTTCCATTTTGCATTTTCCAACAGGAAACCCCTGTCCTGGGAGCCAGGGGGGCTGTTCCTGCCCAGCTGGACTCAGTGACAGAGGGCAGAGATTGGGGCAGCCCCGCTCCAAACCACGGCCAGGTTTCACAAGAGGAGGTTTAGTTTAGATACTGGGGAGAAATTCACAGCTGTGAGGGTGGGGAGGCCCTGGCACAGGGTGCCCAGAGAAGCTGTGACTGCTCCTGGATCCCTGGAGGTGTCCAAGGCCGGGTTGGATGAGGCTTGGAGCAGCCTGGGATAGTGGAAGGTGTCCCTGCCATTGCAGGAGGTGGAATGGGATGGGCTTTAAGGTTCTTTCCACCCCAACTCAATCCATTCTGGGATTCTCTGGTGGCAGCACAACCTCAATTTTTGCTTTGGGAAGGAGTGAGAGACACCAGCAGGTGAAAGAGACCACAAATCCAAGGTCAGTAGAGTTGCTCTCCTTTCCCTCTCCCCATGGCCTTGGTTTCTAACCAGTCTGAGCTTCGCAGGCAGAGGAATAGGAACAGAACACCAGGATGGAGCAGTGAAATGGTGAGACAGAGCCGCCCTTTAAGAGCACAGTCTGGGACGGGCCTGAGATGAAACCCTGACTTTCTGGAGATACTGGAAGAGCCATAAAATGAGCAAGAACAACAAACTGGATGTGGAGTCCTTGGAGCTCGAGTGTGCTAGAGAAGTTTGGACTTCCCCTCTCCCATCTCAGCCCCACTGGGGGTTGGAATCAGATCATCTTTAAGGTCCCTTCCCAAACCATTCTGGGATTCTCTGTCCATGCCCACGATCAGTGAGGCCCCAGGGAATGGGCAGCGTAGCTGCAAGAACTGGTATTTTATTTAGGAAACAAAGAGAGGAGTTAATCCGTGGCAGATGCTCGCAGAATCATCAAATGAAACCCCTCTCTTTTTGGATAAATCATCGAGGATTTCAAAACCACCAGAGATGGCTCCTGGGACAGCTCGTTTTTCCAGGGAGTTTTTCTCACTCCTGAAGGGGAAGGACTGGCCAAGATTTGCTGGAGAGCTGCAGAGGGAGAGAGGGGAAAAGGCTGATGCTGGAATTTGCTTCCCAGCGGCACCCAGGGAGCATTGACCCCCCCAGGGTGACCTGAAACTTCATAGCCAGGTATTTCTCTCCATGGATTGGGACTTCTCTTACAAGAGGAGAAGTGTTGACACACTCTGAGCTCTGCTGCCAGTTTTGGAGCTTCTGCGAAGGCACGCAGGGAAACACAAACCACTGGATTTCTATAGCAAAGTGGGGGTCAAATGGGTCCCCAGGGATGCAGGAGAAACATGAGGAGCAAGGAATCAGCCTTGGGAGAGCCCAGCCCAGCTCCGCTGCTGGCTGAAGTGCCAGAATTCACTGACAAGGACAGAAAGTGCTTTGTCAGTGCCGGGGTTGAACTGACAGCAGCAGCCAGAGCGACACAAATGCAGTGAGGGAGAGCATTGCAAAGCCATCCTGGGAGCTGAGCACATTCCAGGTGGGATCTGCTGATGCTGAGCTTTCAGCAGAAGTCTTGGGGGTCACAACAGCGGGATGTGCCTCTTGGGGTTCAAACGGGTTCCAAGATTTCCCCTAAAAGTCTTGAGGATGCTCAGACAAGCGCGAAACAAACGCTGATTCCAGCAGGCAGGAATCCAGCAGGAATGAAATCCCAGCACTTCAGAACAGGTTGGAGAGAAGTGGGGAAGAGAGAAAAGCACAAAAAACCTCCTGTGGAAGAGGCAGGGAAAAGCCAAACCAAGAGAAACGGTGGGGATTTTTTTGGAGGGAGGAAAATTATTATTAAATACAGATCAAACTGGGCCTCGGTGTGTAAAAGCTTTCTGATGGTGACTGAAGATGTTTGGCAGAGCCTGGGGAGGTGACCCTGTACAGGTCAATCACCTGCAGCCCAAATCCAGCAGAAAAAGGATGAGTGGAAGCAGAAATCTCATCTCCAAGCTAGTAAGAGAAAAAGGGGGAACAAGGAATTCCAGACGAACTCGCCTGGCAGAGGGCACACAAATATACATTAACTAACTCAGTGCAAACAGTTTACACAGTGATTCATGAACTCAGCTTGAAAAAAAATATCAATTCCCAACAACTGAGGTACAGCAGAGTCAGCTCAAGAGCCAAGCACATGGGAAAGGAGCAGCAGGAAACCAGGACGAACAGGTGGCAACCAGGCAAAATGTAACCATGGGAATGTGAAATATGTTTCAGCTCAGCCTGATACAACTAATTAGGAAAGGAGATAAAATAATTGAAGTTGGCCAGCCAGACTGTCCACGGTGAAATAAAGCAAAGTGTGTCTGACTCCAGGAACTCTGGCACTGAAGCAGGGAGGGAGTGAATGCAAATGGAGAGGAAGCTGCAGCAGAACCAGGACAGGATAATTAGGAGCAGAGGGACAGAATTAAGAAAAATAATACAATTCATGCTCATTATCTGCAAAAATGACCTTGTGGCAAAACCATTGTAAGCAACAAAGTCGGACAAAGACCTCAAGGCCAAGTTTGGAAAACAGGTCGGTCGGTATCAGGCAGAAAACTGACAGCAGCGAGGAGCATTCTCCTTATCTTGGTTTCTCAAGAAAAACCACCAGTCAACACAGCTTGGAAAGCTCAACATCATCCTTGCAGAAGAAAACAAGTCAGTAACTGGAAGCCAGGACATTCCAGCCCCACGTTATGCCACAGAGCATCTGACCAGAAAGTCTGAAGCAGCAGACGTGACCCTACTTGAATTCTGTGCTGCACCACACAACAGAAATGGGGCAACCCTTCCACCACCTTCACCACCTGCTTTGCAAAGAGGATTTCACCTTTGCAGCAGGATGAGGGGTGTTTTTTGAGGATTAAAAAGATGAAAGCCTCTTTAACATCTCTGCATACAATTTAGAATAAATCTCCATTGATTCTTTCAAGGTGTGTTTTATATTCGGAATTTAGCTCGGGAGATTAGTAGGTGGTCCAGGCAGTTGCTAATTAGGGCAGAATCACAAATAAACACACTCATTAACTCAGGAAAAACACAAAGGGATAATCAGGTGTTGGCTCTCATTATCCCTCCTCCTCCCAGCAGTGTGATTTACTCCTCAGCTCTGCCTTCTCCCCGATTTTCCAAGGGGCACGGACCTAAAAGTCGGATCTCCTCCCTTATATGGAGAGCAGTCAGCAAGTACCAGCATGTTCTGAGGCCAGGGGAACAGCTATTCCATAAATCTGAAACATGTCCTGGACAACAGCAGGGTTTCCACAGACCACAAGAATTGCAGGAATTAACCCCTTTTGTTTACGGCCCTTAAAAAAGGATCCAGTGTGGATCCCGTGGTGGAAAGGGAAAAGGCGGCAGTGCCACAATCCAGCTCAAGGCCCTGAAACACCAACCATGCACATTTGGAAACGTTTTGCACGTTCTAAATATAAAAGGAGATTCTCCTTTTTGTGTTTAAGTTGTCCTCATTAGGAGGAGCTGATTAAACAACTTATCTGGAGAGCCCAGTCCTATAAACACAAGGCTGTTTGCTGGAGCAGAGGCTTCCTCCTCTCAGGGGGTTATTTTCCTTTCCTGGGATTGCTCATCCACCAGGGTAAACAGGTCAGGCGGGAGAGCTCCAGTTTTCCGAGGCCAGATGGGATTTTTCACGGATCCACACCGAAGCAGGGTCCTTTCCACCATCTGAATGTTGGATGTTGGCTCACTGCAGTGCTGTTTGTGTCGTTTCCCCTCCCCATTCCCCTCCACTCCTCCCTTCCCTTTTTCTTTGTTTTCCCCCCCCGTCAGAATTATTCCTAAATCCCTAACTGCAGCAGAGAATCCTAACTTACCAATGCTTTCAGGGAAGGAGCAGCCCAAATAAATATAGTTTGGGAGAAGAGCCACCCTGTCTCCCCAGACAGGGAACTCAGGGGTTTCTGTTCTGGGCTGATGTTGCCACATCTGTTTACACTGCGAACACAATTCACCAACACCACAGCCTGAGCTTTTTGCTATTTTAACCAACGTTTAGGCTCTGCAGCTCCCACATGTGCCATCCAGATCATAAATACCTCAGGCAGAGGCAGTTCTGAGGGCAAATATCCAAAACTTCTGCTCCAGAGCCTTCCACGTCGTTCTAAAACCTCAGCAATGACCCTCCGGTGTTTTATTTGGAGATCATTCCCTTTCATCCCAACACTTCCCTCTTGACTTCTGAATTAGTTTCAGATACAAACCTAATCTAAATGTTGCTATTCTCAGGCCTCACCAAGTTTATTTTATGGTGCCGTCTCTCCCCCTGCACATAAATATACACATCCATATGTTTTTATACAAACACACACATGTATGGATTTAATTATGGTAAACAAAGGACAGCTGGATCCTCTGCAAACCAATCTGATGTGCCTGAGAAACACTTGGAACCTGAAAAAGCAAAGGCACTTACCTCTGAGAAGAACGTGACTGATGTCATTTGTGTGAAACCACAAATATTTATTTTTAATGAAAAAATACTTAAAGTGTGCCACAGTGTCCATATATTCATTTGAATAGTAGTACAAAGATATGTATTTCTGAGAAAAAGTCTTAACACTGTAGAAAATAAATGTGGTTCTTAAATTATGTCAAAAGAAATCAGTAAAAAAGTAATGTTTTATACACTGGAATAAAATGAAACAATTAGAGAGAATAATAAATTATAATTACAGTATTTCAAATATTTGCCTCATGCCTTTTTCTTTTTTTTTTCTTTTTTTTCTTTTTTTTTTCTCTTCAGCGTTAGTTTCTAAATGTGTCACGTAGGATAGGCCCTCAGAAGCCAGCAGTCAGAATGGGCTTCCAACGTGGGGATAATTGGATGTGGAGCTGAATAAAGTCCTGGAAAAATGACACCACCGCTTGTTATTCATGGGTACATAAAACATCAGCACATGGCAGGTTTAGGTTTGTACTGAACATGTATTTTTTTTTTGTTAATGGAAATCAATTTAGGTTTGGTTTGTTGTTGTTGTTTTTTGTTTGTTTTTTTTTTTTTTTATCGACTCTTTTTTTAATAGTTTAATGAACTAAACAGCAATTATGGTCATCAACAAGGATGTCACCCAAGCACAACTGCTCACGGGATGCTACAATGCTGTCTTGGCTCTTTGTACAGTCCACGTTGACAGGAATTTGGAGTCCTTTCAGGCCTAATTCAGCACTGCAAAACGTTGAAAACTATAAAGTGCTTTGAAATACAAATAGCCTCTCCTCTTTAGAAATAGGAAAACCCCCCCCAAACATGCACTTAAACCTGAAACCTCCATGCCACAGGTCCTGCAGCTCTGCAGTCAAACATCCGCTTTGTGCCACTGGTTTTTGAAAGTTTCCCCTCCTGTCCCCAGTCAAAAAAATTCAAATAGTGTCTAAATTGGATTTGTCAGTCTCTTCTTGGTCTTGCTTGTACATGAAGGTGAGGAGGAAAAGGGCAATATCCAGAGATGACCAGTAAGCAGTGTGGGATGTGACTGCAGACCAGTATCTGCTCTCCACGAGACCTTCCCTGAGCTCAAAGTCGATCCTGTGCTCCAGCTCCACTGGAAAAGGAACAAGGAAAGGAACAAGAGAGGATGTTAGAGCTGCAAAAACACCAGAGTGTTTTGTGTTCTGGTTCTGTTGTTGCACAAACAACACACGCAGTCTCTGGGTGTTTACATCTCGCAGGGCACTCAACTAAATCAAGATTTAATAATACAGAAATATTCAATGCACCTCATGCATTTAGCACAAACCTAAGAGTGGTGCTGAGTTCAGTCAAAAAAAAAAAATAATAAAAGAAACTAAACCTGTTCTTAGAGGTCTTTTCCAACCTTAATGACTCTGTGATTCTCAGGGGTTTTTTTTCAAGCAGCTGTTTTCCTTATAGTAACTCTGCAAATATACTTATTATAAATATACTTATTACTTGTTATGATAACTGCAGAGAAATATCCAGCAAATGCTGAGGCCCCAGTAGGAAACTTTCTGAAATAAATGGATTTCTTGCATTTTTAGTGTCTATACAAAGGGACTACACCCAACCCTACAAGCCCTTCCTGTAAAGTCGTCCCTCCACAGCTCTGCCCTTTTAATATCCTGATTATTCCAAGTACATTTCAGCAGTTCCCCTTTTATTTCAATGGCTGCTTTGATTAATGCCACATTCAAGGCAATTACCGCTGCATTTTAACTGGGCCAATGTTAACCTAGTGCTAAGGCACTTCAGCGGTCAGAAAATCTCCACGAGGAGCAATAAAATAAGAAAGGACAAAAAAAAAAAAACCCCTAAAAGCCTGCTGAGCTACAAAAGCCAAAGCCCCAGACTGAGTCAAAACTGCAGCCGTTTATCAAAGGCAGTTTGAAGGAATTTTAATTCCTGGCTGGAGGAGGACGGGAAGGGAGCATCGCACAAGCGCCGGCGGACACGGCACAGAGCTCCCTGTTTCCCCAGGAGCATCGCCCCACTCTGCAGCAGGGACAAGGAGCCAGAGCCTTGGAAGGCCAGCAGACAACCAGAGTCATTTCCAAGAAGGAGAGTTTATCCAAAAAAACCCCAGTGGCTGTGCAGGAAGGCCACTCTGAGAGGCCGTTACGGGAGCTTGGGCGGGAGCCAAACCCCACCACAGCCCTCTGTGAGCACAGCCTTCGGTGGGGATTGCATCATTCAGCTCCCAGCCCCGCTGGCCTCTGCTCCACGTTCTCCTTCTATGGAGCAGGGATGGGTTTCCAGCACGCAGGATCCATGCAGGAAACCCTCAGTGTGCCAACTCCCCTCCTCGGCAGCTCCGTGATGTTCCCTGTCCTGCTTCTCTACTTCCCTCACGTCTAACCCAAAGTTTCCTGCCCTCAAACACTGACTCAGACAGGTTATCTGTTGAAATAAGTATGAACAGACAGCAATCCATCATGTGAATGCTGTCACAGGACACTTGTGACTCTTTCTATTGCAAAAAAAATTCCTCTGTGTCCTGTAGCAGTGCCAAGGGGGAGCTCAGAAATAAATCCAAGGATGAATTTCCTGCGAGGAAGTACCTCTGCTTTTCAAAAAACCCAGCTGCTAAAACTGCACTTTCTGTTCTGAGCAGTTCAGATCAGGACAAGGGCAGCTTCTGTTTCCAGTCATACGTGTCCTAAAATCCAGAGTGCTTCAGAATGGGAAATGTATGGGGGAATTGGGAGTTTAGGTGGAAAAAAGGGTTTTAAACTGTCAGAGGGCAGGGATAGATGGGATATTGGGAAGAAATTCCTGGCTCTGAGGGTGGGGAGGCCCTGGCACAGGGTGCCCAGAGAAGCTGCGGCTGCCCCTGGATCCCTGGAAGTGTCCCAGACCAGGCTGGATGAGGTTTGGAGCAACCTGGGCTAGCGGAAGGTGTCCCTGCCCGTGGCAGGAGGTGGGATGGGATGGGCTTTAAGGTTCTTTCCGATCCAACTCAATCCAGTCCAGGAACAGATTCACAGGATCCCGGAATGGTTTGGGTTGGAAGGGACTTTAAAAATCATCTCATGGCCAGGGACACCTTCTGCTATCCCAGGCTGCTCCAAGCCCTGTCCAAGCTGGCTTTGATATCCAACATTTATCGCTTTGTGGCAAACCCACAACAGCAAATCCTGTCATTTCCAGCCCCCCACCCCACTCTTGTTTCACTCACCTGTGGGTTCGAGGAATCCCGAGCTGCTGTGTGGCAAAGGTGGGGTCCCAACAGTCGTGGCCTTCTTCTCCTCCCCCTCAGGTCCATCTTTTCCTGTCTCCATGGTCTGGGGGGTGGCACTGGAGCGGCCAAACCTGGAGAAGAGCATCCCACCGAGGCCCTTCCCGATGCTCGCAGCTCCTGCACTCAGCACAGAGGGGAAAAAAACAACCCAAGATCCATCGGTCAAACTGAAAATTAAAGTCACTGCAAATTGAAGTCCCTGCAGCACCCTGTCCATTGGAGCTGAGTGAAGGAAAACACTCCTGGTGCTTCCCTAGGGTGGGAACATCTGGCTGGAGTGGGCTCTGTTTATCCCCAAACTCATCTCCTGCGCCAGCAAAAGCTGTAATTTGGAAGCTGTATTTAGGGGGATAAAGAACCCCCATGAAATACATCTGCAGAAAGCAATCTGCTGCTTTGAAGGACATGTTGTGATTCCTCTTTCATGAATTCTAAGACTAAGACAAAAAATGCTTTCTAACAACGCTGGTGCCTTCTGCACTTAAAAATCCCATTAGCACATTTAAGACATTTATCTTATTAAGGGTCCATTGCCCTAACAGACCTTTAAAAATGTTACATCATCCTTTAAAAGGACTATTTTGGCTGCTCAGGAAGAGGGATATGAAAGTTAAGAGTAGTTTTGTCGTATTTTATCCCGACTCTGCTGCCACCTCATGGACAAGACATTCAAGTTACTATAGAAACCCCCCCCAAAAAGCCACTCTGCTCTGAAATACCACATATTTCTACTTGAGGAAAAACTGCTTTTATATTCTTATTTGATTGGGAAGACTCCTGGCACTAGGCTTCTCCCAAATCCCACACAGAGAGCTAAAGAAAAGCCTTGAGTCAACAAAAACTGCAAGTGCACGATCAAGTATAAGCTCCAGTGAAGGGAATTTAAGCTCACTTAAACCAGGGCTTATTTTGACTCAGAAAGCCAGAAAGGAACAGACTTTATATTAAACCAGCCTGAATTTCCTATTGTAGAATCATGAGTTAAAGGTAACTGTAATGGGTTACATGGTGTGATTTTTCTGCTATTTGCCAATACCAGAAAATAGAACCAGAAGACAAGCTTTAATTTTTTTTTTTTCCCACGAAGCAGAGTGGAAACTGTTAAATCACCGGGATGTTACTTCAATAAGGCAGACAAAAACAAGGCAGCAATTGCCTGAACTGCATCATCTCCCCCAAGCTTTGACTCCAATGCACTGGTTTTTATTTCACGGTAAATGTCAGCTGGGATTAAACCAAGCCAGACACCTACAGAACTCACTGAAACCATCCTCTGCCAGCAGGGATTTGGGGGGGTTGGTGGTAGATGATCTCCAGAGGTCGCTTCCAACCTCAGCCACTCTCTGATTCTGTGCAGGGAACAGGAATAGAATCATGGAATGGTTTGGGTTGGAAGGGACCTTAAAGCTCATCCAGTTTTAATTCCCTGCCATGGCAAGGACACTTGTGGGCCTGATATTTCTAAGTCTGAAAGATTTTTAGCCTGCTAGCAGCTGCTGACTTTTTCCCAAGGAAAAATTTCTCCAGAAAGTTTCTTCTCAAAACAATCTTGTCGAACAACTCTCCTTTCTCAAAACAATCTTTTTCCAGGTGGTGTTTTGCTGTTTCTCTGGTTTTACCAACGGGATTAGAGAGGTGTCCTTGCAATTCACCAATCCTGTTAAGTGTGTATTGGAACACCTTATGAAAGGTAGTAAGAATTAGAAAATAAAGCCTTTTTTTCTATGCTCTTTGCCTTCTGAAAGATTTGGAGCCTTTCTTTCATGTCCTACAGCGACACATACTAGTTAGAGCTCATGGCTGGTGAGTTTGTAATATAGATAAGAATTAATAAACACCGAGCCTGAAGACGAAACCGCGACTCCCGTGCATCAATCCCGGCTCCACCACCAAGAAGAAAAGAAGCTAAAAACCCAAGAGGACGTGTCCCATCCCAGCCCAGGGACAGAGGGGACATTACCCAAAATGCTGGCTTTGCCAATGTTGGTGATGGACTCCCCGTAGTGGCGGCGCACCATGACCGGGGACGTGGTGGGGCTGGGCGCGGCCGAGGCGCTCTCCGTGTCCGGGGCTGAGGTAGGTTCTTTGCTGGGGTTCAGGAAACTTGGCTTCATGTGCTCGTAAGGGAGGGGGTTGGCCGTGTTGTACCAGTGGATCTGCACGGGCGAGATGTTGCTGTAGTGCTTCAGGATCAAGGGTTCCAACCTGTAGGCCTGGAAAGGGGAATTCGGGGCGAAGATCAATCCCGGGAGCCCAGATTGGGAAAAATAAAATCACTTTCCCTTCCCATCCAGAGCTCTCTCCAAGCTCAAATCCAGAATATCTCTCCTAAGCAAGGCCTAGAAGGTGACACAGCGCTGGTGTTACGTCGCAGTGCATCCCCACACTTTAATAGGTGTTTTTATATTAGGAAAGAGTTTCAGTTTCACCCCTGAACTTACCAGGAAGATGAACCAGAAACTCCCATGCTCTTCTCATCATAATTGGCCCAGTGCCAGGACAAAGGCACCTGTTGGATGTTTTAGCTGTTCCTCAAGAAATGTAGCTGTTTTCTATTGGGCAGCAGGACAAAAACCCCTCCCTAGGTCATTGAATACTTAAAGAGACTGCACAGTGTCTCTCATTGCATTTTCAGGGTGTCTTAGCAGGTGTAATGAACCTCCCTGCACCTTGCACGGCTTTTATTCTTTTGTGCTGTACAGTTTGTTATTTTTCACTTTAATGAAAACCTTTTTGCTTTTTCAAAACACCTCCGCTCACGCCATCTCGCTAATTTTAAATTAAATTTTCATTTGAATTTTAAAGCCATTTCTGAGAGGCTTCACACTCCGGCGACCCTCAGAGCGCGATGAACCTTCGTGGGGCTGAAAACACTCTGGCCACACGCAGAAATTCATCAGCGTTGTGGTCGGATTCACTTTTAGTTTCACAGCCTGGAAGGTTTATCAGCTGCACAGTTGCTTGTGAGCTCGCTTTTGCACATCTCTGCAACACCTGTATTACAACACTTGTACTACACGTTGTTACCAACACACAGGTTACTCACAGATGGTTTTACTGAGAGAACAAACTCCATGTAAGCTTCATTCTAACACACTCTAGCCAATCAAGAGGAATTGGCTATGTAAACATTTTGTTTGATGGCTCTTTGTTGACCCCTGTGCAAACCACGAGTTATGTTTACTTAAAAAAATATTTTCCTATTGATTATTTATTTCTCTTTGTCCACTTAGATGTAGAAAAGCATCTTGCGTTTCTTTATTTTAAAACGAAGTGAAGTTACTATTTGCAGAGTGGAACCAATTGTCCCTGATAACCCAGGAAAATTCTGGAGTAGCTGGATCTGAACGTGACCATGTTTGGAATGAAGTCTGAATATACTTAAATTCAGCGACTTTAAATAGGAAAGTTTCCCCAAATTGCTGCTGTACGTGAAATTCCACTTCAGACCTGCATCAAAGAAGTTACCAAGGGGATGCAGGTCAAAAGTCCAGTAACTGTTTGGTAACAGCCAACACTGGCTGCTGTGGAATAAGGAAAAGGCAAAGCTACACCAAAAATCCTCTCCCAAATACTATCAACAAACTTTTACTTTTAGGATCCTTTGGGGAAAAAAAACCCCAGTCTTTGCTTTTCTGTATTATCTTGTAAACTGCTTGTGAAGCCTTTTTTAACAGCAATAATGTCTTTGGACAGATGATGTTTTAATGGAAGCCAGGAAGTTAAACTCAAAACCCTTGTCTGAAAAAAGGATTATTTCTTTGGGGAAAAAAAAAAAATCAGAATAATCCCAAATCTTATGCTTGTTACTGTGAAGAGAGAAGCAAAAAATACGTTATTTATGGCAATTATTTGTAGGAAATGTTATTCTCCAGTTCCAAACCCCAAGCCATTGTATAATAACCATTAACAGATAATCCTCTGCTGGAACACACTGGTGTTGACTCACACACTTTGAAGATCCCACATTATCCCAGAGCTCCAAAACAGGCACGGTGAAAGACTAGAGACTGCAATTAAAGACTCACCACTGGATCTGTTGGGTGGAAAATGTTCAATAACCGGTTACAAATGGTTCTGGGCAGGATGTGGTCCTGGCTGCCGCTGGTTCCGGGACGGATCCCACGCAGGGCCAGGAACACTGCCAGTGGGGATCCCATGCAGAAGAAATTCTCAACCTGGGGGAAGATTTCATCCATGTCAAGGAGGATGGAAATGCTGCTTCCTAACTCGGCTGGATTTGGTTTCACTCTCTGCCTCATTTCTTGGTTTTAACGGAGGGACTCAAAGCCTTGGTCAGTCCAAACAGGGAAGTGTTGGACTCCTGGAAGCTGAGAATTTCAGGCTTTCTGTGCTGACAGACACTGACCCCCAAGAAAACACTGCATTGGACCTGAGGCCTTGGAAAAGGCTCCCAAAACTGAGTGACAGCTCTGGGATTGTGGGTGTGGAGTTTGGATAGAAGGGTGTGATATCACAGGGTGCAAAATTTAGAATTTAAGGTTTTAGAATATAGAAATAAATATAAAGCAAGATGGAGGACTTAGGGTGGAGGCTGAGTCCTTCTTTTTCACCCTCTTCTTCATGGGTCTGGGTGGTATTTTGTAATTGGACAGAGAAGTCCCCATTGGGGACCACGGGTGGTTGATTATTGGGTTCAAAGTAAAAATAATTTAGGTGTCATTTCTAAATTGGACAGTTTATTCTCAAAAGGCCTTGTAGAGAGAGAGAGACAGGGCTCCATTTTTTAGTTTCTTTGCTAGAAGTGCTGTAGAACTCACGGTTTGTGAGACTGTACTATAGATAAGAATTAATAAACATCTGAGTCCAAACAAGAAATACTGTCTTGAGCATTTAATCCTGACCCTGGCAAAAAAGAAGATAAAATGCAACGGGGAAGAACACCGTAACCTCAATAAATGAGGGTTAAATTGCCCTTGGCTGCATGTTGGGGTGCTAAAACCAAAAATCAAGTTGGATATTTGAACTCCGAGAAGGTCCACCAGCGCTGGAAAGGATGGAGCAAGAAGAGTCTAAAGAAATGAGTCTGATTTCTCCTGGAGCTTTCCAAACCTGCCAGACCTCCTCATTTTTCTCCCAACCAACTTCTCCATGATTTTCTTGCTACACACAGCTGGGGTTAAATGAACAGGATGGTGCTTGTCACCAGTGCCACCATGTCCCAGGGGCAGGCACAGCCCATTGAGACACTCTGATGTCACCCAAAGCTGCTGTGACCTCGCTCTCAAGTCCTGCCTCCAACACCAACTGAGTAAATCTGAGCTGCCACATCTGAGAAGTCACTGAACCTGCACTTTGGGGTCGTTACAACCAACCCAAGGTCAGAATTCAATGCTGATCCCCCGCCACCAATCCTCAGACGTTGCCTCCTAAAACCATCAGATGGAAAACTCAGTGGTAAAAGAGTCAGAATTACCTTTCAACCCTTATTTTCTCAGTTGGAAAATTAATTTTAGCATCACCAGATGCTCAGCCAGCAAGAGAAATTGCTGAGTTCTTGCTAAAGGCACGTGGAGGATCCCTGGAATGCCATGTGCCTTCCCTGTATGTCAGCACATGGAATGAGGGCATAGGAATAATGGTCCTTTTCATCTCTTGGATTCCAGTGCTGCACAAAAGGTTCCTCCTACTCCGTCTTGGCACTGGTACCACCCCTCTTCCTTCCAAAAGAAGTCTCAACTTGATGAAAAAAGAAAAAACTAGACCTTCAGCATGGTTATTCCATGTCAAGTGCAGCACAGCACTGCTCTGTCATTAAAATTGTCACTTGGTGCAAAGCTCCTTTCCTTTCTTCAACCCAAGTTTTACACAGACCTCGTGTTTTGGCAGCTTGGACAAAAAGCTTTTTCATCTTCAAACACAACAGAAAGAGACACTCCCAGTGCAATCCTTTAAACTGAGTAAGTAACCTCTAACCCTGTCCCTCTGACATTCCTGTGTCAAGCATCTGAAAGGCACAATTATGGTTTTTCTGCTTCAGGGAGGAATCAGACAGCGCCAGCCAGCTTGCCCTTGGCAGAGGGCACTCAAAAGAGATGGGAAAACCCTCAAAAGGTAATTGGTTTCAGTGGTTACATGGTGTGTGGCTTTTGTCCCGCTGTTGTCCCATCATTTCTATTGATGAACAGTGCTGGAGTCCCCATCCCTGTAGGGATTTAATGTGGATGTGGCACTTGGGGACGTGGTTCAGTGGTGGACAGGTCTTTTCCAACCTTAATTCTACAATTCTAAACCCCAAATCCTTAAAACTGCAGCCATTAGACTGTCAGTGCTGTTGCAAGGTGGCTGAAGATCAGGCTGCTGTATTATAAAACCCACTGGGAACAGAAGATCAAAATCTTTTTAGAAAATATTTATTAATTTTGGTGTTTCTCCTGGAATCAGGAGTGAGGCATTTTCCTGTAAATGTTCCAACAACACAGGAGACATGTTTACAAAATGACCTTTGAGAGCAGCACTCCTCTCCTGGTTATGATTCATAAACAGAAGACTTAATGAATTTATTTGTATTTTAAGCAGAAGCTGAGCCAAGGAGTCATCCATTCAACTTAGCACTGCAGTATTTTCATAATTAAGTAAAAAAAAAAAAAAAAAAAAGCTGAATGAGTCAACAGAAGTGAGGCAGCAGAGCCCTTCTCTGCTGGGCACAAAGGAACATGAGGTTCAGGCTGAACCTTCCTCCAGAGGAGTTTCTGCAACCTTGGCCGAGTGAGAAGTGCTGAGGAACCCTCAAGTATTTTGGGCCAGGACATTGCAAAGCCAGATTTAAACGGATTTCCATGTCAGTCCTAAGGAGCAACTGAGGTACATCCTGCTCTCCTCTCCCCTGCCCTGACTGAAAACCATCCTACAATAAAAACTTTCCTATTTGCATACACCAGAGGCATGAAGGGGTTGGTGTCACAACCATTCCCCATGATCCTTCAACTCCAACTCCTCTTCCAAGGCTGGGACGAAGAATTCTAAATCTTGTGATTCTAAACCTTAAATTTACAACGGGGTGTTGGCTCTGCTTTTGACCCCCAGAGCTCCTGGTTGGTCTAGCAGGTTCTTCCATGATCCCATCTGAGGACAAGCAGAGGAAGAGAGACAAAGATCTCTCCCCCCTCAAGTTCCCACTCTGGTGGCTTGTCCAATATTTTATTAGAGTACAACGCACCCCATAAATCTTCATGTTTTGTGGGCTTTTTCCTCCCCATGGAGTCAATAATTTCATTTCCTCTAATATTAAGCACGAACCAAGCAAGCTGCTGTATTTCTTCTTGCATTTGTCTTGCCAAAAGCAACCTTTGCGCTTGCTCAACTCTCCTCCTTCATGTGACACCAGTGACTCTGTCCCATCCTGGGAACCCTAATTCTTTTTTTTCAGTCCATAGAAGAGCTGGCACGAAGAGCCAAGGGATGGGTGGTTGAACAAGGCTGTTCTCCTTCAACAAACCAGTCACCCTCAGTGAGCTGGATGGGTCTGCTGATGAACAATCCTATTTCAGTCACCCTGCTGAAATCTTGCCTTGCCATCATTTCCATGGAAAGCTTTTCCCCCTGGAGCTCTGTCTCAAGCCATGGGAATCACCAGCGTGAAGGTTCACAGAAAAAAACCAAAACCATCTCCCTGTCATTAGGGGCAAGAAAAAGGATGAACTGCAGTGGTAATGTCACCTGAAGATTACAGATCTAGTCCATCTATTTAGGTAGATAAAGTCCTCTTTTATTTAAAGTTTCTTCCCCCTTTTCTTTTCTCCTCTCCATCTAAAAAGCAACTCTTGAATACCCCTTCAGTTTAAATGCAACTGAGTGAAGAATAATCTTTGCCAGAGCTGGGGGAGGACCAGCCTGACTCCAGCTTCCTTGATGGAAGAGATAATAGCCTGACACATGCTTTCAGGCAGTGATGAAAAGGAGAAGGCTGTGACAACATGAAGTATGGTCAGTTTCCTCTTTTTTTACAGCTCAACATTGACCTTGGCTTCCAGGAGCCCTTCTGAACTCATAAGGAAAGAAAAATGGCAAGTTAAGAAACAATAATCCAGTTTACTCTCATCTATCATGTCACATTTTTATGGTTTAATACTTCAGGATGGAGTTGAGCAACTAGGAAGTGTTGCACATCCCACCCAGGAGCTGGAAAATGCCTTTTCCCAAAGATAAGGAATTCTAGCAATTTGTACAGCTGATTAGCAAGCAATCTGCTTCATGAGATTGAAAGTGTGCTAACTGTCAGAGCAGAAGAGTTTGGGAAGGAAAATCCACTCCTGGAGGAAATTCAATCAGATTTGCTCAGAGATGTGACACGTTAGAAGGAGTCCCCAAGGAAGATGGATTATTCAATGGAGTAGAAGTGAAACTGTTTAAAATATGTGATTGATGTAATCTGCCAAAGGGTTTTTATCTTCCCACGGAATTGTGTGTGTGTGTATAATACAGTAACTAGGTTTATGTATTAAACATATTTATAATCTATATATTTACATATATGTTTACATATAATTTCATATAAACATAAATAACAGAATCCCAGAATGGTTTGGGTTGGAAGAGACCTTAAAGCTCAGCTCATTCCAACCCCCTGCCAAGGGCAGGGACATCTCCCACTAAACCAGGTTGCTCAAAATTTATTACAAATATAGAATTGCAATTAAATAATAATGTATGAATACAACAGCATTTTTACATGTTCGTACACACACTTCATCCAACATCTAAATTATTCTGCCAAAATCGTGTCTAGGGGCATGGGAAAAAAATAAATATAAGCAGAATGAATCACACCACAGGTGTATTTTTACAGCAAGCAGAAAAATTCAGTAGAAACCTCTTAAACATACATACCTTAAATTTTAAGACAGGTGGTTTTGATATGGTGGATGCCTTTAACTCATGTAACCTCTCTTCTATCTCTCTCAACCTAGAAAATAGAGATCTTTCTGAGATCCATTAAAAAATGCAGCTTTAACCTCTCTGATCCAAACAGGCATTCCTGTGGGGGTCCAACAGTTTTTGTCTGCTGGGAAGAGAGAGTGATGGTGTCAGTATTTCCTGGAGCAGCTCAACTGATTAAGAATCAATGCCTGTCAAATCCTGTTTCTCCAGTCACAGAAGGAATCAATCAAGACATGACAATTCCCCTGTTCACCACCCCAAGCATCTGCCCACCCTCCTTCCTCAGGAGCACCTGACTCACCTCCTGTTTCCTTGGTGATTTTGCAGCCAAATCACCTGCTTTATTTTATTTTAACCCCCCCCCAAATAACAACAAAGCCACAGGAAACGGTCTGGGCATTATGGAGTTCTGTATGGAGGTGGAATTTCTGGAGAATGGTGTCCCGTCCTTTCAACTACCATGAAAAAAGGTTGTTCACCTGCTTTTCTAGTTGGCCTGAATTTAAAAAGCAGCTACAATGTAAAGCACACATATGGATGGGTAAAACTGTTCTCAGTCCCAGTAAATTCCAGAGGTTACAGGATGTCAGCAGTCTTATTTTCCATCATTTCACACTGAATTGCTCACTGAAGGGAGAGCCACTCTCTCTCTGCAGAAGTGCCAGTGTCAAATGGTACTCGGGATTTCTGTGGAAGCACTTCAGAGGATGCCTAAGGAGTGTGAAAATGGCCTTTTCTCCCTGATTATATGTTTGTGACATGCCTGAAGGGTCATCTTCACACTGCAACACTTCATTAGGGCTTCTAAACTTCCCTTTTCTCAGAAGTCCTGCATTTGGACCAGCCCTGCAGCTGACAGACATCCTGCACCCATCCCTAGTGAGACACATCCTGATTCTCCACCACAGCAGGGCTGCTGCTATAATTAATGCTTCCCAAGTACCCCCCAATACTCAGATTGGTTTCAAGAAGGAACCAAAAACCTGTGATTCACGATTTGTCATGAATCACGACAAAAAAAAAACTTGAATGACTGAAGTTGCTAATTTTAGATTCTCTGATGGGTGTCTCACAGCACCACAAATATCCCCAACCCTTGGAAGTGGTCCAAGGCCAGGTTGGATGAGACTTGGGAGCAACCTGGGATGGTGGAAGGTGTCCCTGCCATGGCAAGGGGTTGGAGCTGGATGATCTTTGAAGGTCCCTTCCAACCCAAACCGTTCCGTGAGTCTGTGTGGAGTCAGAGCTCCCTATGCTGTGTTTAGCATTCACCACCCAGCCCCAGCAGAAGAACACCACCAGCCACCCAAGATAACAGCCCTGGTGGGTTCTGGAGACACCCAGAGGGCGTTCCCCAGGGATGTGGTTATCTCCTTGGATCCCTGGGAGCGGGGGCATTACCGTTGTTTGGTGACGTAAAGCTCCTCCAGCAGACGCTGCTCCTCGTAGCTCATCCAACGCTCTTCCAGCTCCTCCTCCTCCTCCTTCTGCAGCAGCTGCTCGTAGAGCCTGACTGGATTCCAGCCAGTCATGATGTCGTAGGTGATGACACAGCCCAGGGAGTGGGACACGATGGAGACCTTCCCTCCCTTCTCCTCAAACTCCGGGTTCCGGGAGCAGAAGAGGGAGTACAGGCGGTTCAGCTCCTGCTGCAGCCCCTTCACCAGCTGGGTGAGGAGGAGACAGGGTTTAGTGTCAACATCTTGTGGCTCCAGTTGATGTTCAGGAATGTTCCCCACCCCACACTGACCCCATTCCTGATAAATCAGGCTGGGAAGATTCCATCCCATGGCCAGCAGCAGCAACTGCCTGGCTGATGGTCACTGACTCCAGAGGTTCATCCGTCCCCTCCAGAGCCACCAGCAGCCACCACACAGGACACGTGGTGACCCTAAAACAGCTGCACTGCATGGGCCAAGGCATCAAACTGAAATAAACACTTCAAAATAAATGTTTTGAAGTGTTTGAGCTGTGCTTGAAGCACTTAGCAGCACCCTCTGAGGTGAGCAGCACCTGGTTTTCACTGGCTCAACAGTGACTGTTGTCTGTATTGTATTCCTCTTCTTGCTGGGCTCTCTTCCTTTTCCTGCAGCACTGCACTGAGCATTCTGCTGGTATCAACAGCTCCTTTTTTAATTGAAGGAGGATGGAAGGAGCCTGAGCCACACCTGACCTGGAATCAACTCACATCTCTGCCATAAACCTTGGCATCACCCTACTGAACACCTCATACCCCCTTCTTCCTTTTTCACTGTGAGCAACAAGGGGACTGGGAAGAGAGAAATCCACTGAAATCGACGTGCTCAGACACTGCAGTGAGAGCCTGGATGGGCTGTGGGAAAACATCCTCAAATTGCTTCTGGGTCTCAGCAAAGCAGGCTTGAACTCATCAAGCCTTTCATTCTCCTCCCCATTGCCTGGCTGAAAGGAGAGGCAGCTTCCTGTCCTCCTTCCCTTCCTACACCTGCACCTGCTGGAAATTATCCCCGAGGAATCAGAATGAAACGATGCTGCTAAAAAATTAAAAGCCTCATCTCAGGTAAGAGGATGATATGGAAGGGAAAAAAGGCAAAGAAGAGACAAGCAGAGCCAGAATTTGAACATTTGATATAAATGCTTTAAAAAACCCAGTTTTCTGGTTATAGGTTTCCAGGAGGGATTTTTGGGGAAAAGCAGGAGCGCAACGTTGTCCTTAAACATCACAGACTAATCCTATAGTGCTACGGCAATAAATGTTGGTCCTACGTTCATGGAGTCTCTATGAGAAGCTTATCTGCTCCAAACCCTACACTGCAGGATAAAAAGATACAGCTTCCCAGAAAGTATTTTAGAGAGAAACACTGGAAACCATGAGATTTGGGAACTGGCCAGTACAAAAAAGAAAAAAAAAAAAAAGGAAAAAGAAAGAAAGAAAAAAAAAAGCAGCTTTGCCTGTGAAACTCAGCATGGAAACTGAGCAATGCTTCCAGGCTGTGGCAGGGAGGAGGACAAACAAGAGAGTGCAAATCATTCCCTTGTTAGCAAGGGGAAATTAAAGCTATGGAACATATAATTTCAACATGATTTTTCAAGAGCCTGAGTCATTACTGAATATAAATATGAATGGCAGCAGAAGTGCCAGTGTTTGATACACATTTTACTGAGTGAGAATCCACACAACAAACCCTCTGCCTGGAGCAATGCGAAATGATTATCAGAGCCTTGCAGCAGCTTGGAGAAAGGAGTATCAGAACACCCATTTTCAAGTATTTTTGACTGTGGTGCTGCCTCTTCTTCCATTTGGGGCTACACAGGCTGTGGGCACAAACTTTCCCACATGAACAAACAGGCAGAGGTTTCAGCAAGAGCTGGAGCTGAAAATGTCAATCAGGACGAGCTGTGGCTGGCTGGTATTTCTTCCATTTAAAAAGGTTTTGATTAAAACCCAGAACACAAAATAGCAAGAATCAGCTGAAATCAAATTGTCTGGGGATTCCTGCCAGGAACTGGTAAATAATCTTCTGGCATCATGGCTTTCCCATTATAAAGATCTGAGCTTGCAATCTGAGGGCATAAAACAGAATATTCTTGGAAAATTCTGGCTGGACACTGAGTCCAACTCTGTTTTTAATCCTCCTCCTTCTTAAAAACTTGCTGTTACTGGGAAATCAGGCACAAACATGGACATAACTAAGAACTGGTTCATGGATTTCCAGATAGGTGCACATCTGCAATTTTGCAGATCAGAGTCCAAGCACCGAATTCAACCAAATCTTCTGATGGAGATCATTCCTAAACTCCAAATCCCTGAGGTAATTGTGGAGTGGAAGCTCTGCTGTGGGAAAAGCTCCAGATTTCCAGGCACTGTGAATGGTCTGGTTTGCTGCTCTGCCAAAACCAGGAGCCCTCCACCTGCAGTGAGCACTTCATGCATGCTGGCGTCCTGCCAACAGTCCTGTGCCAGTCCTAAGATTAGAAACTGAACCTTTGTGGTGCAGAGTAAGGGGAAAAAAAAATAAAAAAAGGGAGAAAACCAAAAGGAACCGAAAAGAAAATGAATATTCATTTAAAGCCCCATCTTAAAACTTGTTTGGTTAAGCAGTATATGAAGTTAAGGTAGTATTTATTGAGGGATGGAACTACGTGATGTTTAGGTGCCCTCCAATTCAAGCCATTCTATGATTTAATCCTGATTTGCTTCCTTAGTCTTAAAAAGCATAAAATATTCCAACTTGTGAAAGAAAAGTTTGACCAGGGTTTTAGTCCAGTAAATGCAACATGCACTGCTTCCAAATCTTTTGTAGTTACAGCTTGATATGTTCTAAAAATCCATGTAAAAATATCTTCCAAAAACACTAAGTGGCTTTATATTGCCTAAAATCAGTGATTTTTTTTTTGTTGGATTTAAACATGAAAAATAAGACTGCCTATCAAATTTTCCCTCCCAAATGGCATCACTATAATAATTTTTTTAAGAGCTGATCCTTCTATGCACAGCTCGTCTTTCTACTGCCTCTAAAGGGCTTAATTAAATGTTATTAAATAAAAATAAAACCCCAAACAACAAAATAACTCCCTCCTCAGCCTCCCAAATCCAAGAGGCTGCTCCATGTCTGCATTTCATGGTTGGGTTACAGGGAATGGGAGCCTTCTCCTGCTCTCCCTGCACCTCCATCCAAGGAATTCCTGCTGAAATCAACCATTTTTCCCACTGGTTTCCCTGCCAGCCCCAAACCTCTGGTCCATGGGATCTATTATGTACTTGGGAAGCACCCGCTGGTTCTGCCTGAAAACAGGAGAGCAGGAATCACCCCAAAAAATCTCCAGGAACGGTGGGAATAGTGGAATGCAGCATGACCAGACTCCTCTCTCTCTCTCTTTCCAACTCCCCTCTTCCATCCTCCCTCCCAGTTCCCAGCACTTTTTGGGGACAGTGGCAGTTGTTTCTCCAACCCAGGTCTCCACAGGGCTTTTCCTTACAAAAAGCCTTGAGATTCCTTGAGTTTCTCCCCAACCTATTTCCCAACCTCCTAAGGCTTCTCCCACAGACTAAACAGCCTCAAACACCTCCCAAAAGAATAAATGAGGCAGCAGTCGATGGAGTTGTTGTTTTTCCCTGTCACCTGCTCCAGCTGCTCTGCTCCATCGCCCCCAGCTCTTCCAGAGGGAGCAGGGGAATGCAGCCCCTTTACCTGCCTGTTCCTGAGCAGATCAAACACTGTAACACAGGGAACAATTCCTATTTCTTCCAGAAAAGCTGTATCAAATCCCATCCTCCCAGCTGGCCCTCCTACCTCAGAGCTCATTTAGCAACAGCCTGAGGACACTGAAGGATTTCAAAGAAAGGGCCTGGAGTGACAGGACAAGGGGGAATGGCTTCTCACTGATAGAGGGAAAAGAGATGGGGTATTGGGAAGGAATTCCTGGCTGGGAGTGTGGGGAGGGGCTGGGATGGAATTCCCAGAGAAGCTGTGGCTGCCCCAAATCCCTGGAAGTGTCCAAGGCCAGGCTGGACAGGGCTTGGAGCCACCTGGGACAGTGGAAATGTCCCTTCCCATGGCAGGGGGTTGGAATGAAATGGGCTTTAAGATCCCCTCCAACCCAAACCATTCTGAGATTATCTCCCTTTATCAGCTGAAGTTTTGCCAGTAAATCCTCCTTGCAGGAAACTCGAGCCTGCAGGATCAAGTTGCTCAGAAGGCAGCAGCTCATATTCAGACTAACTGAGGTTAAAAGCTCTCTGCCCTTCAGAAACCAGCTTAAAGGCAGAGCAAGGCATGGTCCTTCTGCACATTCGTGGAGAGCTGGCTTGAGGGCCGTGCAATTCCAGGGGGAAGCCAAAAATCAGAGTGCTGACTAAAGAGCAGGAGGCTGGACTTGATGAGGCCAAAAATGCCCTTCGCTTTCCCAGTTATGTGCCTGCCTGGCACATGGCTTCCAAGAACTCAAAAAATAACAGCCTACCCCGTCCATTCAGGAATCCTGGTGGCACAGGCCTGGGTTTTGTAAAGATAAAACGGGGAATCTGAGTCAGGTGACACATCCCTGTCACCTCAGGCTGAAGAACGCTGATAAAAAGGGCAGCAGAATCATCTTTTATCTCCTCCTGGGTACTGGGCAAGCCTGAGCTGCTGGATCATGATGGGAGCACGAAATTGTGGAAGGAGTGAGACATCCAGAGCTGCTGCCCTTTTCTGCAGAGCATTACCAGCATCCTGTGCTGAGCTGGAAAAATCCAAACCTCCAAATTCCAGCACCCCAAACAGCTGCTCAACCTCAAAATTCCAGCACCAGCATCCCAAACAGCTGTTCATCCTCCTCTGAGGAAAAGAAGCCTTGAAGACACCAGCAGAAATAAGCACGGATAGCATGTTCCTGGCAAAGCAGAAGGAAATTGGGATGCGTGTGTGGACAAACACCCCCTGGACCCACACCAAGGAGATCCAGAATTCCATCCCCTGGTCCATTTTACGGGCAGATTGCTGGAGTTGAAGGGGATTTTCAGTGCACACCAGAATTAAAAATGCAGAAAATGACATTTTCCTCTCAATAGCCAGGAAATGAGTTTTTTTCAAGAGAACAGGGAGCAGAGAATCCCATTCTGGCACCTGAGCACAGCAGGAACACAGTTAGTGAGTGCTGCTCCTTTCTCTGTGCTGTCTCCACAGGATCCTCTCCCCTGGCCAATCTTCCCACATGAACAGTGTGAAGCCCATGGAAAATAAATTAACAGATAGGTACCTAAGGAAAGGGAGTGCAGGACACCTGACCTCTGCCCCCTCTCCAGCCTGAAGAGCAGGACTGTTCCTGCAGGCTTGGAGGGAAAGGAAGGTGAAGGAGATCTGAGGAACGGCGAGCTCTGCAAGCAGCTCTTCCCAAATGTCAAGAGAACTTCAGGAGAGAGTGCAGCAAACTCGTCTGAAATTCAGCCAGCAGGCAACAGGGAGTGTGAGCCAGCTGGAGGGGGAAGAGGGGCCTGGCAAGCCAAGCAGGGGGGGAGCTGCAGCTCAAGGGTGGATTGTGAAGGATTGGGAAAGTGAAGATGAAGGAGTTGGTGCTCCACGTGGCCCAGGAGAACGTGCCAGCAGAGCTGGGGAGGCTGCTGACCCCCGAGGAGACAACAGTTGTCACATTCCCTGATGGAATCACTGATGGGTGCCAGAGGAGTGTCACAACAACAGATGAGAGGCCAGAACGAGCCGTGGCTGTGGGAACAGACGGCAAGGGCTCTGTTTCTTGGGGATGATACAGAAAGAGAATCTGTGGATCTGCCTGAGTCTCTCTCCCAGGACCCCTCCTGTTGAAAAGCTGAGCCTGACCCATTTCTAACAAGTCACTGTGCTCAAGATGAAGTTTAGGTTCAGGCACAGCCACGAACCAATCACTTTATAAAGCTGAGAATACATTCAAGGGCAATCAAATTAATTAAACCAGCCATGGAAGTGCTGCCAGGCAGCTCCTTCACTATTAGGTTCAAACAGGATATGCAAAACTGGTCCTGAAATAATCTCAGCTTAAAATATCCTGCTTCCCATCTTGTTTTCAAACACACCTGAAGCAGCTGCCTTTTATTGCTGAAAGGAGTGCACAAGAGAATGGGATTTCCACTGGAAAACAACCCAAGAGGGGTGAAAGCTCTGGTAAAAGTTAATACTTGTCCCAAATTTCAAGAGGTTAGTCATTAATTCTCCTTTAAGTAAGTGTACACGGGCAAACCCATGAAGCCATTCCAAGGTCAGGACTCGGAGCAACCTGTTCTGGTGGAAGATATCCCTGCCCACGGCAGGGATTGGGATGAGATTATCCTTAATGCCCCTTCCAACATAAATTGTTCCATGAAGGTGGACATCCAAAGTTTCTCCACTTTTAGAGCGCAATATTTGCATAAATCCTTAGAAATCTTGGGATGATGGATGTAAATTCTATTTATCCTGCACTAAAGGCGTTTTCTGCCAAGGCATGAATCAATAATTCACAGAATTACAATCAGCCTGCAAGTAAGTACAGGGAGGATCAGTAAAAAAAAAAAAAAAGGCACTTAACAGTATAACGAAGGTGACAACTCTGAATTTACTATGCAACTAACAGTCTGTGTTGCAAGCATTTATTATTAAAGAAATATGAAGCTCCAGTGACACAGATGTGAAACAAAGTCACCCACTGAGGACACTAAAACCCGAGATTACGTTACCACAGATGGCCCAGTAAGGTCAGGTGCAGAATGTGAGATGACTGTTCATTTAGAAATAGGCCTCTGTGCATCAGAATATCAATTTATTGCTTTTTTTCTTACATCCGGGTAATGTATAGAGAGGGATTTGGTACAGGGGAGGATACAGCACAATTCTCTCCCATGAAAACAACCCAGCTGAATCTGTTGGCTGCAGTCTGAGACCAGACCGGGATGTTCATGGTGCTGTGCTGAATTATTAAAGCCTGTCTGGTATCACAGCACATGCCACAAGTCAGAGGCACCTTTCGGATATTCTCCTGCCACACCGGAGAAGAAGAAACAATAGCTGAAATCAGAGAGGGGGTCACCCCCCACGCTCTGGGAGGGCTCAGATGAGCAATCCAGGGCCCCTGGGAGAGCTCTGGGCTCTCCTGTGACACCAACAGGACCAGGCTCCTTCCCCTGGAAGGAAAGAGGGGCTGCCACCCGCAAACCCCTTAATGAGCTGCCTAAAGAGTGGGAAGGAGCTTGAAAGGAAAAGTTGTGATCCTTGAAGGGGGAAGAAAATTCCTATCCAAGCCTTGTGCCCTGGGTGCTCGCAGCCCAAAATGCCAGCCCTGGCACAGTGGGGAGGATTCTGTCCCTGCCTTGGTCACAGCAGAGCCCACCTGGAATGCTCTGCCAGCCCTGGGGTCCCCAACAGCAGAAGAAGCTGCTGGAGAGAGTCCAGAGGAGACCACAGAGATGCTCCAAGGGCTGGAGCCAGGCTGGGAGAGCTGGGAATGTTCCCCTGGAGAGGAGAAGGCTCCAGGGAGAGCTCAGAGCCCCTGGCAGGGCCTAAAGGGGCTCCAGGAGAGCTGGAGAGGGACTGGGGACAAGGGCTGGAGGGACAGGACACAGGGAATGGCTTCCCAGTGCCACAGGGCAGGGATGGATGGGATATTGGGAAGGAATTCTTCTTTGTGAGGGTGGTGAGGCCCTGAGGTTTTCCAGGGAAGCTGTGGCTGCCCCTGGATCCCTGGAAGTGTCCAAGGCCAGGCTGGATGAGGCTTGGAGCAATCTGGGATGGTGGAAGGTGTCCTTGCCATGGCAGGGGGTGGAACTGGATGACTTTTTCAGATCCCTTCCAACCCAAACCAGGCTGGGATTCCATGGCTGCTGAGAGCCATCAGCTCCACTCTTCTCTAGGCCTGGCTCACCACAATCCTCAATTTATTTCCCAGGGGCAAAGGAAAGTTTAGTAAGCTCCTTTTGAGATCCTTTGAGGATTTCTGGGTGGAAAGCACTGGCAGTGCCCAGAGTACACAAAGAATTGTGTTGGGGCCATAAAGCAGTGAGCAGGGACATTAATTCTGAGCAATGTGTCACCATGTGAATCCTCAAAGACTCGTTTCTGAGCTGCAAGGAGCAAAGTGCCACAAAGAAAAGCACACTGAAGACGGCAAAACCATCCAGAAGAATGCTCCATTTGACACTGTTGTGTTAAACTCTGCAAAGTTAGCTCACAGGAAATAAAATGGGATAAGGAAGACTAACCTGCGTGTGTTGTTGCAAACATTTCAAGGAAATTAATTTGATTTGATGAAAAGAACCAAGTTAGTATTTTGTAATCAGATCTAAGCACGCTCCTTCTATGCCAGTTCTCACACCCAGGGGATGGTGATAAACCTGTAAAACTGCAGTTCTACTGAGCAATGAATTAAATTTTCATGCACTGCTGGCCAGTACACCTGAACTTTACTCACTAACCCATTTCCCATAAGATGTCCACGGACATGCCAAGCCTCTAATGCAGTTTAAAAATATCTCTTTTCAAGCTGCCAGAGAAATTTCCATCGCTTGCCACAAAAGTTCATTGGTTGGCTTCAGACAGGGAAACCTGAGAGACAGTGGAGAGCCCTGATCAATGAATTCTCCATTACTGAGCAGGAAGAGAGGTACAGATTTCAGTTTGAAAATTGTGTTGCCAGTCTAAAGGACTTTAAACACACCTAATTTTACTGAAAGGTAGCATCAAATACCCAGGAAAAAACTTAAAAGTCTCACCTTGCCCCAGTCTAACCATGCTCAGGGTACCAAGGCTGCAAAAGGATTAACACTACTCCATACATAACACAGCCAACACGGAAAAAAGCTCCAATTCCTAAAGAAATTAATCCTAAAACAGCCCCACAGGGCTTTTCCAGTGTGATACACAAGGGATGCTACTGGGGTGAAGCATTGTCCATGTTTTATTCAGGTTAGAATCATTTATTCAAGCCACTATATCTATATCTATATCTATATCTATATCTATATCTATATCTATATCTATATCTATCTATCTCAATATATATAATTTATATATCTCACATATTATATTACATGACATATTGTGATATATCACAATATATATAATATAACATGTGATATATCTATGATATATTAAAATATTATCTATCTATATATACATACATACACACACACACATATATACACAGTCCCCTGATAAACTGAGGAACTGGGGTTCATTTTGGTTTCCCTGCAAGGCAAGGGCACCCAAATGCATTCAGGCTGGCTCGTGCTGCCATCCCATCTGTCTTCAGGAACAGCAAAAATGAAGTGACAAATATCCGTGGATTTTGTCAGAGGTAAAAAAACCCCTCAGCTCTATGGACTCCCATTGCTCTAAATATGCAGAAATTAAGAAGAACAACATTGAATCCCACCCCATTTCTCAGCTGTTGATACAGAACCATTTTAGATGTTTCTGCTCTAAATAAGTGACATGGATCATACTTTTTGCTGTCTCTCTTCTCCTCTCAGTCTTAAAACTCTGATTACTGTGGGTGACCATGACACATCTACAAAGTGTTAACACCCTTTACTCAGGTTTTCCTTAGAAGGAAACTTTCCTGACATTCCCAAATCCAGATTTTTTCGGCCTCTGTGCCCTGCTCTAGTGAAACCTACACGAAACCAGGTTTTCCACACTTACCTCATCCCTGTAGAGAGGACTGGTGTAGTACATGATGTCCATGGCACTGCTGTTGAGCATGTCCCGCAAACCCCGCACTTTATCCGGGGTTATGGAGTCCACGGTGTCTGGGGAAAAAAAAAAAAACAACCAAAAAAACAAAAGGAGACTTAAATTACATCCAGGAGAATGATAAAATGGACTCATGGAATGGTTTGGGTTGGAAAGATCATCGAGTTCCACCCCTCTGCCCTGGGCAGGGACACTTTCCACTATCCCAGGTTGCTCCAAGCCCCAGTGTCCAACCTGGCCTTGGGCACTTCCAGGGATGGAAATGTTCAAAGCTGTACAAACAAAACCAAACAAAAATCCAAGCCTGGCACAAGCAGAGAGCACAGATGAAAGTCCTGGGGAGAATTCTGCAGCTGCTGGAGCAGCAAAAGAACTGAGTCCTGTACCTCCATCGAGGGTCAGCTTTGATCTCCACTCCACTGGAAGGAATTCCACGTGTGTTGCAAGATTGGAAAAATACTTTTCTTCCACTTTTCTTGCAGTATCTCGCATCCTACAAAAAAAGAAATGGATGTTTTCCTGTAAAGACTACACATTTCCTGAATTACTGCTTTTCCATCCCTACTAAAACATGTAATTCCCTCGATTTCAAGCTTTTATTATGAAATACTTAAAACCCTCATGCAATGAACAAGTTCTGTGCATTGCATGCTCAAAAGAGGCTGAATGTATCACAGTATGGGCTTAATATAATCCATCTAAACTCAAGTCAAATGTATCTGTTAATTCTGGTGGGTTTGGGGCTGAATGTGAAAGGTAAGGATTAGAAAATCAGAAAAGAATTAGAAAATCAGAAAATAGAAAATGAAGAATTTCACCTCTGCTTGGAAAGCTGGAATCCACTGGAATCAACCATTTGATCAGTACAGAAGCAAGACAATTCAGGGCTTTTAAACACAAAGAAAACTCTTAAAAATATGGCTTGAGAGAGCAGAATTTTATTTTAATTTTACATACTGAATTGGAAGGCTTGAGAGCTCCAAGGGTGAGAAACAGGATCACTTATGAGTGTTTTAACTTGCAGGAGCAGATGGAGAGGCTTTTAAAAGACTTTTCATTTTTACAGCATATCTGAACATGAACGTTGCTGCACCTCTCTCAAGGGATGAGAAAAACAAAATACCTCAATCCCAAAGTATCTCTGACCCTCTCTGTTGTTTGAGGGAAAATGGGAATAATGATAAATTATGTTCTTTTAAAAACATGACTTTGTGTTGTGTGCAAAACCCGTCACTGGGAAAGGAAAAACCAGCACAAAATCAGACAAAATATTAAATATCCAGGCATTCTATCAATGTCACTCAGCATCCAAAGTGAGGAAGTGTTTTATTTTCCTTTCTTTCCTTCACCTGAACCCTGGCCCCAACAGTATTCCCATTTTTGAAGATGAGCACAACAAACCAAATCCAACTCCAGTGCTGAGTTTCCGGCACTTGGTTCCCAGTACCAAGCATCAAGTTTTTTATTTATTTCAGTGTTTCCATGTGTTTCCCCCCTTAATTTTCAAAGCAACCCCCTTTTTGTTAATTCTCCAACCAAAGGCACAATGACATTAATCTTCCACCTGCACTTCCACCTGTCCAAAAGCTTTTTAGTGAGTTTAATCCCTGAGCTGAGGCACTTTCCTTGGATGTATTAATGCTCCTCTGTTCTTCAGGAGAAATGAGACAGCTCAGGATAAATCACTGCCAACACCTGCGACTCCATTCAGCTGCTCCATGTTCTGGGCATTCCTGCACTATCCAAAAATCCTATATGGATAACTCTGCCAAAACCCTGTCTTGAGAAGGATGGGGTAGGAAGGGGTATGAAAGCCAACGGTTTGGGAAAAAAAAAAACAAACCCAAAACATTTTCTAAAATTATCTCTTCATCTTTCTCATGCTTTTTTGTGTTTTTTTTTGTTTGTTTGTTTGTTTGTTTGTTCCCCCCCCCCCCCCCCCCCCAGGAAAGGTTCATTATGCTACTAAAAAACCAGATTAATCGTGTACCATGTTTTTGAGAGAGGCAGTGAAAATATTCTTCCATCCTGACACTTATTTTCTGATGAAATATAAGAAAAAAAGGAACACTGGGGAGGAAAAAAGGGGGAAGGGAAATGACATGGAGAAAGGGGGAAAGAAAAGTTGGGGAAAGGGGAAAAAAAGGAGAAAGGAATAAGGGGAAAGGGGGGAAAGGGGAGAAAAGGAAAAAGGGGGGGAAGGAAAAAAGGGGCAAAAGGAAAAAAGGGGAAAGTGAGAAAAAAAGGGGAAGAAAAAGAGGAGAAAGGCAAAAAGGGAAAGGGAAAATGGGGGAAGGGAAAAAAGGGAAAGGGAAAACGGGGAAAGGGAAAAAGAAGGAAAAGGAGAAAAGGGGGGAAGGGATAAAAAGGGGAAGGTGAGAAAGAAAGGGGGAGAAAAGAGGGGAAGGAAAAAAGGGGGAAGGGAAAGAAGAAGGAAGGGAAAAAATGGGGAAGGGAAAAAAAGCAGGTGAAGAAAAAAAGGGGAAAGTGAGGAAAAAAAAAGGGGAAAGGGAAGCAGCATCCTTTCCATCCTTTTTTCCAAAGCAGTTACTGCAGGCCTGTGCAAACAGCCAAGAAATGCAACTGCTCAGCATCTCTATTTTTAAAGCCTGGTGTGATTGCATTCCTAATCTCCTGGATTCTTGTCCAACAAGATGGCAAAGGTTTCAGTAAAGCAGAATATCCTTCCCATGCTAAGGGGGGGGAAAAAAAAAAATCAGCAAGAGGATCTGCTTAAATCAGGGTTGATTTAAGGCTGACCCATCCTTGCCCAAGCACAAAACCCTCCCTGCCACCCTCACACACAACAGGACATGCGAGAGTCCAACTTCAGCATGGAAATTTCTAGATTACAAAGAAGATAAAATTCCAGTGAATATATGAACATTCCTGAGCGAGCAGAACAAAGGAGACCTTTGAAAATGCCCACAACTCCTTGGTATTGCCAAGTCAGCTTCACTTCCTCTGCATGAAGGAGGGTGGTTTTGGCTGGGATAAAGTTAATTTCATTCCTCGTAGCAGGTACAGCATGATTTGGATTTAGGCTGAGAATAATGTTGATATTTTGGTTGTTTTGGTTGTGCTTACCCTAAATCAGGGACTTCTCAAAGTCTCATGCTCTGCCAACAAGGAGCTGCAGAAGGAGCTGGGAGGGAACATGGTCAGGAAAGCTGACCTACACTTATTTCTGGCTTTTTTTCCCCTATATTATGATGATGATGATGATGATGATGATGATGATGTTTTCATCTCAACCCATGGGTTTTTACCTTTTCCCAATTCTCCTCCCCATCCCACTGCAGCTGCAGGCTGGGGTTAAAGCTCGACACCAGCAAAGAAGAACTCAGAAATAGTGAAATTTAGGAGGAAATTAGCCAAGCAGCAAATTGAAGCTGCTCGGCTTAAAAGCAGTAAAAGCACAGAAAAATTGTATGAACAAAGCACAGAATTTTACACAGCAACAACAACTTGAAGTGAAGGAAATGGTAAATCACCTGGTGCTATTAGAGCAGGAAAAAAACATCCACGTTATTTATACATCAGCAGCAGCTGGAAATATTGTGGAGGAACAGCTATTAGACATCCCTAAATCTTTGCATCTTTAAATCCAACAACTACAGAGCTTTCTGCTGTTTGAAAGGGTCCAGTTCTTATTAAAGCTGTTCACAAACTGACTCAGGGTTTGTTTTTTATTTTTTAAATAAAAGTCAAAGCAAAAAAACCCAGGAGTTTGGAGAAAATAATGTGGCCTTGCAATTCTGTCAAACCTTTCAGGAAAAGCTTTGGGTCTCCCCTCCTAAAAAACTGTGCTGGCTTTGTGTCCTTATCCAGAACCTTGGAAGTGTAAATGATTTTACTCAGATGTGGGTTCACCTCAGGGAAGTTGAGGTTGCTCAGCTGTGATCCTGCCACCAGCACAATAGTCCTGAACTTGTAAAATCCCAGAAGGGTTTGATTTGGAAGGGACTTTAAAAAATCATCCAGTGCCACCCCCTGCCATTGGCAGGGACACTTTCCACTGTCCCAGGCTGCTCCAAGCCCCGTCCAACCTTGTCTTGGACACTTCCAGGGATCCAGGGGCAGCCACAGCTTCCCTGGAAAACCTCAGGGCTTCACCACCATTCCAGCCAGGAATTCCTAATTCCCAATCCCCCATCCATCCCTGCCCTGTGGCAGTGGGAAGCCATTCCCTGTGTCCTGTCCCTCCATCCCTTGTCCCCAGTCCCTCTCCAGCTCTCCTGGAGCCCCTTCAGGCCCTGCCAGGGGCTCTGAGCTCTCCCTGGAGCCTTTTCTCCTGAACAAACTGAATCACTCAGGTCCAGGAGAAAACCAAACCCCAGCTCTGCACATTTCTTCCTCGGGGCTTGCAAAACTCATCCTGGCACAAGTGCACAAAAGCTCAGTTTCAACCCATTTTTGTCACCTGCCACCTCACGGGTGTCACCGGCTGGGAGAGCTGCGCTTATCCTCTCATTATCTCCCAGCAGCAACGGCACATCCATCTCCTGCTCCCAGGAATCATTGAAATTCCCAGTGCAACCCACCCCATCCACATCCAGTGGCACTGCACCACATCCCCCACTGATTCTGATCAGCAGTTTGGCAGAAATGCTGCAGGAAATTGGGTGTAATTTCCAGGCAATGCAGCTACAGACACAGGCAAACCCCCAGCACGCACACACACCTGCTCATCTGTTCTGCTATAAAGATGAAGTAATTTTTTTTTCCTTCTTCTTCTGGCTCTTAAAAAGAAATTTCTTTTTTGAATTTTATTAGATGCCAAATCCCTCTACTCACTTGTTAAATTAACACCAACTGAAGTCATAAATCCTCATCCAAACGGGCAGAGAATTCACTTGATACAAATGCATGCTGAAATACTGACCCCAGAGCAACAATTACTTGAAGCCGTGCATTGAAACACAAGGAAACAACTCTAATTTGTGGTTTTTCTAAGAAAAAAAAAAAAAAAACCCACTAGTGAACACCTTAGAAAGAATTCTGACATATTGCTATTTTCCATGCAAGAAGTAACAGCCTGAAAATAGGTACTTTCACCATGAATAAAATGCGCCTGGCTGCCTTTCCCTGATTAATATAATAAATAACAAACCCATCTTCTCACAGATATACATCCTGGCTTAAGTGAGTATATTCCAGAGATATGTTAGCATATTTAGAATTATTACTGTGGGTTTGTTTTTTTTTAATCTCATGCTACTAGCTTTGTGTAGGATTTACAAATGTTCCATTAAAAACGGGGCAGTTGCAAACTCAAATCAAAAAGATGAATTAGCTTCAGCTACTGCCCAAATTTTGCAGAATGATGCTGATGTTAACACAGAAAAATGCCTGAAAGCTTGAAGAAACTATTCATTTTAATTTCAAGTTATCTTTGCAGACTCTCTTCAGCCAGATGATCCATGAGAGAGAAATAAGGAATGGTCTTTAATTCAAGCCTTAAACCTGCCAACTACTTACTGTGAGCTCTTGATTTCATAAAATCATGGAATCCCAGAATGGTTTGGGTTGGAAGTGACCTTTAAACTCATCCAGTTCCACTCCCTGCCATGGACAGGGACACGTTCCCAGGTTCCTTCAAACCCTGTCCAAGCTGGTCTTGGACATTCCAGGGATGGGGCAGCCACTTGGGCAACCGCTTCTTCAGTTCCAGGGCCTCACCATCCTCACTGGGAGGAATTTCTTGCTAATATTTCATCTAAGCCTACCCTTAAAGTCATAACCTTTTATCCCATCACCCTGATTCTAAGAGACAGGGCTATGGGATGTTCCCTGAACAAAACACCTCAACTCTCACTATTCCCTGCGAAGCCCTGGGGATCCATTCCTGGATTTTGGTCACAGAACTGGTGGATGGTTGTTTTAAATCATTCCCCAACTGCTCTCACAGCCCTGGAGTTCCCTCAAAGGGAGGGCAGCGCTCTCTGCCTCTTTGAGGAAATAATACCACTTTATTGAGGAAATTCAGGGCTGGCTCGGGCTAAGTTTGCTAAGCTGAAGTGAGAGCAGCAGCCACAAGTAATAAAAAGGGAGATGTGCTGAGAGATGAGGAAATGGGAGGGTGGCACTCGTCCCAAAGCTGAGCTGCAGAAATGCCAACTCCAGCCTCGCCACGGGCGGATTTCAAAGAGCAACTGCAAGACACACGAGTCGTGTTCTGCCGCTGTTGTTCTCTGCTGCTCTCGGGAAATTGCTGTGAAAATTGCTGCTCCACGACACACACAGACTCATCCTGCTTCAGAGGAGAGATGGGATGCAAACAAAGGAAGCGCGACTGGGATTCACACTCCATCCTTTCGAAGAGTAACAGGATTCTGCACGATCGGAGGGACTGAAGCTGCTTTCTTGGTTGATCCTGGGACAATCCTGGGAGATCCAGGTGCTCCAGACTCTCTTCCCAAAGGGCAGGAATGTCTGCCCTGCAGGGAGGGGCTGGCACGGAGCACTGCAGGCACTCCCTCTCCCCGCTGCCCTCTCCCAACCCCAAGCGCCCCTCACTCCCATCTTCCAGATGGAATCCTGCATTTTCAGACCAACTGGAGGGGTCCAGTTTACAGGTGTGATGGTGTGGGCAGGGAAAGGGCAGAAACAAGGGATGGGGGGAGGCTGGGAATGGGAACAGCCCTGAGGATACACCCAAATCCTGAACAGGCTGCTACAGCTCCTGTCCAACACGCTGCCATGTGTTAGGTAATAAATATTCACAAAACAAGCTGTTCCAAAAGCATTCCATGCCCTAACTATCACCTTTTACCTCTTGGCCTGAACTCCTCTTGCAAGACAAGCTCAAGTTGAAACCTGTAAGCCAACATTTGCCAGCTGGGTGCTTAATTCAGAATTAATACCCGCACCAAAGGATGAAAAACAAGCATCTCATGTGTATTTAATGCAACAAAAGCCATTTAAATGGAACATAAAGCTACCAAATACCTGAAGAGCTAAAATTATAGGAAAGATTTTACAGGGGAAAATCTTTATTTGAGATTCCAGCAGCACACATTACTGCAGTGCAAGGCTTCTGAGAGGCTCTGCCCGGGCTTGCATATCAATGGAAATGTACCAAAATAGCTATTCCAAAGTACTTCTCCTAATGATAATCCACAATTAAAATGCTTTCTAACGGGGCTTGCAATAAATATGTAATTGGTGATTAGGACAAGATGCTGGTGCTGGTCCAGGCAGCAATTCTTGTGCTCTGAACAGCAACACAGACAAATGTGATTTTGGAATCCAAACAGGAGGTTCAGAGAGAGGCAGAGCCCAGTTTTAGGCTGAGAGCAGCCCACAAGTGACACAACAGTGCAGCTGTTATGGAAAAACACAGGAGAGTCACTTCCCTCATCCCCCAAGCTCAGGAGCTGATGAAATTGAGTTCAGCCTAAAGGTCTGAACCCTGCCTAAGGCAGGGGAAAGGTCTGACCTTCAGCTGGGTCAGGTGAAACAACAGGAGCTTTGAAAAGGAGGTTGGGAACATGGATAATGACATTCCTAGATGTCCAGAGGAGGCCACCAAGATGATCAAAGGGGTGGAGCAGCTCTCCTCCGAGGAAAGGCTGGGAGAGTTGGGATTGTTGAGCCTGGAGAAGGATCTGGGGTGACATAAACGTGGCGTTGAAGGGAACCTTCAGGAGAGCTGGAGAGGGACTGGGGACAAGGGATGGAGGGACAGCACACAGGGAATGGCTTCCCACTGCCAGAGGGCAGGGATGGATGGGAGATTGGGAAGGAATTCTTCCCTGTGAGGGTAGGGAGGCCCTGGCACAGAATTCCCAGGGAAGCTGTGGCTGCCCCTGGATCCCTGGAAGTGTCCAAGGCCAGGCTGGACAGGGCTTGGAGCAGCCTGGGATAGTGGAAGTGTCCCTGCCAAAGGAATGAGATGAGTTTTAAGCTCCCTTCCAACCCAAACCATTCCATGATTCTAAATTGTACTCGATGTGTGTAACAACACCTCTCTTTCCCATCCACCCACAAATTCAACAAAGCCAGAGACGAACTTCCACGAAAGAAATACATCCCAAATAACAATCTCTGAGTGTGGACAGTAAAAAGACATCCCAAAGAGATTTATTTTAAAGCTAACACTCTGTCTTCTCACAAACCAAGGAATTCCAGGACTCTGCAACTAATGGCAAATAAAACCCCCTTCAATTAAGCACATTCTGCCACAATATTTTGGTTTATACTGGGCAGAAATACAGACTACAAAGCCCTGTCCCTTAAATAACCATCCCTGTGGTACCAACACAGCTCAGAGCACATTATTCCGCTCATGCTGGGGCAGCTGAATCCCTGTTCCAGCCTGGAGGAGGGACTGTCTCTTCCCAGACAAGCTCCCAGTGAATATCAGTGCTGACAGGAGCAGCTTGTTGCACCAGCTGCCGTGCTACATTTAGATAATAAATGTGTTTAACTACACAGAGAAGAAACAAAATTATGTCACATCCACCACAGACCTGCTCATCCAAGCATCCATAAAATGCAGCTTTTCCATTTACCCACTCACAGGACACCCTGCAACCACAGCATCCGGCCACCCTAACGAGGAGACTGAGCTCCGGTCCTTAATGAAATTAGTGCAGACAATTTGGAATTTCCCTGGACAAGGGTTCTTGTTTTCCCCTCTGTAACCAGCAGGATCTGCCTAATGATGCAGCAGCATTGTGTGAGCTGCACCAGCTTCTTCTCGAGGTGGTAACCTTAGGACAGAACGTGTCAAATGAGCCCTGGTGGGGTCCAGCTACAGGTTTCCTACTAAAAAATGTGCATTTAAAAGGCAAAAAAAACCCCCCCCACTGACATCTTCTCTCCTTAGTTTCAACTTCAAAGTGTGAACTGTCAAAAAAAAAAAACTTTTCCTTATTAATTTTCTTTATCAAAAGGCACCACGGTGTCCCTAATGGAAAAGCGTGTCAAAAAACCACCCCAAAAACCAAACAACAACCACACAAATATCATGGATGAAGGTGCTAACAGAAAGTGCCAGTACGGCTTGTGAGAGCTTGGCAGACATTCCTTCTGAAATCTCTCCCTGGAACATATGGGATGTTCCTCACTGATAAGTTTTAAGTCGTTATTTAAAAAAAAAAAAAAAAGAAAGAAAAAAAGGAAAAGAAAAAGAAAAAGTAAAGATACTTCAATCTAAAGTGATGCTTTAATTTGCAAATTTTGTGCAGAATGCACAATTTATGCCAATAATTAGCATTTTAAAAGGCTATGCAATGCTGTCTGGTATTTCTTGAGGATATGAGTGAGATTTACTGAAGCTCATAAAGTCATGAGTCCCTTTTGGAGGAAATATTTCATGTGCTGGGCTGCCAATTAGAGCGGGACTTATGGAATGAGCATCTCTGCACTGTGACCTGAGCTGAAGTTAATCCTGCCATATAACCCCTGTATCTATGGAAAAAGGAGGAGGGAGAAAGATAAAGCAGAAAAATTTAATGATTCCAAGGCTGAAGTTTTATTTCTGGTCACTGTTAAAACAGCAGCTTATACTGAAGCTGTCTGCATTCCCACAATGTAATTCCACCCCACAAAAATTGAAGTTTTCACATTTATTTTGGTGACTAAAACTGAACCAAAGGCTGTGGATCCTTTTTCTCTCTGCTTTGGATTGCTGGCTCTTAAACAACGTGAATAACAGAGCAGTGAAGTGGCAGGAAGTGGGGTGGGCAGCTGCAGGTTGGTGCTTTGAGGTGACAAATGACACCCAAGTGACATCAAAAGGTTTACCCTGGCAGCCCAGAGAACACTGGAGTGGCACAAAGAGCCGTGGGGACACAAGAGGCTGATGACACGATGGCACAGAGCACACAAGCACTGGCCTAGAGTGTCACTCTGGGGGCAAAGGGAGGGTGACAAAAGCTCCCACCACAAAATCCCAGGAGTCTCAGCTCTTCTCACAGGAGCCACTGGGTTTGTCAGCGTTCCTGTTGGAACATGGAGCTATTTGGGACACACACACACCCCTACTGAACCACCCAGATCTGTAATTAACACCTTTCCAGCCTCCTCTTTCAGCTAATGAGGGAGTCCTCAATGCCACCTTGTCCCCCACACAGCTGTCATCAGGACTTCATGGTTTTTCTAAGATTCACAACCATCTTCATCAGGTGCATGAAATCACAGATTGCTTTGGGTTGGAAAGGACTTTAGGACCATGAAGTTCCAAGCCCTGGCATGAGTGAGGATGCCACTCACTAGACCAGGGCCCCAGCCTGGCCTTGAACACTCCCAGGAATGGAGCAGCCACAGCTCTGGGAAAACATCATTCCCAAGAGCCATTTGCAAACCACTCTTCACCAAACACATTCAGTGAAGAGATTTCACAGCCTTTAGGTCAGGTTTTGCTTTTCTGTGCATAGAACTCCACGAGCAGTCTCACAGCAACAGCCTCATTCCTGAAGGGCTTCTGCCCTGTTAGGAATGACAACATTCCTCCATCTCCCCATTCCCCTTCTTTCACAGGTTACACTTTGCTTGCCCACTATCCCAACGACCAGCTCTGAGAGACTCCACTCTGAAATTAACTTTCCCATTCCACTTACTCAAAAATGTTCTGCTCAGTTACTTCCCAGTTGTTGCACACTTAATTCACCCGGGCATCACTTGGAAACAACATTCCCCCTGATTTTGATCGAATGAGAAACCTCTCCCTGCTCAGCAAAGCCAAAACCACAGAAGCCAGAATTTCACACAAAATCCTTTAGGTTGGAAAAGACCTCCAAGGTCAACGAGTCCAAGCTGTGCCCAACCCTCACCTTGTCCCCAGCCCAGAGCACTGGGTGCCACATCCAGGAATTCCTTGGACACCTCCAGGGATGGGGACTCCAAACCTCCCTGGACAGCCCCTTCCAATGCTTAACAATCCTCTCCCTGGAGAAATTCCTCCTGACGTCCAAGCTGAACCTCCCCTAGTGCTCTTGACCAGCTCCCCAAAAGCCACAAGTGCTGGTGATAAAACCAGAATAAATCTCCTCTCTCCTGGCTCACAGCTGCTCTCCCTAAGTCCATACATCCCAATTAACATAAAAAACAGTGCACCCACAACACAAAAGCTTAATGACTCAGGAGAAGAGGAGGAGAAGGAAAACAGGGGAAGATTCAGCCCAAACCAAAGGCTCTGCTGTCACTCACAGCACCAGCCTCACAATTAAGGTCTCTTCAAACATTCCAAAGCACTCACATGGCTGTGTTTTTGATGATCCTCCCTTGGTCCATTTTCTGCCCAATGCCGTGCACAACAAACACAATGTGACTAGTCTGGGGTGGCTTGTCTTCTAAGGTGGCTTCTTCTACATAGCCTCTATGTAGCCTTGTCCCACTGCTTGAAGCTGCAGAAAGAACATTATCCCACATCAGTGACATTCTGCCAAGTGCAGGGCTCTCGTCTGCTGACAGAAGCTTGGCTTTTCTCAGGACAACACATTGAAAATCAGATTATACAATACAGAATCGTGAAATTAAAGGATTAGCCTCTATTTTTAAATACAGGCACTTCTAAACCCCTGGAAGATCTGAGCAGCCAGGTGATATCAACAGCCATTTCCACTGCAAAGGGGAATTCATTTCAGGTATGTTTTGAGGAACAACTCTTCAGAAAAGAGTTGTGTAACTGTGCACCCACTTTTACAACACAAAACTCTTCTCCTGGGTGTCTCAATCCATGAAATTCCTTCTGTCTCCACCTTACTCCCCCAGCATGGAAGGATCATGGAAATGACTTGGCCACGTAAGTGATTAAGTGCTGTCACTTTTCCCACCCCAACTAAGAGAGCTGGTTGAAAAGCTTTAAAATTTATCATTTTGATAGGGAAAACTTGCTCCATTTTGAGCTGGTCCAGCCTGAAATTTCTCCCCTCGTTCTCCAGCTCAGTGGCCAAACTCAAAATCAGTTCCTCAGGGTAAATGTGGGCATTTTGTCCCTGCTGTGTTGACAAACCCAAGGGCACAACGTGCCTCCACCCCCCTCTAGTGACACTCAGGGGACCACACCAAGCACCAGTGCTGGCCTCAAAAACTGCAACTAACAACTTGTTTTGGCTTTAAAGAGGAGGAGAACACCCCAAACCCACTAAGGGCATTTTTTACCCAAGACAGGTTTTGTTTACCAGCTGAACTTCTTTTTGATATTTCTCCCCTACAAATAATTTAGGACAGATCTTATTGTTTATTACACATTATCCCAATGGCGTTCTGGTTAAATTACTTCATTTCTTTTGGAACTGAATGACAGTATTTTTTAGGAAACATTAATTAAGTGTTCACCCAGGAGTCCTGGGGGGTAACAGGGCATTAATTACAGGGCACATGTGTAGGCTCTTGCTCTGGTGTCCTGCAGAGGACAAGTTCCCGTTTTCTGAGCTGGCAATAATCTGCTTTTTCCTTGAGAGACACCACCCTCTCTTCCAACCATCTCAGCTTTGCTGCCTTTCTGACTGGGAGTTTTGAGCTTAAACGAGCCTGAATTCCTACTGGAAATAATTTCTGTCTAAATGCCCTTTCCTGTCAGTTCATACTTCTGTTGCATGAACAGAAAAAAAGGCTGGGTGGAGGTGGGGAGAGGGAAGGTATGGTCACGTATTTTAGGAATGCATCACAATATGTAAGCACCCAGCAGTAAAACTAAGGTTGCAAAAGGAACTGCAATACTTATATTATTACAGGAATAATTCTAATTTTCTAATAGCTTCTGGACTCTGCCACTGTAATATTTTCATGTATTTGTTACGAAATGCTGACTGCTGCATCCAAACCCATCAAAATACAGAATAAAACTAAAATACAATAAATCAAACATATAATGTAAATAAACCAAAATTTTAAAATATTCACACCTAGTTACAATTATTAACATAAGCTAATGACTCTGAATACTCATATAAAGTAAAAAATGCGATGGCCAAAGCGGGCTACTCCCATTAAAACTTGAAATATCCTTTAGGAGCTAAAGCAACAAACATCAAATGCTGGCATTTACGATATTCTTTACGAAGCCTGGGAAAGATTTACCTTTGGAAAACCCCAACTTCTGTGTAACAGTCCTGGCAATTTTGGATGTGGTGGCATCACTGTACAGATACACTTCATCCACGCTGTGCCAGTCCACGTGGTTGCGGCTCAGCTTTAGACTATGAATAGCTGCAGCAGAAAGGAACAACGCTGAATTTAGGTGGGGAAGAAGGGGGGGAAAAAAATGCCTCTTTAAACAAAGACAGAGAGGGAAGGGTGATTTACACACAGGTTAAAATCTAGAGCTCCATTACGCCTAAATTTGTGTTATTTCTTACCTTGAGGAAATTTTACAGCCGGGTTTAATCCGAGCAGGAGTTTGAAGACCACCTGTGAGGACCCTACACATCATTCCCCTCCCACCCTCCTTTTGGGCTGGGAAGTACCCAAAATATTCCCTTAAAGGGGGCAGGGTAATGGATCCTGAAATACTAGAGGTAGGTGTGATGACCAGGTGGCTGCCCCAGGTGTGTTCACCACCTAAAAAAAGCGGAATTTCAGCCCTCTCTCCCACGAGAGCTGCCCTGCTCTAACACAGAAGCTCTCAAAGCTCCCTTGCTAGAAGGCTCCGTTGCATTTCTTCCCTTTCAGAAATATCTCAGAGCTGGAAACGCAGCTCAGTGAGCCTCTGAATGAGCAATTTCTGGCACAGAACAGAATTCAGCTCTTTCAAAAGCCACTAAGAGCTCCGGCGGTCGGGATTTTTTTTTTTTTTTTCTCTGTGCGCTAATTGTGTTTTTCCAGATTTGGAACTGATTGAGCTCCGGGCCCGACCTCATGACACACAGCCTGACTGTCAGGATTAAACAACAGGCACGTTGTGATGCAAATCAAAACCATCTTGGGCTTGGAGCTTGCAGGAGCCAAGCAGTGCCACAGCTGAGTTAAGGGTAATTTGGATTTCACCAAAATTCGCTGCTGAGGTCTCGCCGGACGTGAGGTGCACAGCATTTGGAGAGCTGACAACAGCAATAGCCCTGTGACCAAAGAAATGGTGATTTTACTGTCACTGCTCTTGCTGCAAAGTCCAAAGTCATGGAAAACACGCAGAAGGGCTGTTTTGGGGTTGTTTTTTCCGTAGCGAGCAGAGCTCTAACCTGTCTCCTCCTTGAATCACCCGAATGAATTTTTTATACTCTTCTAAAAACATTCTGAGAAGGCCTGAGCCATCACCATTTCCAATTTTTACTCTGCTACAGCACAAACCAGCCACGCTCAGCCAGATGCTGTGACCTCTCTCTCCTGCAATATTTTTTGTTTCTTTGCCAAAGCAGACAGACTTGACACAGACTGATGAAAAACTAAACGGAATCTGTAAGGAACACAGGGATTAAGAGAGGATTAGCCCTTGTGTTGTGGTAAACAACTGATTCACCAAAATAACTGGAATTACATCGCTGTTTTACACTGACAGAGCAAGAAGAGGCAAGCAATAAGCCTGACTTTGAAGAGCAGAAATAGTCTGTCCAGGAGGTCTTCAAGAATTGTTCCATCTGCATTCTAAAAAATCCCTCTCAGAGAACGCTCCTGGGGAAGTTGGTAGAGGAGGGATGGAAGCTGGATGCCTTTGGAGGGTGCTGTGTTCAATGTCCCAAAAAAAAAAATAAAAAAGAAGAGGAAGAGATGTGATTGAATCTCTTATTACCACTAGAAAAAACCAGCAGTTTGTGGAGGAGTGATGCTCAAATTCCTTCTGGAATCGAGTCCAGCTTCTCTAGTGGAAGGAACATAAAGGAACAAGCAGCTTTTCCCTATGCTGCATTAATTATTCCCACTTGGGAAGAACAAACTCCTCGCTTTTATGCTGCTCTTCCTGAACGTGGACATGGAAGGAATATCAACTTCAACTGCAAGATGTGGAAGCATCAAAGGACTTCAAATGAAGTTCAGCAGGGCCAAGTGTGAGGTCCTGCACCTGGGTCAGGGCAATCCCAAGCACAAATCCAGGCTGGAGGGAGAAGGGATTGAGAGCAGCCCCAAGAAGAAGGATTTGGGGCTGCTGGTGGATGAGGAGATGAACATGACCCAGCCATGTGTGTCTGCAGCCCAAATGTGTCCCGAGCTGCGGCCAAAGAAATGTCACCAGCAGAGAGCTGGGGGTGCTCAGTCTGGAGAAGAAAAGGCTCCAGGGAGAGCTCAGAGCCCCTGGCAGGGCCTAAAGGGGCTCCAGGAGAGCTGGAGAGGGACTGGGGACAAGGGATGGAGGGACAGGACACAGGGAATGGCTTTTAATGGGAAAAGAGGGGGAGATGTAGGTTGGATAATGGGAAGAAATCCTTCCCTGTGAGGGTGGTGAGGCCCTGGCACAGGGTGCCCAGAGAAGCTGTGGCTGCCCCTGGATCCCTGGAAGTTTTCCAGGCCAGGTTGAATGAGGCTTGGAGCAGCCTGGGATAGCGGAAGGTGTCCCTGGATGAGCTTTAAGGTCCCCTCCAAACCAAACCATTCTGTGATTCTAGGGAATACTCAGCACTATTTCTCTGCATATTTAGTAACATTTTCAAAAGAGATCCTTAAAAATACGTTTTACTGTTAACAAAACACCACATGAAAGTGGCAGTGACCTTCAGCAGGACCAAACTCGTCCCTTGACTGCAGAGGAACTTCTCTGAGATGTGCTATTAATGTACACACTGCATTCACGCTGAGATAAATTTCTGTCAATTTCTTGGACTACGAACTCTTCCTTTCTACACAGAAACAGAACAAAAAAACCCCCCAAAAATCATGTGTTGGTCCTTGCTTCTCAGTTTTCCTTTAGCCACAAAATAGCACAAGTTTTTTTAGGGAAGCGGCAGGATCCAGAAGAGGCATGTGGACAACACTTTCCAGAGAATCTACCGATTTGCCAGAAAGATAATGAATTCTGCAATTTTAATTGACATATTTACATTTCGATTCTCTCAGTAAATTTTGCTCACCAACACATTCCCTGCTTTGCTTTGGAGCTTTTTTTTTTTTGCTCCCTTTTTTTTTTAAACCAAAAATCTTTGTTAAGATTCTTGTCTTTTTAATTTCTATAAACGCTGTGACATCTACTCATCCTCAAACCTTGGATGTGATGTCCACAAACCGTTTTCCTCAGGCTGGATGGGGCTTGGAACAACCTGGTCGAGTGGGAGATGTCCCTGCCCATGGCAGGAGGCTGGGATGAGATGGGATTTAAGTGCCCTTCCAACCTGAACATTTCTCCGATTCGATTCTGTGGTTATTTTGACAGTGAACAGATTATTAAACCCCTTGAGAATTCAACCAAAAGCAGCTTCTGCTGCTGACAGCCCCAGGGAGTGTTAATAGTGAGACAGGGAACACAGAAATGTGTCTTTAGGGAGGACTTGACAGCAGTCTGAAAAGAAACATCCTTAAAAAAACCCCAAAAAAGCAAAATAGTCAAACTGTGCTTTGCAGGCATGGGATATCCAAGACTGACACTGCTGGTTCGAAACTGAACCTGAGGAAGGGAAAATGATGTTTCCTGAGGATGAGGAGAGACCAGGATTCACGTTCTCTGCGCAGAAGGAGCAGTGAGTGTTCTGTGAAGCTCCAGAGGGGCTCAGACTGACAGCTCAGGGGCTGTGCACACCAGGAGGTGTCACAGCGTGTCAGGGAGCCACCAAGTGTGTGACAACCTGGCTGAGGGTGCCCAGGCACAGAATTCAGATGAGGCAGCGTGTCTTGGGTTGCAATATGCAACCGAAAGTATGTGCTCTACTCCCATCTGTTGAAACCGGCTGGGGAGGTGTTTTATCTCTTGCATAACCCATTCCACACAACTCCAGGAGGGGAGTTTCTGTTTTCGGCTTCTGTTAATGGGCAGCTGTTAAACCAGGTGGGGCCGTGTTCTTTATCCCTTCCAGGACCCATCCTCCCTCCAGGGGATATCTGCTGTCCATGGGCCATCCAGGCTCACTGCAGGGCTGATACAATCCCATCATCCCACGGGGAGAGGCTCCACCCAGGGGGAGGAGCCCAGCATTCCCGCCTGGATCAAAGCTGGCATTCAGAACAGCAGCACAGCCTGTGTGCACTGGATTCCCAGAGGGAGAGCGGACCCATCCCAGCACCACTGGAGCCTTCTCCAGGATCATCTCTGCTCCAGCAGAACCACATCTGTCACTGCAGGAGGACTGGGTTGGGCTGACACCAACACCCTGACCAACAGCGGGTCAGGTTGTGCTCTCACTGTCAGTGTTATTTTTTTTTGTTGTTGTTTTGTTTATTTGGGGTTTTTTTGTACTACTACATTTTTAATGTTCCTAGTAAAGAACTGTTGTTCCTATTCCCACATCTTTGCCTGAGAGCCCCTTAATTTCAAAATTATAATAATTCAGAGGGAGGGAGTTTACATTCTCCATTCCAAGAGCAGCTCTGGCTTTCCCTGGCAGTCTTTCCAAAGCAAGACACAGTGGGACAGGCACAGGGGAATCTCTCCTCGCTCATCCCTCTGCCTGCTGTGTCCTCCAGGAGCACAAATCCCACACCTGAGGAGTCTCACCAGGGCACCAGGCTGGGATGGTGCTGAGCTCCACTGAGATCTGACTGTCTAGGACATCTCTCCCATATATCCATGGGGACAGAAATCTCCCTCTGGACCAGACTTTTCATGGATTTGTTTCCACGCAGCACTTCCCTGACACTGGCAGCATTCCTACAGACATCTCTCTGTAGGTGCATCTCCCCCAAATGCAGAAAACCCCTGCACACTTTTCTAGAGAAGAGGAAGCACTGGGGACACCTTACAGCGGCCTCCCAGAATCTGGAGGGGGCTTTTAAAAGAGTGGGACCAACTTTTCACATGGGGAGAGAGAGAGGGTAAGAAGGAAGGGTTTTAAACTAAAGGAAGAGAGATTTGGATTAGATGTAAGGAAGAAGTTCCTTACTCAGAGTAGTGAGGCTCTGAGGTTGCCCAGAAAAACTGTGGCTGCCCCTGGATCACTGGAAGTGTCCAAGGCGAGGTTGGACAGGGCTTGGAGCAATCTGGGATAGTGGGAGGTGTCCATTCCCATGGCAGAGGGTGGGATGAGATGGGATTGAAGGTCCCTTCCAGCCCAAGCCCTTCTAGGATTTCAGTTTGGCATTGAAGGCCAAGTCCTTGGAGACGAGGCCAAATGTTTGGTTCTTTTGTAGCCACAACTTAGAAACGAAACACTTTTCAGGAATACCAACCACGACAGACACCTACAGTGTGAGCACATGAAAAGCTCAGCCCCGCTGGAGATGGAAGATGGGATCAAGAAAGGATTTCTGTCAGCTGAAGAAATCAATGGTTACGATCACACAAACCTCCAGTTTCACCAAGACAGATGAACACTGAGGGGAAAAAAATCCCCCTGAAAAGCTGAAATATGAAAAAAAAGAACCATAAAACTCAGCACAGATATTCCTAAAGCCTTGCAGAACCTGATCTCAATTAGGCTTTTGACTCATCTTGAGTCAGAGGAATGGAGAATAACTGAGGAGCGGAAACCCTGCACTGTGTTTATGCTCATGGCAAGGATCCTGTGGAGAAGGCAGGGATGTGCACGTGGAAACATCCTCCCAGCTCGAGGAGCTGAACACCTCCTGGGGCCAACTGCTCACAATTAAACACCTTTCTTAGCTAAATACCTGCTTCTCTACTTGATGCTTTCATCCACCTGCCAAGACCAAAGCACGGGGTGGGATCTTTTCTCCCCAGATTTTGACGGTGCTCAAGTCAAAATCAATGCAGGGAAAAGCATCTTCGAAGTGCTCAGGGCTGACACTGCCTCCAAGGACAAAGGTACTGCCATTCCAGTCAGGGTAAAGACCAGAGGATGGATACAGACTGTCTCAAAACCTCTCCTGCCTTCATTTTTTTTTCCCTCAAGGATTTTTAAATTAATCCGTCTGGCAAGCAGCAGGTGCCACACAAAAGCCTGACACATGGTACATGGAGCTGAGAGAATCATTTGGCTGCTGTTGTAAATGACTCTCATGTTCTGGTACGTAAACCTGTAGATTTAATAACCTTTTCTTACTTTTTTTTTGTTTTCTGAAAGAGCCATTAAAAGGCCATTGCTCTTAATTAAAAATGTCTCACACTGCTGTCATTTTTACATCGCAGTCCACCACCTCTCAATTCACCAGCGTCACTATCTGCCACGCAACCACCTAATTTCAATTTTTTTTTTTTTCAATTTGAGCACATTCATTGCCACAACTGAACGTCATCTGAGGGCAAAAAAAACCCGCACAACATTGATTTCAAAATTTCAATTTACAAAAGAAAAGGCAGAAGTCCTTTCTTACTGCTGGAGTTACACTGATTCACCTTTAACAGACTCGGGTTCCTCGTGTGAGAAGAGGCAGGAAAAAGTTAAGTAGTAAACATTTTGATTTCAGGCATTTTTCATTTGGACCCAGTCACATAAAAAAAATAATGAAAGGAAGTCAAAAGGCAAACATTTAAGCATGTCAAAATAAATTCTCAGAGTTCACAACATCCCCAGGAGCTACAAGAATAAAAGGTATGACAAGAACAACTCTAAACCTACCACGTTCATTTACATTTTAAATTAAAGGTTTTAGAAGTCTAGCTCCATAATAACTGCAGTCAGTGAAAGTTTAATCACTCCTGGCTTTAATGGTGGCAGAGAGAGCCCAGTGACAAGAACTTTGGAGCCTTCTGCAATCATTAATGGCTCCTGTAAGATCTCCCCCCACTTTCTGAAACAAATTTGCACGACATCAGTTGCTGCAAAGGTCAGGGTGGTTCTCTGCAGCACAGCAGCCTTTAGCTATATTCCATATAGCTCCCCCTTTTACAGCCCATGTCCAGGGACTCATTTCATTTCAAAGCTGCAGGAAAAATGAATTATAACATAAAATTAAAGATTATTATCCAAAAGAAAGCAGCAAACAAAACAGTGTCTGGTAGAAAGCCTCCATTCCTTCTCTGACAGAATTAATCTCGTACCAGGCCTGCTGCAATCCTAAAAAAAGTCACTTTTATTTTACTGAAAAAGCCAAACCACACACAAAGAGTGCAAGAAACAAATGTTTGCAGTTCACACCAGTCACAAACAATTCTAATAAGAATTACTGCGTGACACTATGAGCATCTACTTCTCTCTAGGACTCACAACGCTTCTACTTTTCCTCTAAGCTTTAGGATGCTTTTTCCTTCCCCTTGGAAGGAAATGGCATGGATACAGCTCAAAAAACGGAAGCATGTAAATCTAACATTTAACTGAGACAAGCAAACTAGAATTTCAAGTTTCCTAAGCCAGGAGCACTACCAAAAAAAAGAAAAAAAAAAAAAAAAAAGAAATCTCCAATTACTGTACCTTGGGAATGCTTTCGCTTAAGACATGCAGCATCTGATTTCTCCTTATATCCTCTCCATTTGAACAAAGAAGGGAGGGAGAAGGGAGGGAGGTAGTAGAGAACTAAAAGTAAAAACACTGAGCTTCAAAGTAAAATTTTTAAAAGGGGTGTCATTTTTTTTTTTTCATTAGTATCACCATTTTCAGGAAAAAAAGAAAAGAAAGAAGTCACATTTTCTAGAAAGAACTAGAACGTATATATTTTTAAAAACCACCAGATTTTGTAGCAGAAGTGTCAGGTCCTAAACTCAATTTTTTCACTCTTTTTTTCCCCCCCAAAGAGTGTAAGGGGACGGTTAAAAGTTAGATTAGACAAATCTCCTCCTGTTGCCCCGTCCTGCAAGGCCCCAGGCCTCAGCACTTCCTGATGCAGTAAAGTGAGTGACATTCCACACTTTTGTCACCTGCCACAGTCATCCCAACAGCTCTGTCAGCAGATGCCTCAGTACAGGTGCAAATTAAATGTATTTATTGTTGCACATCACTTCTCTAGGGGGGGAGGAAAATCGGGCTCGGAGCTACAGCACTTGGGATTCCATGGAATAATTTAATTGACAATATTCTACTGGCTCGGGGACGTAACCCTCAGGAAGAATTAACACAGGAAACTCAAGGAAAGTAGAAGAAAAATTGCTTTTTCATGGTCAGGGTGGTAAAATACTGAACTGGCTGCCCAGAGAGGCTGTTTGAACATACTGCAAATCCCACAGGAAACATCCTGAGCAACCTGCTCTCATCAGATCCGTGGCTCTGAGCAGAGAGGTTGGATCTGAGCATCCCCAGAGATCCCTCCTGACCTGCACAACTCTCCAATTCTTTGAACGGCAGTTTCCCATCTAAAGGTTAACTCAGCTGTGCCAAAAAACCTGTATGAACTTTTTAGACAGTGAGAAAATACTATTTGAAAGCTAAGGAAAAAAAAAATCATCTCTTCCAAATGCAATTTTTAGAGGCTTTGTGGCCTTGACCACATACTGAATTCTGTAAGAAAAAAAAAATAGAGTTCTGCTGTCTCAAAATCAATGTGTTGAAACATTAATTCTATTTATTTATATAATTCTATTTATTCTATATATTATTTATATTAGGATTTTTTTCCCTGTATTTCTATCATGGAATCACAGACTTGATCACAGAGTATCTCCTGACAGAGGAACTGCTGGGGTTCATCTGTTCCAATCCTCTCCAGAGATCAGGATCAACTTCAAAGTCAGCTCCAATTTCAGGTTTGAAGCAGGTTGCTTGGGTGACTTCCAGCTGCATTTTGAGCACCTCTCTGCGCAAATACAAAGAACTCTATCTGTTCCTACCTTCCTATCACATAAATAAAGCTTTCGGTGTCACTTGATCATCACTGAACGAATATACCCGAAAAAGGCCAGGGAGCAATGGACGACAGGAACTCAGCTGGCCTTGTTTTATCTGACAACAGCCTGGGAATGCCAGAAATCTCTGGGTAGGTCAGAAATCTCTGGATAATGCTGCTCCTTTGATGGGCTACTTCAGATAGGTTCTGACCTCATTGTCTGTCTAAGTATGAAGAAAAGGCACTTTCTTAATCTCCTGTCATTATGTAAATTTTAAGCTCAGTCACTGCTATATTGGTGTCCCTCTCCAGCTCTCCTGAAGTCCCTTTAGGTCCTGGAAGGGGCTCTGAGCTCTCCCTGGAGCCTTCTCCTCTCCAGGTGAGCACCCCCAGCTCTCCCAGCCTGGCTCCAGAGCTGGACACAGAATTCCAGAGGGGTCTCATCAGAGCATAGGGTGACAATCTCCTCCCTTAACCTGCTGGCCAAGCACCTTTGGATCATAAAATGCCCCATTTCTGCATCCTGCCATTATAATGATAATTTATCTGATGCACTGAAGGGGATCAGGCACCCAGAGTCGTCACTGGCATCAGGCATCATAAACCAAGCTCCTTCTGCAAGGCACAAAATTCACTTTGTAAGGACGAAAATCAAAATGCAGCTCCAGTTTGCTCAGCAAAGGAGCGATCTCCAAGCTGCCCCACGGAAAACAGAGCTTGGAGAATCATTCACTATCATCTGTGCTTTCTGTTCCCTTCTGCATTTAAGGCTCATTGTGCTCCCAAAAAACACAACACATCAGCATGGCCAGGATGTTATTTTTAGGCTACAGGCTGGAGACCCTTTACCTGAATAATTCTGCACTTTCAGGGGAAGGTTTGCTTGGATTAAGAGTTTAATAATGGGCCATTTATCCCTCCTATCACCTCCAAAAGCCCTGGATGAAGCTTGGTTATTTCCTTGTTAACACGCTGCAACCCAGGAGCAGAATTAATAAATTTAATCACTGCGGTAATTCTTGGTACAAAGGGACTGTTACAGCAGCTTGTATTAATTTTGCTGAGGAATCAGAGGACACAGCCAGTTTTTCATCCCTCACAAGGCTTTATCACAGCACTGGGAACAGTCACTTTGCATCCCAATGGATATTTACAGATTTATTTCAACTTTCAATGATCATAAATAACAGGTACCTGTAAACCTTGATGGCACCAAAAACTGTTTCACACAGGATGCAATTACGACAAATTGGAGCATTTAAGGAATTTATAAACTGAATTCAGCTAATTATGTTGACTTCATCAGCAATAATGCAACTTGCAGAGCTTCTCCCAGTGCCGCTGCAGATGGCATTTGTGGATGCCAGAGGATCCAAGAGGTTTTGAGAGGCAAATTAGAATGACAAAACCACTTTTCACACACTGCCAGCTGTGATTGTCCTGCAAGTCTCCTAGTGCAACCAAAAAACCCTGCTGAAAACTACTGGTGACTTGACAGATATTCCACTGCTTGTTTTTTGTTTGTTCCCCCCCCCCCCCCCCCCCGTAGGTTTTTTGCTTTTTTTATTTTATTTTGTTGGTTTTTTTTTTTTTTTTTTTCCTTTTTTTTTTTTCCCTTTTTTCTTTTTTAACTTTGGTTTCAGAAAAGGCACTGGCGCCTGAATTTGGAGTTTCTTTTTCTTTTACATTTTTATAAATATTCGTGGTCGTATCTTTCTTATCACTCTCCCCAGTCCATGCAACATCAAATCTGAAAATTTCTGTTCCATAGTCCAGACTTCATCTGAAAAGAAACCCAACCCTGATCTCTCCTATTTGCTCCATAAGGAGAATCTAAGTACCGCTGAAGTCATCCTTCCTTCCTTCAAAAATTTAACTCCCAAAGGCTGGGAGCACTCAGGAACCACAAAGATTTGCTTTCCATGTAAAAAGCATAAATCCCTGCCACTAACAACCCCGAGCTTTGTGCCTGTGGGACAATAAATCAGAAAATACAGGTGAAAGTGCCTTGCAGGAGGATGTTTGTACAGGCACAGTGCTGTGGCTCAGGGGTCACACCACTTCATGCACCTTTCTGACAGAGCTGTTGAAGCAGAAGATTGTTCTGCAGCCTTGGCCAGGTGAAAAGATCTTTTAAAGTAGTATGAATAGGGGAAAAAAATATTCATAACCTCCTCACTGGTTTTAAAGGGGAGTTAGAAACACTCTGTAATGCTGAAAAAACTCCCTAAATCAACAAATGTCACTTTGGTTTTCCTTACAGTAATTACAGAATTACCCTGAGTATCACTGTGCTTCCAATTTATTGACAAGGTTTTACTTGTGTGGTCGTGCAGATCACACATAAGAACTCTTGGCCACAGCAGCCATTCCTACACTGTGGAACTGCTTTGCACACAGCTGCACTTTAAAAAATAAAGTTTCTTTAAAGAAATAAAAGAATAACACAGCCAAATCCCTACTAAAATATCTTGAGGGCCCTCTGTACTTGCAGCTTGTGGTTTGTAGATTGTTCAAGCAACATCCCAAAGTGTGAAGGGCAAAAAGAGTGAATTTTTGCTGTGCAATAGCTGCTCTGTGTGCATTAAGTAACACACCAGTGATTTCAGAAATCTGTTCTCAAAAATGTTCCATGCAGCAGACCAAGATTTCCAGCAACACTACCTGAACATCCTCAGCCTGCTCATTAAAATGTCAGGACTTCCCCCACAGAATGAATGCCCGAGATTTACTGCAGCTGAAAACTAATAAATCCAGCCTGAATCAAAATGGAAAATGGAATGTGATTTGTAAAAATGATCCTACTCCCTTTAGGGCAGAGTTAGGGATGCTGGCCAGACAGCTATCAGCCAGTTTGCCTTTGGACACTGACTCCTCTTGTCCCATCAAGAGATTTTAGTTTGAAATGAGATTTCAGACACAATTAAAAGATATGAAACACAATGGGAACAAGATGTTTCTCCGTGACTATAATTTTTACAGCAACCCCCAAACGTGCTGCAGCAGGAAATCCTACACTGGAAAATGGGAGAACAAACTGATGTCCCCCAATTTACAGGATGAAAAACCAAGGCAGATCGCGTTCTTACTTAGGAAAAGCAGACCCCAAGCGTCCAAAAAAATGTATTATAGTGATCTAAACAATCTTACCCTCCTTCCCATCAACAGGTTTGGATATTTCCATATCAAAGCTCTCCTGCAGCTGCTGGCCTTTGAAGCGGTTGAGATGCTCCTGTTCTATTAAGTTACTTTCCTCCTCTTCCAGAGGTTGCCAAGTGCCATCAATAAACCACTGTCCACGCATTACAGGGATCTTTTCAGTTTCTAAAAAAAAAAACAACAAAAAACAAACAAAAAACGAGGATTTTTTAAATTGCAACAAATCACAAACTGAGAGCAGGAAATGCAGTGCGATCTGCAGACCTGAAGGTGGACACCTTCCACTAGCTCAGGTTGCTCCAAGCCCCAATGTCCAACCTGGCCTTGGACATTTCCAGGGCACTTCCAACAATCCAAATTACACATCAATTAGCATAAATGGTGGTATTTAAAAATGCAAGGTTTTGGGTTTTTTTAAATTGAAATCAATGTTTTACTGAGGGCAGGTTTTGGTTACTGCCCTTCTCATTTTGGTTTCGCTTCTCCAAACGAGGAAAGTGGGGGCTCAGCATTTGCTGTGCACGTGGCAAAAGAGAAATCTCTTAAAAAAATACACAACTTGTTGCTTATTCTGCATCCAACTGTGTTTAATTGTTGCCCACACTAACTGCAGGGGGCAAAAATTCCCCTCTTATACCCATCCCTGCAAACAAGCTGGGACAGTGACACCTGTTGTAACTGAGCTTTGAATTTCTCCTCCCGCATCTGGAAAATCAAGCAGAGGAATCCAAGTTTTCATGGGATTAACACAGATTTGGGTCTGCTGAGAGCACAGAGCAGTGGGACCAGTGACCTCCAGTGCACACTGGGAGTGTACATGTATATTTTTATAAATATATTTATTTTTGTGTGTGTGTGTGTGTATGTACAGACTGACTCAGCCAAAAGCAAATATCCCCTGTGTGTTATACTGACCACAAAGGTTTAGCTCTACAAAGCAAATAAGAACTCAACCACAAAAAAAAAAGCTTAAAAACAAAGAAGATGGGGAGGGGAGGGGGAAAATAGACTTCACTGCTCCAAGATCTGTTCTCACCTGGAGATGGGAAAAAAGCTGGTAGGGACGAATTGGACAAGAAACACTAGATGTAAAAACGCAGTAAATGGAATTCAGGTGAAAATTAAACATGAAACAATAGATTTCAGAGTTTCTGAGCACAGAAGGGATCTCTTTGGTCTGTCACCAGAGCTGGGTGAGGTGACCCAGCCACAGACAGTGGTTTTCAGCCTGGTTCCAGTGCTCTGTGAGCACCAGCAGTGGCTCAGGTCACAAAAACTCCTGGTTCTGTGCTGCCCTCCACTACAGACACACCACAAGTGCTTGCTGCGCCCAAAAGTCATTTCCACACCAGCTGCTGGCAGATGAGAATGTGACAGAGAATTGCAAACACCTCCACAATTTACTCAGAACCTCTAAACTACTCTGAATTGCTCATCCCTCATTCCACTGAACGTACAAGCCACGGAAATAAAAGGAAAATCGCCTCGAAATAATCTCCCCACGGGGCAAGTAACACTCCAAAGACTCCCAAGCCAGATCTGAAACCTTTGCTGTAACAGATTTGGAGGAAAACACCGTTTCTACATCCCCAGAAGTGACTATCAGCTGTCACCTTTGTGGCAGAAAGAGGGCACACAGGTGGGTGATGGCACCTTGACACTGGTACTGCCACAAAGAAAGGTGAATAGCAGGAAAATTCATGGCAGGGAATAAAGCAGATAACCAGATCCCCACTGAACTCCCCTCACTCGGCCCTCCCTGAGTGGGAATCCCGCAGAACACCTCTGTGCACACCTGGCACGACAACTGCCCAAAAGAACTGCTCAGAGCATCGCCAGCTCCCTCATCCCAGCTTCCCACAGATCCCAGTTTCTTTCCCAGGCACTGGAAGTGCTGGTTCTCCCCTCGCCAGCCCCTCACTGAAGCTCTCCCACCCCCCTGCACGCTCAGCTCTGCCCCTGTGGAACACAGACAGCTCGGGTCCTGCGGCCCGACCAAAACGCAGAAGTAGTGCAAGACCCAGTTCTGCCACTCAGAACTGCTGAGTGTGCCCTCCTAAAATAGCTGCTCCAGGTAGGAGCCAATGGTTGTGTGCTGAATTCCTGATGCTGTGGGTGCTCATGATCCACCAGCTGGAATAGAGAGGTTGGGAGTCTTCCAAGGGTGTGGTTGTGTAAGGAAAATTAATCCTCGGAAATATCAGAAAAACCAAAGTTCTGAGTTGGCTCAGTAAAATGCAGACGTCAACAGTGCCTGCAAGTTAGGCAGAAAATTTGATTATTTAATGAAAATTTAGACTAATTTGGAGTCTACATCCCATCAATGGAGGGTGAAAGACGAGGATTCAGTGTTCATGAACTGAGAGTTAACCACGGCGGTGCCACCACACACAGCGGCCTCTTCCCTTAACCCCTGCCGTGTTCCCAGACATTTTACACCTGCCAGAAATCCCCATTTTCCAGCCCATCCAAGGCACACAGATGCTGCCCTCCCAAACAAAGCTCTGTCTGCAGGAAGACATGAAATGTGAAGGGAGATAAAAGCTCCCATTGTGGCTGCAGCAATGACAGGGCTACGTCAGATGTTAATCCTCACTGGGAAAATCTGGGAGCAATTCCTTAATTTCTTGACCAAGCAGCCTGGTGAGGCTCCATTCACTGAATCCACTGGCAGAGATATGTTTTTTTTTTAAATAATAATCATGTGAATACTACTTTGTACTCCAAACTAAATGAATACAAGACACCCCTTTTTCAGTTTTGAAAGGCTTCGAGTTTTTTCACATGGGAATGTCCACCGACAGATTTCTAAAATTCGAACCATCAAGTATTAAAATAAACATTTTCAGGCTCTTTTTGTCTGAGAGAAACTTTCCCAGAGTGGTTCCTTACAAGAGCAGTCTATAGCACTCAACAGCAGCTCTCAAACACGACTTGAGTCCTTCCCAGAAAGGCTCAGCCAGGAAAAACTGTTGGAAATAAGTAAAAATTTAAGGTAAAACCTCTGCAGAACAGTTGAGCTTGGGAATAAATTAATAGATCTAGCTCTGAAAAGGGTGTTCATAAATATAAATACAAATATTTTCACCCTTTATAAATATAAATTATTTTCAGATCTAAAGACAACGATGGAGGTTTGAAAAACCTGAGTGAGGCAATCCTGTTTTCCAGCTCTGTGGGATCTTGGAGGAAACCAAAAAATTGCCTTTTCCCCCCCCTCCCATTCCCTCCTTTCAACAGTTGCACACTCTTAGAGCAGCCAAACCAGCCTGGACCACAAACCGCTTTTATTCCCCATCACAATGCTGAGGGGGCAGGTTTGAACACCGAGCTACAGGGAAACCTCAAGAGAAAACCACCAGGAAGGAAGAGGAAGCCAGAGAACGACATTTCCTGCCATCAGCAGCACGGTCTGGCTCTCCGAGAACTGAACCTGGCCCTGCAGCACCGAGATAATCAAATCTGTGATCACAGAGCGCACAAAAGCATTGCCTGTGGAGGCAGGCTGGGGATGCTCACCTGGAGAGGATCCAGGGAAACCTCAAAGCCCCTTGCAGGGCCGAAAGGGGCTCCAGGAGAGCTGGGGAGGGACTGGGGACAAGGGATGGAGGGACAGGACACAGGGAATGGTTTTAAACTAAAAGAGGGGAGATTAGGAGGGAATATCAGGGAGAAATTCTCATCTGGGAGGGTGGGGGGGCCCTGGCACAGGGTGCCCAGAGAAGCTGTGGCTGCCCCTGGATCCCTTGGAAGTGTCCAAGGCCAGGTTGGACAGGGCTTGGAGCAGCCTGGGCTAGTGGAAGGTGTCCCTGCCCACGGCAGGGGTGGAATGGGATGATCTTTAAGGTTCTTTCCAACCCAAACCATCCCATGACTCTCTGACAACCTCCAGTTCTATGACAACCAAATTGTAAAGGTGACCAGCTCCAAAAGCAAGTGACACTTCGGTTCATGAAGACAGGGGAAGTGCATCAGTGGGAATTCCCTGGAATACTCTGGATGGGGGTGGGGAAATCATTTCACACATGAGATTTCTCAGTAAAACCTGTGACTTTGGGAAGGAGGTTCCTAACCACAGCTCCTCTGTTTAATCCTGCACGGGGGGCTGTCACTGAAAAACTCCCATGTTTAATCCACAAGACTTGATGCACACTTGTGACAGTAAAGAGCATTTAAAAATGATGAACCCAAATTGCCATTTCAGCACCCAATTTCACCAATTTTTTTTAGCGCTCACTTCTCCACCTTCAATAAATTCATTCATGTCTTGCATACTCAAGTATTTCAGACAGCTTAAACGACATTTTTTCAGCTACTTTTGTTTTATGGAAGAGTTAAAGACACTGGAATTACACCATGTTGTAATTTCATTTATTTTTTTTGTCAAAACAGAATTCCCAATCTATAAATGAAGCGTTATTTATCCTTATCCCTGCAATCTCAATCCCTAGGAAAGGATTTGCCTTGATTTCTTTACTGCCTTAAGTCTTACACCATATAATCTGCAGCTGGCAGTGCTTCAGACTGAAAGACATCAACATATTTGACTGGTTATACACTCTACCATGGTTTATTTATAAAAGAATTTCTAAATAAATCTGAATGGTGGCGATTAAAAGTCGATGAAAACCACTTCATTTTAATTAGTCACACGTATTTTACCACTTTTAGGGAAAATCAGTTTAAGAGATTTACTCTGCAACAAAGGATTTATTTATTTTTTGCACAAACGGGTCTTTTCTTCCCCCTGAAAATCCAAAGAATAAAAGAATACAAGTGCTATAATTAATGGTGCGATAAGGACATGAGTGATTTGCATTATGATAATCACCAAAAATCCTCTGAATAACGAGAATTATGTTAAAATAAAAACTATATGAAACATATAAACTACTTCATGCATGTGTGGTGGATGTGTGTAACCCAGCTACTCCTCCTTCAAGAAGGTCTTTACAACTGTGTGATCACATCTAATATAAATGGGGACAAAAACCTGCCTAATCCATCACAACAAAGTCACAACTGAGCAGAATCTGCCTTCATTTCCCTTATTAACACATCAATTCCATCATTCATTTCCTGCCACCACACTGCTGGTCAGGGCACAGCCTTAAATTCCAATTTTGCACAGCTCAAACAACCCCTTTTCACCTTGCCTTGATTGAGGAGCACGAAAGTGTGAGAAAACTTAAGAAAACACAGAGATAAGAACTCAACTGCTGGCCAAGTCCAGGCACTCCTGGCACTCTGCAGCCATTAGTCCCAAGACACTCATGTTGATTTACCCACAAATGAGATCTAAAAGGTTCATAGAATATTCAGAGGCTCAGAAACTTCAATTAAAGCTGGTGTTTCGCTCAAATTGACAATTCCCAGCTCTCCAAGGCCAAAGCCAAGAAGTCGGGCAAGAAACACAAGCTTATAAAACACCGCCAGGTCGAGATGCTTTTCAGTGCAGTAATTTCAGATTCCTGCTTTTCGGTGTTGTAACACTTCCTTCAATTTGATTTCCTTCTTACTACAGTGGCAAACGATTTGCAGCACGTGAGAATAACATCTGCACAAGCTGAAGGCAACTCTGAGGCCACAAATGGGACACCTAAAACTGAAAGTGAGTTAAATAATGAGGTGCTCATACATTTACCAAGGGCCTGGCCTGAAACACTTCCAGGGATGGGGCATCCACACTTCTCTGGGCGACCCGTGGCAGTGCCTATCTATATAAATATGAATAAATAAATATATAAAAATATATTCCAGAATGACATCAAGGAATATATTAGATGTTAGAGAATTTTTAAAAATTTTTTGAATTTTTAAAAATTTTGTTATCCATTCCTCTTATATCACGCCTGGGTATATTTCATCAGGAATTTTAGTGACAGGATAAGGAGATATGAGCTCAAACTGAAAGAACTGGAATTTTGTTTAGATCTGTGGAAGAAATTCTTGTCTGTGAGAGTGCTGGTGTTGCAATAAAATAGCCCCAAACTAAAATTGCATTATTTCATGTTTGCTACCTAACATAAAACACTTGACCTTTTTTCTTTAAAAAAAAAAAAAAAGCTTAACATTGCACACCTTTCTAGCTCTCCCTCATGTTATTTCAGAACACAGCAGGTGACTGACTTTTAAATAAATGGAACCACTCGTTTGATCCCAGCTGGTGACCTCCCTTTGTTCAACCACAAACACGTGTGACCTGTCCTGCTCTTCCAAAAGGAACAGGTCCTGCAGAGGAACACAAGGGTGAAGCCTCAGCCTCAGGAAACTTCAGGGCGACACAAACTTGGAGCCTGCGAGTGACCTGAAAAGAGGTTTCATTCACTGAGCAGTAAAAATCATCCTTTTGCTGCTTCACCCAGTAAGTCTCAGTCGCTTCACTGAAGCAATTTCTAAATTCCAGGTGTAAGTTACATTTGAGTCTCATGGAGAACTCTGCACGTTCTGGGACAGGTGAAATTTTTTTTCCAGAGCAGCTAAACCTGTGAGCCTCAGTGTTTGCTCCAGTGCTGGATCCCAGAGGCAGGAATAGGTGTTTTGCTCTGCTGCAAATATGGAATTGCTTCTGATTTACCAAGACTACCCGAAATATTCCAGCAACAGCCTAAAACAGGTTTTCCCTGAACTGTTTTTAATCCATTTACGCTGTGAATTGAGCAATCAGGAATGAAAGGCTGCTCTTTGGGGCTGATTCCAGTCAAACCAGAAGAAACCTCACAAAAAGTGATCAATGTGCTCCAAGTCACCAACACTGTAAATCATCCTAAAACACACAATCCCAGAATGGTTTGGGTTGGGAGGGAAATTCGAGATCATCCAGTTCCACCCCCTGCCGTGGGCAGGGACACCTGCCCCTATCCAAGGCTGCTCCAAACCCCGTCCAACTTTGGTCTTGGACCCTTCCAGGGATCCAGGGGCAGCCACAGCTTCTCTGGACACCCTGTGCCAGGGTCTCCCCCATCCTCATAGCCAGGAATGCCTTCCATATATCCCACCCAAATCTCCCTTTTTCCAATTTGAAGCCATGCCCTGTGTCCTGTCCCTCCATCCCTTGTCCCCAGTCCCTCTCCAGCTCTCCTGGAGCCCCTTTAAGCCCTGCAAGGGGCTCTGAGCTCTCCCTGGAGCTTCTCTTCTCCAGGTGAGCACCCTCAGCTTTCCCAGCCTGGCTCCAGGACCTGAGTTTTTCAGGAAGGATTTTCCTGGTTTAAGGTAACAGTTTAATTACCATATCCACAACTGCTCGTCTCACAGACCTGATGGTCCAAGCCAAAATCCTAAAACTCACTTTACATGCAGGAAGCACTCATTATAAAAAAACCCACCTTGGACTGTCAAAACATGAAATGGGCCGCAGTTTTAAACTTAGAATTGTATTTTTATTGAATTTTTACCCATTAAAACAGCTCACTAGACTTGAATCCTAGTGGTCCAAAGCACTTCCACCGCTGGCACCACTGAGTTTGCCCCTTATCAGCTCTTTTCCCCCACTGGGAGAGCTGCATTTTTTTAAAACCACAAAAGAACAACTCCTGTGCCCCATGACCAACACGTGAGCATCTTCTAAAAATGAATGTGTGCTCCCAGCCCAACCCCAGCCACGGGCCTCTTGCACAATCCCACCCTCACACCCCTCTCCTGAAAACCCAGCTGTGCTCCCCAGCTCCACCAGCACGGACCATCAGCTGGAACAACAGGTTCCTGGAATAGCCTCCAAAATAAAGAAGAGCAAGATTGCCTCAGTGCACACCTCAGACCTGCCACTAATGAACAAGATGACAGCAAAGGTTATTATGCCCTTGGATGGCTTCAAGTCCTCCCTTTTCCACCAGAGGGATTATTTTTTCTGTGTTGTCCTCCTGAACTCCCTTCTTTCTTCCATCTACTCCAAATTCTCTACCCTTTCATCCCCACGTTTGAATTTTCCTTCCATTTTTTTCTAACCCTGTAGGGTTTCCCCTACCAGAAAACCAGTATGATTTTCACAGAAACTCAGAATGTTTTAGTTTGGGAGGGACCTTGAAGACCACCCAGTTCCACCCCTGCCATGGGCGGGGATACCTCCCACTGTTCCATTTTGCTCCAAGCCCGTTCCAACCCGGCCTTGGACACTTCCAGGGATCCCGGGGCAGCCACAGCTTCTCTGGGGAAAAAAAAAAAATCGAGTTTCTTTCACTGTAAATTTCACTGCCTGGAATCCCACTTCCACTTCTGTTCCATTCATGCCGGTGCTCATTAATCCTGCTATTTACAACATTTATTACCTGTGGAGTTTCTCCTCTCCAGCTCCACACCAGCCACTCGCAGCCCACTCAAAACACATCACATCACACCAGTGACCTTTTCCCTGGCCAACACTCAAACCACTCCTTCACCCTCACTGTTTTCAACCTTACAGACACCTCTGAGACAACTGCTTGGGCTTCTTATTTTAATTTCTTGCTCTTTTGCAGATTTTTTTGTTTTTTTTTTTTCCATCTAGGCCTTCTGCTCACTAACTGGCACAGTGTCAGCTCTTACACATCCTTGTGCTCCTGCAAGGTCTCCGCTTTCAGTGCTGTTTTTCCCAAAAATTCACCTGTCATCGGTCCTTAATCCAAATTAAATCCCATCCTATTCCTTTGATGTCAACACTCTCCACCCCATGTTGAAGCCTGAATGAAGTCAGAGCAGAACTCCTCATCCTCCTCATCCCACGAACATTCCCTGCTGCCACAGCTACAGCAGAAAACAGCCCACAACTTGTAATCCAAATATTCCTGCCTTCGTCCTTGGGGACTGAATCCAGCAGGAAAAGTGCTGGACCACATCAAAGGACGAGCACAACTTTCTAAGCCATGTCCATCCTCAGCTACTCTGCTGTAGCTGAGCCATCCACTGGAGAATTATTTTGGTCCCATTTACATGAGAAAGACAACAGATGAATTTTGATTAAATACGCTTAAATAAAACATAAAAGCTGAGGGCAGGGAAGAAGCCTGCCCTCACAGACACATCCCCAAGTGCTGCCACCTCAACCCTGGCCAGGTGAAAACATCCCAAAAGCACCAAGCTCTGCCTGCTGAGAGGCCACAAAGAAACCCTGAACAAACACACAAACAAATGTGATTTAATACAAATCTAAAAGTTATTTCATCTAGGTGTGTCGGGTCACAGAATCCCAGAGTGGTTTGGGTTGGAAAGAACCTTAAAGCTCATTTCATTTCATAGGCAGGGACACCTTCCACTATCCCAGGTTGTTCCAAACCCTGTCCAGCCTGGCCTGGAACACTTCCAGGGCTTTTGGTCAGGAAGGAACTGGCCAAAAACTAAGTTAGAGATGTTTTTGAAAGGATGGTACGGTAAAAACAGAGAGGAGAACCCAGGAAGATTCTGAATAGTGAAAGCAACGCTTCACCTTTACAAAGTAAACTGTGTTTTATTTGCAAAAGAATTCCATACCAGGAGATTAAAAATGCCATAAAGTAGTATTCAGGATTTCAGCCTTTAATCAAAAGGTCCTTTATTTAAAGGAAATTGAATCAACCAAGTTCAAAGATCGTCCAGCACACCAAAACCAACGTTCTAAGCATGCTGTAAAATGACTAAAAGCACTGCTAAAACCAGACTAAAACAAATGAAAGTCACAAACAATGATAAACTCTTGATTCCAAACCCTTAATTTGCATCTCGATCAAGAAGGCAGCTAGAATGTTTCTTTAAAGGAGCCCAATTCCAGCCTGAGCAGAGAGATCTTCATTTTAAGACCCAGTGGTCCACTCTGTATTCACAGGTCTTTTCCAGATTAAAGTCAGTAAAATACCTGTTATATCAGCACATCTTCACTCAGGGATGGTTCCAGTGAACAAATTTTTTTTTTTTTTTAGTACAAAAACAGGCTTTTAACGTAATAGACTTTAACAGCTGTTAGGTAGAGAAATAATATACATTTAAAAAAAACAAACCAAAAAAAAAACCCCCAACCTTAGCAAACCCTTGTCTGAGAGTGGAGTAATTTAAATGAATACAGGCAACTTGACAGTGTACCCAAGAAAAAAAGCCTGGAAAGAGCAAACACCTGACAGGACAGTGGTTGCATGGGACAAACCCACAAGCCAGAGAACAGGAGAGTGTCACCCAAAAATTCACGGGCCACAGATTTAACAGACTCACACAGGACTTTGAAAACTCCACAGCAAAATGGTTGTAAAGCAGCCCTCTTCAACTGGGAGGGCTGAAAAGGGCTGGACAATCTAAGATTTAAACAGAAGGCCCTTGTATAAAATATCACACTTGTCATCTCCACAGAAAACAAGAAGCAGCCCTGCTCCAAATTACTGACTTATCTGAAAGCCTACACTAACAATTTTCATCCTCTTGCACCATTTCTTGCTGGTACTGCAGCATTAATTAAATAAATCCCAGAGGTCACAAGGTAAGGATAAAATTCTCAGTAATTAATCTGCTCAAATTGTAACTCAGGCTGATATTCCTGATGTTACCTACGAATCCCGTAGCGAGCTTAAAATGCAGATATATATAAAAAAAAATATTTCTGCACGTGCCAAGCTATAACCAACATTTCCCTGGCATTGTGATGCCCCAGGAATTGTCAGCTGAGGAACCAAATACTCAGCGTGGTGGCTGTGTGAGAGCAGCCTGCCCTGGAGTCCAGCACATACAGGAAAAAGGGCAAAATAACAAAGAGAAAAGCTTTTGACCTTTGCTCTGAGCTGAACCATGAGTCAGCAAAACCAGCCAGTAGTTTCTGTACTCTTCAACTGGCACCTCAGCACATTTGAAGTCAGTTGTACTCATCATACCTCACGCTTGTGTGGACAGAGAGGAGGATTCTCCTGCCTTACTCAGAGCTGGTTTGACACTTCCACATCAGGGCAGCAGCCGCCCTTTGCATCCAGAATTACACACATGCTACCAAACGGGAATAATATGAGAACTATGGCTCCACCAAAGCCTTCAAAGGCACAGATAAGACTGAATCCTGGGATTTGACCTTGCTGTTTTCTCAGATCTGGATGCAGCAGTCAGGAATAACTGGAGAAAGGCACTTGTAGGGAATAGAGGCCAGGAAATTTGCAGTAAGGAAGTTAAACCTGAAGGCACCAGAAGACCTTTGAAAGACCAAAAGTTGATCGCAGCCAGGACTGGACCTGCTAATAAGAAAAGACTTGAGCACTGCCCTTAATCAGCTTTCTGAGGACTAGAAATCATCCCCGTCATTAGTGTGCTCAGGCCCAGGAGTTTATTTCTCCCCTGCCTCTGGTGCTAACCTCTGGGAATCTCTCCTTCCCAGCACCAGAAACGGTCTCTGCACAGCCTATGCTGTCATCTGAAACATCTGCTCCTCGAGCTTAATGAGACTGAATCAGCTTCCAAAATGGACAAGGCACAGTGTCAAGAAATTAAACCTTTAAGCTGCTGACGAGCGCAGGCTCCTTGCTCCCATTACCAGGAGCAATCCTGCCTCACCTGGCAGCTCTGCTGGCTCCTTTCCCCTCTCTCCCCACGCCACACTTACAGGGATGGCAGCACTTTCCTCCTCCCCGGCATGCCCTGCATCTTCTCTTCCCAGGAACCGTGTGGCAGGTGTCAACAGCAAGGGGCTTCAGGGTGGTGACAGGGAGAAGCAGCTCCAGTTTCTGCCCAAGAAGCTGTGCCCAGGCTCCTCTAGCTCAGAACTCATGTGGACTGAGACCTCTGCTCGCTCCTGGAGCTCACTGTCTGTCTGCTGGGGTGATGGTTTGAAAGACAAATTGTCACACAAAGTGAACTGTACCGCACAGCACTGTCATTTATGGACCTCCCTCCTGTGAAGAGGGTGATAAATAAAGAGGGAAAGCAACAGAAAGCCCTGGTTTTCATCTTTGGAAGAGCTCTGCTGTTCCCCTGAGGCTCAAAATGAGAAAAACCTGCCTGCCCCTCTGCCAAGCCCATGCTCAGCTCCTTTGCAGCTCACTCTACTCCACATCTCCTTTGTCCTTGAGGGAATGCAGTTGGAAAGCAAGCCCTCAGGACCAGCAGGTGAGCAGTGGCACAGCTTGTCAGCCTCAGGAAAGCAGGGGTTCACTTGTCCAGCAAGACTCTGGGAGCCCTTCCCACCAGAGGAAAAGGGCAGGGAGCTGGGGTCTCTGCCCCTCTTTCACTTCTGCTCCACAAGGTCTCCTATCCTCCAGCAAAGGACACACAAACACAAGGGGAAGGGTGGCAGAGGGGGTGTATTCCCACCTCATTTTGAAGTGGAGGGAGCGAAACAAATTTCCCTCTGTTGGAAAGGTAGGAATTAAGGATTATGTATGTATGAGACGCCTGTTGCAATTCCTCCAAGAGAAAGGAGGAGAAATCGCACTTCATGCCCTTCCCAAGAGGGCAGGTGATGAGAAAAATATAAAGCACAAGATCATCATCTTCCTAGTGCAGAAGACAAGGGCCACAAAGGGGAAGCCAGGGAACATCCCTCTCTTCCAACATTCCTCACTGAAGATGAGGGATCAAAGATATGTCTGTGGGGAGGAGTGGACAAACAACTGATGTTTCTACTCTGCTCCTTCTGAAGGAAATGTGTGCAGAGAAAGAACTGGGAGAGTGCTGAAGGCAAATATCCACCCTCACTCAACCCTCTGCTTAGGAAAAGCAGAGCATAAGAAGGTTCTCAGCCACCTTCCCTCCCACTTTCTTCCACACATGCCAAGAAACGAGCAGGTGCCCAGACCTCCCTTTTCTGGTGCCAAGCGTGCATGCCCCAGGTCATCTCCTTCAGGTTTGTGTGCACGGGGAGCTGAGAAGGGGAAAGACGCTCAGTCCCCTTTGGCTGGAAGTGGCTGCTGTGCTCAGTACACCCTGAGGAGCGGGGGTACCGCTCATCCTCGGGGAGGAGGATGGCCCAGTGTTCCCTCTCTCAGGGATGCCCGAGTCTTTTCTCCCTTACAAGTGTCTCTGGCAGGGTGCGATGCCCAGCGCCGCGAAGGGGAATTCCCAGTCCCTCCTCGCTCAGGTACGTGCAGGAGATGGGCACCGCGACTCCTCTCTCCCTAGATAATTTGCCCCGTATCCCTTATAAAGGAACACTGCCGGGTCCGTGTGCCGGGGCAGCAAGGGTCACCCGCTGTGCCAGCCGCTGTCCCCGCGGCGGGGTCACCCAGCGCAGGCTCCGTGCGCACCGGGGATGGCCCGCAGCCCTCGCCGGGACCACGGGGCACCCCGGCCAGCCCCCGCCGCCTCCCCCCGGGCCGGCACGGCGGCACTCACGGTTCCAATAGACGGGGTAGCTCTCGGCGCTGGCCACATCCACCTCGTAGAGCCCGCTCCGCACGCACACCGGCTCCACGGCCGCCGGCTCCCCCGCGCCGCCGCTGCCCAGGGCGCGGAACGCCAGCTCGATGCGCAGCGAGTCGTAGCCGATGAAGGGCTTCCAGGTCTTGCGGTCCTCGCGGTAGAACCAGCGCACCTCCTCGGCGCCCAGCTCCCGCACCACCTCATAGCGGGGCCGGCCGCCGCCCGGCCGCCGCCTCTCGGGCAGCGCGGTGGCCGCCAGCGAGAAGCCGCTGCCGCCGCTGTCGCTGCTGCCCAGCCCCGCGCCCTCGCCCTCGCTGCCCTCGCCGCCCGTGCCCGTCGAGTAGCGCAGGGACGCGCCGGACTCGGCCGAGTCGAAGTCGCCGGCGGCGGCCTCGTCGCTGAGGCTGCGCTCCCGCGGCGGCGCCGCCGGCTCGGGGTCGCCCTCGGAGGAGGAGGTGGAGAGCGCGGCGCGGAGCGGCTGAGGGCGGCGGGGCGGGCGGGCGCGGGCAGCCGCCTCCTCCTCCTCCTCCTCCTCCTCCTCCTGCTCCGCCGCTTCCTCCTCCTCGCCGCGGCTCGGCCGCTCGTAGCCGCCGCTGCCGTAGCCGCCGGCTTGGCCGGGCAGGTGCCGAGCGCCCTGCGGCGAGCCGGGCTCGGGGTAATCCATGCCGCAGCGCTCCCTGCCCGGCGGGGCCGCCCGGCCTCGCCCCGCCCCGAGCCCGCCCCGCTCCGCTGCCCCGGCCCGGCCGCGCTGCCGCAGCCGCCGCCGGCAACCAGCGGGCGGGGGCGGCGCCGCTTCGTCACGCGCGGCGCGACGCGGGCGGGGGCGGAGCGGCGGCGGGGCGGGCGCGGCCCCGGGGACACGGACACGGACACGGACACGGACACGGACACGGACACGGACACGCGGCGGGGACAGCGGCAGGGAGGCCGAGTGTGACACCGTGACACTGAGGATGTGGGACATAGTGTGTGACACTGTGGCAGTGAGGGCGGGACACTGAGTGTGGGACATAGTGTGCGACATTGTGACACAGCAGGTGACACTAAGTGTGGGACGGTGTGTTAGAGTGTGACACTGCGTGTGTGACACGGATATAGGGTGACGCTGAGTCTGGGACATAGTGTGTGACACTTTGGCACTGAGTGACACTGAGTGACTCTGAGAGTCTGGGACATAGTGTGTGATACAGAGTGACACTGCGTGTGTGACACGGACAGCGGGTGGTACTGAGTGTGGGACATAAAATGTGACACTGTGGCACTGAGTGTGTGACACTGAGTGTGACACCAAGTGTGGGACATAGTGTGTGACACAGAATATGGGACATAGCGTGTGACACTGTGTTTGACACGGACAGCGGGTGGCACTGAGTGTGGGACATAATGTGTGACACTGAGAGAGTGCGACACAGAGTGTGACACTGAGTCTGGGACATAGTGTGTGACAATGAGTGTGACACAGCAGGTGATACTATGTGTGGGACATAGTGTGTGACACTTTGGCACTGAGTGTGTGACACTGTGTGTGACTCTGAGAGTCTGGGACATAGTGGGTGACACAGTGGACACTGAGAGTCTGGGACATAGTGTGTGACACAGAGTGACACTGCGTGTGTGACACGGACAGCGGGTGGTACTGAGTGTGGGACATAATGTGTGACACTGTGGCACTGAGTGTGTGACAGTGTGACACTGAGTGTGGGACATAGTGTGTGACACAGAATATAGGACATAGCGTGTGACACTGTGTGTTTGACACAGACAGCGGGTGACACTGAGAGAGTGTGACACAGTGTGACACTGAGAGTCTGGGACATAGTGGGTGACACTGAGTGTGACACAGCAGGTGATACTAAGTGTGGGACAGTGTGACACTGAGAGTGTGTGACAGAGTGTGACAGTGTGTGACACAGACACCAGGTGGCACTGAGTGTGGGACATAGTGTATGACAATGTGAGTGTGCCACAGAGTGTGACACTGCATGTGTGACACAGACAGCAGGTGACACTGAGTGTGGGACGTAGTGTGTGACACTGAGAGTGTGTGACAGCCTCTGACACTGTGTGTGCAATTGAGTGTAACACTGAGTGTGTGACATAGTGTGACACTGACATGGCATGTGACACTGAGAGAGTGGGACGTAGTGTGTGACACTGTGAGTGTGGCACAGAGACAGCGTGTGACACAGAGTGTGTGACACAGTGTGACACTAAGCATGTGACATAGCATGTGACACTATGTGACAGAGCATGACACCAAGTGTGACATGCTCAGATACAGTGTGACACGCTCAGACATGGTGTGTAAATCTGTGTGTGACACCCTCAGACGTGGCCTGTGCCCCTGTGTGTGACACCCTCAGACACAAGCCGGTGTTCATGGCTCCTGACACAACCCTCTGTGAGATGGCCAATGACCCCAAGACACGGGGGTGTCCCCAGGAGGGTGACAGATGCTCTTAAAGCACATTTTGTGCCCTTGTGTGTGTGTGTGTGCAAGGGACCACATCTGACAGCCCCATGGGGGATTGAGGAGGAGGGGTGAGACACCCCCAAAACTCATCCTGATACCCCCAAAACTCATCCTGCTGCCTTGTGAGGGACACCAAACACCCCCAGCGCTCATCCTGATGCCAAGGGGGGGGTTCCTGACACCCCAGCACTTCTGCTGTCACTGCACAGGGACACAGGCTCAACCACCTGCAGTGACCTTTGTGTGAGAGAGACCCCACTCCTCCAAATTTTCTCTATGCCCCCGCCAAAACTGGAAAAGGTGGTGTTCACTTGTGCTTGTTTGTGTGTGTGTGAGAGAAAGTTGCTTCCACCCCCAATCCACACCTGGTAATCAGCAGGAGGGGGTGTTGAAATGTTTTATCTGTATGATAAAACACCTGGCAACCCCAAAGGATGAGGGAGGGTTCCCAGGATTTACAGCTGTGTGGGACAACTCCCCATCCCAACACACACCCCACTGATGAGGGGCAGCCATGGATCACCTCCAGTTCCCCCCCCCCCAGCACCCTTTCCCATGGGCTGAGGATTGGTGTGGGAAGGAGAGACTCCCAGAAACACCCTGGCTTACTGGGGTGGGGTCACCTGTTTTTGAGACACCCCCCTCTTTTTGCAACATGCCCAGGAGGGAGGAGGGTAGAGTGATACTGCTGTCTCGGGGACACCTGGATGGGCAGGGAGCTGATACTTGCACCTCTGTCACCTCTGTGTGTACAATGTCACCCCTGTGTGTACAGTGTCACCCCTGTGTGTGCAATGTCCCCCCTGTGTGGGCAGTGTCCCCACGCACACACATCACAGCTGGGCCAGGGTTGTTCCCCCCAGCCAGTTACACCCTTCAGAATCATGGAATCATTTTGGTTGGAAAAGACCTCCAAGACCATCGAGTCCCCACCTTGTCACCCAGCGCAGAGCACTGAGTGCCATGTCCAGTCCTTCCTTGGACATCTCTAGGGATGGGGACTCCAACATCTCCCTGGACAGACCATTCCAATGCCTGACAAGCCTTTCTGTGAAGAAATTCTTCCTAATATCCAAACTAAACCCTCTCTGGCACAACTGGAGGCCGTTTCCCCTTGTTCTGTCTCTGTTCCTTGGGAGCAGAGCCAAATCCCCCCCGGCTGTCCCCTCTTGTCAGGGAGTTCTGCAGAGCCACAAAGTTTCCCCTGAGTCTCCTTTTCTCCAGGCTCAGCCCCTTTCCCAGCTCCCTCAGCCTTTCCTGGTGCTCCAGACCCTTCCCAGCTCTATTCCCTTCCTTGGACACATTCCAGCCCCTCAATGCCTTTTTCCAAGGGACCTAAAAGTGCCCCCAGGACTGGAGGTGCCTCACCATGCCCAGCACAGGGTACAGTCACTGCTCTGGTCACTCTGTGGCTGGTACAAGCCAGGTGCCCTTGGCCTTCTTGCCTACCTGGGCACACTCTGCCTCATGTTCAACCAGCACCTCCAGATCCTTTTCCACAGGGCAGTTTTCCAGCCTGGAGCACTCCGTGGGGTTGTTGTGACCAACAGCCTGGCAGGGGCTGTAGCTGCGCACTGATTGTAGCCCCAGCTTCACACACCTGCACACCTTTCCTAGGGTAAGAACAGGGGAAAGGGGATGACTGGGTGTCACCTCTGCCTGTGAATTGCCCTGTGCTGGCCTATGGTGGATGGGGGGGGCTTTACCCCCCAAAAAAGACAGCTAATGTGTGTGTGAGTGTCATGTACATTCTTGTGGCCCCACCTTAAAAACCTCTGTGTGTGATTCTCCTGAATTTTCAGCAAAACCCCTCTGTCAGTTGTGGGGGGGGAAAAAAAAACAACCCAGGGTCCAGAGCATGTGTTCCCTAACTCCCCCTTCTCCCACACATCTTGCTTGTCTCCATCCTCCAGCCTGCAGTGACAAGGGGACTTCTGAGCATTGCACGGTGTTGGATGTCCAAAAATAGGCTCGTGCTCCACCTCCTACATTCGCTTTCAGCCGGGGAATCCTGTTAATGGAGTGTGTTAAAACCCAGAGAGAGGCCAGATTGAGTTCAGGCTGGAAGGGGAGGTGAAGCTTTTAAAAATGTTCACTGCTGGCTTGGTGTTTCCCTGAGTCATTAAAATCCTGCTGAAACGCTGCACATGGATCCTTGGATGCATCAGCAGCGCTTTCCAACCCTAAAAGCTCCAAGAACATTGTGAATTCAACTGAAGGAGCTCTGAGCGTGCCTCTTCTACCTTTTCAAATGGAGAAAGAGGGAAAAGAGAGGAGACAAACAAGGAACAAGCAAGAAGCCAGGGGAGGAGGCTGTGCCAGGGTGTTTGGCCCCATTGTTTTAGCAATGGGGACATAATCTGTTTGTTTAACTTATCTTTTGCATTTCTAATGAGCTGCACGAGGTAACCTTACCCTGAAGCCTTGTCCCAGATTTTTCTCCACAGTGGGGAAGAAGAAGGGAATGTTCATTACGTTGTAGATCGATTTTTAGAACACAGATTGTAGGATTCTCACTTTTTTATCCCCATTTCCATCAGTGCCGGTGTGGTTTCAACATCTTTTCTCCTCTGACAAGTGTTTCACCCTTCATGTCATCCTACTCAATTTCTCCTTCCTTTTTCTCCTTGTCTGAGATCAAGGAGATTTTGGAAGATTTTCCAAATGAACAAGGGGCACTCCAAATGTTCTTTACCTGTCTCATGTATCCTTTCAGATCATGGAATGGTTTGGGTTGGAAAGAACCTTAAAGCTCATCTCATTCCACTCCTACCATGGCAGGAACACCTTCCACTAGCCCAGGCTGCTCCAAGCCCTGTCCAACCTGGCCTTGGACACTTCCAGGGATCCAGGGGCAGCCACAGCTTCTCTGGGCACCCTGTGCCAGGGCCTCACCACCCTCACAGCAAAGAATTTCTTCCCAATCTCCCATCCATCCCTGCCCTCTGGCAGTGGGGAGCCATTCCCTGTGTCCTGTCCCTCCATCCCTTGTCCCCAGTCCCTCTCCAGCTCTCCTGGAGCCCCTTTTAGGCCCTGGAAGGGGCTCTGAGCTCTCCCTGGAGCCTTCTCCTCTCCAGGATGAAGAACCTTAGACTTAACTGAGAACCAGATGTTGATCACAATCATCATCATCATCAAGCTGAACGACAGCATGGAGGGTTGTGATGAGACTGTTCTTCCTTGGGGACCTATGGGGACACATGGCCTTAAAAACAGTTTGTTAAAGGCAAAATTAAGGGAACTCCAGAGCCTGGAGACCCTCCTGAATGATTTCTGATGGATTTCACTTTGATTTTGGGAGGTCTTGGCTGGGGTGGGCTGGTATAAATGGTGTTGGAAGCCCAGACTTCTCTCATTTGAGCACAAAAATGAACTATTTCCCCATTTTTACTTCTGGCAGCTCTGAGCTCACAGATGTGGAGGAGCTTGAAACTTTCTGGCATGACATGGGACTCAGGTTCCATTAGCACAGAGTTACATGAAATGAAAAATAAGACCAAAAGTATAAATATCATTTACCACCAGAGGAGGAAAATTTCCTTTGAGTGGAATAAATGTAGAAGTCCTAAAGTCAAATTACCTTTATTTTGAAAAGTCATTCATAGAGCACTGTGAATTTCCATACATGTCCCTTCCAACTCAGAATATTCTATCCTATGGTTAAGAGTGGTGGATACTAGGATCCTACTAGAAGACCTTCACAGAAGACCACCATATTTATATTTATATTTATATTTATATTTATATTTATATTTATATTTATATTTATATTTATATTTATATTTATATTTATATTTATATTTATATTTATATTTATATTTATATTTATATTTATATTTATATTTATATCTATATCTATATCTATATCTATATCTATATCTATATCTATATCTATATTATTTATATTTATATTTATTTCCATGTTTTCCTCTCTGCAGACTCAATGCAGTTGGGAATTTCCTGGGAAAGAGGAAAGGAGGTCCATGAGAAGCTCCAAAGGATCTCCCTTTGTCCAAGAGGAAAAGTAGTGAGAATGTTTGTAACTGAACGAATAATGCTCTGCAAATAATTTCTGAATATTTTAATGTTACTTAAAAGAAAGAAAAAAAAAGTATGTACAAGCAGTGGACTCCTTCCTGGAGGGATTTAAAATCCATGTGGACGTGGCACCTGGGGGACATGGGTGGTGACCTTGCCAGTGCTGGGGGAATGGCTGGACTCTGTGATCCCAGAGGGCTTTTCCAGACTTAATGATCCCATGACTCTGAACTCATTTTACCACATTCTTCTAATTTTCCTCATGGCAGCACTTTGTTTACGAATAAACTGCTCTGATCAGTGCAATTTTAAGTAGTGAAACTATTTACAGTTTGGAAACTCTCCCATGATGTGATCAACTTTTTTTTCCCTGCAGTTCCTACATAAAGCGCAATGAATAGCACAAGTGAAAGTGCTTGCAAGAGTCCATTAGAAACAGCCTTTATTCATTGATGAATCCTTTATTTCCAAGCCACTTTAAGACCTTTCCATTAGCTATTTTTAAACCATTTGCTATGCACTCACATTGATTTCGTCTATTTTTTTTTTTCCCTCCTCAAATCAGGGCATTGCACAGCACCGAGTTAACACCGTTCCTGACACCAACTGTGCTTGCGATTTTATTAAAGAACAAGATGAAGTTTGTTCTGTGACAGGAACCATTTGCCATGAAAACTGCTGCTTGCTGTTCCACCACATCCCCACTCTCCATCTCCTCCTTAGCTGGTACAAACCACTTCATCATAGCAGGGTCAGGAGCGGGGCTGGACGAGCCAAACTTTGTGGACTCACCTGAGTCACGCTCTTCAAATATTGACTCAGTGCTGTTTTTTTTTCTTGGAAATGGTCTCCTGGGCTGTTCATAAACTCTCACATTCCCACCTGGTGTGAGAACAGCCGTCTGAAGAGCCAGCTCTGCAAATGATGACACACATGTCCTCTAGACTCGCTGGCTTGAAAGCGTTGGTTGTGCTTTTGATGTTCTTTTTTAAGTTGTTTGGGTAGGAAGCATTTCATCATCATTATATAACGTGGAAATGGCATTCAACTTTGTCCCAAATACAGGCAGGAAATATTTATTGAACACTTCTGCTTTTTTGTTTTGTTTTGTTTTGTTTGTTTTGTTTTGGTTTGGTTTGTTTCACAGCTATCCAAATATATTTGGATACACAGAGAGTATTGGTAACTGAACTCTGCTAAAATATTGTTCATCAAATAAGGCAGAGTTCCAAAAAATCTTTGCATGCAATGTGATAATTTCTGCATAGGGAACATTAACTGTGTGGCTGGTTTAGAAGGGATGTTGGTCAACTGGTGTAAAAATCCCCTTTGTGAGTGTTTTGTCTGCTGCCAGACATGTGAGGCTTGTCTGTCTTTACATTTTTCTTTTCCTTGAACACCAGCACTACTGGCACTGCTCTTAGGCCAAGGTCAAAGTGCCTTTTGCTGGATCTGAAATGTTCTTCCAAAGCCACAGATCCACATTCCTTTACTCCTGTTCCAGGGAAAACAAAGGAAGGAAGCAATGATCCCTGACACAAATATTTACACTTTCAGGCTTTGATCTGGTGAAATCCTGGTGTTAAGGGTTCACCTTTGTGCAGGTGAGGCTCATGGGAAGACAGGCACAGAGAGATTCCTGGCAAAGGGAGGGCTGAACTGGAGATGTGCTGCTGGTGTGAACTCAGCCACCACTCCAGGCTCCTCCTTACCTCATCCTGGACCTCCAGGGTTGTGGATTTTGTCCTTGGAGTGAGGTAACCTTGCCAAAGTTGATGGGATAAAGGAAGAGTTTCTGACCGTGAGCCTGGAAAATAACATTGTCAGAGAAATGTGGGATGTGAATTATTGCTCCTTCCTTTTCTAAAAAAAAAATGGTCCTGCACTGTCCCACTGGAAAGAAAGGGACAGAGATGTGAAAAGTATGAAAGCTTCAAATGTGGAGCTGCACTCAATCTTCTAGCCAAGACCCCCTGAGCATTTTCCTGAGGTTTGCTACAGAAAAGTTGGTTGCAAGGCAGGCTCACAGAGGTGCTTAAAATACCTCTCTCGTAAGTGAGATTTCAATCCAGATGCATGTCCTGCACCACGGGGTCACAGGATCCCAGACTGGTTTAGGCTGGAAGGGACCACTGGAAATCACCTGGTCCAAGCCCCCTGCTCAAGCAGGACCCCCCAGAGCCTCTTGGTCAGGATTGTGTGCAGGTGGCTCTTGCATATCTCCAGTGAGGGAGACTCCAGACCCTTTCTGGGCAACTGCTCAGTGCTCAATCACTGCACAATAAAATTCTTCCTCATAATCAGATGGAATTTTTTGTATTCTGTTCTCTGCCTGTTGCCTCTTGTCCTGTTGTTCAGCACCACTGAGAAGTGTCTGATCCATCTCTAAGTCCCCTCCTTCAGATAATTAAAGCCCTTCAAACTCAGGAACCTCTTCACTTCTCCTCACAGAGCATTGAGGTGTCCTATGCCCAAGGATGCCAACAGCTGCTCTGTGAACAGGGTTAAGTGATGCCACCTCACTCCTAAGGTATGTCCCTTCTTTCCAAATTGCTCTTCCAGCAGAGCTTTGTCACGTGTCTCTTGGCCTTGGGATTGGGACAGTTGCCAGGGTTAGAGGGGTTCTTATCACTGATTTATTTTCCTTGCTAGAGATGATGAATAGATGGGTGAAAATAAGGAAGAAAAGGTGGTTCTGGTGTTTTCAACCAGTTGAAACAGGATGCAGAAATTCCTCCAAGCTTCATTTTCTTCAGGTCTTTCATGTAACCAAAGCCCTTAAAATATAATCTGAGAGTAAACTTATTCCTTTGCATTTTTGTTTTTCTTTCTGTTATTTTTATTTCCAGAGGAGATGCTGAGAGTTTGGGCACAAAGGGGGCAAATAATTAGTTTTGTAAGTCCAAGAACAATAAATGAAGGTGACACAGATTCTTTTTAGGGACAAAGGGAGTGGTGTTGTGTAACATTCCAGTCAGTGTTGCCTGTGGACTTGAAAGGATCAAGGCTGGAAACAAAGGCTCTGTATTTTCACAGGGCCAACCCTGAAGCCAGGAGACAAAGCTCTGAGATCCTCCAGAGGAAACCATCCCAGAACTTTGGGAAAATGGGGAGGTTCCTTTCTGTAGATGCTGAAGTAAAGAGTAAGAGGTCACTGTCTCCCCGGTGTTGCTTGTCAAGCATCTGAAAGGACAGAACACACACAGCAAGAGCTGGAAGCACCACAAGGAAAAATAAAACCCCTTTTATTCTGCACAAAACCCTCTGTCTGATGAGTGGCTGAGAAGCCAAGAACAAGACACGGTTACAAGTCGTGAAAAGCTCCTGCACGCAGAGATTAAAAAAGGAACAAATGAAAATTACTCCCTCATTCCCTTGGAGCAGAGTTGGAATACAGAGGGCCAGGGTGAGGATGGTTTTGTAGGGGTGTGGGGCTGTGCCAAAGTTCACAGCTGAGGATCTTGAGAGCAGGGTCAGATGAGGAAAAATGACATTTTAATGCCCTCGGGGTTGGAGTCACAAGGCCTGGAAGGTTACACAGGAATAGTTTGTCATAGTAATACCCAAAAGCGGTGCTGGAGTTGCGGGACCCTGGGAACACTTGGCACTAAAAGTGACTTTGAGGTCACTGTCAGCGTGATCATGTGTGAAATCCTGGCTTTGCTGCTCCTGCTGTGAGAATTTCCATCGATTTCAGCAGGGTTAAAAATTCACCTGCTCTCTGGAGTTCATCCTTTCCCTTCCCAAATGTTTATTATTGTCAATTGATCCCAATGCTCTGGATGTATTTCTGGGTCAAGCCTGCCATGACTGTTATGCACAATGAATCATAGGAGATATTAAATGTATCACCCAGCCCTGGTGGCACGCTCTGTTCTAGGAAAGCGTGGTAGCAATGCTCATCATCCCATCCTCGATGGAAGCACTGAGGGAAATATCTCCCGGTATATACTCACATAAAGCCAGGTATGACTTAAACACCGACTGAAATAGCCCCTGACTGGGGAGACCTTTAAGTCTGCATGAATCTGCAGAGATGAAGACGTTGCAGTCTCTGTGAGGTGTCACCTGATAGCAGGTGAGTGACCCTGGATCATCTGACAGCTGTCACACCGCCCCGAGGGAACGGCCTCGTGACTCGTGCTTTAGGAGGTAGAGTGGGACCTTTGCTGCCTGTGGCTGTGGTGTGTCACTGTGCAGGAGGCTTGTGCAGCCAAAGCCACCCTGCTGTCATCTGTCCTGAGCTGCTGGACAGTCAGGTGGTGCCTGGGACCACGTTCCAGCTATAAATACTTTACTTGTTACATGCAAGCGCTTCCTTCAAAAGCCTCCAACTCCTACAGGACACTCCAGTTTTGCTCTTTGATGAATATTCCAGCTGCTTTGCTCTGCCTCCAGTGCCAAATTATTCCCTTCCACTGCTAAAAGGTCCCCTCTTTTGTGTCAGAGCTGGAAGATGGATTGAGCTGTAGTTTTGAGAGGGACTGAAGGCCAACTGTTCTTTCAGCCAGGCCAGTGGGGCAGGCAGGAGATCTCCTTTCTATTTATAGTGGAAGTTCTATTTTAGCAAGTAGTGAAGAGCCTGGCAGGGAAAGTCAATAGAGGCGAGCTCCTTCCAGTTAAACTTATTTAACTTTCCCATTTTCCAAGATCCTATGGGCTGAATTGAGGCAGTCTGTGCTTGTATGGAACAGAGGGATCAAAAAAAGAAAAAAAAAAAAAGGAAAAAAAAAAAGAGAGAGAGAGAGAAAGAACAAGCATCTGATGCGGAAAATCCTCCTGTGGTAGAAAATCTGACTCTGGTAGGAAACCCGACTGTGGTGGAAAACTTCCAAGGACTCGGATTATGGAAAAGGCCACTTGAGGAGATTTCCTCCCTATTTCTCTGCAGAGGCAGACAATCATCTCACTGTGAAACAAACTTTTTGCTTCCCATCAACTTGCATTCACTTCCATCCATGTACAGTCCCAGAATTTCTAATTTATATAATGAATAGTGACATCCAAGAGTATTTCCAACACCTCCTGAGTCCCAGGGATGGGGACATGTGTGGGGACTGAGCTCCTCCTGCTTCTGGCCCGTGGATCTGTCCCTGGGCTGGATCAAATGCAGCAACCAAAACCTTTCAGAGTATTTTCCCTTCTTTGGTGGGTCAAATCATACCCCAAACTATCCCAAAGGCTTCCAAGGAAAGGCTGCTTGTTTATTTAAATCCCAGGTCACAGTAGCCCTCTCCCTCCAGGGCAATATATGAGTTAGAAACTTTCAGTCGTGTACATCATGTTTGTACAGCAGGGTGGATCTGCAAACCGCTGTTGTCTTTAATGATCATTTCCCTGCTCCCCGAAGAGGTACTTGCTCTGAAAAACAGGCACCTGCCCTCTCAGATTGGCTCAGAACAGGTGTGGAATTTCGGGTGGGTGAGGGAGGAGCACGCGTTTGGTGTCACTCTCACTGCATCTGATTTCACGCCCTGATCTGCGGGTTTGTTTGTGCCTTATCACTGGGCTGTTACCTGGGATTTGTGTTTCACCAGGGAGGTTCTGGTGACACAGTGCCACATCCTGAGCTGGTGTCAGCACTGCCATCAGCCTGATGAGCAGCACGAGCAATGACAGGTTTAGTGAAGTGAACATCCTTATCCAGGCCGTGGTGTCCTGTGCCTTGCTCCCTTTCCACACTGATTTTAAGTCAGCAGCTCCGGATGGGGGGGAGAATAAAACCAGTGTGTTCCCACCCCTCCTGGCCTGAACGGGCAGCCAGGATCACAGGCTGTGGCTTGGGGAGGTAAAGCACAGTCAAGGTGGATATGGTGCAGTTAGAGATCTGTGGGCAGAGAAAACCCCGAGCAGAGGGTCTGTTTGTCCATCACTTTCTGTTCAGGTCCTCAAGAAAATGGAGAGAGGGTTGGACCTTTCACTGCCTCACACCTCAGCCAGACTCCAATAAGAGTCACCCAACAAAAGGTTCTGCCCTTTCTGCTGCCTCCTCTATGACCTGAACATGGCTCAAAACAAGAGGCACAACTTCTCTTGCTCGAGGAGAGCCCTTTCCCTCCTCACAGGCAGTGCTGTGTCCTGCTCTGGGGTCCCCAGCACAGGAAGGACGTGGAGATCTTGGAGTGAGTCCACCAAGGAGGACCAAAGGGATGGAGCACCTCTCCCACAAGGAAAGGCTGAGAGAATTGGGATTGTTTGGCCTGGAGAAGAGAAGGCTCCAGCTAGAGCTCAGAGCCCCTTCCAGTGCTTAAAAGGGGCTCCAGGAGAGCTGGAGAGGGACTTGGGGCAAAGGATGGAGGGACAGGACACAGGGAATGGCTTCCCACTGCCAGAGGGCAGGATTAGGTGGGATTTTGGGAAGGAATTTTTCTCTGTGAGGGTGGTGAAGCCCTGGCACAGGGCGTCCAGAGAAGCTGTGGCTGCCCCTGGATCCCTGGAAGTGTCCAAGGCCAGGTTGGACAGGGCTTGGAGCAGCCTGGGCTAGTGGAAGATGTCCCTGCCCATGGCAGGGGGTGGAATGAAATGGGCTTTAAGGTCTCTTCTAAGCCCCACCACTCTCAAATTCTAGGATTGCTACTGGTCTTGTGAATTTTTAAAAATTCTCCATCAATTCCATATGCTTCCCTTCTCTCTTTTCTCAAGGTCTAGGCAAAGCCAGCCAAGAATCCCCATTTTGCAACTGTTGTAACTTCTGTAACTGTTTTGGATGCTGGAAAAGCAATACCCCAGGAAAGAGGCCAAAGCTAACAAAAATGTGTCAGGTTTCAGGGCTGCTGATAAGATGGGGAAAAGATCTGTTTCCCTGGCAGCCAAATCATAAATGACAGTTGAAATCAAGCAGTGATTTCTATTTTTATTAATCTTTTCTCTTTACTTTGCCTTGCTTTCACCAAATCTTTTTGTAGAAAGAAAGGAAGAACCTACTGCAAGTACTGTCTGGGGAAAGGCAGGGATCTGGGCTTTCTTCCATGGATCCTCTGTCAGTTACACAAGGAAACTGCAAACACATTATCTCTCCTCCTTTATTGGTCACTTCATGGCAAACATTGGTGCTAAAGGCCTTCGACAATTAATCTTTTTCTCATTTTCTTGGTCTGCTCAAGCTCATTTATTTCATCCAAATTAAACACTACGCTTAGGGAAAACATCCCTCTGCCTTGTGGCTTTCTCCAAGCGCCTTGCCGCCTCCCTTTCCCTCACATCCAGCTTTTCCTCTCTATGTGGCCTGTGGATGCTTCAGCTCATGGGGAACAAAAACCATCTCTGTGTCTCCATGTCATCAACAAAACGCTCCCCCAAGAGCTCTGCTGCTCCTGGTTCTGGGGGTGGCCTCATCCTCTGACAAGAAGCTCATCCCCTCTGGGTTCCCTCCATCAGCTCAGTTTGCAAACATTTTGCTCAAAGCAGTCAGGAGAAGCTCCTTGTTACCACCAGGTGCCTGTTACGAATCAGTCGAGAGTGCTCAAGTTGAAAGATGCTTTGGCTTGAGGTGGATGCGTTAGTGAGCTTCTCTGAGGGTTTGGTTCAGTCAAGGAAGCAGGAGCCTCTCCAGGAGCTTCATGCGCTCTTGATTTATTTTATTTTACCCAGCTGTTGGTACCTAAAGCATCTCTGGCACCCTGAAGAGAGAATCACAGAATCCTAAAATTACAGAATCCTAGTACCACAGAATCACAGAACTACAGAATGGTTTGTGTTTGAAGGGACCTAAAAACCCGTCTCATTCCAACCCCTTTCCATGGGCAGGGACACCTTCCACTATCCCAGGTTGCTCCAAGCCCCATCCAGCCTGGCCTTGGACACTTCCATGGATGGCAAGATGACATGGGGTTCTTTTCTTTTGCCTTTATCCAAGTTTGCTGTGGGTTTCCTTCCACAGCCACTGCAAAAATCAGAGCTGGCCCTTTGCAGCCATCCCCCATCCAGTGCCCCGGAGGCACGAAACTGGTGGAGGAAGGATTGCCCCACAAGCACCCAGCCCTCTCCCCACGCCTGCTCCTGGAGGAAGGAGGGCTCCCCTGGGAGCTGGCAGGAACCAAGCTGGTCCTTGGAGACCAGAAGGACAGGGAAATGCAAAGAGCAAACACAGGCACCCTGAAAACAACCCCCTTGATGCTGCAGAGCAGCACAGATCACCCAAACCATCTCCACACAGCCCTCTCCTCCTTAACCCCACAGCAAACTCACCACAACTACAGAGATGTGTCAAGGCAGTAAATCTTGGAAATTCAGCTTCCTTCTGGCTTGATTTCAGCCTGGATTAACTCTTCTTCAAGATCTGCAATAGCTCTTGGGTCAAATTTGATTTGTACAGGTGATGTTTATTTATTTCAGATCATCCTTTCCCCCTTTTTTTGGCAACAGCATAGCTGGTGATCCAGATATACCAGCTCAAATGATAACATATCTAGAATGTTCAGGAGGCTTTAATAGCTCTTAATAAATATGATTATGTATGATTTAAAGGCCTTAACCAAGACAGAGAATCACTGGCCTGGGTGTGGTGCCAAACAGAGAAGTGCATCCATGTTTGCTCCCCAAAATGTGCAAACTGCAAGGAGAAACTAAAAAAAAAATCAAGAAAAAGGAAGTATTTAAACGTATTGGCAGAGAGTAAAGCAGAACACTGAATGATCAAATGGTCTGTGGGAGGGCACATGGGGCTCTGACAGAGTCTGGATGTAAATCCAGATCAGAAGGTATCCCCAAGCCAAATAACAGCTGCTCCCTCTCTCACATCTGTCTTTAGGCCCCTCTTAGAGAAGGATTAGGGAAAAAATCGCCGTGGTGAAAACACCACTGCAAGGAAGGGCTGAGGGAAAGGGCTTGTGTCTCCTGCAGCCCTGCTCCTACCTGTCCTCTCCCCTCTGGGCAGGAGGAGAACATCAATGCTGGGGAGGCAGGAGATGGATGCACAGACCTTCCAACCAGCTCAGGCTGGAGGTTTGGTTGGTTTTCTTTGGAACTGTGTCCATGCTCCACGCAAAGCAAGCTCAGATGTGTCAGTACGGCTGAGCTGGCTGCACTTCCATAGTAGATAAATAATGATTGATAAAAAAGCTGCCAACTGTTTAAATGACTGCCATAGGAGTCTCTTCTATTTTTGTTTTATTTCTTTTTTTTTTTTGTCTTGGAGTTTGCTGGTTTTTCTGCAGCCAGACCATCCCAAGCATTTGGAACCCATCTGCAGCAACTGCACATCCAACACTGTCCAAAAGGATGTGATGGAGGGATCAGGGATTTAAACTTCCTATCCCCTGTGGCTCCTTACAGGAGTCATTAAAAGCAGGCTTTTCAAACTTATCCTGTGATGATGAGACACTGCTTTTTTTTTCCCCATCCAATCTCCACATTTTCATTTCCAGATCTGCCCTTTGGCAGAAAGAGCTGCTGACGGAAAGACAGTCCTGCATCACTGTTGGTAAAATGCTGATTTTTTTTCCCATGCCATGTAGCTTCTATGAAATAGGAAATATTACAGCCTTTAGAAATCCATATAGAAATTGTAGTAGTAGGGCTAATTATGAAAAATGGTGACTTTTCTGTGCCCCACACACAAATCTGGGCTTTTTAGATGTGCCTTTTGTCTCTGCAGGAGTCTGACTTCAAATGAAAGAAAAGAAATATACAAGCAATTAGAACCCTTCTTTTTGTGGAGGTCTTTTTCCTAAAATGATCCATCCTAAAGACATCGTGTACAGTATAAAATAAGGAGAAATACATTGTAGTCCTGAGGAATTGGAATCGCACCTGAATCCTCGCTCCGCAAAGGGTATTTCAGTGCAGAAATTGGAATTTCTTGAAGGTCAATGACTAAAGATTGAAATTATTTTATTGGGCAACACTAATCAGACTGAGGCTGCTCTAATCAAAGGTGTGAGGAGTCGGCTTTGGCTCTGCTTGGCAGCGCAGAGCCTGTTAATCCGAGTGCCAAAGATGCTGAAACATTCCTTCATACGGCATGAGCCAAGCCCTGCAGGCTGCCAAGAGCTGCCTCTCAAATTCATGGGAACTGGGAGTGTGTGGCACCTGGCAAGACGAAGCTTGCTGTAAAACACCTCTTTGGAAAGGAAGGGAATTGCACACCAGGGCCTGGTGCAGTAAACTCGCCGTGGCCTTGGCCGGCACGAGCCGGCACCGGGATCATGGTGTAGGGAAGCTCATAAACCAGTGTGGGGAGTGTGCAGCCCGAGCATTTACAGGCTGGAATTTCATTCATACAGCCCCGATGACATGGCTCACTCTTCCACGGTTTTACAGTAAAATCTTGGGTTATGTCTCAGGAAAGCCGATTTTGCCCGGAGAAAGGAGGAGATTCCCCACCACTGGTGCTGAAAAACACCAGTGCCGTTGCACAACCCTGCTGAGAAACGGGCAGAGGTTCCCAGCAACTGCTGAGCCAGTGCCCAGACTTGGCATTGATGTGGAGAGCGCTGCAAGGGAGTTGAACTTGGTTAAACCTTCACACCAAGTCCAGGCAGAGAATGGAAAAAGGCAGATTTTCCCTCTGCCACCTGTTGAAGCTCCAAAGTCAAGGTCCACAAAGGCAACCATGCTGACGAGATGTGCACCCACATATTCCCACTGTGCTGGGCACTGCTCAGGCACCTCCAGTCCTGGGGGCAGTTTTGGATCCCTCATGACAGGACATTGAGGGGCTGGAGTGTGTCCAGAGAGGGGAACGGAGCAGGGGGAGGGTCTGGAGCACCAGGAGAGGCTGAGGGAGCTGGGAAAGGGGCTGAGCCTGGAGAAAAGGAGGCCCAGGGGGGACCTGGTGGCTCTGCACAGCTCCCTGCCAGGAGGGGACAGCCAGGGGGCATTTGGGCTCTGCTCCCAGGGAGCAGGGACAGGACAAGAGGAAACGGCCTCAAGTTGTGCTCGGGGCGGTTTAGATTCAGTATCAGGAAAAATTTCTTCATGGAAACGTTTGTCCAGCCCTGGCGCAGCTGCCCAGAGCAGTGGTGGAGTCTCCATCCCTGGAGGGATTTAAAAGCTGTGTGGATGTGGCACTTGGGGACATGAGTGGCCTTGGCAGTGCTGGGGGAATGGTTGGACTCCATGATGTTAGAAGGCTTTTCCAACCCTAAGGAGTCCATGATTCTGTCTTCCAAGAGGTTCCTCACAACTCACCAGCCCCTCAGCCCTGCAGGAGGGTAGCTCAGAAATTGCTGGAGCGGTTGTAGTGGCTAGAAATCACCAGAAGAGGATGACGTGTCTTGGCCAAGACCAATGGCAGAACAAAAAACCCAAAGGGCAGAAATGCCCTGAGAAAGCTTTTTGCTGATATTTTGTGTTTTGAAACTCATCCGTGCAGGTATTTTCCTGAGGCCAGATTCACTGGTGTTGTCATGAGGGTTTTTTCCGCCATTCCTGCAGCAAACCTTGCTTACCTGGCATCTGACCTCCTTTCTTACTGGTGATTCTTATCTCTGAGTTGAGCAAAGCGCATGAAATATGATTTCATCTGCTCGGGGAGCAGGTAAGAAGGATAAGGAGAGATAAGAAGGAACTGGTTGGCCAGTGTGAGATGCAAAGGAGATTACAGGGACTTGGCATCACTCCTGCACAAACAAGGTGGCTGACGAAGCCTGTGAGAAGCAATGATCAGGGCTCACCCCAGAATATCTAGTGCACCTTATGTGCATTTTGATGGGACCAAATCTCTGACTTTTTTTTGGTGTGTGTGTATGTTTTGATTAAACACAAAATACCAAAATAAAATCAACAGAAAATACCCCATTATCTGTCCTACTCCAGCCCCCATGAGCGGGACAATGACATTTCCTAGAACCACAGAATGTCCTGACTAGGAAGGGCGACACGAGGATCATTGAGTCCAACTCCTGGCCTGCCCAGGAACCCCAAGTGCCACACCATGTGCCTGAGAGTGTTGTCCAAAGGCTCCTGGAGCTCTGGCAGTCTTGGGGCCATGCCCATTTCCCTGGGCAGCCTGTTCAGTGCCCAACCACCCTCTGTGTGAAGAAATTTGACCCAATTCTGAAGACATGTCACCCAGTCAGCTCTCTGGGGCATTAGAAGTCAGTTTCAGTGACCTCTTCTCTCCTTACACATTTACTGCCCTATTTCACCCAGTAGGTCCCGTTCGTTTTATTATTTTCAGATCCCAGTTTTACAAGGGAAAATGTTTGGATTTTATTGTTATCAGATGCTGTGAAAGTTTGACCCAAAATCTACTCTAAACAAGAACACTGTATAAAAAGAGTGCGGCCTTTTCCGTTCTGAGGACCTTGCACAACAAGCCATGGACATTTTGTAACAACAGCTGGCCCAGGGGTCCTGCCAGGACATGATCCTGGGGCTTGGCTTTTGAGAAGGAATTCTTGGCTCTGAGGATAGTGAGGCCCTGGCACAGGTTGCCTGGAGAAGCTGTGGCTGCCCCATCCCTGGAAGTGTTCCAGGCCAGGTTGGACAGGGTTTGGAGCAACCTGGGATAGTGGAAGGTGTCCCTACCCTTGGCAGGGGGTGGAATGAGATGGATTTCAAAGGTTCCTTGCAATCCAAGCCATTCTGTGATTCCATGACAAGGGAGCAGAGTATCACGTGGTGTTTACTCACACTAGGTAATTTCCGGACCAGAGGAGCTTTTGGAACGTGCCTTGCTTTATGCCCAGAGCAGCTGTAGGTCCTGCTGACACTGAGCCACACTGAACAAGGCTGGAAAAAAAAAAAAAAATATCCCTGGTCCTGCTGCAAACCCAGCCAAACTTCCATCATCTTCCCCAGAGCCAGGATGTTACCCTGGGACTCTCCGTACCGCAAGCTGTTCCACGCAGATGCACCTCTGATCTCCTTCAAAGCTCTGCTGGTTTTCCTGGGGCTGCAGATGGCTCTGGGATCTGCTGCTGGAGCAAGTGCTCAGAGGAATGAGCCAACAGACAGCGAGTCCAGCTCAGAGGGGCTGCTGTGGCTGCCCACTGGCTTTGCAGATCCTCCACCCCTCCAGAGCCCCCCTGCCTGAGAGGTGGGCAAGAGGGGATCCATCAGGAAGCGGGGAAAGACAGCGGCGAAATTCAAACCTGAGAGTGTTGCTGAACACTGCTTGAAGTTCCCTGGAGGTTTGAAGGATGACGAGGGATGTTAAACACGCCTCCTCCCTTGAAGTCCCCCTTTTCTAAACATCACTACTTTCCACACAATGGAAAATAAAGTATCCTCTCTAATGTGTGGTGAAAAGGTCAAGCCCACTGCAATTTGGGAATATAATGCTTCCGACCAGGGCTTTCCTGGGAAAAAAAAAAACATTTCCCAGAAATTTTTGACGTTACCAATCTTGGAAAAGTACTGCTTGAGCCATGAATGGTGGTAATCAGAGGGGGGAAAAAAAAATAATAAAATAGGCAGATGTCTTGCGTGACCACGAGATGGCAGCTGGAGCCTGGGAAGTCCTTTGCAGACACAGTAGCTCCGATGGAAAACCAAGTCACTCGCCAAAGGAGTCCACGTTCGGGAATACGCACCTGCACCGTGCTGGCTTTGAATATTTTGCGTGTGTGCTCCAAGCTCCGGAATATCTGATTACCTCTTTCATTTCCCCGCTCCTCTGAGGCTTCCTCCATTAGTCAGTATCAAATAAATGGTTTTAAGCACGGTAATCCCTGCTGATATGAAAACAGCAGCGCATCTGGTCTAACACCACTGTTAGGATCCAGCCTGCCCTGACACTTAATTCAACAGGGAGCTGGAGCCAAACGCTCTGCCCACCTTGTGCCACCACCACTCCTGCCTGCAGCTCCTGCTGGAGCTGGCTGATTTCAATGGCTGATTATGTGTGACCACATTTCAGCAGCACCTTAAGCAGGCCCAGGGATGCCCTTCACGCCTGCAATTCAATTTACTTGGGCTCGGGCTCTGCAAAGCTCTGGTGGAGATGCCCCACCAAGATTTGAGAGAGGATTCACAAGCTGTTGAACAACACCTCGATGAAGGCAGTGTGAGTGAGGCCTGAGGGTTTCTCAGCCTTGCTAAGGTCCTCACGGGGACCAGAGAAATGTGAACTGGAAAGTGGCAATTTAGGGTAGAAATTAATTATCCTGGAGGAAGGAAGGAACGATCACTTACACAGGTGGATTTTAAGACTGTGGAAGAAGCGCATGGCGTGGTCAAGGTAGTAATTTGGAAATCCTGCTGTGAAGCCATTTGGTTTGGAGCCAGCCTACATGAGAAGTGTCAATGCACTTGGCTGTTTTCCCCAGAAGTGACAGCTCGGTACACTCCATCCCCACCTTCCCCAGCTGTTCTGCATATGCCAATGCTGCACCGGAATTCTGCCCTTTGCATAATGGAAAACATGCTAAAATTTCCATATTTCTGCCTGTGGGAGATTTTCACATTGTGTTCAGCCATCACTGCCCAGCTTTACTCCCTTCCAGCTCTGTAATTCCCCACTGAGCTGTTGTTCTCTCATCTGGGGAGTTGATAATCATGACAAAAGCTGAGCAGTTTCTCAGCTGAGCCAGGTAACAGTACCTGCCACTTCAGGATCACCTTAAAGAACAAAGGGAAATGGCATTCAGTTTATAATTCCTGTTATTGTGCTGATTGGCACAACTGGAGCTAGAGGAAGATGGAACGATCTACCCACATCCCAAGCTAGGACAGACCCAACCCCTAATGCCTGGTACCCCCCAAGATGACCACGTTGTCCATGATATCTCCTGCTAGAAGAAAACATCCCTGCTCCTCTCCCCCCTTGCTTTCACACACCGTGAGGAGATATTTCCTAGGAACTCTCATGTTTCTCACAGCAGCAGGAGGGATTTCTTGGCAATTGGGAGGTGGCAGGAAGGAGTTGCAGGGGGAATGCTGAGCAGAACAAGGAGGAAATTGTTATGGGCCCTGGAAAAAGGTGAAGAAACATCACAATGATTTCTGCACTTCTCGAACAGTTTGGTTTGTGGGATGGGAGCTGCCACTGCTTCACGTGAATTTTAGTGAGCTTTCCTCTTTCCGAAGGGTGTAAGCTGATTTTATAGGACAGGGGAACACAGCCAGATCAGAGCTGTTCAATTTTCTTTCCCCTGACCCATTGTGGGTAATTTACAAAGGTTTAGACCAAGTTAGAGCAAAGATGAATTTCAGAGCCTGCAGGTTTATATTTTGCAGCTGCTTTTCTGAGGCCTGATCCAAGGACTAGCAACATTACCAGGCACCTTCCCTCTGACATCAGAGGGCATTAGGATGGGATTTATGCATTTGGGAGAGGTTTTCTAATAACTTATTGAAACACTGGAGAGAGCAGCAGTGATTCATGTCAGACTGAGGGTTCAAGATTCGCATTCAAGAAGAGTGCCAAGACTTGTGGATTTGCATGTACTTTGGAAATGGGGCACTAACCTTGGGAAAGGTACAGTCCTCAGGAGGAAGGGAAAATTCCCACCCCATTCTCCCCTTCATCTTCAAAGCTTTTGCTTTGACATCCCCTTGCTGTCTCTGAGGCTCTGTGGGATCTCAGGAGCCAGATCATAGAATCGTGGGGTGGTTTGAGCTGGAAGGGACTTTAAAGACCATCTCATTCCAGCCCTCTTCCATGGGCAGGGACACCTCTCACTATCCCAGGTTGCTCCAGCCAGGCATTGAACATTTCCAGGGATGGGGCAGCCACAGCTTCTCTGGGCACCCTGTGCCAGGGCCTCACCACCCTCACAGGGAAGAATTCCTTTCTAATCAGGTCTCACACTGATGGATTCATACTGTCCCACTGCTTTCAGAGCCTTGTCCGTAACCATCAACTGCCCATGGATGGAGACAAACTTCAGCTTCTGCAGATGGTTCACCTGTGCAATGGAATGCATTGGGTCTGTGTGTCTTGATGAGAAACTGGTTTTGCAGCCAGGAGCTGGGATACCACTTGATCATGGGATACCGCTTGATGTCACATGCAGGAGAAGGAGAGGATTGAAAAACAGTAAAGACATCTTATAGATCACATCAGGGATTGTGAATTTTTGGAATTTGAAAGCCAGGAAAACTTTGAAAATTTGAAAGTAAGGAATCATAGACTCATTTAAGTTTGAAAAGCCCTCTAAGATCATTGAGTCCCACGATTCCCCCAGCACTGCCAAGGCCACCACTGACCCATGTCCCCAAGTGCCACATCTACAAGAAATTGAAAGGATGCATTGAGAAAAGTTATTGCAGAGGGCAGTCTCTCCCTGCAGCAGAGCTGTTTGCAGGCTCCAGTGATGTCACTGGGAATGCCTGGCTTGCTGTGGGATGGGACACTGGAAAGGGAATGGGCCTTTGCTGTACTATAACATACAGATCAAGTGACACTTTGGGGTCTCTCTGAGCAGCTCCTAAGCCCCCCCCTCCTCTGCTCAGTATGAGGCAGACCTGTTCCATCACAGCAGTGCCTGTAGGTGAGAGCTCACAAGTGCACAGAGAGCTGCCAGCATAGCAAAACTGCTCCAGTTCTGCTCCTCCAAGGCAGAGGCAGTGAGAGGATCAGTGGGAAGAGCTGTGGGCTGTAACATCCCAATTATACCCTCTGCTAGAGAAGATCCAGTGTGAGACTGATGCAGCGCTTAATGGAAGTGGGGTTGGAACGATATGATCTGTAACATCTCTTCCGACCCAAACCATTCTAATTCTTTTTGCTTTCCTCTCTGGGTAGTGTGGACAAAACCTTGGAAGTTGTCCTGGCTTAAGACCAGGGGTGTGCAAAGAGTAGCTCCATCATGCAACCTGCTCTCTTGAAGCTGTTGAGGCAGCTGGGATCTCTTCAGACATGAGCATCCGTCTCTTGTTGGGATGTTGCTTCTGCAGCCTGGCTCGCTCAGGGAAGCACTTGCACAACTTGCCAGCCCATCCCTTGGCCCAGCTCACAGAACTGGGGCTGCCATGGATCCTGTCTGACCAGGGGCAGGCTCACAGCTGTGCCCCAGTTGTGTGGAGAACTTGGGATCATAAAAAGAGCTGAAAACTGGGACACCCCTGACGGTTTGTTTCCACAGTCATCCCCAGCTATAAATAAAAGGGCTGTGATTTCTAAATCCCATCCTGCAGATTTCTTTCTGGCAGATGTCTGGGTCCTTTTCTCATTGCACTCTTTCAGTTTTGTGGTGCCTGGTCACAAATTCCTGTGCACGGCATGGGATGAACTTCTAGATCCAGGGTCTGCAGTTAGCAGGGCTCTGTCAACCAAAGCAAGAGGCTGCTGGAAACAAGAGGAGTGAAAGGCCAGGCTGGATGGGGCTTGGAGCAACCTGGGCTAGTGGAAAATGTCTCTCCCACTTGGAATGAGATAAACTTTAAGGTCCTTTCTAATATCCACATCTTTCTGTGAAACAGAGTCATTCTCACCCTCGGGAAACTGGACCAGTTGATTTTTTCTCTGAAGATGTGCCCATTGAGGCCAATTCCTTATCTCCTTCCATGAGCAATAAATAGGATGATAAATCAGTGTTTTGTCTGCAGTGCCCACAGCCAGAGTGAGATTCTCGGTGTGGAAATGTCACCGTTGGGACGGTCCTTCGACCTCTGCAGGACAGTGCACTCCTGCCATCTCATGGACATCTCATGAACAGGGAGGAATTTCTCAAAAGGAAGAGGGGATTATGATGAATTTTTCTTAAAATCTTTTTCAACAGTTGAGAATTTAGCTAAGTATTAGATAGATTTTTTTTTTTGCCTTTTTGCGGGCTTTTGATTATGCAGTTTTCATAATGAACTCAGTGTGGTTGTTTCCGATTTGGCCCTGTAGCATCTGGCAGGGAGCCTCTGTCTGAATGCGAGACTTGCTGCATCCAGATTTGATTCCTTTTCCTTGGCACGGCTTTGCCTCCTGCTGATGGAAGCTTTAAAGAAAAAAAAATACCATGACATCTGAAACACTGCCAAAAAACATCAACATGCTTTCTGGCTGCCATCTATTGTGCAATGCAAACCTCTTAAGATTTAATATTTCTAAAACTGTGTTGCACCTGTTTGCAAGAGAAACTACCTTGTCGCATGATAACATGTTTTGCCAAATCACTTTAGAAATTATTTGTTAGGTTTAGAGTGTGAGTTCTCTCCCTTTCCCCCCTCTTTTTCCTTCCCCACCCCAAATTTCTCCATGCAAAAATCCTTCTTCCAAGAATTGCTATCTGTAATTACATGATGCATTTCCCACCCTCTGGTTTTGACTGATCCTTGTCTTCTACCTACAGTGAGAGCTGCAATGACTGGGTGCATTTGTCTGGCAGACACTGGTACCTGTTGTACCCAATTTATACCAGAAAAACCCCAGTTTGGCCCAACTGGGAGCTTGCCAGTGCCTGCAAGGTCACTTTGGTTCAACCAGCTCTTCACTACCCATCACTGGACTGAAGAGGGCTCTGCTGTCTGGCCAAACCTCTCTGTCTGCCACAAAAGAAAGTTTCTTCTTCAGCTTGAGTTTATTTCATTTATTTTTCAAGGTAGATTCCAGCTCCACAGCTGCTTGGCTGGGATGGGAATCTGAGACAAAGCTGGATGTCACAGGTGAGCTCGGGTGGGCCAGGAGAGTTTGGAGTGAAGAAGTCATGTGAAAAACAAGTGGCATCACTTCATTTTTCTCCCACCTGGTAGATCAAAGTATTGCTCAGTGATAACATCTCTCAAGTCGCCTTCCAGGTGTCACGGAGGTAAGGTGTTTTGCTCAGGTTACACTTGCCTGTTGCTGGTCTCGCTGTCACTAGAGTGAGCAGAAACAGAGCGTGCTCACTTCAGGGATTGTTCTTGAAAGACCTTCTCCTAGTTTTCAGATGAGTGGCAGCATGGTCTCGCTTCCATCTCCCTTTGCCCAATTGTTTTTCTGCTCTTCAGGGAGCAGAAGGACTGGGTGCAAATTGGCTTAATTTTGGATCAGAACAAATTCAGCACTGTAGGTCTCGTTAAGTACAAAAAGAACTTGCACAATCTAGATTCTGGAAGAGCACATGTTGTTGGAAGACCAGGAGAGAAGGTTTTCTTTTTTGTGGCCTTTTTGTTGATAATTTGCCTAAAGTTTGCTGCCTTCTGCCTAATTTCTGGCCTGTATCTCCACATTTTCACCCTGTCTACTTAGTTATTATTTAGCAAAATTCCTCCCACCTCTGTTTCATACTTCCTTCTCTAAGCCTCTGCTTGGGTTCTTGTGTCCTCTGCTTCAGATCTTCCGGCCTCAGCCCGAGCTCTCCTGGCCTTCTCCCTCTGCCTCATTGCTTCTGTTGTGTAGATACTCCAGAGCCTGGAATTCTGGAGCAGCACCTCAGTAGCAGTCCAGAAAGGACACCCGTGTGCAGGAATAAACACACCTTTCCCTCAGAAGGGATCTGCTGTGGCTGCTCCAGTTTTCTCCTCCATGGACCTGTTTGCATGCAGAGTGTGGGCCTGATATAACCTCGGTGTCGTCCTCCCCATCTTTGGGTTCCCTTTCCAAAGATTCATCCCCTGCGTTCTGTCAGGGCCTCTGGGGAGGTGGGATATTGCCAGAGGAGAGGTGCCTGCTGTGTCCCCATTCCCCCTGTGCCTTATGTCCCTGTGTTCAGGTAGGGGCAGAGAGGATGGGGACTCCTGCCTGTCCTGCATCCTGCCTGCCTGTTGGGCCTCACCCAGGACAGGTGGGCTGTGATTCCTGCCCTGTGTCCTCCCTGCTGTCCCTGCAGTCCCTGCAGTCCCTGCTGCCCTGCCCGCAGAGCCCTGTCCCTGGGCAGAGCTGTTCCCTCCCCGGGCACAGCTCCATGGGGCAGTCCCCGCTGTGGCCCAGCATGGCCCCAGAGCAGGGTCCCTCTGCGATGTCCCCAGGGTGGCCGCGTGTCCCCAGCCGGCTGTGCTGGGGCAGCTGCCTCAGCCCTGATGGATGCAGAGCTGCGGGAGCCCAGGGCTCTGTGCCGGCCGCACTCCAGAGCTCCCTGCTCCAGCTGGTGGGGTCTCAGCGCCCGCTCTGTGCCATCCCGCACGCACGGACGTGCCAGGCCCCGCTCGCTGGCCCCAAGGCTCTCCAAGGGCTTCTTCAGGGGGCAAAGTCCCGGCCCATGGCAGAGGGGTAGAACTGGATGTCCTTGGACATTGTGGACACTCACAGACACAGCATTTGTTCAAGCACTGCCTTAATTGGAATTTTGCGCTGACTGCAGTCGGTAGTGGGAAGGTATTTCCCCAAGACAGGAGGGCAGTCAGTGTCATTTTGAAAAAACAATCACGTACTTGACGTGTTTACAGTGCAAATAATAATTAGAATTATCCTTTATTAACAATTCTTTTCTATACTGGTATAAATTGTGTATCAACTAATACAATGATGAAGTTTTTTGAATACTGAAGGTCATGAACAATTGCTTGGCTATAATAAAAATTTAACATACTTCAGCTTTGGTTCGTTCCAATAATTTGCAGAAATTATTACTACAAATTATAATTATTATAGACTAGAATATATTCTTGTTTTAATAGAATTAGTATTTGTTCATATTATGATTACTATTATATTGTAGAACAATTGTATTATACATTAAAGTGAATATTTAAAATATCTAAATTATTTCTAAACAATCCAAGACTTTAAATTAACGTGTATCCGTCCCGTCCAACTCTCCTTCAGTTGGCTACATCGTCGGGTAATTGCGAGGCTTCTGCGGGGAAAAGCATCGTTAGGTGCAGTTAATACAATACAATTCAGAGACACAGTGAAGAGGGGCAGGCTCTGGCAGGAGCCCTGAGCCAGGTGCGCTGACTGCTCACAGAGATGTGCAGCTCGCCTTGGCCAGCCCAAAGAGCATCTCCAGCAGGAAGCTTTTCTTCACACAGGCCACTGTCTGTGCTCCTCCAAAAGCCTGCCCAGCTGGCCTTCACCCTCCTGCTCACCTTCCTTCTCATTCCAACCAGCCTGCCCATTCTCTTCCTTATCATTTTCATGGTCCTCCACATCTCCTTCAATTCTCTGACCATCCTCTTAAACATAAGCCTTGTCTTCATGATGTCACTCCTTCGCCTTCTCTGCTCTATTTCGTTCCTTTGCCTTCTCTGCTCCATTTCCCTCCTTTCCCTTCTCGCCTCTTCTTCAGCCCGCCGGGCCGCTGCTCTCCGTCTCATGGCTGCTCTTATGTGCCTAAACCAGAGGCACAAAGGCAGGGAGAGCAGTTCAGCAGCAGCCCAGTAGGGCCCTTGCTGCAAGGCTGCATCGAGCAGGGGCACCCAACCAGGCTCAGGTGGCTCTGGGGTAGCCCGCTCCAGCTCCTCAGGGCTCATCTGGGCATCCTCATCCAAACCGTCGTGCACGGGCTGTGGCACCCTGAAGAGGAGCAGCGCAACCAGGGCAAGGACTGATTTGTACGTCATGGTCTGCAGGAGGAGAGAGACAAGGCTTTCAGTGGGGCGACCAAAGGGAGTGTGTGGTGGCTGAAGTGAGGTCCGGAGGCAGAGAGCCCCGGGCAGGTGGCAGGCAGCAAGGCCTGTCCCCGTGGGACAGCGGCAGCCCCGTGGCCCGCCCAAGGTGCCGACACGACGGGCTGGCCCTGGATGCAGGGGGACAATGCAGCCCCGGCTGCGGCGCTCGTGCCCCGGCCCCGGCCCGGCCCAGCCCCGCCACGTGCGCACTCACCGCTTGCCCAGGCTGTGCCGGGCCAGCGTTACCTGCGGGGCGCTTTTATAGCTGCCCCCATTGTGACACCTCCCCCTGCTGTCACACGTGCCAGAGGCATCACAGCCGGGCCAGCCCTGCCCTTTGTCACCACCCCAGCTCAGGGGCTCTGAGTGGGCCCAGCAACAAAAGCCCCAGCACCCACCAACAGCAGCCCCTCTGGGAGGAAATGGGCTCCCAGGGGCTCCGTTCACAAAGCGTGCAGAAGCCACTGCTGAGCTCTTGTCAAAGAGAAAAGAATAGAATCAATTATATGGAACATGATCCCGAATATCAACTATGAAAGCGCCAGAGGTGCTTTTGTAATGGGACTGCTTCTTCTGTGAGTGGGGTTGAGTGAGTGTTTCTCAGTTTTTCCTGAATGACTATGTCTGGATCCCACAACCCTAAGGCCTCTCTGAAACCTTCTGTTTATTGGACATCAGAGATAAGGAAGTGTAGCCAAACCACTTCCAATCTCCTTCAGATCAAGAAGCTGCAGAGGGATGGTTCTGGCAGAGAACTTGAGGTGCTTTGCACAAGAGTCACACAGCTGTGTTAGCTGGGACTGGCCACTCCTGCTGTGTCCGAGATGAACAGAATCTTCATTGTGTCCCCAGTGAACACATGGAGGTCACAACAGCAGTGCCTCTTGCCTGTTCCCTGCCCAGCCGGACCTGCCAGTCCAGCTGAAATGCCCAGCATGGCCTTTGAGTACAAAGGGATTGCAAGAGCAAAAAGCATCTGTGTAGCTGCCATGGTCTCCCTGCACCAGGGAGGCCACTGAGATGCGTCCCACATTTGCCCAGCTTTTTGCCTGTGGTCTGAGGTCAGGTGGATACCATCTGCTCCCAAAAGACCCAGCTGCTCCAAGGAAGATCCACAATCATGGAATCCAAAACCTTGAGTATCCTCTGAGTAGCCAGGCATTCAACTCTCCAGTGTGTCCCAGCCCATGTCAGGGGTTGGAACAAGACGGTTTTTAAGATTCCCTCCAACCCAAACCATTCTAGGATTCTATGATTTCCCATGAGTGACTTTGGTCCCCTCAAAAGATATCCTATCTCCTCTCTTCCCTCCACCTGTGGAGAGCACATTCTGGTGCTGCTGGTGGTGTTGGGGCAGGTTGGTGGATGCTCTTCCTGCCAGCCCATGGGTGTAAGCCTGACTCCTCTCTGAAGTCCTTGTCCCTGAATCAGTGCCTTCAAATGACAGTTATCTCCCCTCCTTCCTTTTCCATTCAGCGCTTGAGTAGACACAACATTTCTCATAGTTTTCCACAGAACAGCACAGGTCCCAGTTCCCATATTGTGGAGCCCTCTGCCATAAATCAGCCTGATAGGTTTATTCTCTACGTAATGGGAAATTATGACAAATGCAGCTGTATAATCTAGTTAGTAACTCACCATAATGACTGCTTCTGGGGTGATTTATGGGTTTTGTCATATGTGAGCTTTCAGAACTTTAGAGATTACATTTTTCACACTTTCTTGTTGGAATCTCAGTTTATTAGACTTTACTGCAGCATTAATCACTTGCAGTACAACCCTGGACTTCACAAATGTATCACATCAGCATGAAAAAGGCAGAGAAAACAAGAACTGTTGTGAATTAATGAGCCGGGTAACACATGTCTCACAACCAGTGATGAAACAACCTGTGTTCTTCTTCAAGCCGCAACAGAAAGCCCCAAAGTCTGGCTTTTTAATTTTTTAATTTTTTTTTTTCTTTTTTTTCTCACAAAACACAGGCAGCAGCAAAGAACTGAAACAACACAGCCAGGCTTGAAACCTGAAAGATCTGCAAGGCTGAGTCTATCCTAGTTAATGGTGAAATGATGTGTGAATCTGTCCTAGATGTTCAAATAAAGAAGATTGATTCACAGTTATAATATGGCTTATAAGCAAAACACTGGGATTATATAGGAGAAATGCATGTGTCATGAAACAACCGATAAATCAGAGAGACAGTTCCAAGCTCTACTGTGAAGGTCTGGGAAATGTTCAGAGTTGCCATCTATGGAGTTTGGTGCAGGATAAAGTGGAACAAAAGGCCATCATTACCCAAATTGCTTTGGTTTGGGCTGTTTTGGTTGTTTTGTTTTGTTCTGTTTTGTCAAAGAATGTTTTATAATACTCCAAGAAATATGTTGAAAAGGTCACTGTGATCCATCAGAGACAAGCAGGGGGGCTGGGATTGATGCAAACGTTGCTTGCACTGGGAGGGTGGACAGAGAGAAGGCCTGTTTTGGGGTAAATCAGCATGGATCATGGAGCTGGCTCAAACTTGGGCTGGCCAAAGCCTTAGAATCACGAAATATCCTGGGTTGGAAAGGACCCACAAGGATCAAGTAAAAATCCTGGCCCTGCAGGAGATGCCTCCCCAAGAATCCCACCCTGTGCCTTGGCACGTGCTGGTGGGCAGGAGCACACAGCTGGCTGTGGTTTTGGGTGCATGGGTATGATGATCTGCAGGTGGTGAAGAGCATCCCTGTTCCCTGAGCTCCTGGAGAGCTGCAGACGCTGATAACTGGTAAGGACACCCGCCAGGGGCTTGACCTGGGGCTGGCGATCTGGTGTCTCCTTTCTGTTGCTGCTTTCTGCTAAAGATAACAGCCTGTTACCAAGTCCATGTTGCTGAGGTGATAAGCGGCTGGTGAGATTCCCTCCCTGTTTTTGTCTGCACAACTTTTCATGCTCGGCACCAAAGGACTGGGCCAGAATGGAGGATTTGGGGTCACAGTGCTGAGGCTGAGATGGACAGCCAGGCAGAGCAGCTCCTCCTGGCTGATGCAAAAATTAGCCCTGTGCTGGCCAGGCCAATGATAGTTATGGTGATGTTGGGTATTCACTGGGAGAAGAGGAGGTAAAATGAAGCTCCCAAAGCTGGCTGGAATCCTGGAAGCTGGTCAGACCCCACCTGACCACGGTGGTTGTTTGGTCAGCTGAGGTGTTGGAATTTATTGGGCTGTGCAAGGACAGTTGTCTGTGGAAACAAGAAGGATGAAATATGGCATCATAGTAGAAACAGCTGGGCTCAACCCTCTTTATTCCAGCTATGAATCTTTGCTCTCAGGAGCAACAGATTCCACCCTTCATTAAAACAGAACTTGTTTTTTTATCATTATTATTATTTTGAGGAACACAAAGGACCTAACTCATTTATTTTATTAACATTTTTAAATAATCTTGTTTAGGTAGTGCAGGACAGCCATTGCATGAGAAGCATGAAACTCTAGATGTTACCAGAGTGTGGCACCTGCAATGAAACGTAAATGCTGAATTTCCTTTTGGAGATGCGGGAGTCACAGGCTCAGGTTCTTTAGTGACCAGCAGGAGATGGGAGACAGGCATTGCACAGACACAGAAGGTGACAGAGGTCATGGCCAGAGCTTCACTGTTGGGTAAAAGCAACTCTGCTTGTACATGTTTTGATTTTAAAAACCCAAACTGAGGCAAAGCCACGCTCCTGTGTTTTCTACCTTGATACAGGCTGGGACAGACTGTTTCTATATAGAGAGTATGTTGCACCCATTCCAGACTTCAGGCACCAATGCCAGTCTTCACCAGATAAAACTCTGCTTTGTAGGAGGCATCACAACCTCAGATGGAATTTGGAGCAGAAGTGTTTGAAGCCTAAGCAGAGACAAACCTGCTGGGCAGCAGAGGGCTGGAGGCAGGGCTGGGAGAATCAGCTGTGCCCTGCTGGGAAAATGTGGTGGCCAGAGGGTGAAGGCAAATATGGAAACAAATCCAGTTTTAGGGAACACTTTGGTCATTTGGATTGAGACAGTGTAGAAAAAGTGGGGACTTCAGTGGATAAACCCCAGCAAGTGCCATTCACTGCAGGTTTTGGACGATGTCAGTGGAATTTCTGTGGAAAACCAGGGATGAGGCAAGCAAGAAGAGCATGCCAGTGACTACAAAGCTGCAGGTGCTCACTCCAGTATCACCTCAAGCCCAGGGGACCAGAATGCCCCAGCAAAGCCTGACCTGTGCCTGCTCCTGTGCATAACCAGAGGCAGGGACTGGACGAGGTCCTGCACCAGCTCAGCCCAGTTCTAACCCAGCTGCACCAGGCCAAGAATAGGGCCCAACCCCAGGCTCAGCCTACGTGACGTGGGAGAGATTTTAGCCTTGATCATCACAAATACAATCTACGCTTTGTATCTAGAAATGACCTGTGGATGAAGGACATGGACATGGCAGAAAACCCCAAAAATCCACCCCGCAGCACCAGACCTTTAGGTCTAAGCAGCGTGGCAAGGGACAAATCCAGCTCAGAGCTTCTCAGTCTGTGCCTGGTGATCTTCAGGAGGAGAGTCAGGGTGAGGAAGGGGAGTGGGAGAAGATCTTTGTGCGCTGTCCTGGTGGCTGCTGGTGCAGGAAGTGATGGATGCTCATTCCCAGCCCTCCCTCAGTGGCAGGAGCCCAGCGGTGTTCCTGCACTCCAGCAGAGGCGGGGAGGCCCTGGCTGCTTTGGGCAGCTGCCTGATTTCCCTGTGCCTTGAGCCGTCCCGGCTGGATGCTCTCAGCTCTGACATGGTCTGGAGGAGAGAAAACAAGAGACATTCCTGCTGTGTGAGGGGAGCACAGGGAGCAGCGCTGTCCCACGGTGCCGTACGTCACGTCCCGCTGACAGATCCTGGCTGCAGCAAAGAGGCTGCGACCCAAAAATAGGCCCTTCCCTCACACATGAAATGAATAGATGGGAAGGCCTACGTGCACCCACACCTCTGTGTCCTGTGCTGTGCCCCAGCAGAGGAGCTCAGCATCAGGAAAGGGGTGCTCCCTGTGGCCTCCCAGGAATGGGGTGGATGTGGCAAGGCTGGCGCAAAGATGCCAAGCTGGCCCGGTCCTGCATCTACACACTGCGTGTCCCAGCTCTCGGCCTGCAGCACCATGTGCATCTCCCATCTTCCACCACCTCTGTCATCTCAGAGAGCTTCTCACGGAAGGTGTTTCTAGTAAGTTCCATGTGATGTTTTACCCATATTTTTGGTTTCACACTGACAGAGGGCAGGGTTAGATTAGATTTTAAGAAGAAATTCTTCCCTGTGAGGGTGGGAAGGCCCTGGCACAGAGAAGCTGTGTCTGCTCCATCTCTGGAAGTGTTTCAGGCCAGGTTGGATCAAGCTTGGAGGCTTGGAGCAACCTGGGATAATGGAAGGTGCTCCTGCCCATGGTAAGGGGTTGGGACAAGATGAACCTTCCAACCCAAATCATTCTGTGATTATGATCTTAAGGTTTTATGATTTTCTATTGTAGCACAGAGCAAAATGTCCCCATTAGGCTTGCTGGCATCTTCCTGTTGCTCTGCTGAAAGCCTGTTCCTGCTCTGCTTCTTCCCTTCATCTTTCTTGAAGGAAAAATGTCTTTTATTTCCTGCTGGAAAAAATGGAGACCACTTTTCATCCCCAGCCCTGAACACAGGGGAGTGAAACATGGGTGGTGGACTAATGCCATTAAAATTTCTTCGTCCTCATTCCCACATCTCCGTGTCCGCCCTCATCCCAGGGGTGCTGGGTTTCCTCCTGGGTAGCAGTGCCCAGAGGGTGGAAAATTGGGGGTGAATTTTTGAAAGAGGCTCCATTTGCAGCTCAAGTTGACGGCTCTGCTCTGAGGTCAAGGACCTGCTGCTTTTGCCAGCAAAAAGAGCCCAGATGTTTTTCAATTTACACAGGCGAGCTCGCCGAAGGCAGGTTAGCACTGTCATGCTGCACGTTTGGGAAGGACCCCTTCTTCTCCAAGTCCCTGGCATAAAATCCACTCTGTGAAACAGGAGGTCAGAGTGCTGAAGTGATTTAAGAGCCTTTGCTCTGACTCAAGGATTTTGAAGGGGTCTTCGTGTTTGTTGTGTTTCTGGATTCTAATATCAATGAGAGAATTAAATCATTATATTAAAACATCAAAACACTAATGCTTTGTTTTCATTGGCATGAACCAAAATGATCTAACTCAAAAGCCATGAAATATCAGCCTTCTTTTTTTTTTGCCGATGAATAATAAGATCTCTGGCTGCATGTGATAGTAAATTTAATAATGTCAGTGATTTGAAAGGTTTGAGTTCTAAACGTGAAGAAATGTGTTTCACCCCCTCCACCCTCTACCTTTTTTCTCCCTTCCCCCCGCACTACTGTCAGGAAGTTTTGTGGTAAATACGCCAAAATGTGTAGATTAGAGCCCATCTCATGTACCAGGTGAGTGCCAAACTCCACATACCCAGTGCAAACCTCTACCTCCCAGGTGGTCTGAATTTGCTTATAGCTGGGTCCTGTAAGCAGATTTAATATTTCATAAGCACTGCTCCATCTCATGCCTATATTATTGACACCACATGGAAGTCAGGAAATTGGTTCTTTCTGGGAACAGTTTGCAGAAATATGCAGCCTGTCAGCTCCTTTCTCATGGGGTGCATTAACAGAGGGGCTCGCAATTACAAGTAATGAACCTTCTCCAGATGTCTGCAGTGACTCAGCTCCAACTTTATCTTCGACGGACGAGATGGACTTGACAAGATGGATTATTTGTGGATATAATGTAACAACTTCGCAAAACGTGGAATTCCCAATTATTGCAAGGCGAGGCGAAGCATTCGGTAGGAGCGAGAACGCCGAGGTTTATCCGTTAGGTAAACAACAACAACCCAAAAGGAAAGAAGCTGTGCCATTTTCCCCCCCTGCTCTTGAAACCACCAATGTTCCCATGCTGTTTTAATTCTTCCTCTTTACGATGCCGTTTATGTTACACACATTAAAGTTAAGTCATGTCTTTAATAAGATGGAAACTGGAAGTGAGATTTTGAAGGAAAAGGAGCTCGGAGTCCTAAATTTACTCTGCGCTTGGAGGGAACAGAAAAAACAACAGAAATGGGATGGGATATACCAAAGAAAGCAATTTTAATTGTCATCTTCCATGGAAAATTGAATCCAGTCATCCCCCACCGCTGTGAGTGCCAACGTACTGTGCTATATATGGCTGGGTGCTTATTTTAGCAGTTCAGCCGCACAGAAAAAGTGCAACCAAAGTGAGATTTCTCGGGTAAAGTTCTGCCTGCAGACGATGCATGGGGTTTTCTGGGTTGTAAATTTAAAAGCAGGTATTTCAAGGCCTGCGCCAGATAATTGGGACAAATCTCTTTCACTTTGGGTTTGACTAAGAGCGATAATTTCATGCTAATGCCCTCTTAAGGAATATTTGTCAGGTGCGGATAAAGAGATGCTGAATTATCTTTCTTTCAAATCTGAGATCTCCTGGTACCCGAGCTGTAAGACTGGAGTCTCCCTGGGGAAGTATTTGTGGATCTTCTCGGGCTGAGCTGCAGGTTTGTTTGATGTGGATCTTCAAGATAAAATTACTGTGCTCCAGATGTTCCAGTTTAAATGTTTGTACATAGGGATTTCCTTGGTTGTTGAAGAGAGGAGACTCAAAACAGACTCGATCATTCATGCATCTATTCCTAGCACATGTTTTGCTACATTTGAGGAGGCAAATGTCAAGAGGAGCTTTTATAAACAGGCCTTCCTTTCTCAGAGCATGGTTTGTTTACCAGGTAACGTGCAGAGCACGCTTCTGCAGTGCTAACAGCAAACTGTTGGTTCAAACTATCACGCGTCTCCCACCAGCTCCAAAAATCTGCCTTTCTGGTCAGGATGAGAAAATAAAAGGAGAAATTTGCTTCCTACCTGTTGCCTGCCAAGGGTGAGATGTGCTCTGCCTGCATCCCCACTGGCAGCTGTTGCACCTTCTGCAGTGCCTTTTTCCAGCTGTGGGAAAGACTGAGCTCCGGGGATGCTGGACCCAGCTCAGCCCCAGGTGGTGTTGATGCATGAAACCCTGCTCCCACCCCTGCTGCAATCAGACTCTTTTTCCCCCTCAGGGTCTCCTGGGGCTCAGAACACTAATGCTTTCTCAACAAGAACTCACTCAATATTGTTCCAGCAGGACACAAACTCTGTTGGCACTTGGGAGTTTTGTCCCAGTTTAGGAAGGAGCAGAGACCTTTCCCATGTGGTTTAGTGCCAGGGAGGAGGCAGTGGGATTAATTCCCTACCGTGACTCTTCATGGGTGTCCTCAGCAATTCGGGACAGTAACGTGTCTCCAGGCAGCAGCAAACATCTGTGGAGACAAGCGACTTCAAAGGGTGGCTGATAATTATCAAAAGGAAGAGCCAGATCTTTGTAAATAATAAGAAAAAACTAACCCATTACAGGGTGGGGTCTGTCCTGACGCCAATTTTGGTGGCATTACATGCAGCAGTGGGGGAGCAAGGTTGGTCCCCTCTTTTGGGTGTCTGCAGAAGTCAGTGTAGGGGGTTGTGCTGCTTAAGGGGGAGCCAGGGGCCCAGCAGTTCCTATATCCTCATTTGGTCATTTGGATTGGCCTTGACATCCCAAGTAATTTTGCCAGCCTGAGATGCAGAGGACGGGTTTAATTCTTCACTTCCATGTATCCACAAGCCTTGGTTTTGACAATAATTCAGAAACTTGGCGAAGAACAGACAAATTAATTAAACAATGCGGCAAAGCAGATGCATGGACAGGGGGATGAGCAAGAGGGTGGTGGAAAGGAGTCCTACTCTGAGGCTGGTGCCAATCCTCTGTGCCTCTCAGCGAGGTGGGGAGGGGGCTGTAAAACCCCGTTTGAGCTGAAAGCACGAAGCAACTGCAAGTTCTCCCCATCTTCCGAGGGCAGAGGGAAGCAAGTACCGCGTGGACCTGCAAAACACACCCCTGCAGCAGCAGCAGCACACTTCCCTCTCCCTCCTTCTCCATGCGCGAAGCCCAGCGGCGGCCACAGGGCAAGGTGACCCCGCTGCCTGCGGCCATCTCCACCCGGCACACGTGGCGATCTCCAGCCGCAGCATCTGGGGCTCAGGCTGCCTCTTTCCGGGCACCTCATCCCTCTCCATCCATGGTGGTGGTCTGGGGTGAGCCTGCGGCCGCACAGCGCAGCATCTGCCGGCGACAGGAGCAGCGCTGCCGGCCACGGGCTGCGAGCGGGCGGCCTCGGCGAATGTTTCCCAAGCGGCTCGAGGCGTTTGTAGTGAGAAAGGAATGTTCTTCCTGCCCCGCCCCATCCCCTTTCAAAGCCCTGCGTTTCCCAGCCAGCCATATGATTCCCTTCCCAATACATTCTTCCCTTCTGCTGTATTTCACGATTTTAAGGGTTTCTCTAGCCTGTAGTGACATGGGCAGCCTTTATGCTGTCTTTGGGGGAACATTTCCCTGCAAGACCCACGGGAAAGAGCTCATCTCCTTGCCCAGGAGAGGGATTCACCTGCAAAGTGCATGTGGATACCTCTGTGACCTTTTTGGGTACAGTTCTTGGAAGAGGTTGCCCAGAGAAGCTGTGGTCGCCCCTGGATCCCTGGAAGTGTCCAAGGCCAGGTTGGAAGGAGCTTGGAGCCACCTGGGATAGTGGAAGGTGTCCCTGCCTATGGCAGGGGTGGAATGAGATGATCTTTAAGGTCTCTTCCCACCAAACCATTCTGGGATTCTGTGATTTGTCCCCGCTCAGGCATGTCCATGTGGACACCTGAGACTTGGGCTTTCATTCCATTTCCCACTGGAGTGGCAGGAAGTGTGCTGGCTTGGTGGTCTTTTAAGTGCTGTTGAAATCCAGACACAGCAGGCCTCATCCTGAAGAAAGGCAAGACTGTTCGTTTTCTTGTCACTGCTGCCAGATTTTGGACCCTCATTCTCTGCAGCCAGAGGAAGAAACACATCCCCCAACACGGGGCCAACACGGAGGGAAGGAGAGCAGCTCTGTGCTGGTGCCTGTCCTCTGCAAGGTGACAGCCCTGCTCCAGTCCTCGTGAGCCAGTCCCTGGTGAGCTGCTCTGGGCATTGCCACAAACTCCTGGAGTTTGGTCCAAGGTTTGTTGCAGTGCTATGGAAGTCAAATCCTGCCTGGCCAGATGATGGCTTGATACACTGAAGACCTGAGGAGAATTTAAAAAAAAGAAATGAAGAAATAAAGAAGAAACAAGAAGCACAAGAGATATGATCTTTCCAAAACTGGGCAAGGAAAGCTTCTTGATGCTGCAGGATCTTAGACTTACCTGTGGATGATAAGATGCATTTTTGTTTGGTTTAATTCTGACTTTTGCTTTCAGCATGTGGTGATTTTTAAACCAAAAATATGCCAGAAACTGAACTGCACTTTTGCTATCCTGCACAGGCTCTCCCCAAATCCTCTCTACAACTTCACTCTGCAGCTCTCAGTAGTGCTGTTTTAGGCACAGAAACATTTGGTGTGTGCAGGTGCTGACAAAAACAGTGGGAAAGTCACAGGCTAGGCTCCAAAAACTTGAAAGCTCTGTTTTACAGTGGTTACAGTGACCTTACATGGGTGAGAGAGAGGAGGTTTGAACCTCTCCACAATATCCACTCCAACTGCAGTTTCCCAAAGAGGAAGATCTTCCCTGGGAGACTCCCACAGGGTAAAATACTCTCGCTGCAGCTGAGGGCAAGAGGTTGTGTTTGAACAGGAGGGTGAGGAGCAGGCTCACTCAGCCATCCCATGTGCATGAAAAGCAGCGTCAGACCTTCTTGCCTGATTTTTCAGCAGCTCACGGGGCCATGGAGTTGCTGGATGTGTTTTTGTGACCCCCTCACCCAGAGGTGATGAACATGAGGGCACTGAGCCCTCTGCCCACTTGGCAAAGAGAAAAAGTGACCAAGTCATCTGGTGGATCTGCAGGGTGAGCTTTGAGAGCAAAGCCCTTGGACGCACACGCACACAAAAGTGGTGCCTGCCAGCAAAAACCTTGGATTTTTTTAGTATGGGAAGATGCATCTCAAGATTGCCTCATTCCCACAACCTCAGCACAAACTCAGCGCACACCAGAGCAACACAGGGGAGTACTCTGAAAAGAATGGGCTTTGCATTTTTGACACCTCTCAAGGCTCATGTAAAGGATTCCCTGGGGAATGTACTCCTGGCTCCATCCATACTGACTACACAGTCACTCCTGGCATTGCCACAGCTTGCTTTGTCCAAGTGTGGATGTCTGTGGCTTTTACGTCCCAGAGGGGTCAGTCCTCCACTCCAAACTTGTGTTTTCTTCACTGAGTGGATTATTTGCTTCACTCCTGAGGTGAAAAGCGGCATGCATGCAAAATGGACAAAATTGGTTTAGGGGATAGAATCAGCCAGGGAATAATGGGGTGGGAAAATGGCAAAAAATAGTGGGAAAACCAGCCTGGCAGTATAAATGTAATTCTTAGGGCTAAGAACCAGCAGGTGACAAACAGGTGCAATTTTTCTGGGATAAAAGGATCTGTCCCACTTCAAGTAGCGTAAAAACCTCGCCTGCGGTTGGGTCTCCATGGGCTGTGCCTCTCTGCCTTTAAGCCATCCGTGTGGGAGACTCACACCACACAAAGGACCGTCGCAGGTGTCCGTGTGCCTCGTGTCACTGTCCCTGGCTGGCCAGCCAAGGTCCCCTTTGTTGCCTGGCATGTGGCACAGGGGGCTCAGACCCCGGCACAGCCCCGCAGCCAGAGCAGCAGGATTCCCACCGCCCTGTCCTGGAACACTTTGTCCTTGGATGCCGCTCTCGGTGCGAGGACAAAGACCTACGAGCCAACATAAATCATCGTTTGAAGTCTGCAATGACAGCATGGAGAAACACTAATGGGATCATTTAATAAAATCCACATTGTTTCCATCGGGAAGCTGTATAAACAGCGCTATCAGGAGCTGCCTCAGCCAGCCCTTGAAGGCCAGCAGTGCGTGCTGTTCGGATCGTGCTCCGTGCACGCGGAGGGAGGCAGGGAGCTGGATCGAAGGGCTGATTAATCAAACAGTAGTTTGGCTCTGGGATGGCCCACATGGAAGCTGGGATGCTGCACAAACACACCCTTCCCTTCGGCGGCGAGCTGGCCACCTCCTCGGGCCCAGCTGTAGGTGAGGGATGCACAGAGGAATGTGTGACGCCTCTTGTTTGCATTGACCCTCTCATCCAGAGAAGACCTGGTGTCCCTCTGTGGCTGGTCCTGGCTGAGAATCCCCCTTACTGCTCTTTCTGGGAAAAGCAGCTCAGTTAATCTCTGCCAGTTTCATCTCTTCCTGCCCACTGTCGTTTGGGGACTGCCAACCCCCTGCCCCTGCTTGACACATTTGGAGTAAGGCAAGACAGGTTCATGGAATCCCATAATGATTCAGGTTGGAAGGGACCTTAAAGATCATCCAGTCCCACCCCCTGCCATGGGCAAGGACACCTTCCACTGTCCCAGGTTGCTCCAAGACCATCCAGCCTGGAATTGAACATTTCCAGGGATGGGGCAGTCACAACCTCCACATCCACAAATATTAATGAATTTTGACCTGGATCCAGCACCTAAATCCATTCCTCCTTTATTAATCTGATCATAGGATGCATTACGATCCAGGGGAATCAAGGAGTTCTCAATGCCTACCCTTATATCGCAGTTCTTGGAGTTATGTGACTAAGAATTTCAGTGTTTATTTAAAAACTTTTCTCAGATAAGGTGTGAAGCCTGAGATCACTTTCAAGACTCAAAATTTTGCTGTCAAGACCTGAAAATTAGCTTTTAAAAAATGCTGCTGTTTGAGCGAGTGCCACAGTTTCAGGGAGTTTCAGGTGAGGGGTCCACAGCCCCATCAGTGCCAAGCCTTCCCTTCTTCTAAGAACACCTTCCCCCCCTTTTCCTCCTGTCCTACCTTAAAGAAGAAGCTGGAGCCAGTGCTGCTGTTGCCATCACCACTCCTGGAATCTCCTTGGCATGTATAGCTTTTCTCCCATTTCTGTCCCTGCTGACTTCATCCTTTCAGCCCCTCTCCTACTTCTGGAGGTCTTGGTGGACTCCCTCCTCCAAAACCTTAACTGGTCTTTTAGGAAATCTAATGTTTCTGCCCGTGAATGCTCAGTTGAAACCTTGTGGCCATTGCGCCTTTCAGTGAGACCAAAAACCTGAATTTATATCACTTCAGCTTATTTCTGACTCCTGTAAAGAGTTCATCTTGCATTGATGATTGCCCATTCTGAATCATGGATCTATTGCTGTGACATTCAGTGTATTAAGCTGCCCTCTGATTCCCAAGAGGTCTCCTGACTTTCCTTAGTGTTTGGGTTTCGACTCTGTCCTGGTGGAGTTTTCATCAGATTTGAACCAGAGGGTGTTGGACACTGGAACAGACTCCCCAGGGAATGGTCACAGCCCCAAGGCTGCTGGAATTCAAGGAGCGTTTGGACAAGGCTCTCAGACATATGGTGGGATGTCCTGTGCAGGGCCATGAGTCAGACTCATGATCCTTGTGAGCCCCTTCCAGCTCAGGATATTCTTGGATTTGTTGGAGTCAGTCATGGGTATGGACAGGACACCTCAGGGTGGATCCCTTTCTCTGCTCTCTGGTATTCTGCTGTTTCCTGGCTATCTCCAAGAAAATTGCTCTGCACTAATCTTTTTTTATCAATTGCAGCAGCTTGCTGGGTTTTCTTCTAAATCTTCCAGATGTCTTTGATCAGTCATGCAAAACACTGAGGTGTTTTTATTTTCTCCTGAACTTCGCTTTTCTCTTGAATAAAAAGTGCAGCCACGCTTGCTTAAGAGGCTTTCTTAAGACTTTGTTTCTATCTTATGGACTATGTTTTCCCTTTTAATTTCAACAAGGTGAGACCTTGGTCGGACAGGGTCAGTGATTTCTGCATTTGCATCCAGTGGGGCTGGGATTTCCAGCCCTAAGCTCCTTGGACTCTGGTACGAAAAATGGATCATAACATCACATAGCAGAAATTAAAAAAAAAAAAGCAATTCACTTCCTGGGTCCATCATTAAACCCAGACACAAATCCAGGGGATTTAGACAATGCTGTCAGCAAGGTGGAGGTTGTTCCTGCCCTGCTCCACCTCCTCAGAGCTCTGGGAACAGCACATGGCAGAATAAGCTGATCTTTATGAGAATTTGCTGGTCGGTTTATTAACTGTTTGGCAGCCCTCATCTGCCCAAAATGACACTGTAACTTAGAAGAGCATAAAGGAAAACAGAAGGGAGAAAGAAAAATCTTTGTTGAATCTAATTAGATGAATCTAATCAAGGTCTACAAACACAACCATGCTCGAATTATAACTGCGTCATTATTTCTTGACTGTAGGGCAGAGTTAAAGAAAGAATATCCTGAATGAACACACCCTGGACTGGTTTGGATTTCTTTCCCATTGCAATTTAATTCTGATTTTTCTGACCCTAGCTCCTGGGGCTTGGGATGAGTCCAACATCTCTGTAATGGTGTTACTCCACCTGCAGCTTCCACTTCAGCCTGGATCTCTGTTTAAGACTGCTTCTTTTTCAAAATTGCAACAAAATTAGGGAATCACAGAACGGTTTGTCTTGGAAGGGACCATAAAGATGGTCTTGTTACAATCCCCCTGCCATGGTTAAGGGTGCCACCCACTTGATCAAGTTGCTCAGGGCCCCAAAATCCCCTCCAGGATCAGACCCCACTGTGGAAGAACAGGCACACTATCCCTTCAGTGCCCTCTCTTTGCCTCATCCTTCTGCTGTCCTGGTGGCTTGGATCCCACTGCACCATGCACATCCCCACCTGTCACTAAATCCCACTTTGTGCCTCTGCTCTGCGTAAAAGTGGCAGCAGAAGGGTCGGTAGAGCTAAAACTGAGGTCTCAGGATTCATTTAGGCCTGTGTCTAGGTTTGAGGACTGAATAAATCACACAGAATAAATCACTGTGATCCACGAATATAATTACTGGATACATAGAAGAACCTTCCTCATGATGAGGAGGGTCAGCCATCGGAGTGAGTGACCCAAGGAGGCTGTGCAGTCTCCATCCTTGGAAGTTTTTAACACTGGATAAAGATCTAGGTTGAGCTCAGAGGTCAGATTAGGGACCTCCTGATGCTCCTTTCAGCCCGAGAGGACTTGTTTTTATCAGGTAATGGGTTGGACTTGATGGTCTTTAGGTATTTTCCAACTTAAAAGATTTTGTGGTTCCATAATTTTCCAGACCATGTGGCCACCTACAGCTGATGTGCCCTGTGACACCTTCAGCTTGGTCCCTAATTGTGGTGGAGTCCAGCAGAGTAAGTGCGTGAACTTCATCTTGTGCCCTGGTCCCAGCTGGGGACTTCCCTGGGCATCTGGCCCTATAGGTCAGGGTTCCCATCCAATGGTGGCCATCCCATCACTCCTTATTCACAGCTGTCTAAGGCAAAGACAGGCCTGGAGGGAAGAACAGACAGAATCCAAGGGGTCTCCACATCCCAGGGCTGAAGGTAGTCCTTAAGATGTGTTGGCATGGCATGGAAAACATGGACTGGATGAGCACAGCCCCAAAAATCAAGCCAGCATAGCATCCATAGCATCCCTCTGGGATTTGGGTACAGCTTCACCAGGGAAGGAAACAAGGCCTGGGAAAATTCTTACCCTGTTGGGCCAAATCTTTTTGGGTTTTGAAGCAAAATACTGGTTTGAGTTGGAAGGGACCTTAAGACTATCTTGTTCCAACCCCCTGCCATGGGCAGGGACACCTTCCACTAAACCAGATTGCTCCAAGGAATGTTTGATGGGAATCCAGGACATTATGCTTAAAGGCTGTCTTCCCTCCCTCAGCAGGAGCATGGCCCTGGGACACTCAAACCTCCAGGGATTGCTCCCACATCGCTGGAAGTGCCAAAGCTCAGCACGAGTGGCAAAAAGAGCCAAAAAACCTTCAGTCAGAGAGGACCCTGCTGATAAGAACAGACCCTGTCTGGGGCTGGGGTGCATTGGAGGAGGGCGTAGGGTATCGTGGGCTGAAGAGGAGCCAGCAGTGCTCTGCCTTTTGTGAGCAAAACACGCATCAGGCTTGCAGGAAGACATGCGAAGTTATCCATCTGCTCCGCACAGCTCCAGGAAGACCTCGGCTGGGATATTGAATCCAGCTTTTGGCACCACACTTGAGAAAAGATGCGGAGTCCTTGGAGAGGATCCAGAGGGGAAGAACAAAGGGGAACAGAGCTCTAGAAAACATGACCTGCGAGGAGGCCCTGAGAAATTGGGGGTTGTTTAGTCTAGAGTGGAGAAAACGGAGGGAAAATATGATAATAGCCTTCAAGTATTTTGGATTTCCCCACTGGATGGGAGATAGGAAGCAGTTCATCTGTGTCTGCCGGGGCCAGCAGATAAAGTGATTAGGCTAAGGGCAAGGGTCACCAAGGTCAGGCTTTGGGAAACGTTTTCCAAGGGCGAGAACCAGGATTCCTAGTGTGGGAGGAGGTGGAAGCTCCACCACAGGAGGTTTTCAAGAACAAGTTATTTAGCCATGTGTCTGGACAGACGGGTGGATGAGAAGACCTGCAGGGATTGGACCTCTTGAAGTCTCTCTGGCCAACCCTGCCCCACGTGAATTCTCTCTTGCTTTGTCCATGGGGATTTCTAAAAGTGCTGGGCAATCATCCTGTCCTCTGGAAATTACATCAACAGCTTCTTCCACATCTCACATAAGTGCTACCCCAGCAGCTCTGAAGAAGGAGTGAGGACAGGGCTTCCCAAAGCACCAATCCTTGGGCCACCTGCAGTCAACATCTCCAGGCAGGAATGCTGAGGCTTGCAGGGAAGCTGGACGCTGCTGCTGCAGAGCCGGGTGTTGGAGGAAAACAGTCGTGTCAGGGGCGGGAGGTGCTGTGGGTGGTTTCATTGTAGTTGTTTTTGTAATTTATGGCTGGTGAGCCTGGAGTCTGGGAGGAGTGTTCCTTTTTATGCTCTTTTGAATAAATCCAAATAAATAAATTCAGGGAGAATCTCTTAGGCAACCAGGGCCCGGCCAGCATATAGCTGTTAAGATTAATATCTGCCTCTTGGACTGCGCCAGAGGACCAGAGAGGGAGCTGGCAGGGATCTCAAAGCACTTTGTAGAATGTGTTGGAAATTCTGGCGAGTTATATGGTGCTCCGGTGGGAATTGAGGCGTTGGGCAAAACCGGTCCCAGCGGAGGGTGAAATATGGGACTTTCCAGCTCAGAGTGTTTACCTTGAGCAAAAGCTATGAGCATTTTTAAAAGGAGAGGACATCCCAGCTGGGAAAGTCACACTGCCTTGCTCAGCCCTTGAAATGTCACCATTATGTGGGGTGGGGGGGGATCATCGTCCTTCTCTGTCTCTTTGGATGTTCTGGGAAGGGGAGCGAGAGATAAACCAGGCGGTCCCAGGCTTACTGCATCCCCACCATGGTTTTAGCAGATGGAGGAGGACACCAAGGGTTGAGCAGAACAGCCAAAAGACCAAATTCTTTTGGAGGGGAACAGGGTGCCGCCAGTAAAATGTCACCGCCCAGCTGAAGCAGTGACAGAATAATGGATAAGGGTGAGCCCCGAGGAAATCTTGGATCCTGAACGCTCTCAGACGCTGTGTTCAATAATTTTATGACACGGGTGTTCAGGGGAGTTTCTCCCGGAAACATTTGTTTTATAAATGGCTCATTTTCTAATTACATTCTGCAGGGCCGAGCAGCAACAAGAAAAAGGACTGGGGGAAAAAAAAAAAAAAAATAAAGGGAGGGCCACGAGTCCTGCCAAAGCTGACTTGACGCACGCTTGCTGCAGCTTTCACTTTGATGTGAATCTGAAACATCCCACGAACGCAAGTGATAGCCCTGGAGGGAGATCTCCGACACAGGGAGCCCTGTACCTGTGGGACCAGGAGAGATGGCTTTAACAGGGAGTGCCCGTGGTAGGGGACCATCGCTGCGGGCGGTCACGGCCGCTCTCCACAGGCTTCCCAGCCAGCCTGGTTCCCTCCCACACAAACCATCTCTGTGGTCGCCTTGCTCTTGATTGAAGAGGGCATTTGCAAATGAATCCCATCGTGGGGCGGTGAAGGAAGAGTTAACCACTTCCTTCCAAAAAAACCAAGGAGAAGGCCACCGTTTCCTGACGTGGGGCAAAACGAGCTGAGAGGAGCAGCAGGGGATGGCGGGGAGACCCTCGCCCGTCCCCTTCAAAGGAGCAGGGAGAGGTTAGAGCTGTGCTGGCCCCAACCACCTCCTTCCAGCCCTTAACAGAGGAGCTTTTGGCTTGGTGCCGTGAGCCCAGGTATCCCGCAAAGTTGGGAAAGAGCAGCTTTAAAGGATGGGGGAAAGAAGGGAGGTGAAGGACGCGGCCCGGTCTTCCCGCTGGAAGGGGATCTGGTGGCCACATGTATCCGCGTCCTCCGGCTTGATGATGATGATGAAAGATGTCATGCTAGGAAACTCTGGAGATCAGAGGCACGCGGACCACATACCGGCATTTCAACATGAGAACACAGCTCCCAGCGCCTGCCCAACCTCGGAATTTGCACCTTGTAACACTAGGAATGGACATCTGTAGACGAAAGGAAACCCCTGGTGTACACACGGGTTTTATGGAGCAAAGGGGGGGGGGCTCTTTCATCCCCCCCAATGCTGTCCTGCTGCCAGTTTCTTCCCTGCTGGATGAGAAATCCAAGTTTTAGCAGCACTGGTATGTGTGTTTGTGTGTGTGTGCCTACGTGCGTGGGTCCACGCGTGTGTTATTCTGGGATTAGGAATCTTTTCCAGGCTCAACAACAAAGGGTGGCACATGGCAGCTATTGTCCTCGCTCAGCCAGGGTGAAGTCGGGGGAGGTCACAGATGTCCTGACCATATTTAGCTCTCAGAACAGGATTCATTTAGTTTAGCTGCATTTTTTTCTTCTTCTTTTCTTTTTTTTTTTTTTTTTTCTCTCTAAGGAAGAAATTGCTGGCTGACTGACAGGGAATGCAAGTCACAAGTTTCAGGACCAGTAAAGTTCTTGCTCATCCTGGAGAAGGTCTCAAGAAATGGCTGCTTCTCTGGGGTTGGACAAGATCCTGGTGCTCACTGGAGCCAGTCTGGTTCACTGGTCACCTCTGATAATGAGGGAGCTGTTTCATAGGAAATCAGGAATTTTGGCTGGGCCCTTCCTGAGCAAGCACTGCCATCTTCTCCTGAGCCTCCCTTCACCTGGCGGGACAACATTCCCCAGAGCAATTCCTTATACCAACTGTTTGCAAGCCTGCCCCCTTTATGAAAATACGAGGGAGGAAAAAAACAATCCCCAGCCCAGTGACCCTCCTTCTCCTTGCCAGATGAGCTGTTCCTCAGAAACACCTGTCTGGTAAATTAGAGTGGGAATTGTAAACGCCAAGCGCAGCATATTTTCCTTCGCCACCAATATATTGAAGTTGCATATGGTGCCCTGGGGGAAAGGGGATTGTTTCAAGTCAGATTTTCAAATCGTGAGCAAATCCTTGGGAGAGAGTTTCACTGATTTACAGTGCAGCTTGAGAACATATCACCATCCCGTGCTTCCAGTGAGGAAAACACAGAGCAGGAGCTGGGGGTATTCACCAAGGACCAGAACCAAGACCAGGATCACCTTTCTGGCCAGGTCAGTGCAGTGGAGGACAGTACCAAACAAACAGAGGATGGAATTAGAACCGGGGTGATTTCCGACTCAAACGCATGTGAATTTTAATCATTATAAATTAAAAACCAGGAGAGGTCTCCTCAGCATTCAGGTGTTCGGGTTTAAGCCCAGGGAATGGATTCAGCCGCATGCAAATTGCCATCCCTGGTGGGAAGAGAAGTAGCAGAGAAATCATGGGGTGGTTTAACGTCCCCTTTTTTGTCCCTTTTTCCTGTCCCCAGAAGTGATGAGTCTGACCAACCCCACCATCCCACAGATGGGAATTCCCATCCGGGAGCCATGCAGGAACCCTTAATACACACTACCACACATGTGAAAGCAAAGTGACCGAGGCTTTCAGATCATTCCTGAATAAATGTTAATGCAAATAAAAAGCATTTAGGTAAGTGTTTTGTCGTTGGGTCCCTTCCTGGCTGGAGTAAGTGATTGTTCCAGATTTATGCACTACGTGTTGTTTTTCTTGGCACTTTGTGCAGCACCATGGTCTCTGAAGGCTTGCAATTTTAGGGATACTTTTTTGATATTTAAAGAGAGCCTTTTGGCTGAAATCCACACACTGCCTACAGTTACAGATGCTAAAACTTCTTTCCAGTGACTGCCACTAATCAGGCAACACCTTTGTGCTTAACATCTTGCCCTCGAGTTGACCCACGGACTATTGGATCCCCATTCCTGCACACTGAGGTTGTGGCTTCCCCAAAAAATGGTGTGTGGATAAGTCCAGTAAAGCTGGAGCAGCTGGAAAGCCGCTGCCTCTAACAGGTACTGGCTGCAAGAATTCAATAAAAAATAATAAATATTCAATAAAACCCAAATGATATAGGTTATTCAGTGAAAAAGAGAGTAAATACCTATATATGTATTTATATATATAAAATGAGAATATTAATTTCTTCCTGACTATGGGACATTGGCAGGGTTCAGTGCAAGGGAATAATTGAAAAGCAACATGGAATTGTGGAATCATAGAATCATCTAAGTTGGAAGAGCCCTCAAAGGTTGTTAAATCCAACAATTAACCCAGCATGGCCAAGCCCACCACTAAATCATATCCCTAAGTAATAATATAATAATAATAATGCAATAACATAATAGAATCTATTGGAAAGCATTATAATAATGCATAATAATATAATATAGAATAATATGTACGGTATATTAAAGGTAGAGAGGAATCAAGGGAAGGACAGGCATTTTCAGTTATTACCAAAAGTGGTGCGGCAGATTATTTTTTAGATTTTAGTTTGTTAAAAGAACCTTGTATGTCAAGTTCAGGCATTTATATCCCAGCCAAAGCCTCCAAAGGGGAAGGAGAAAACATGGATGCTGCTCCCACCTATCCCAGCTCCCAGGGCCAGGCCACGCTGCTCCATCCGCTCATTACCAACCCCGCTAATTTTATTCCTGATTATTTATGTTTTTTCATGAGCGGCCATTAAATGTTCATTTGTTAAAGGCTTAACACATTCCATTACACCACAAAATTTATATTTGTAACAAAACGATGCCTCAGAGTGATTCAGAATTAAATTAATGTGACACGGACTATTTATCAATATGGCAGCGGGGCTGCTCGGGAACGAGGGATGATTTAGTGGCCTGGATGTGTGCAAACCTATGGGCTCTGCCCTGGTATTTCTCTCATACTGCAGAGAAACTGATAAAATAATCCTCCAAAGTACCTCGACATATGGTTTAGATCATCAAAGAGAAAAATACTTGTAAAAGCACAAAGAAGGAAACCAATAAACATGTACATCTTACCAGTTAACTCCCTCTGTAGGAAATGTAAACCATGAAGGATGGTGGGGTTCGAGTCAAATTCTGTCATTTGTGTATTTTTTTAATTACAGTAACATGCTGGCTTAAATTACAGCGTGTCCGTGCAGACAATGGCAGTGCAGGGAGGAGGCAGGAGCTGGTGCAGATCGGCAGCTGATTTACACCAGCAAATGACTGAGCCCGTTCTGCTGCCCCTCCAAACCTGGAATTGAATGGTTTGGGTTGGGAGGCACTTTCAGAGGTCATCTGGTCCAAACCTGCGTGGGTTTGTCACTCTCTCAGGCCTTGCTGGGTTGTTTTTGCTAAAAGAAGAAATTCATTCCACAGTGCTAAGTTTTGCAGTCTTTTTTTTTTTTTTTTCCTATTTTTAAATAAGCAAGGTTTCCTTGTATGTGAGATTTAATGGGTTTTTTTTGGAGAGGAGCAAGGCTAAATTCAACTCGTGTAGTGGCAGATTCACATCAACACTTGTCATGCGTTTTATCAGCTTCCTATTTTTTTTAAGAAATTGGAAATCTGCATATTCTTGTGATTTGCTCTACCATGTACCAGATTTTAGGTAGTGATATAGACTAAGCATATTAAGATTATTTTAAAAAAATAGATCCATTTTGGCTGCACATCATTAAGTCAGCAACCTGTTTGCAAGTGTGCTATGAAGTAAAAATAAAACTCTCCTTGCATTTATTCTCATATTCCAGCACCAAATTAAAGCAGGAAATTCAGTGAAGGACATCAGGACACCTGAGGCGCTACTACAGCACACCTGAGTTAATAATATCCTGAATTTTCCAAAATAAACTGGGTGATTGCCAAACATTCACCAAATTTCAAGTGTCAGACAATGTTCATAGTACAGATGAGTTCAGGAACAGAATAAATCTTTCTTCTGGTGGAATTATATTTATTTTCCCATTTTGTTTTAGCCACATGGAAATTATTCTCACTTTTGAATTTCCATGTGTTGGAAGATCTTCTTTGCCATGACGTGTCTCAAACACTTTTTACTCTTTTGAAGGAGTATCTAGAATTCTACATGGGTAAATCAGCCATTTCCCAACGATTTTTCTCTGGACTCTTTTATATTTTGTCATGTCGAACTTTGTGGTTATAGCAGTACAGGAGTTATTTACGGCTTCCCTGAACACCCTCCATTTCCTAGAAGACAATGTCTGTCACCTGCAGCAAGCAGAGAAATTTATGGAGCACATCCCAAGCTCCATTTGTGATGATGTCACTCTTTCTAAATGGAATGACTCCTCCACCTATTGTCAATATTTCAAATGGGAAGCATCAAGCTCAACCTTAAATGGATTCCACTTGGATTCCTTTCTCATCGATCACATAGATAAGCTCCATCATTTTGTTGTCCCACAGTCTCAGTCTTCTGGAATAAGGAAATGGGATTTCTTCCAGCTCCATTCTGCACATGTCAGTCTGAGCTCAGCCAAGGAATTCCTCCTTTGTACCCCTCCACTGCACCCCAAATCCCAGCACAGATCCAGGATGTGAGCCCAGACCTCACGGGGAACCCACCACGTGTTTTAGCCTGGAGAAACGGAGGCTCAGGGGGAACCTTCTGGCTCTGCATAACTCCCTGACAGGAGGGTACAGCAGGGGGGGTCAGGCTCTTCTCCCAGGGAACAGGATAAGTGGAAATGGTCTTAAGTTGTGCCAGGGGAAGTTTAGATTGGCTATTAGGAAAAAAATTGTCATGAAAAGGGTCATAAAACATTGAAACAGACCGGGCGGTGTTGCAGTCACTGTCCCTGGAAGTGCTCAAAACACATGTGGATGTGGCACTTGAGGACATGGTTTAATTGTGAACATGGGGGTGGTGCTGCACTGATGGCTGGACTTGATTATCCTAAAGGTCTTTTCCAACCTTAACAATTCTATGAGTCTGTCTCTTGCCTGCTCATTTTCAGCAGGTTGAATTGTATCTGGAAACTAAAGACGCTGCTTTTACATCACCCTGGTTTTTGCTTTTATCATGGAATCCCCAAGTGGTTTGTGTTGGAAAGGACCTTAAAGCCCATCCAGTTCCACCCCTGCCATGGGCAGGGACATCTTCCATTATCCCAGGGTGCTCCAAGCCTCGTCCAACCTGGCCTTGGACACCTCCAGGGATCCAGGGGCAGCCACAGCTTCTCTGGGCACCCTGTGCCAGGGCCTCACCAGCCTCACAGGGAAGAATATGTAACCTGCTGGTCTCTGAAGGAGATGGGAAATTCTTGGGCAATGAAAGGAAATATGACTGCAAAATTATTTTTTAGCAGGAATATACAAATTCGCCCTCAAATCTGCTGAAAAACACAGCTTTTATTTACCCAGGGTAACATTTAGAGACCCCAAACCGAAGCATAGAGCGGAGTTTGGCAACGCAGTTTCTACGCTTACTGATTTCACACCAAAATGAGGAAAATCCATTAGCAGCTGGAAATCCTCCTGACCCGGGGATTTCACCTACAATTAGAGAAAGCCGACAACTGTGTTAACCATCTGCTATTTCTTTTCTGAGGACGATCAAACACTCGAGAAAAATGCTCCTTTTGTAAAGTGTTGTCGGGGGAACAAGTGCATGACGTGGGTCCATATTTATCTAGGAAAGCAAATAAACCGCTCGTCTTGCAAAGGGAATTAGCTGGAAACTCCCAAGGACAGAAATCATGTGTGAAGTCAGCTGCAAGCCTCGTTTTGGGCTGTTCATGGCTTCAGTGTGTTGCTGTTGTGTTTTTCTTCAGCGCACACCTGATGGGACCAACGTCATTCAAGCGCTCTGCAGTTGCTTGTTCTCCAGCCAGGCCCCCACGTCAGGACGTGCACCTTGAAGTCTTTAAATCCTCAGTGTCTTCTCGTGTTTTAATTTTTGCTTTCTGCTCTTATCTTGGAGCAACATCCTTTAGTAATGTATTTTTCTGAACAAAATTCACGCAGCATTCCATGGCTGCCAGCGCTTAACCACGGTGCTGTAAGAAAACTCGTGAACACTTGCTGGAAGGAAAAGGGGAGCATATGTTTGTTTTTCTTAACCCAAACACCAGAGTTTTCATGAATTCTTTTTTTCTTTATCTTTTTCTTTTTTTTTTAACTGAAGATATTTATTTGTTTTCCTCTCCACTCAGGTGCCCTCACCTGATGCTTCAGGCAGCCCCAGTGCCCAACAATGCAGTTGTGCAGCTTTTGTGTTCTCAGTCTGTTGTGGATAAAGTCCCTGTGGTGGTGTCTGAGGTCATTCTCATTTATTTTTTCCATGAAATGAGGCCTTTGCACTGGGGTTTCTTCCATTTCGGGTTTCTTTTGTGAAGACAACAGAGCATCTTCCCTGGGTCAGGGATGGAGGGTGGTTGTTCTGCACTCAGTGTTGGAAAAATACTGATTCCCTGCTAATGTGAGCTTCTAATGATTTTCCTGGAAAGCCTGCAGGCATCACAAGCTTCCATACACAACCCCAAGCCAGGAGCTCTTGCCGTGCAGGCTGGTGCCATCTCCAGCCATCAGGAATTGTTTGAACAGTCTATCTGCCTCTATCACTGCTCCAGCTCAGGCTGCCTTCATCACATCTCCTCAAAGAAGGACCTTACAACCCAAACACGTCCCACTGTGGGCAACAGGAGAGCGGGTGGGGTGCTGGGCCGGGGGAAGCCATGGGCAGGTGGCCAAGGGACACCCCATGGTACCCCAGCTGTGTCCACACCACGTGGAGGTGAGTCTGGGTGTGTGTCTGGCCAAGCCAGAGGAGCACAGATGAAACCTCTTTCCAATACATAATAAAAGGAGAGCGAAGCCAGCTGGAATATCCTGTACATTAAGTGTGATGACTAACTGTAGCAGATGTTGGTGCATTTGTTAAAGTTTCCACCAGAGGAGGAAGGACTGGAATATGAACATTTGAAAATCAAAGGTAGCCCATGAGGGAGGAGAAGCGGGAGATGAAAGGAGAGCGGAGCTGAAGGGAGGGGCAGGAAGATGATGGAGAAATTGTGGTGTGGGGTGAGGAGCCAGAGGGAACGTGTGGGGCTGGGCCTGTGTGTTGGGCTCCTTCTCCAGGAGGGAAAGGCCGAGGAGCCTCCTGCAGCAGGAGGATAAATGGCTGCATTCCCAAGGGTGGAAGAGATGGAAAATCAGACACACAGCTCTGGGCAGACGTGGGAAGCAGTGCTGGGGAGCTGTGCAGGCATCGCCCACCCTGAGCCACCCCCAGGGGAAACTCTGAGCTCCCTTGTCACACCTGGAGCCCAGTCGTGCTGTGCCAAGATGCCACAAACCAAGAACCTCCCTGGCAAGGAATCTCCTTTGCTTGCTGTGGAATTTCAGGTTTGCCCCCTTAGCAGGGATGTTCATCTTGGTGGAGTTACAATATTCCCAAGCCTGAGTCCCAAAGTCACAATCCTATTTACAAAAGAAAGGATAAAGTCATTTAGTTCATTTTATCACTATGTAAAGGCCATTAATGTCCTTCCTTGTCAGTACAGTTTTCTGAGGAGAATCCATCCAGGAATTTGGACCCAGCTTCTTAAAATACAAGTTTTCCTGACCGTTCTCTCTTTCTGACAAAAAAAAGAGAAGTGGATTATAGAGTTGCTCAAAAAAAGCAAAACCTGTTTCAAAAAAGTGCTAAAAGACATATTTTTTATGTCTTAAAAGAGACCTACATGATGTTGTTTTATCTGTTTCGTTATTTCCCCAAATCTGTCACAGAATCAATGTTCTGCCACCAGAAAAAAAATTTGTGTCTTACAGAAAACTCAGTTTCCAGTGAGCAAAACAACCATGCAGAGAAAATCATAGTTTTATGGAGAGGTTTGCAAACTCGTTATTTCTTCAAATTCTGTTAGTAATTTTTTCAAATGCTATAAGTATTTTTAAAACTGCTAAAAATCATAACCAGTTCTTGACTTCCCCCTTCCCTTTCACCAGTCAAATACTTTGCAAGCATAGGTGTGTTCGACAATATTTCAGCAAAATTCAAAGGGAAATCTTATCCCCTGAGGAAAGGCTAATGCAAATGGAGCAGGAAGCACCCAAAATAATTTATTAATATGGCTGCACACCTATCTAAACTGATCTTTCCCCCTTTAATGCTAAAATAATTTCAACATGATGTATCGACTGATGTATGAAGCAATTTCCCTCAATAATTAGTAATTGCCTGTTGCGGGTCTGATGTAACAGTTTGTCAGGTTTATTCAGCCAAGTGTTCCCCTCCACACAGGGCAGCACAACCCAGAGTTTAGATTTCTTATACACAAAATTATAAATGGCAACGAGTAGAGAATGCATGTAACTGATCTACGTGTTCCTGAAAAAAAAAAAAGACCTTCTGGTTATTCCACAAAAAATAGATTTGTCTGTGTTACATGACACTGCTGGTGCGTATATGTGAGTAGTTTCAGCAAGACCAAAAAACCCCAAATCTCTAAATTTAATTCTTTTTTTCTCTTTTTTTTAAAAGAAACTAACCAGATCCAGCAGTTTCAGTTCTTATGTCACAGTTACCAAAGTTAAAAGGCGAGGTGGGTGTTTAGCTCTGGTTAAGACAAGTTCTCTTAGTCCGGTGCACTGCACTAACAAAATAATTTTCACTCGGAATATAATGCAGAAGTGCCTTAGCCTTCCCTTGGCAAATGAGATGAACATCAGGGGAATAAAAAAAAAAAAACAGCACCAAGGTTCTGCTTGGAAAAATGGAATTTCTGGAAGAAAGATTAAAATAAATGAAATATCACTGGCTTGGCGAGCAGCAACTGGGGGAGAATGAAACAAATATTGGAATGACATAAATCCTGAGGAATTACAGTGTTATAAGGAAGGGCTGAAAGTGAAGAAGGTAAAATTTTGGCTGTCTAGCCACAGAAGTTTCCTGGTGCAGATATCCATTAGCAAAGTGGTCTTACGAGGAAATGGTGAAGGATATATAACATATGACATTTATAACCAGACTAAACAAAAACTGCACAGTCCTTCCTTCACAGACAAGTGGCCCACAAATCCACCTCTACATCCCATGGATCCCATGTGCTGCATGAGCAGCCACATTCCACAGGAAGCACAACATGGAGTGGGGACTTTTTATTTTGAACCGCAGCCCAGCCAAGCCTGGGCTTTAAATGATGCTGGACTCTGATTAGAGTGGTTTGAGCTTGAACTTCAGTCAGAACCAGTCCTGAAGCTAAATATCCCCTGGCTCAACTCCCTGATACCAAGCCAGCGTTTGAGAAGAGGTCGATAATAGAGCAGGGGTGATTCCACCCCTTCTTGGTACTTCTTGCACCAAAGGTCTTTGATGATTTGTTGGGATGGCCTTGGGCTTGGGCTGTGCTGGAAAACGCTGTAAGCTTTGGGATTTAGGAAAGTCTTCCTCTGTCTCTTGCAAAGATTTAGGTTCTGCCACACTTAGGGCCTCATTAGACCCCAGCACTACCAGAGCTGAGCGTGCTCCAAGAACACAGCTCTTGGGTGACCTTTCTTTCCCCACTCTCTGGTGGGGTCAGGAGGTCACTGATGTGACTCCATTTGCTCTGTGAGGGTCGAGGTGGGACCCATCCCCTGCAGCAGAAGGTTAGAAATCTGCTTAATTCAGATTCATCCTTGTTCCTTCCACTGTCCAAGGCCTGGAGAAGGTTTTATCCAAGGAGACGAAGAGAACTGTGATGTCCTTCTCATTGAACACTGAAGAGATCAGCTGGGAGAGATTCCTGCAGGGATAACCCAGCTCTCAGTCCCACATCCCTGGTGCTGGTGGTCTTCTACAAGTCTGTTCCTTGTTAAACATCCTGGAACAGCTTTTACTGTACCTCAAGGCCCAAAATTTCTTTTTGTCCAGAGTTTGGAAGTAATTCTCCTCACTTTACCCTGCTTCTTGGAGGTTTTCTTTACTTTAGAAACCAGAGACACACTTGCAGAGCAGGATGAAGCTCTTGGGAGCTATTTTTCTCTTCAGTTTTTCTGGCCTGTATGAAGCAAACTTGGCAAAAAGCTGAAGGGCAACGTGCATGGCGTGGCCATTTGGGAAAGGGATGCAAGTATGCAACCAGCTGGAATGGCTCATCTGGGACTATTTGGATGCCAGGACAGTGTCATCTTGTGGTCATTGTGCAAGGCCAGTGACCGAGACTGAGGTGGGAAGGATGGAATTATAAAATTGTTAAGGTTGGAAAAGACCTCTGAGATTGAGTCCATCAAGTCCAGAGCTGCCAAACCCACCACTATGCAGGCAAAGCTTCATCATCAACAGCAGCTTCATTTCCTTTCTCCTTTGTCAATGACTTTTCCATGAGGGAGAAAAATCTTGTCACTCTGATAACCAAACCAGATAAGCACCCAGCAGTACAGCAAGCCAACCCTCACAGAATGTTCATGGCTAAAGTGAGATTTCAGCTTCCAAAATCATCCCTGGACACAAAGCAGAGGAGAATCCAGCTCTCTGTGACACTGCCAGTTCAGTGTGCAGCAAGGGAAGCCTCACACATCTCCCACACATGTCTCCTGAAAGCGAGGGGAGACAATGGGGCCCAGCTATTGTCTTGCAGTTGCTCAGGATTTTTATTTTTTTTTTTTCCCAGCCAGAAAAGAATTGCATTTTGTATGGTGACTCCTCTGCATCCCAAGGGGCAGCAGTGGGAGAAATGTTCTCATTCTTGGAATACTATTGTACTGAGGTTCCCTTTGCAGCCTGTGCTCATAAGCTGGTGGGACATCTCTCCATGACGCTGGCAGTTCCACCTCCTCCAAGAATGGATGGGAAAAGATCTGTGCTGCTCCTCTCCACAGGAGTATTGTTAAATAAGAGTTAAATACAGAGCCAGGCTTACTGGCCTCTGGAGGAAATCCTGACAGAGCTTTCAGGCATCAGATGTGTTTCACATTCCCTCTGTGCCACAGGATCCTCAAACAGCATCTCCTAAAGCTGATGGGGACAGCAGAGAGGCGTGATTTGGTTGAGTCCAGTTTCCATGTTCAGGAAAGCTCCTCATGGACTGAATTTTAGAAATCCAGTGTGTTTGTGTAGAGAAAAAGTGTTTGCATTAACGTAGGAGGTATCCCAAATAAAATGCCAGTGGAAATTCCGTTCCTGCTCAGCCACGCAAGCTGGAACCGTTGAGTTTGTCTTGCCTCTTGCTCCTACTACAAAATGTCCCTTTTTGGGATCTCTTGCCACCACTTTAGCAGAGGTCACCAGTATTGTGGCTGGTGGCACAAAACATAAGCCCCCACCTGGGCTGGTCACCTCCTCAAAACTCACTCTCCTGGAGACCCCACATGTGATCACTGAATCCATCATCCAGGATGGAAAGTCCTAAGGAGAAAACCATAATGCCCCTGTGGACACTGCCCAGGAGAGATTTAGTCTGGGGCTGTGGTGTCCTCATAAACATGAAAAAACCAGATTGTCCTAAAATTTATGGTTTTCTGGCAATTTGATCTGGCCTCTCTGAGCTGAGTGACCACCAGCCTAAAAGTGAATATTGGGATAAGAGTAATTCTGGTCCCAGGCAGAAGCCCCTGCTGTCAGGATCTCCAGGAGATTTGTTTAATGGGTGACCATTTTGTTCCTTAAAGGTTTCCTTCAGCGTGACAGAGAATTGCCAAGAATTAATGCCAGCGTTTGTCAGAGATGACTCAAGGCCAACTGTCACCGTCTCTGTTTGGGATGATGGCAGGATCCCAAAAGTCTGTCCTGCTCATCTGGGAAGTCCAAGGCAGAATGGTCAAATCATAGAATCACAGAATGTTTGGATTGGAAGCTACCTTAAAGCTCATCTTGTTCCAAATCCCTGCCATGAGCAGGGACACCTTTCACTATCCCAGATTGCTCCAAGCCCTGTCCAACCTTTCCTTGGACACTTCCGGGGATGGAGCAACAACACATTCTCCAAGATCACCTTCCTAACACCAAGTCTTTTTTCCCTATCTACAAATTATCCCATGGCTGGTGCCATTTTCACCCCTCACTGCAGGAAGAGGGCAGCAACCTGTGGCCTGGTATTCCCAGGAGTGTAGAGGGATGCGGAATTTTGCTGTTGGCATGGTTAGAGTGACAAACCCTTCCCTGCTTTCATTAGGCATCTGAATTGCTGACATCCTGTCAAATGCTAAGTGGGGACCTTTTCAAGAGTGGCAGCTGGGTCAAGATGTGCAGCCTTAATGAGTTACTACAATTCGGTCCTCAGCAAGGAAATGACTTCTCTTTGGGGAGGTCTCTGGTGTGAGGAATGCTTTGGGTTGTTCCTCCAGAAAGGGGAGGATGGATCCAGCTGGGTGGGATGAGCACGGGAAGAGCGTGAGGCAGCTGAAAACCAACCCCCTACAACCACAGTGTGTCACCTTCCCAAAGGAGATGGCTGGGCATGGGGGAAAGAACAAGGACACTGCTGGCAAACACCTGATCCTCGGGCAGTGGTGGAGGGAGTTTGGTGAAAAGGGAAATTAAACAGTTTGGGGAGGCAGTTCCCAAGAGGACTTTTGCAGTTGTAGCTAAAAAGCAGAGTCATGGCTCGGCCCCCTGAGTTATGGCAGAGTGGCCCTGGGGCACAGTGATGCCACAGGTGCCTCGCAGATGGCACTCGGGCCAGGTGAGAGCTCCTGATGATTTCCAGCTCTGTTTCACCAGCCAAAACATTTGCTTTGGGCTTTTTCCTTTTTTTTGTTTCTTTCTATCTTGACAAAATTAATACCTCCTAAGGATGGAACACTTTCCTGGTAATCCTTCTTCTTGTAGTAATAGATTCAGCAAGGACTAGAGAGACAGGGGGAGCAGCTCCCAGCTGACTCTCAGGGATACAGAAGGTCATGGCAGCTCAGGTGTTGGTTGCAGAGAGGTCTTGGATGCACAGCGATGGGTGTCCTGGCCAACAAGATGAACTCATTGCACTGGGTCTCAGTAGCTGTAGCATGAATAGAAGAGAAGGAGGAACATACCAAATCCCTTTGTTGTCCTTGTTTTCTTCCAGGAAATACAGGAGAAAGCGCTGATGTCTGCAAAGCCTGAACTGACTTGGGCATCAACTGAGAGACAGGATAAGGGTGAGGAGGTTTGGGGCTTTTCCACCATTATCTGGATTGGGACCCGGAAGAGTAGAGCTTAACAGGAGAGTTTTAAAAGGCTCTAAACCCCAGGATTTATCCTGGAACAGCAATAAAACCCACTGGAGTCTATGTTATAGAGGCAGCTAATGCACACCTCGGGTGGTGAGACGCAGTCAGGCCATTGCTGTGTGGATTAATGTCCCCATAAAACACGTCCCGTGGTGTGACATTGTTGTGAGGAGAATGGAGCAATAACTCTGCCCCAGCCCCAGCTCCGTGCCGGCACATGGATCCCCACCATGGGGCTGGAGGCTCTCAGGGCTAACACAAAACATTTGTTATGAAGCTGCCCCTGTCCTCCCATTGGAACAGCCCAGCCCAGGGCCCCTTCCCCGCTGGCTGCTCCTCCATCCATTCCCGCTGCACCACGGGCATCGCTGGCTCCTGGGTCCCCATCTGGGGCTGCCTGCGTGGCCAGCTCCAGGCAATCCTTCAGCAGCCGGGTATGTCCCTGGACAAGCCCAGGCCATGGCAAACAACAGGTTTGGCAGGGCTGAGGGTGTAAATAAAAGAGCCTGACTCAGCCAGGGCTGCTGAGCGGCCACCACCGAGAGCCTTGAAAACTGGAAAGTATTATTTCATTTATTAATAGGCATTTCTGTTACACTCCCCACCAGAGTGTGCGTGTCCCTGATGACAGAAGTGCTTACTGGTGCTAATGAGGCAGAACGGAGAGGAAAAAATGGCCCTGTGGGTCGGGGACTGGCTGGGGAGCCGGGAGATGTGAGCTCAGCTCCTGGCGCTGCCGCCGCCTCTGCCGGTGACCTTCCCCGGCGGCCTGAGCCGGTGCCTCCAGCCCTCCCTGCCAGCTGCAGGATGGGGATGCTCTGCCTTTACCTGTGGGTTTCAGGCTCTGGAATTAACAATGGGGAATGATTCCTGTGGGTTTGCCCATGAGCTGTGCTCTCTTCCCCCTGTGCTTCTCCTGTAAGTATTTCTGGGACCAAAGTCTTCTCCGTCTCCCTCCTCGGGCTTTGCATCTCCTTGAGCTTTGCACCACTGTGGAATTGGTTTAGCTGCAAAGGTGAGAATGCAAAATGCAAAGGGGAGACACATAAAAGGGGCTTGGAAAAGGCAGACACTGGCCCTCAGCCATCCAACCTTTGGATGTACCCAGCTAACGCAGGTGGACGGCTCACCCCTCCCAGGTGGATCCCAGGGATTTGCCTTTTCTTCCTGGGTACCATTTGACAGATCAGACACCAAAACATCCCCTAGAAATACCCATCACCACTGCAGGGCTCCAGACCTGAGCTGTGCCCAAGATGTGTCCAGAGCATGCCAAGGAACACTGACTCCTGCACCTGGAAAGCTGAGAGGGAGTAATTGTTTTCTGGATGGGATCACAGATGCCTGTGAGGGATTTGTGGGTGCTATTTCAAGGCCTGATCCCAAGGCAACTGTTAGAATCAACAGAGAGCCCATTAGGATGGGATGAGATACTCCATGTTGTTTGGGAAAGCAGTGGGCTGGGCTGTGTTTGTCCCACAATCCCTGCTCAGTCAGGTGTAGGGGTTTCCTTGGAGAGGGATGCTCCAGGACATCCACTCCCACCCACCGCAGGGCTACAGAAGCTCCTTCCTCTCCATCCCTCTGCACTGGAGCTTCCCTTGGTGGGTGCCAAGTTGGGTTGGGACAGAAAACCAGGTGTGAGGTGGGGCTTTCACCCCATGGACAAAATCCTTGTTCAGTGCCCTAGGGAAGGCTGCAAGTCATGTGTGAAAGGTCTTGAAGAACCACGGCGCAGTTCCTTTGTTGCTGACCCACCTTGGCGAGCTCCAGAACCACACAAGAAGATGTGAAGGCTTGTCCCATAACCTGGAGGTATCCAGAGGCCAGGCTGGCACAGGCAGGCATGAAACTCTTGTATTACATGCTGGGAAAGGCAAATAATGAGCAGGCTGCAGTGAATTCCACATCTTTAATTTTCTCCCCTTCCTCAGAGTGGCAATGTCTGCTCAGCACATCTTGTGAGCAGAAAGCAGCTGAAGTAGAGCAAAAATAAACTGGAGAGCTGAAACAGGAGAAGAGAGCACAGCTACAGCACAGCTTTGTGTAAAACCTCATTCCTTATTGGTAGTAAATAAAAATAGTTTTTTCGTTTGTTTTTTTTTTTTTTTTTTTTTTCTCTCAGTGACTCACAGCGCAGACATTGCATGGAAAGGGCACTAGCATCAACAGCCAGGGGAAAAAAAAATAGAGAAATGGAAAAATGATCATCACAGTGCATTTTTCCCATTCCCCTTTCATCTCTTACACCTGTGTTTGACTTCAGCCAACCTTACATAAATCCTTTAAACATCTGTCTAAGTCACTTATGAAATAAGCTGGAATGGCCTCAGCCAGGCTAACAGCTCGTTCTGCTGGATATCTGAGTGTTTAATCCCAAACAGGGCCGTGGGGTTTGCCAAGCCAGGCGGGCAGCAGGCTCTTCCCATCAAAACCCTGCTCATTCAGAGTGCTCCACACTGTTTGTGCCAGGACTTGTGCAGGCACTGCCTTATGAAAGCCCCTATTTATAGCTGTGAACTCCAGATGGAGGCTGCCGGAGTTTGCTGGAGTGCAGCACCTGACCTCTGACAAGTCACACAGGCTGAACGTACCCAGCAGGGGATGGGAACCATGGAGTGGCCAAACGGGAGTCTGGGATAATCTTGGGAAGATGAAATCCTGCCTGAGGGGTAGAGCATCAGTGGTGACATCCTCTGAGGGGCAGGGAGTGGGATGGATGTGGCCCCACGGGAGGTCAGGGCACTGGGTTGTGACTGTGGTGGGGGCTTTGTGCTGACACAAGGCAGGGTTGTGCTGTTGCTCTTCCCCTTCTGTGTTTCAGGGGTGATTATTTCCTGGAATCACGGAATCATTGAGGCTGGAAAAGGCCTCCAAGATCACAGAGCAGAACTTGTGGACAATCTCCATCTTGTCACCCAGTCCAGAGCACTGAGTGTCATGTCCAGTCATTCCCTGGACACCTCCAAGGATGGTGACTCCTACACCTCTCTGGACAGCCCATTCCAGTGCTTGATCACCCTTTCAGGGAAGAAATTCTTCCTGATGTGCATCCTGACCCCCCCAGCACAACTTGAGGCCGTTTCTCCTTGTCCTGTCCCTGTCCCCTGGGAGCAGAGCCTGATCCCCCCATCTGTCCCCTCCTGTCAGGGAGTTGTGCAGAGCCACAAGATCCCCCCTGAGCCTCCTTTTGTCAAGGCTGAGCCCCTTTCCCAGCTCCCTCAGCCTCTCCTGGTGCTCCAGACCCTTCCCCAGCTCCATTCCTTTCTCTGGACACACTCCAGCTCCTCAAAAAACATTTTATGATTCTGTAATTTCTTTCTTGCAGTGAGAACCCCAGAACTGACCCCATTATTCAAGGTTCCTCATCAGTGCCCAGAACAGGGGGACAGTCACTTCCCTGGTTCTGCTTCCACACTATTCCTGATCCAAGCCAGAGGTGATTCAGACCATTCATGTGACCATATCTGAAAATCTCTTTGCAGCCACCAGTTCTGCTGCCTGGAGAAATTCACTTCATCTGTAAAGACGATTCCCTTCTATTCCAGAGTCTTGGCACTCCACTGAATGAGTCTCCACAGTGGAAGACAAGGAGTAAGAGTTTGTACTTTGGGTCTTGACTGATCTTACGGGCACCTTGAGTTGACAGAACTTCTGTTCTGGCGTGGAGCTTGATCTGGAACACTCTCTGCCAGTGTTTGAGAGTGTCCCAGTCTGTCTGGGGACTGATTTTACATTAAAATACACTGAAATCTGCGGCTGAGCAAGGTTAGCCCCCGGCTGCTGTGCTCCCTGCTGGAGTCAGTGGGACCTCAGGCAGCGTGGGGAGAGAGGCTCCTGGCCATGCCACCCACTCTGGGGCCTCAGGCAGTGCCAGTCTGCTCCTCACAATGCCCCTGCACTGCCTGGGCCTTGTGCAGAGCTGGTCCTGCTGCTTTGCACAAGCACAGGCCTCCCAAAAGCTGAGACCCCCCCTCAGCTGAGCAAAGAGAACGAAGACCAGCAGCTGCCAAGTTGAGATCTCCGGCTTGTCTTGATTTACTGGTGAGTTTAGGAGGAACTGTAAGAGTTTTCTTTCAGGGACAAAATATATTTTTCCCTTGACACAAGTCAGGAATCGCTGAAGGGATTTGTTTAAGCACATCTGATAAAAGTCTTCCTTGGGTTGTGATCAAGGCAGGTCAAGCTCTGCATTGGCTTTATCTCGGCTCGTGAATTTGCGCTGTCTGCTTGCCTCTGGATTGGTTTCTGCCTCTGCACAAGTACCTGCTGCTCTCCAGTATTTACTGGTTGTTTGTCATGTGGGTTTTGCTGGCCCCTTTGCTTTACTGTGTGTATTCACACCAGTGACACTTCAAAAGCTGAGGATGTTTCTCTTCCCCGAGCCAAGATGCTTTCCTGACCCACAGTACTCACAGGAGCACCTCACACACTTTAACTGTTGGAAAACAGCTCCTTAAAACAGTAGGATTCTTACTCTAGAAATCAGAAATCAGGCAAAATTCAAATCACCTGCCTGATGCCAGGAAGGGAAAGTTCCAGAAAAGCTTCCAGCCAGCTGAGGGTCCAGGTGGGATCTTCAAAAGATCTTCAGCCAACAAGGAGAGCTGCAACGTGAGCCACTGATGGAAGATGCATTGAATGGGTTGGGTTGGAAGGCATCTTAAAGCCCACCTTGTTCCACCCCCTGCCATAGGCAGGGACACCTTCCACCATCCCAGGCTGCTCCAAGCCCTGTCCAGCCTGGCCTAGGACACTTCCAGGGATCCAGGGGCAGCCACAGCTTCTCTGGGCACCCTGTGCCAGGACCTCCCCACCCTTACAGGGAACAATTTGTTCCCAATATCCCATCCATCCCTGCCCTCTGGCAGTTTAAAGTCACTGCCCCTCGTTTTATCTTTACACACCCCTGAAGGTTTGAGTATTCCTGTGTCCTCTCCAGCACTGGGCTTTCCCAAGCTTTGGCTGTGAAACACCACGGCAGAGGGAGAGGTGGGGATCAGAGTCTGCAGGCAGTGAGCTTGCTTATTGATAAGGTCACCCAGGGCTCAGGCTTTGCTGATCTACTCCATGAAAATTTTGTAATCTCTTTTCAAGCCAACAGCACCTGCTCTCTGTGTCCTCGTGATTGGGTGTTGCCTGTTTTCTCTCCAGGGGGAAGACTCCACTCAGGTCTCCTGTGCTCCCAGACAGGTGGGAGGGCTGGGATGTACCAACAATTGATTAATTTGCCAGACTTCTGCCAGCAGGATGTTTCTCTTTGCTGCCATGTGAAGCTCACCTTCCCTGGATGGGCAGAGTTGTGGAGGAATCTGACCGTGATGAAAACACACAAAGCCTCAGCGTCCTGATTCCTTGCACAAAAAGGAAAAGAAAAAAAAAAGGCATTTTGGCCAAAAACTACCCAAAATCACTTCTTGAACTGAGGCGCCTACAGTTGTGTTGGGGGGGTTGGGATTAGCTTTGATATTAGGAAAATATGAAATATTTGGAAAAGGCTCTTTCCCCAGCTGGTGGTTGGGCACTGGAACACGCTCCCCAGGGAAGTGGCCGCAGCTCAAGAAAGAGCTCAAGGAGCATTTGGACATTCAGGCACCTGCACAACATTAAGTGGGACTTTTAATGGCAAAGCCCTGCCAGACAGAGCAATTATTCCTCAAGAGTTTTGTCATATTTTTCCAGCAAGATGTGTGACACTGCAGGTGAAATGCACAGTCTGGTGTGGACGAGTGTGTGGAGATGACTGGATGATCAAGGAGAGTTGCTAAGTTGGATAAGAAGCTGCAGGAAAATATAAAAATCCATACAAAAATCAGAATCCTTTTCTTTTCTTTTCTTTTTTTTTTTTTTTTTTTTTTTTGAGACATCAGTAAATAGACTCCAGGGGAGAACAATGTCACTGTGGAACAACATCTGTTCCAGCTTTGCTGAGAACTCCCTGGTCTTGTTTTACCAAGCATCTGTTCCCAGCCACTTATCCATACTGTGCCTCTAAGAAGGATGTTGCATTCCTTGGGGATGAGATCACTCCAGGGTTGGTCCAAGAGAAAGGACTTTGTGGATGAAGGATGCAGAATTTCAGAGATGTTTTGCTCTCAAGTCCTGGAGCAATTCAAGGTGAGGCATCACATCCTTCAAAACCTTGTCTTTCCTTGGTAGAGCAGAAAGAGACTTTTTTGGCTTCTCTAAGTTTTTGAGGGTTTCTTTTTTTGCTGCACTTTGAAGAGTGAAGAGCTGGATTATAGCTGGGAACACAGTAAATAAAAGACTAAAATAAGAAGCTCATGAGGAAAAGAGAGGGAAATTTCGCAAACATGACTTGGGGCACTTAGAGGTACTCACCGGACTGAAGGTTTTTAAATTGGGATTGCTATCAAAAGCAATAACAGTAGCAAAACTCCTATTGGTAATGATTTTTTTATTCTTGAATTAGAATAATTGCAGGGGCTGCTGGAATGTGCCATAAAATTAGACAGGACAGAAACCTGCAGTGCCACCAAGTGTAAACTGGTGCACTGAACAGGTCACTTTGACTTGTCTGTGCTGGTTGGATGCATGAAAAAACAGAAACCTGGATAACAAATAATGAGCAGAAGCCTGGTGTAGAACCACAGTCACTGCCAAAACATCCCATCTCTATGGGGTGACATCCCAGGTAAGGCAGTCACCTACTCTCTGCCACCCTCTCCTGGGGTGCAGGAGAGGGCTGGAGCATTTTGTGACAGCTTTTCAGGGACGTGCATTTCAGGAACAGGGAGACAGACCCGTTTGCTGGCTCAGCTGGGCCCCAGACAAGGCAGCCCTCTGGAAAAACTGAATGAACACCCAGGGCCTTGCTTTAGGAATGTGCTTCTCCTCGCAGCCCATCCATATCACAAAGTGATTTTTCAGCCCATCTGTTTGGGGATTAGGCATTGCTGCTGATACAAAGGGCTCTGCCAAAACCATGAACCGAGTGCCTCAGTCTGGACGGACCTTTTCTGAATTCCACCACAATTTCCTTCTGTCCTAAAGCTCCCTTGGTTGAATTACTTGGTGGCTCCAGTTCTGCAGCTCAGGAAGGTGCAGACTGCACTGCAGCATCACCAGGTGTGAGTTTCCAAGGTGTGACAGAGCTGGGCAGACTGTGGGAACACAAAAACCATTCCTCTCCCTGTGTACTCAGGTGCCCGGCCATGATCTTACCAGAGGTGGTGAGAGAATGATGTCCCTGAGACATCAGCTGTGTCCTGCTGCAGGAGAAGGGACCACAGGGCTCTCTCGTTTTCAGGGAGCAAAGGGAATGAAGAACCCCCTGAGGGAGACCCAGCAGATTGCCCAGAGACATTTTCCAAATAGGTTCAGCTGACAATGAGCATGGCCTGTCCCTGTCAGGAAAGCTTTTCCAGGGTTGGGAGGATGCCTCTTTAGGGCAAACAGTTCATAACAAAGTGTCAGTAGCTCAAATCCACAGGTCCTGGGGTTTGCAGCATGAAGAGCACTTCATTCCCTTCATGCTGATCTTTTCCATCTGCTCTTTACTGCCTGCAAGGTATTCCCATGTGGAAAGCCGCTCGAGCCTGCCGTTTCCAAGCCTCTTCCAAAAATTATGTCAAGCCCGAGCATTTTATCATTAAGGGTACTAATACTTTGCACATACACAAAATTTGTCTTCTGATTATCCCCAGCTTGTATTACAATGCATTTTGTAGGCACTTAGCCAGACATTTTACCTTCAGTCAGATGTATGACCTGCTGTTTTGGAGAGGCTGGTCCAAAGCCTATTAGACCAGGGCAAACCTCTGTGCTGGTTTAGCAGAATTTGGATCAGTCCCTAAAGGCATCACAGATGATCTGAATTATCAGAAGCGATCCCAGGCAGTTGCAAGTAGGTAGAGATCAGCTTGCCAAGGTATCTGAAGAAGCTGGATCGGGTTGTTTTCACATCATCTGATGAGAATTAGCTCAACTTAATCAAATCACAAGGCAGTTGGAAATTGAGTCTAGACTAGATGGAATAGGGTTATGGGCTACATGGAAAGCTAAATGCATTAGAAGAAAAACAAGCAAACACAAACAAACACAAAATAAGATTCATTTGCTGGAAAATGGAACTAAACAAATTTCTTACCAGACACCAGGTGTGTATTTTTTCCACTTGACTAAAGTGACATATTTTCAGCTCTGCGGAGTTTTTATTTGACAATGAATATTTTTTCAAAGGAGATCTTTTACACGTTCATTCCATCCTAACTGGTTACAATCTCTGCTTTGCACAATGGTACTTAGTTGATCATGATTATTTCTTTTCAGGTTAAAAAGCTAAACGTACAAAAAAATCTGAAGACACTGAGTGTGAAACGGGTAAAACTTCTATTTTTTTAGAAGACCAAAGCTTTCCTGGTGGCAGCCAAGTGCAGAACCTTGACATGGCACAAGCCGAACCAGTCACTTTGAAAGGTGAAACCATTGATGGGTCTCACTCCATTTATAGCTTGTAAGAACCCTCCTCCAATTAATATTTCCCCTAGAAATTTAGCCCATATGAAGGGCAGGTGATTGCCTAGATGAGTTCGTTGTATCCAACTCATCCCACCTCCGTATAATTTCCTTTTAATCCAAAGGACTGTGATTACTGCCGTGTCTTTCATCCTGCCTGCTCCAATTTTGCTCCCTGTGTCACCAGATATCTGTTGGAAAAGGGTGGCTTGCCATGCATTCCTGCCGTTTTTATAGGGAATTTGAAAGAATTACACAGCAAGGTCATCTCTACCCTGAAGCAATATTTAAAAAGGTATCGGGTTTTAATTCCTTCATCTTCCCGCCTTCCTCGACCCTGAACGCCAGACCCAAATTTCCTGTGTAATTTGTGGCCCACTGATTTATTCTGCACAGCTACATCTCTGCTATACCAGTTAAATCAGCTCACCTCTTGCCAAGTTAAATACGAGAGTTTTCCCATGTTTGGTGGTGAACTCCTGGAATTAGCACAGAGCCATGTGGCATTTGATGGCTGGTGGATGCTTTGCTCCTTGTCCCACTCTGGTGAAGCCCTACTTGGAGAGGTGCCTCTCTCTTATTCTTTATTGCTCTGGCCACCATTCAATACTTCCCCACAAATCCTTCTCATCTACATCCTCCCAAACCTTACAGCCACCTACAGTGCTTGTGGTATGAAATAAATCCTCAGATGTTTTCCTGGGCAACCGGTGGTTTCTGTACTTCGGCTGCACTCCCTCCAAAGGGAGGCTGAGGTGACCAAGGCAGGGAAATGACAGGGAGCAGGATTCAGGAGCAGTCCTTTGGGTTCTGCCATCAAATATCCTGCCTCTGGAAGTGACCAAAGCCTCTATAGGCCTGGGGAAGAGAATGAGATTTGTACAACCTCCCCTAAGAATCACAGGATATTTAGGGTTGGAAGGGAACCTAAAGATCATCCCACCTTGCTATGGGCAGGGACACGTCTCTCTAGACCAGGCTGAACTTGTTCAGCTCCCAAATATTTGCAGTTTAGGGACTTTCTGAGCCAGACACGGCTGCCTGTAGTTCCCTTTGGAGGGTTTCTGCTCCTGTGATCCTCCAGCACCCCATCTGCAACCTGGTTTTGGGACAGGAGTCCCCCTCTCCAGGCTGGCAATGGTGAGAGGTGGAAAAGTTCTTCACCACTGCACTCTTCATTTACAGATTGGCCAAAATTCGTGCCCTCTCCATCAATCCTCCTTTCCACAGCAAATTCCCGAGTGTCTAATGAAGTTAAATCACATCCATTCTTCACCACCAGGCATCGACACGCATTGGCAGCCCCCCCTGCGTTTCTGAGGAAGCTGCTATAAATGGACTTCCTTCCTTCTTTCCTTCCTTCTTTCCTTCCTTCCTTCCTTCCTTCCCCCTGCTCTTCCCTCCTCCAGCTCTCCCCATCCCTTGCAGTAACCAGCCCTACAGCCATGGCCACATATCGGCCCCACCCCTGCAGGCTCTTTGCAGGAAATCCGAGCTGCCTGCTCCCCGTGCAAGGCCTGAGGCTCTTCTCTCTCTCTCCCCTGCCTTTTGACCATCTGTGCGCATCCAGCAGCAGAAGTGCCACGCACTCACTCGCTCTCCCACCAACTCGCCCTCAGCCCCTACCATCTGGAGATGATCTGTTTGTCTATTTAGACTCCAAGCTCTCCAGGGCAGGAACTGTCTCTAATTGCATGTTTGTACCGTACCTACAGCTGTGTTGGACTGAATACACCCACTGTCATCTTCTCTTGGAAACTCAGTTCCTCCTGGGAGTGTCCAGCACTGAAAAGTAAGACCACTTGGAAATCCAAGTTGCTGGAGGCACATGCCAGAGTTCCTTGGTTGCACTTATATTAGACCACAGAAAAATTCTTCCAGTGGCTGCAATAATCATCCAGCCCAATTTTTACTGCCAAGCTGACAAAAAGGACTTAAAAAGCAGTGAAAATGTTGCTTAGCGTGGTGGAGCTCGCATCTGGCTGAAGCTCCAAATGTGCCGAAAAAATACTGTGTTTCACCAGGGAAATGCCTGAGGAGCCCAGATTTGCCTGTCCCTTGTTTGGTGACCTCTGGCCAATGCCACCAGGGAGCCAGGTGGAGAGAACAGGAGCCTCCCAGCCAGATTTTGCAGCCTGAATTTGTTTCATCCTCACTCCAGCCCAGCAGCATGACCTCATGTATGCATACCTGCTGCTCACTGCCTCCCTGCTTAGGAGGATGAAGACCTAAAGTACCTTTGTTCATAAAAAGTACAAAAATTAATTGTTTTTCTCCCCTTGCTATTTAACAGCTTTAATTAAAAACCTTCTGTAACTGAGTTTAGGCCTCTGAGCTCCAGTCTTTTCATAGCACGCCTTATAACACATTTTTCAAGTTCTGTATTTTCACTGAAACGGGGCAGGTGGTGGAAAACGGAGGTGTTATCACAAAAAAAAAAAAAAAAAAAGTTCAAGACAAAGAAAAGAAAAAAAGCTTAATAAAGTTTCCAGTCTGATCCAAGAGAAAGAATGAATGTATCACCACAGCAAGCCTCCTGCAGATGGTGAAAAGTATCTCACTTCAATAATACAATAAAATTTAAAAGTGCATCTATATATTTTCCCATTTGGTTAACTCCGGAACACCATTTCTGCTTGTTTTGGCTGCTTTTTATTCCTGCCTTTGAATGTAAAGGAACGGTAAGGAAGTTTATGAATGAGGTCCTGCTCACATTCCAGACTCTGCTATGTACATGGGCTGTTTTCTGCCGGGATCCTGGGATGAGGTCATTCCAAAACCACCTAGTTTGCCCAGTGTGCTCACTCAAAAAAGATTCAAATGGACAGATTTGCACTTTCTGCAATGCAAGCACACATACAGTAGTTTTCCTGCATGCCAGCATCCACCAAACTCCTGGAATAAGTGGGGGGGAAAAAAAAAAAAAAGAAGAAGAAAGAAAATAAAAAACCCACAACAGTCCTTTTTCCACTACGAAAGGCTGTTTATAAAATCAGTTTGATCAGCTCAGGAATGAGCTGAGATAATGTTTATCCACACAAACACTGAAGATCATGCAACTATCTTGACATGCCAAGCTAAGATAACTACTCAGCTGGAAAAAAAAAAAAAAGAGGTTAGAACAACAGGAAATTACTCATTTACTACCAGTTGCTCAGGTATTTTAAAGAGCTCCCAGAACATTTGCTTTTGTGTACCTAAGAGGGAAAAAAAAGAAAACAAAACCGCTGATGGTGGGGGAAGCCCAGATGGGTAACATAAAAGTGACTTTCCTTGCTGAAAGAGCAAAGGCAGGAGTAGGGGGTTGTGACAAGAGGATATAAAATACCCTGCAATTCATCAGCAAGGAGAATCAAACTCTGCCGGAGCGATCGGCATTCCTGGGGATTATGGAAAGGATTACGGTGAGTTGTTAGCAGGGCAAGGGAGCCACTGAAAGATGGGCTTTCCTACCGCCCTGAAATAAATGGGACAATTAAGGCTTTGGGAAAGTTAATGAGGGTTTGTTGGGTTTTTTTTTTTCTTTCCTTGAATTTTCAGAGCAGCTGGCCAGCCCGTGTGGAGGAAAAGCCATTTACTGAGGAGGAAAGAAAAATAGGCAGTGAAAATAAAAATGTTTGCCTTCCCTAAAAATATACTTCAAGCCTTCCGAGGGGGAAATCAATTATCCACAAGGCCATCCTGCTGTCGGGGAGAAAAATCTAAGGCATTTTCCAGCTCGGCTGCCCTGGGTTAGCTGATCTCTCTGTCAGATGGGTCTCATCACCGCGGCATTTGGTGCCTCCGAGTCTTTCATGTGTTTAATCTCACAACCCACCTGTGAGAAGAGGAATTACAGTGAAGGAGCTGAGGAAAGGGCCCAGACTTTTAAAGGGATTTAGCTGCCCAATTACCTGGCTCAGGGTTAGGCTGGAAATCCCCAGGAGAGAAGGATGCTGCACCTGGGTCTGCCAAGCCCCGGGTGAGTGCAGTTCTCAGTAGCAATGCCCACTTGGACCTGGGACAAGGGAGAGCTCAGTGCCCCTGTGAATGGGCCATTGTTTCTCCCTTGATTATTGTCGAGAAATATTTTGAGCCCGAAAGGAAATAAATAAATAACCAGAGCCTGAGTTCAGAGCGTGAAGAGCAGTTCTTTCTCCCGAGGCCGAGCAAGGCCTCACAGCATTGGTGCTCGTGTTTATTCTCAGGGAAAAAATTTACAATTAAACTTCAAGTGCCATGAAGAAGTAAAGCTCCTCTCCTGGGTCACGATTTTGCTGACTCCTCATGCCCCAACACTGCTCACTACTCACCCACCTCGGTAGAATCCTGCTAAGAGCGTCAGCATAGAACATGCACAAACCCCCCATATTCATCCTTCTCCATCGGTGAATCTCTGTTTGGCACGTGCAAAAAAAAAGCCACCACAATCAGTTCTGGCTTCAGCAGCGGAATTTCAGCTGTGTGGCAGCCCAGGGTCACACCGTGTCCCTGCAGGGCTGGCCCCTGGCAGGGGGTAGGACAGGTGGACAATCTCTGTGGTCCCTCCTTTTGTAGGGTGATTATGGTGAAAGATGCAAGCACAAAAGGACAGATGACAAATAACAGAGATGACAAATAGCAGAGAGCTGTTGGCATCTTACGCGCCCTTGCTTGAGTGTGAAGATGTATGTTTGATTTTAATTGTTATAAATCATCATTCGTTCATCTCGGAGTCTCCGCATACTTTTTTCTCTGTCGCGTCTTAACTCAGGAAACGCATTTCATCCTTCAGGAGTTCTGAGGCAAAATCACAGCACTCGATCCTGTTTTATAAGTCAGTTTTCCCTGTGAAGGGCTGCCATGGGTGGTGCATTTTGACTTTTTGCCACAGCTTTGCTATCAGCTTCCGGCGAGCCATAAAGCCCCTCCAAATTCCCCCAATCTGCAAATCTGCTCGACGCAGAGCAGTCAGTGCTTTATAAATCCACACTGGCACTGAGGCAGCTCCCTGCCCCATGCCCTGTTTCTTATTAAAGAGATATCCATCGGCTGCTCACACAGGCTGTGCTCCATGGCCAGGTATCCCGACAACCTATTCAAAACTTGCCCCAGTCAATGGAAAGAGTCTGCTGTCCCTGCACCACCATGGGCTTTAAAATGAGGTTGAACTCTTCGTTAGGAACCAGCAGGATTCTCCATGCTGTGCCAGCTCTTTGCAGGTGCATGGAGCAGGGACCGAAGAGGAAAAGCACCGAGAAAGGACAGAATGAGGGGGAATGGTTTTAAACTGAAAGAGGGGAGAGTCAGAGAGGTATAAGGAGGAAAATTTTTTGCAACGAGGGTGGCGAGGCCCTGGCACAGAAGGGTGGTGGATGATGCCACATCACTGGAAAATAAACATTCAACATCAGGCTTGAAATATGCCCCTGCAACCCCTGGGACTAGCTCTGTTTCTTGAGAGGCTTTGGAGGGATATTTCAGGGGACAGGATAAAAGATTCCAAATGAGGCTCTTACCACAGGATTTTTCCAAGGCGTTTATTCTTGAAGGGTTCCAGGGGGCCAAGAGGAAGAACAAGGAAGAACAGGGGCTTATCTAGTCTCCTGCTCAGGAAAGGATGGCTGCAACTCAGCCAATTGTGTCAAGAAAGGAAGGAAAGGTCAAACCATATGGTTACGAACTTCAGGGGTCTTGGGGGGAAGAACCATTCCCCAGAGAAATACAACACAGACTGGATGGGGCTCTGAGGAGCTTGGCCTAGTGGAAGAGCTCCCTGCTCACTGTGGATGAGAAAACCTTTAAACGCCCCTCCTAACCCATTCTGCGATCCTACGGCTTGAAAATTCCAGCAGGTTGGAGTAGTCAGCCCACCTGGGTGCACGTGGCCGCTGTTCCCAGTGGGATTGCTCCCACTTTGCCCATGGTGAGCACATTTGATCCTCAGCAGGCCCGGGCGCGGCGGCTCCCCGGCCCGTGTCGGGCCGAGAGGTGGAGTTCGAGACAATCGGCACCCGCCTGCCAGCTGAAGTACAAAGCCTAATTGAAGAAAGCTGTTCTTTCATCCCCACAAAGCATAAACAGGCAGTGTTATGGTGACAAACTTTCCAGCAGCTCTGTAGCTGCCGCTCCGAGCGCTCGCGTACATGGATGCTGAAAGCATAAAAAAAAGGAAAGGCGACGGCCTCGTTTTTGCAAATCTCCTCTGGCTGGTTCCAGGATGGGTTTGGGAGCTCACGCCCAAAATCTACACATCTGCGATGGTCCTGAATCATGTACCAGATAATTCCTGCTTGAGAACTGTGGAAAATTTGCCGTTTTGCATACGCTCTTTATTTCCCACCCTTATTAGATAAGGTTTTGGGTTTGGTTGGGGTTATTTTTTTCAAAATTTCTGCTGCTTTCTCCTCTTTCCTGATGGCCCCATGGACACCGTGCCTTAGCCAAAGCAATTCTCTGTCACAGAATGTCCCCTCAATTGAGGGGCATTTCCCCAAACACCACCCCAAACTCTCTGAGGGTACTGTTTCCCCATTAAATGGACTTGATCCGGCGAGGATCCTCTTCGACACTGGGATGCAGGAGCCATGCTGAGGGGCTTTGTGTGACGATCCAAGAATCTATTCCTGGGTTTTGGTGAGTGCTGGGAGGAGTGGCAGAAGGTTAGGCTTTTCCCATCACCTTCCTGCCGGAGATACGCCCGGCCCCGACACTCTGCGCTGTTGGCTGCTCATCACAAGGCCCCCTGTCAAAACCAGGATGGCTGATGAGCTACGAACAAGCTCACAGTTAGATAATAGATGAAAGAGCCTCAAGATAAATTAGGTGCCTCCAGAAAACCTGGCCAAATGTGTTTAAAACAGGAGATCCAACACCATTAATTCTCATCAAGCAGCTTTAAAAAAAGGCAACCCGGCACTTGACTTATGCTTAGAAAACGTTATCTTCCCTTTTAACAGGGGTTTTATAGTGTATTTTGAGAAGATGACAAACAATAGGGTTATTTTGAAGTCATGCCAAGTGCTACATTCGCTGGAGGAGAAGAACAATGTTACCTCCTATCTGTCAACTGACCCTGCAGCCATTAAGCCATTTCACCAACAAACAATATTAATTTTTAAAAAAAAGGGAAAGTGCTGTTCTTAACTTCCTTACAACCAGAGCTTGGGAGATGTCTTTGCGTGAGATATTTGTTCCTTTCAGGAAAGACCATTTTGTCAAAAGTGAAACTTTTTAGAAGAGAGCTGGAAGAGGGACTTTAGACAAGGGCCGGGAGTGACAGGAGAAGAGGGGAACGGATTCCCACTGCCAGAGGGCAGGGTTAAATGGGATATTGGGAAGGAGTTCTTCCCTGTGAGGGTGGTGAGGATCTGGCACAAGGTGCCCAGAGAAGCTGTGGCTGCCTCATGTCTGGAATATTCCAGGCCAGATTGGATGGAGCTTGGAGAAACCTGGGATAGTAGAAGGTGTCCCTGCCCACAGCAGGGATTCAAATAAGGTGATCTTTAATGTCTCTTCCAACCCAAACCATCCTATTGAAGTGTTGGTTTCATTGCTTCCCAGGTGAAAGAAATAAATCCAAAAGAAGTGTTTCTGTAATTCCCATGGACCGTGCTACAAAGGTCAAGGCTTCATTTGGGTTTTTCCCCCGCACCTACAATGTTCAGTTTCCATGCCACATAAAATTGAACTGAAAGGGATGAACTCTGAGCCACCATTCAACGTCTGGGGAGTTGGGATAATTTAAAGCTTTTGGAACAGGGATCATATTTTTGCTTTGTGTTAGTTCAGAGCCTCTGATTTGCTACTGTCACACAAATACATTTATAGCAAACAATAATAATAAATACATGATATGTTTTTCACCAGTGGCAGTCTTTCCCAAATTATCCCCAGTCACAAACAGAGAAAAAAAAATGTAAGGAGGACAGAAACAGCTATTTTATTTGAACAACTGGTAAAATGAGCACCTGCTCATAAAGAATCCAGCCAGCAGGACTGGGGAGGTGCCTTATCACTAAAAACGCTCTATCAACCCATTCAGAATATATCAACAAATCCATCTGAATATGTTTCAAGGAGCAAATTCCTTGTGTTCTCTCAATAACTGGAATAAGCCTGTTCTCACGTGACACCTCTGGGTCTCAACTTGGGCTGCACTCACCAAAAAATGCCAAAGAGTGAGGTCCCAAAGTCAAAGGAGGTGCTGGCACTGTGAAATTGGGGGCACCTGAGGCAGCGGAATGAGGAGCTGGTAACAGCCAACACTCCCTGACAGAGACCAAACAGCACTTTTAATGCAAATTTGGCTGTTTTCTTTATTGCGCTTGTCATCTTGGGTGCTCGGACCGCAAACTCCAACAGATGGTGAAGATGGGGGGAAAAACCCAGCTTCTCCTGGCCCTGATCCGCTGTGTTTTCTCCACTCCCAGCCCTGTTTTAAACTGCGGGCAGGTGCAGGGCTCCGCCGGGAAGAGCTCGGTGCCTTTGCAACCCGATCCTGCCGCGGGCAGGAGCCGCTTTCATCTCCTGCGTGTTAGAGCAGGTCCGTGTCCCGCGGCCGGCACGAAGAAATCCACCCTAAGAAAATAATTGGATGTTAATTTCCTCCAGCTTTGCCTTCATTAAGCGGAATCGGAGAAAATAGCACCGCGCCAGGGGAGAGCAGTTGTCTTTTAAAGACGCGCTTCGCTTGGGTACCTGCGGGGGTGGCTTCGCAGCAATCCGTGGGAGCGAAATTGCGGCCAAGGAGCGCCAGATTCCTTGGAAAACCTGAGTGAGAGGCATCACAACCCCCCGGGGAGGTGTCCTCAGCCCCAAGGGTACCATCCGAGCTGAGGTCGTGCTGTCCCCACCCTCGCTTGGCAGGAACCCCCAGGGATGGCAGCTCCCGTGCTGCTCCTGCTCGGGCTGCGAGGGGATTACTTAATTAACAATGCAGGAGTGCCAGGTGAAAGTTTATCTGTCCGGAGAGAGCGTGCCCCGGTTCCTCGGCGTTGTACACATGTGGTATCGTTTTTCCATTATTTGGAACATACAGGACTAAATTAATAACAGTTCCTACAAGGCCCCGGGGCTCTCCGTGGAAGAATTTTGATCTCCTTAGGAAAGGCTCGCCATTTCTCATAGGAGAGATGCACTTGACTCCTGACCTCTTTTCAAAGGCACCTGTGTGAGCTTTTAAAATCCACTACCACCAATTATCCACTTTTAACCTGAAGTGTTTAAACCTCGGACCACATTAACTGAGCTTAGCACATAGCCATGTCATTGCAGACTTCCTGATGTGAGGAGATGCCTTGACACGGCTGAAAGAGAGTTTAGGGATGAGGCATGAGATTATCAGCTTCTCCTCCTGACAGCTTCAAACAAAGGAGCCTTTTAGCCACCTGGTTTGTGTCTCCCACACCTGCATTAAGATTGGGAGACAAACCTTTGTACTGCTGCCTTGATCCTATTATTTGCATGTACCTGTCCACAGTCACCCTGCATCACTTAATAGCCTTCAGAGAGACCAAAGGGAAGAAGATGCACATCTACTATTCCTCTTTCAGGTTTAATACCTTTTCTTTCCCTTTTTTTTCTTTTTTTTTTTTTTTTTTTTTTCCTCTCTCCAAGGCTGCAAGACTTTTAGGACACTACGACATTTATTTAAACTCTAAGGAGATTTATTTGGCATAGGGGGATGGGGGGGGGGGGTGGAGGCTGTGAGAAGGCTGAGGATGTGGAAGAGGGATGAAAAGGAAGAGGAGGCCGTTTTAAGGGTTTCTGGCTGGGCTGCAGAGAGCGAAGCCCGGTTCCTGCTCCCAGCACCAGGCAGTGTTTTGGCTTTGGGACTCCTCTGCTCCCTGCTTTGGTTTGACACGGAGGCCACCTCTGTCCCCTTGTCCCTGTGAAGTCACCTGCAGCTCTCCCTGCTGCTGCCTCTGAGTCCAGACAGCGAGGGGTGCTGGCACTCCAGCGCTTCACCTGCACCCCAAGCACCTGCTCCCCTTCTCAGCCCCTCATTCCTCCCCCCAAAATGGCCCTGCTTCCTTACACCTATGGGCTCAAGTGTCCCAAGAAATCAGCTCCAAGGCCAGACTCAGCCTGGATGCAGAGTTCAGGATGTGCCCTGCTTCCATTTCCCTCTGCCTGTCGGTGAAATTAGCTTTGTATTCTCTGTTTCAGAGCTGAAGGCATGTCTAGATTTTAAATTGAATTCGTATTCTCTTTCTCATGAAGGACAGAACGTTATTAACCTCCTGGATGCAGCCCTGACTGACAAGATGTCCACGCGAGGGGACGTTTCATCCATAGCCTGTGCATATACATTGCTGCATTTCAGCCCCAGCCAGCTCCTTGACTCATCAATGTAACTCAGGAAGGTAGAAATATTAGAGTTGCATTCATATTCCAGGCCTGGTTTAAATCACCAGCATTGTGGAAAGCTCTGGATAGGTCCAAAAAAAGAAAGAAAAAAAGAAAAAAAAGAGAAAAAAAAAAAGAGGGAGGGAAAAAAAGAGTTTTCTGGTTCTAGTTTTTCACATTTTCTTTTCCCCTCTGAAAAGTGAAACCCTCCAGCTGCCCAGCATTGCACAATGGCCCAAATGCTGCGAGTTCCAGCCCTAATCCCAGCCCGCTCCGCACGCCAGGCCCAGCAGGGCTCGGCAAAGTGCCCCACTGCCACCCTGCCTCCCAAGCCCGTCCCTCCAGAAGTGTCCCTTCCTCCTGGGGTCACAGCAAGGGGCTTGTCCCCATCACCAGGCCGTGCATTTGACCTCTGACCTTGTCCAGCTGCTGTGAGAAAGGCAGGAGGACAAAGAGCAGGGTCAGCTCCCTTTGGCCATCCTGTGATTCGTGCTGCCACAGGAAGCAAAGTGAGGGCAAATCTCCAGATTTTGGCCATGTGTTGGACGTGCTTTCCATTATGGTCAGAGGAGTGCTGCCAGTGTTCCACCAGCATGCCAGGTGGGAGGAAACCAAGCCCAAATGTCTTCCCCAGCTACCAGAGGATGGATAAACTCCTTGTTCTCCTTCCGTCTCTGTAGAGGTGGCACTGCCAGGGATCTTCTGATCCATTGCAGGATCTGTCCAATCCTGGGTGCAGGTGCCAGGCATCCAAGGAAAGCCCCTGAGATCCAGGTCTGATTTTGGCGTTGTGTTTTTATCATCATTATTATTATTACTGTATCAGCGGCCCAGCCTAAGATCTCTGCCAGCATTGCCTACACTGACATAGAGAAAATTTTTTTCGGGGCTCTGGGTCTCTCCAGGAGGGATTGATAGGAAAAGAAGGCATCGTGTATTATGCCCATGTGCCAGGTGGTGAACCGGATGAAGCAGCCAAAACTCACTCCAGTGAGGGACCTGATCCTTAGCAAATAATCCTGCACCAAGTGCCATCCCCAAGTGAAGAGCAAAGAGTCGACCAAAAGTCAGTAACACCAGAGGGAAAGGATGGTCTGTGGTTAAAGATATGCGCTGAGCCTTCCAAGAGGGATGGATTTAGTTCCTCCTTTTGGCTTAATGTTCCCATGATCCTGACGTCAAACAAATCACTTCATCTTTTGCCACCTCAGTGCCCCATCTGTTAAAGCATATTTTTAGTATTTTTCTTTTTTCTCTTGCCCTTTGTCTTTTCTGTTCTGATGTCCTCAGGGCAAGGTTGTGTCTTGCTATACAAGGTCCATCAGAAGAGGGCTCTGACCTGAGTTCTTGCTGCTGAAACACAAATTTTATCTAGATCATAATGCAGTACCTGCCATGTTTATGACACTGCTTGAGAAATTCCCACTGCTATCCGTGGAAAATTTTGATTTGAAAGAAAATGTTGAGTGGTTTGTTTGCAGAAGGAGAACCCCGAGCACGGTTTCCATTTTTCCCAGAAAAATCTCTGAAGAAAGTTTACAAACCCCAGAGATTCTTGTGAAATCAAAAAAGCATTCATTAATCAGCATTGCAGAGTCAAACAAAAGACAATATCATCTGTCCCACGGGCGGATTTCCTTCCTCTCTGCAAGGAGCTGGAAACCCTTCTCTGCTGCCCAGCCTTGGTCAGGGCTCTCATTCCAGAGGAATCTTCTGCGCTTGTGTGTCAAGGAAAAATCTGTTTCCAAAAGGCGTGGAAGGTCTGTGCATCGTGCTCCTGTTTCACACAGAGCACTCCCAGCCCTGCACCGGCAGAGCCTCACAGGGTGTCTCCCACTGTTCCCCCACCTCCAGAGCTGTGCCAGGTCTGGAATGCCCACTGTGGCCTGACCCCAGCCTGTGGAAAGGATTTGTCCATCAGCACCATGCTCTGCCCCTCTCGACCCAGCCAGCCCTTCCTGCAGCTTCTCCCAGGAGCTGCTGGGGATGGAGATGGACAAATCAAGTGGTTTTCACCTTGCTTTGTCTCGCTTGAGAAGCTGAAGTTTCCCACCAGCTCAGCCAGCAGGTCCTTGGGAAGGGCTAAAGCTGCCCACGTGCAATCTTTTTCTTCCTGCATTTCTAAATCTGAAATTCCAAAGAACACTCCAGTGTGCAGATGATTAACTCGGTACTTGCAGGTGGCAAAACAGTTCAGGGAGCATCAGCCAGTCTGTCTTAAATTCAGCTACAGGACAGGATTGCTCCTTTCTCCAAGCAGAGGAGGTGGGTTTGTGCAGGAAACATGTCCACAGGTTTTCCCCACCACAGGCTAGGCTGTGGTCTTACCTGCAAACCCTGTTTCCCCCGAGGCAAGGAGCATAGCAAGGATTTGTGCTGGAGATGGTCCTGCTGTCCCCATGAGGCAGAACTTCAGAAGTGATGGGGGAGATCCAGAGCGCTTTCTCCTCCGGCTTTGTGCCCCATTTCCCCCAGGATGTGCTGCTCACACCATCACCTTGTCCCCATCCCACTCCTGGAGGGGTGTCCACCAGGCAAGGCCCCGTTTGCAAGGATTCGGGAGCTTTTTCATCACCCAGTGTCATAAAGTTCCTCAAGTCTGGGCAAGAATTTGTTCCATGTCTCCATCCTCAGGAAGCCAGAGCATCACCAGAGGAGGTCAGGGCAGATTCCCAAAAATGTGACCCATCCTCTCAGCAATGTGAGCGTAATGCAGAGCATGCCGCGGGCTCACCGGCAGCTCCGGGGGTTGCTGCCATGACTCCACGAAGTGCTGCCCTCCCCCAGGGAGAGCAATCCAAAGAGGAGGAGCCCAGTGGCGCTTCTGCTGCCCTCAGACAGCGGGGGCTCGTGGTTGTGCAATGTTTACATGAGCGCAGAGCTCACCATGGCTACACAGACCTCAGGAACAGCAGCTCCAGGCTCAGAGGAGAACAGCCCGATTTCCCTGGAGCCAGAGGAGCCTGTGCTGTCCTGGAAAAGGAGCTGAGTGCTGCAGGAAGAGCTGGAGAAGTGTCACGCACCTTTACGTTGGTGTTCTCCATCTTGGAACTACAACTTCCAAAGGGGTTGTTGGTACAACTGGAGTTTCTGCAATGGCCTCATATTTTCCCCAGATCCCTCACTCTCATCCCAGCTGTATTCAGGGAAGATGCTGAGGTGAGCATGTTCTCTGAGCTCTCTGCTTCCCAGCAGCACCAGCAGCGAGCAGAAGAGGAGGGACAGGACCTGCTGATGTGGCCACCTGCAAATGGCAGGTGCCCAGGGTTCAAACACTCTGCACAGCCCTGCAAAGGGACACTTCAATCACACAGGGTGTGCTTCGTGAATGATTTCTGTTGGAAGGGGCCTTAAAGATTATCTCATTCCAGCCCCCTGTCATGGGCAGAGACACCTTCCACCATCCCAGGCTGCTCCAAACCCCGTCCAACCTGACCTGGGACACTTCCAGGGATAAGGCAACCACAGCTTCTCTGGGCAACCTGTGCCAGTGTGGGTCCATGGTGAGCTCCTGAGTCCAGCTTGCTCTTGGCACAGTCATGTCCCACCTCCATTTTCCAGCCAAACACAGATTCATTAATATATTTTTCCCACCTGCTTATTGAGTTTCCTTTTCTCCCTTCCCATCCTCCGAGTTCCCCTCTTTGCAGTCAGCCTTGCCCAGTTTCTCTCACCAAGGTGGCACAGCAGTGATCTAGGAATGATTTAGGATGCATCCAACCACCCTGCTTACCGTCCACAGGTGACAATCTTTGAGACAGATCAGGTGGACTCCCAGCTGAGGAATGGAAAAGGAGGGTAGATCCAGGCTTTGCAAAGGATGAGCCAGAGGTGAGGCATTTGTGGTGCAGAGGGAGCCTGGAACCTACCTGGCTCCTTGTAGGATGGCGGCCTAAACAGCAACTTCTTAGGTCTGTCCTTGAATTTTCCATGCATTTCTTGATCCCATCCTTATGCCTGTCACTACATCTCCACCATTACAATGTGTTAATCCCACTGGGAATGTGGAGACATGGCTCTGTATTGATATGGTGACATGAAGAAGGTTATGGACTCATGGAGTAAGTGCTTCACAAGCCCAGTAAATGAGGGCAGATTTCCTGGTTGTCCAGGCAGACCAAGTGACACAACCAGCCATGCTTGGGCAGCTTCTGAGCCGAAAATCTATGCTGGTGCCCACAAGCTGCCCACAAGCTTTGGCATTCCAGCCAGGAAAAGGACAGAGCAAGATCCAAACTCCCCAGTCAGAGCATCACTGGTGTTCGTGCAGACAAACTCCTGAGTGATCTCGATCCAGTGGAGATTATGGGCTCGACTTGATGTAGAACAACTTCTGATGGCAAACATGGGAGTGGGGTGTGTTGGCCAGTTGGAAGTTGTTTTCTTTGGTTTGTTTGTTGTTGGGTTTTTGTTTTTTTTTGTGAAGATTTTTCTTGAAGCGTTTAGTGCTGGTACCTTTTTGAGCTCCAAATTTGGATGAATAAATGTCCTGGTGAGCAAACCCCAAATCTTTGCCAAACCACATCTTCTGAGAAGGAAGGGGATCGGCCCCTGAGACAATCCCTGGGGAGCCTTCTGGGGACAAGTTGTACATGCTGGCATCCAGAGGCCCTTTTCTCTAATTTCCCTAAACTCAAAATCTCACAGAACCTTCCGCTGTGTCATGGGGCCTCTATTTTATAGTGTTGGGAGAGGATTTGAAAGCTGATAAGACTTTTCAGGGTCTTCCAACCCCTCAGACCTGAAGGCACAGTGGTCTTCCTGATGGGCCATGACCGGAATTTTCAGGGTGCTTGGTGCACGACAGCCCGGGCTCTGGTGGTGATGGGGATGTGTGGTCATTTCCCTTCTTCCGTGTGGCATGGTCTGGGGAGAAAAAAAAGCAGCACGAAGGATTTGGAGAAGTTTTCAATGACTGAAGATCATACAGGTGAAGGGTAGAGTGCCAGAGATGGAGTTCAAAGAAAATAAAAGTTTCGTCTACGTGGCTCTTCCATGGGGAAGGGCATCACCCAGAACAGCTGTTCCTGAGACAGCATTGGAAATTTTGCTGGCTGAGGCAGCTTGAATCAGGAAGAAGGCTCATTGGGATGACTGTTCAAAGCCTCTGGACTTTTTTCACACTTAAAATGCCCAAACTAGGCTGATAAAAACCCACACAGAGTCATGGAGAGCCCTGAGTACCGTTTCATGCTGGTTATGCTGGTCACACTCTTCACCTGGCACTTGGGGCACAAAAACAAAGAAGGAAAGCACATTAGGAAAAAGAAAAAAAAAGAAAAAAAAAAAGAAAAAAAAGAAAAAAGAAGGAGAAGAAGAAGAAAAAAGTGCCATGGGGACCATGCACCACCCACATGGAGAGCTCCAGATGTTCCTAGCACCAGCCCAGCAGCCACCAGAGCCCATTAGACACTCATTAACAAGTGTAGACGTTGGCAGCAGCAAATCTGGGGGCCCGCAGTCTGCGAAAGTGCCCCTCTCTTCCCTCCCCAGCCCTTGCTTTGAAGATCCCCAACCTCCTGCTGACACACATCTTGAGGAGAAGCCTCTAAGTGAGAGGTTCCTCAGCACCACCCGGTGCACTGAGGGTACAGCCTCTGAGGATGGATGGTATCCAAATGTTTGGCAGAAATTCCAACTTTCCTTACTTTTAGGCGTATCTGTGGCTTTTTGATACTGTAAACAACTGACATAGGCATGGAAGAATAGTGTATCTGAAACAGTTTATACAAAAGAATTCCATCTGTCAGTCTGTTTACAGTTCACATGTGAAAAGGCAAAAATCTTTAAAAGGAAAACCCCGAGGGGAAAAACATTTATATATATAAATATGTGTGTATATACCCCATACAAATATATAAGATATGCTACAAATAATTGTTGAAGTGGAACAGTATCAGTGTAGATTTTCTTTTTCTCTTGAATGCAGTAATTTTTTTTTTTCCTGGTGTAAATTAAATTTTCCCAGTTTGCTTTCTAACTTATTCAAAACAGCACAAAGAAAGCAGACTGGAATTAACAGGGTGGTTTGAATTTTTTTTTTTCTTTTCCTTTTTTTTTTTTTGACAAAACACTTTCCAGTCTTAAAGTTGTCCTAAAGCTTCTTGAAACTGTGCACAAGATCATGGTATTGCAGTAAAGAAGAAATACTGCTATCACACCCTTGAGAATAACCTTGAAACCCGGCTGCTGTGTTATCTGAAAGGGGATTTTAGAAATTGCTGTGAGAGCTTTAACTTCTGCTTGGACAGACACCAAGGAAAGCCAGAAACGATCCAGGTTTCGTGTCCTTTCTCAAGGGAAAGAAAAATCCTGCATAATTATCCACCTCACTCCTAAATGCTAAAAGGCAGAACCCTGGAGACAAACATGGCAAAGGGCTGATTTTGTAATGTTTGTGCTGAGCTGAACCAAACCTGGGTAATGCAGAAGCTCATGCATAGGTGTCACACGGGTTACAGGCACAAGCAACCAGGGCTGGTTTTAGCTCTGTTTTCGCCCTCTCTGGATCCAATCCTATGTGTGCAAATTGTATTAAGATAATTTGGTGCTTAGGAGGGTGAGGGATTTGTCCCTGGCTGAGAGGATCCCTGTACAGAATCCCAGAATCCCCTGAACTGGAAGGGACCCACAGGGATCATTACCCACTGCTGGTGGCAGACACATGCCGAGGACCAGGGCTCTGGATACATCACCAGGGAGGATGTTTCAGAGACCAAACATGGATTTTCCACCTTTGGAGCATGAATTTTCCATGGACATGTGTGACAGTCTCTTTACATTACGCTCGGGGAAGCGGGGACGGCTGTGGGAAAAGGATGTTCTCACAGGAACACCCCCAAGGGCAGGACCAGCACCATTCCATGAGCACTGTGTTGATCCAAAATCCAGCAGAAGTCCCATCCTAGGCTCCCCTTGCCCTCCTGGCCTAGGTTGCTGCACATCCCAGGCCCTGCTCTAATGGCCAGGGCTGTGTTTTGCTGTCTGTTTCTTGGAGCCCCACAGACGAAGCGAGATGGGTAACAACACAAATATTTACATGTGGCAACCGTTTGTTTTAATTGCATGGGATGAAATCAAGGTTTTTCTGTTGCCCCCGCAGCAAGGGGAGGAAGTGGGGGGGTGTTTTTATGGGCATTCCAGAGCCCAGCCAGCCTTGGGAGGTGAAGGAACAACGTTGCCCACCAGCTTGACCAAACATGTGCTCCTCATATTCCTCCACCATGAAACAGCTCTTTTTTATTGTGTCTTGGCAGGGCTGTGAGCCTGCAGTCCTGGTACCATAAGATCCCACTCCTGCAAAATTCCACAGGGCCAAATTCCGCCTGTTGTGTGTCTCCCAGGGTGCAGGAACAAGTGTGGAGCAGGAAACGCACCTGTGCCCACCCTCCTGCAGATGTTACGAGCTCTGGGAGACCCTCTCCCTGCTCCGTCTCCCACAGAGGGCAGGTTCAAAGAGCAGGAGAAATAATAAATACAACGAGGTCTCTAATGGGAAGTTGTTGTCAGTGTGTTGGAGCGTTATGGGGCAGTTGGGGCTGGTGTTGGCTGTAATTTTTCCCGAGAGATTTGCCCAAGCTGAAAACCCAGGGCAGAAAAAGGTCACCTTTTTGGAATGTCGTGTTTGCCAAATCACTTCCTATCTCCTTACCCAAGCTGTGTGTGATCAAAACTGTTCAGTTGCTAAGAGACAACGAAAAATTGAAGGAAAGATGATGGGTTTTAAACATTAAGAAGACATGAAAAAAAACCCAAAATGACCAGAAAAAAAACATTTTTAGGGAAAAGTTAATCATAATTTATGTTCCATAATTTGCCAGCCTGTGCCTTATTTCACATCCTATGAAGAGCTGTGTGGAAATGATAGCACAGAATCTTCAAGACCAGAGGTATTTCTTAAAGGAAAAGGTATATTTGAGAAATATGGATATGTGTATTTTTCTCTTCCTGTTCTGGAAGATTCTGTTACAGTCTCTCAGTCTCTGGGGCCAACTCTGCTCTGATGGGGGCAGCCAAAGGCGGGGAATGGAAATTAAACTTTTAAACTCTACTTTCCATTTTTATTAGTTTCACCTGGAGAGGTAAGAAAGTGGTTTTCACCAGGGATGCCCTTCCTGACTAGAGCTACTGGAACAAGTTTGGCTTAATTTTAGGAGAAGCCTAGTTTTGGACTACCTTGTGCTGCCAGATGTGGATCCCAAATAACTTCTCTGCTGAGAAGCAGCTATGCTGCCATCCCCGAGGAGGCCTGGCCTGTGCCACCACCACGTCTGGACATTTGATGGGTCAAATGGGTGCCTTTGTGCACAAAAACTCCACCAGACTTCCCCGAGGCAACCTGGCTTCATCCAAAAGCCAGCTGGGAGCCAGTCTTGCCGCTCATTAGAGAGTGGCAGTTTTATTTGTCTTTTTAATTTATTTGGCACTTGAAGGCTCAATTCCCTTTCTTTTGCCATCCAGCCCCTGCTTGAGGGTGTCTTCTGTGCAGCTATCCCTATTTTTTAATATGGTGTCGGGAGTTGGTGATTTATGGTTCGTTTATTTTTGCTTTAACAGGAGCCCCAGAATTTCTAGGGCTTCATGGTACCGGCGTTTTAGGGAAAAGGGTCCAAGGAGGTGGTGTGGGGCCTCAATTAGTACTGCAGGACAAGAGAGAGGGATGCTCCACCCACGGTGTGGACACCCAGACAGATGCCGAGGTCAGCCTGTGAAGTATTTTGGGTGTTTATGGCTCCTGTCTGGGACTAAGAGAGAGCTTTGAAAAACCATTTGGCATGAGGCAAAGCCAATGGATGAAGGTGGATTTTTCCCTAGTCAGAATTCCCATTGAAATGGGGGGCAAAATCCCCAGAGAAAAAGAAGGCACAGACCCCCTAATCTTGGCCACACAGGGGTGTCACACTGTTGGTGCCTGTCAGATAAAACTGTGGGGCAGGACAAGCAGAGCAGGTAAAGGGAGGTTGTTTCTTTTCTTGTGGTTTAGAAACACGTTATTTAACAGCATGGAGCAGCCTTGACCAAAGGCAGATGAGACATGTAGGTAAATCCAGCTTGCCTTGCTTGCTGGCATCCTGGGATGGAGTCATCCCGCAAGGCTGTAGGTATTTAAGTGAGACACAGGAGTCGGGAGTGTGGGATCCCTTCTGAATCAACACCGGCACCTCAGCCAGTGGGTAGTTCAGGTCTGGAACGGTCAAATGGTTAGAAAATGAATAATTACCATGATCAGCCTGACTGTGCTGGTGCATCCCCCATCTTTCCATCAACAAAAACACAAACCACCTGGCCAGGAGAATTAACACCAGTGGTCTCCTCCCAGTTTTTCAGCAGTGACACCATTTCCCTTCCAGGTCTCCCATCCTTCCTTGTGGCTGCAGCAAGGTGAGAGCAGCTGAAAGCCCATGAGTCCCCCAACCCCATCTGGGGATGACCCTTGGGCAGTCCTTGGACAGAGGACATGGAGATATCCCAACAGGGACACAGAGCACGGAAGGCAGGGACTGGGTGGGAACGCCATGGACACGCAGCGTGGAAGCAGCAGCTCAGAGCCTTCAAATTTCCCTGCACAGCCGACATCCCCTCCCTCTCTGCTGTGGAGGAGCTTTGCCGTGCTGGCTGGGGATGGCGGGACACAGTTGGGACGGCCGGACACACGCACGCCTTGGTGATCTCCACAAACACAGCCGGCCGGGCCATTACATCAGCCCTGGGTGGGGTGGCCCGGCCGGAACGGCCTCCAGACAGTGCAGGATGTGACCCGCTCCGCCAGCCCGGGCTCTGCATCCCGGCATCGCACACAGACAGCCCCCGGGCTCCTGTCCCCCTCCCTCCTTCCCTCCCTCTCTTCTTTTAACCTCTTGTTTCTAAAGTGGTTTCTAAAATAAGCCCGAGTCTCGGCAGCTGCGAAAGGCGTTTGCTGTCAGAATTGGCCCCTGCGCAGTCGGACTGGATACTGCAGGCGCTTGTTTTGCGTTTTAAGCCTAAACATTCCCCCCCCCCCCCCACTCCCCCCCTTGCTTTTTGCAGTTCAACTCTTAGTTTTTAATAGTCCTTGTCATGATGGAAAGTGCCAGACTCCAGCTGTTCTTCCCAAACCTCTGGGAGAGGCCTGGTTACATCTAGTTCTCATAAATCTTGAATCCAGTTCTAGCAAGTCTTTAAGCCTGACCACTACACTGCCTGGGCAGTCTGTGATTGAAAACAGGAGCAGAGGAAGAAAAGAGGAAAGTGGGAAAATAGAGAAAAGGCTTCACACTTGTAGGCTTTTTCAGGAAAAAGGCACAGCATGTCAGTCACACTGAGATGAAAGTCAGGGTGTTCTCTACAGCCACCTTAGAAACAACTTGTGGCATCAGAGAAAAGGATGGTGGACACAGATAATTTGCAAAAACAAAGGCAAGATTTACCTGTCTTCCACAAAAAAGGGCTGGGAAAATGTTTTTGCGTCAGGAACTTTGAGGACCTGCATAAATGAGATGCAGAGATCCTAAAGCTCTCTCAAGGATCTTCAGCTGGGAAACACTGGTCTGGGCTCTGCACATCTGACTTCTGTCCGTTGTGGACTTGGCCTTTAGGGCTGAAAAAGAGCAAAAGAGAAAAAGGAAAAATAAGGCAAGCAAGAGTACACTCTCATTTAGGAAATAAGGTACCCATTAGTGTAAATCTGTCTTCCCTAGTGCTTGGTGAGCAGTGAGAGAGTTTAGTCACACAGAGCATTGGCATCTCTGAGCTGAGTTATTCCTTGAGCTGTGGAGCCCTGGAAGTCCTGTGGGATCCAGGCACTCACCATACCCTGTGATGGGCTGGAGTCACCAGCGTTGGTGGGGACCCACAAAAGGCTCCTCTTGAGTTTGAAGAAGGAGCTTGTTAAATCTGTGGATGGGATTATGTTTTAAACTCCTTCATGGTGCTCTGGGAAGCTGTTCCAGGGCTCGGCAGTCTTTACTGCAGATATGTCAAGAGGCAACAGACAATAAAAGTGTTGCTATCAGTCCTTCCCTCCCCATGGCATGGAAGAGGAAAAAAGGAACCCTACATTTCTTGGGAATAAGATAGAAAGTAGTGGGCTCCAATGACCACTTAGCAGGTAAAATATCTAGGACAGGGCTGCACTGGATTTCATACAGTGGGAAGGATTGAAACCTTGGCCAAATTCATCATCATCATCATTAATGGAAACTTTTGCTGTTTGCATCCACATGTGAGAGTTCGGGAGCCATCACAGAGAGAACCACAAGGGAAAAAAGGTACAATAAACTGAACAATAAACACACAGCCTTCAACTCTCTCTTAGCTGCTAGACGGAGATCCCTTCCAGCAAGGAACAGAGAGATCAGCCAGTAGCATTGAAACAGGCACGTGTTTGGATCATGGAAACCCAGTAACTCCGGGGAAATGTGGAAGTCAAGTGCCCTGTGATGGATGGGCGGGCAATGGCTTTTTAAGTATCTGCATTTCAAAGGAGCATAAACACCAGATCCTGCAAGTGCAGCCTTAACCTCACCTGACTCCAGGGACAGCTTTCCACTGCCTCCAGTGACTGTTGGATGGGGCCTGTCAGAGGCACAGGTTTCCACGGAGAGGCCATGCACTTCAGCAGCCACACATTTAAATACTCTTAGATGAGCCTCCTTGCTGGATTTCCCAACATCTGTGCTTCCTCGCCTTGGAAGCCATCCCCCTCTTGGATCTGGACACTCTGGAGCGTGCGGAAATGAGCGGGAGCAGCTAAGGACAGGGTTTGTGCAGTGGAGCAGAGCTCTTCTCAGCGACACGGGAGAGCACCTGCGGGTGCTCTGCGAGAGCTGCGGCCGAAATTCCCTTACTGCTGCCTCTGCGTGGATTGGGGCATCCCTCCACATGGCAGGAGGGATGTTGGGAGCCCACAGGATGAGGCAGGATTGTCTTCTTCTCTTGTCCCTTCTGCCTGCAGCCTGTGCCAGGTCTGTCTTGCCCCTTGTGGAAGAGCCAGGCTCATGCCAAAGGTGCTTTTGCTGCGTGGCTCATTTCTTACACAGACATGTTTCCAGTGCTGTTATAAAGCTTATCTCCTCCTGTTATTTCCCAATATCAAATCACAGTAAGAAAACAGATTTCCCTTTGCTGAACACAGGTAGTATTACACTGGGGAGTGTTAATGGCTTAAGCAAAGATTTTTCCACCTACAGGCGAGTGACTGATAGTTTATCCATCTGCTGCATAAAACCAATGCTTAAATCCCAGCTTTAATGGGTCATATCACCTGCGGTTTCAAAATAACTCTGGATTTTCCCCAGAAGGAAGATGCAAAATAATGAAAATTAGTACTTGGAAGTGAAAGGGATTTTTTTTTTTTTCCAGTTCAACAAACAACCGGGAGCCCATCACTTTTTCAAGTTAAATTGTCTTGAGTGATTTTGTCATAGGTCAGAGGGAGGTCAGACAAGTTAGGTTTGGTCTTTTTCCTGCGTTGTCGTCTCTCAGCAGGAGGAGGAAGTTCACTTCAGCAGGTGTCATAAACACCAATTTCCCAAAATTTCATAATCATTTAGATCTAATTACATGACACACATGGTTTTTGACTTTCCCCAGGAAGACTTTGGGGAGTGTCCACCACTAAACCAAATAAGAAGGAATTTGGAGTGGTTTTGCTGGATTCAGTGGGTTTGCAATCTTAATCCAGGAAATTCGGTTTAATTCCAGAAATTTATTTTAAGAGGCTGTGTTGCTTCAAGTCAGTTCACTTACTGCAGCATCACAGAGACAGGGAAGGAGATGACTTCTGCACTTTTTTTCAGTGTGTCCATCAGAAAAGACGCACCAATAAACTGGGTTGTGGACAGAGCGGACACTTGTGCTGCTACCTCAGTCTCTGCCTCCTACGACAGGAATTCCCCTGCTCAATAGCAATTTGACCCAAATCTAAAAGGCTGAGAGAAACTCCAGTGGTACCAACTTTGAGTTCTCAGTTTGTTTTAAGAAGGTGAAGGGTGTCAGGGAGCCAAGAATTCTCTTTTCTCTGGAGGTCACCAACGTGCCATGAGTGATAGCAGCATTCTCAGCAACAGGTACCTCTTGGTAGACTCCTCAGGACATTGTTTATGGCCTTCAGGGGTGATTAGGACTGGGTCACTTACTTAAAAATCCCATTTTAGATATTGGCTGTTGGTGTGTGTCTCTCTACACTGCACCCTCCAGAGATGCAGCAGCTCTGTGCTGGTGCCCTCTGTCCCTCTGTGGTGTTTGTCCTCGTGGCCCTCCATGGTCCCCCTCTGTTCTTCAGCCTGAGGGGACAATTCACTGCCTGCAACCCTCAGGTGGGTGCTGGTGAGTAAGTGAAGAGCAATTTGCGTTAATGGAGGGGGCACAGGGCAGGGGCACCAGATTTACTTCATCTCTGGCACCATGATTTACTTCATCTCTGGCTGCCCCTTCCGAGGGAGCTACCGCCCAGCGCAGAGAGGGAACACTGCTAATGTGGACACCACAGTTATCCTTATCTCAGCTTTCTATCTTTGCTGATCATTAAATTATCCCGCAGCCCATCACAGACGGGCCTGCAACATCCACAGCTCTATTAATGAAACTCCTGCAGCAGTAAATCCTCGGGCCTGTCTGTGGACTGTCAGTACCTCCCCTGATTTATTCCCCATTTACCCACCATTTTCTTCAGGGATAAAATGGAGAGGCCACCAGTTTTGCTCTCTCTGTGCCCCTTCAGTGGCAGCAGTGACAGCCTCGGGGAGAAGGTGCTGAGGCTCCCCACGGTTTGTGACCATTTGCCAAAACAAGAAGAAATTTAAAAGGTCCTCATGTGGAGATGCCCAAATGCAGACTGTGCTTCTCACCTTGCATCTGCGGGCCCAGACCCACCTGTCAGCCTAGAACGGTGGAAGAAACTTATTCCTGATCCTTTTTGAAGTTCACAAATCATCTTTGCCACAAACATGGCCAACACCACCATGAATTCGGGCAAGGCTGATGCAAGTGTGGCCAGTGCTACTGCAAACACATCCATGAGCACCTTCAGCAGTGCCACAGGCATGACCTCCGTGGGCACAGAGAGGCCAGGACAGCTCTCCACCTGGGCATGTGCAGCTGGGCCTCCAGGGAAATCCAGGGAGATTTCAGAGGAGCAGCTGAATGTGAGCCCAGTGTGTGCCCAGGTGGCCAAGAAAGCCAATGGCACCTGGCCTGGATCAGGAATGGTGTGGCCAAAGGATCAGGGAAGTGATTGTCCCTCTGTGCTGGGCACTGGTGATGCCACCAAGGGCTGTGCCCAGTTCTGGGCTCCTCGATGCAAGGGAGACTTTGAGGGGCTGGAGCATGTCCAAGGAAGGGAATGGAGCTGGGGAAGGGAATGGTTGAGGGAGCTGGGCAAGGGGCTGAGCCTGGAGAAAAGGAGGCTCAGGGGGGACCTTGTGGCTCTGCACAGCTCCCTGACAGGAGGGGACAGCCAGGGGGGATCAGGCTCTGCTCCCAGGGAACAAGGGACAGGACAAGGGGAAATGGCCTCAAGTTGTCCCGGGGAGGTTCAGGTTGGACATCAGGAAGAATTTTTTAACGGAAAGTGTTGTTATGCATTGGAAGGAGCTGCCCAGGGTGGTGATGGAGTTCCCCATCCCTGGAGGTGTCCAAGGAATGCCTGGATGCGGCACTCAGTGCTCTGGGCTGGTGATGAGGCGGGAATCAGTCACGGGTTGGAACTCGCTGATCCTGGAGGTCTTTTCCAACCTCGGTGATTCTGGGATTCTGTGATTAAAAGGACTGTGAAAATCAAAGAGAATTTAAGGAGGAATGGTCCTGGCCAGGTGACTCTATCCCAGAGCTCAAGATGTGCATCCTGGGCCTCTGGGGCTTCCCAAGGGAAACTTGGGAGGAGGCTGGTGCCCTGTGCTCTGGGGTCCTGACCATGGCAAGGCAGAATGGCCCCACTTTCTGCTGTTCACAACTGACTTGTCCCTGTGGGGGGAAGCTTAATTGCCTGTCTTGGCCTGGACAATACTTAAACTCATTTTCTGGACTCCAGAGGGATTGTGGTTGGCCTGTAACAGCCCCAAACACACTTTGATTCATTTTATTTCCTGGACTCCTAAAGGGATCTTTTTTTTTTTTTTTTTTTTTTTGGCCTGTTTTGGCCCCAAGCCCTGTTTGATTCACTTATTTCCTAGACTCCCAGGGGAGTGTGGTTGGCCTGCTTTGGCCCTGTCTTGCTGTCACTTTTCCATGCTGGTATGCAATGCATCTGCATGCTTTAGATTCCTCTACTGCTCGTGCTTTCACTGTAGGCCAAGGCTGGATGTATTTTGCAATATTTCGGGAAATATAAACACATTTGGTCTGTCTCCATGCATTCACCTTGCTGAGATTTTCCTGCAGCCTTTCACTGCCTCGTCGTTCCCACTACTGTTGCATGGCAAGAGGCACTATGAACTCAGCATGGCCAGCCTCTCGCTGGAGAGGGGATGTTCCCTGTGGGATTTGCAGCAGGGAGCACGTCAGGAGAGAAAGGAAAGGACGCAAAGAGGAGGCAAGGTGAAGAAGAGCTACAACCTCCGTGGCTGCTGTCCCTATTAAAGGTGATTTTGTGGTTGTGTAGCTTTGTCACCGAGCCTGGCAGCTGCTTTCCCACCACAAGGAAGCCACAGCTGTGAGGAGATGTCCCTGGCCATGCCAGTCCAGGTACCACAGGTGACACACGGGACAAGCAGAGGGACTGGCTTTGTCATCATCTCACGGGTGACTTTATTGCACAGCCACCCCTCCAGGAACTGCCACAGCTGGTGGCCCCTGCTCAGCACACACTGAGCATAAAGCATGATGCCCACCCCTGCTCTGGCACCACTGACTGCCCTGTGTTACCTTGGACCCTGAGTGGCCATGGGCTGGTCCCTCCTTGGTCTCTGTTGTGGTGGAGCACAAATCCTTCCTCTTCCCACAATCACAACTGAGCAGGAAGCTAGGATGAAGATGGCCTCCACTCCATGGAGAAAATGTGCAGAGAAAAAGTTCTTCATACTGTCTTTCCAAAAGAAAAAGAAAAAAAGAAATTTTTTTTGTGATGATTTCACTTACCTCCACTGTTTAATGGTGACTTCCCAGTCCCGAACCAGTCTGGCACTGGGAACAGTGGCAGAACAAGCTGAAGAGGTGATGGATATTGCTATTGTCCTACCTCTCCTTGAAAACCTTGGACTTCTCCAGCCATCTCCTGACCTGTGTCTGCTCACACTGAACTCAGCCTGTACCAATCTCCCTTGTCCTGGCAGAATGTGCTGCCACACACAGAATGTGAGCACTGGGAGAAAAACATCTGGAGGTCTGGCTTCCCAGTTAGAAGCCCTGCTCTGCTTTGGAGAACCTGTGGCAGTGTCCAATGCCCATATCTGTAACTCTACAATAGCACTTTGCTCTTTACTCCTGAAATTTCAAAGGAATTTGTCAGAATATCAATAGGTTTGCTCCCCAGAAAAGTCCTGAAGTGTGAAGCTGCCTGGGGCAGAGTCCCAGGCCAGACCCATGCCCTCCAGAGCACGTGAGAATAAGATCTTGCTTTCAGTAACAGTGTTGTCCCAGCACTGCAACAACAGACCTATTTTATTTCTTTTATAATTTACAAATATCACCACAGTGCAAACTCATTCCATATCCCGCCAGAACAGCATTGCTTTCCATATAGACTGACTGGAGATAAATGTTTCATCACAGAATTTATTGTTTGCAGAGCTTACTCATTTGCTGTGCAACTCCTTTTTATCAAGATCTCATTTCAGAGCCCAAGCAAGAAAGAAATCCAATAAATCCAAGAGCCTGTTAATGCTGTGAGGAGAAAGCAGCTCTTTACTGAGTGAGCAAGTTTCATTGTCCAATTGTCCCAGGAAATTTAAAGCAGAATGTGTTTTTGACAGCTTCGTTAATGGGACTTTTTCTTTTTTTTCCCCTTGCCAGAAATTCAGCCATAATTGAGACATAGTGTTGGACTTCAAATGCTTCCCTGAAACTGGAATAGAGGACTTGATGAAGCATGTAATATGGCATAACCTCCCAATTATTCACACGTTTAGATAACCATAATCACACAACGCCCATCACAGCCAGGAGGTTATTCCAGGCAGATATTGGCAGGGGCTAATGGACAGCATATTGAGAGGGCAAGGAGGCTTTGGGAGGAAACATTAATCAAAATATGGTAGCAAAGTCATCAATCACAGCTTAACAAAGCTGTCACTCACCGCTCCAGTCCCAGGACCTCGATCAACTCAAAGTTCAACTCATCAGTGTCCAAGAAGCAGAACTCAGCAAGGGAGAAGGGCATTGCCTCAGTGTGGCTGTCCCCAGGACACCCAGCCCTTGGCAGCGTGGCTTCTCCAGGGAAGGAGCAAGAGAAATCATCGCCAGGATTTGTAATAAGTGAGTTGTGTATTTTTCAGTCAAACGATGTCGCTTTTGATTATCACTATTTGATGTTTTCTTGCTCTGGGTTTGAGAAATGCAACTGCATTCTGCAATTGGAAATTATTCCAAGCAGGAGCTTTTCTAACTGCTTGCTGAGACACCCATAGCAAATTGTGACATGTGGGAAATGTACAGCAGGAGCACTGCAAGCAGAGGAGAGGTTGTGACTATTCCCATTTCCCAGGGACAATTAGATCTTGTCTGGGATGCAGTGTCCAGGTTTGTGTCCCCAGCACAAGCAAAAAATGCCAACAAACTGGGCTGAGTTTAGCCGATGGCCACCATGATGGGCTGGGTGGTCCTACAGGGGGGTGCAGAAGGATCAGATCTTGTTCAGCCTGGGAAGTGGAAGTTCATAAGGGAACTTAAAACCTACAGTGAAAAACCGGAGGTTTTCTAGAGGTGACTAAAAAAGCCCTGAGCAAACTGATCTGACTTCAGTTCTGACCCTGAGTTCAAAACTTGCCAAGTCCCTCCCAGAATGAACAGTTTTGCATTTCTGTGGCTGAAGGAAAAATGCTCTGTTCTCCACACTTTACGGAGGTGGAACATGGGAAAAGTGTTCAAATAGCAGCACAGAGGACTGAACTTTGGGGTCAGGACATGCAACACCTTTGCCCAAGACCTGGCTGGGAGGTTGCATCTTATCTCATTCATGGGCTCCAGGGCATCTGGGAGTGCTGCTGCCTTTGCCCAGGTACCTTCCCCAGCTTTTTAGTCAATCCCTCAGCCTAGATTAAGGCTGGCCAGCACTGGTCCTGACACTGCTGCTGCACGAAGGCAATTCTCCTGAGAGAAGATATTTCGCCCTTCACCTTTTGCCACAAACATTTTGTGCAGAGTCACAGAATCACAGAATATTCTGAGTTGGAAGGGACCCACAAGGATCAGTGAGTCCAGCTCTCAGCCCTGCACAGGACACCCCAGGAGTCACTGTGTGAGTCCACACAGCTTCATTCCAAACAGGGCTTTCTTATCATCTGCTCTTCTTCTTCTAGGCCCTGCCTCTTGCATTGTTTTACCTAAGCTCGCTCTCTGTTTTGTCGTGTTTTGTACCCACCATCCTGCCAATTTCAGCTGTTAGGGGGTACCTCTGTCCAGGCCCTCCCCCAGGGCACAGCTGCAGAGCAGTGCAGGAGTGGGGCTTTTCTTTCATCCTCCAGAGCTGGCTTCAGTCTGCACTCTGTGCATCAAAGGGCAGGAGGTGAGAGGTCTCTGAGTGCCTGAGGAATGAGGGAGCTGCTGCAAATGAGTTCCTGAAGACTCAAACTTTCTGTGCCCTCCTTGCACCGTCCCGTGTTGGCCGAGACACTGCTTTTTGACAGCCCCGGAGCACATGGAAACCTTGATCCACCCAACACATTATGCTTAAAAACTTCATGCTTTGGGTGCATAAAGTTTTCCACATAAACAGGTGGGAGTCTGGCATGGCCGGCACGGTTCGAGGCCAGTGCATGGTGTTTTTAACACTGCGCGGAAAACTTTTGGGTGCTGGCTGTCTTGTGAGGGGTCAAGTGAGTCACTATTTTCTTTGGCTTTTCCCTGGCCAGGGTGTCCCTAAGAGGTTTGTACGAGGTTTCCCTCGCTCCTCTGGCAGAGCTGAGGAACTCCCTCCTGATGCTGCTGTGCAAAGGTGATGAGGGACATTCCCAGGGGAGGGCGGGGGGGACTTCAGAAGTGCCAGTCTCCTCTGGAGGAAGGACCAGGAGCAGAAAATTTGCCATCATGGTTGGTTTGGTCTGTCACCAAATTGCCAAGGTACGGTGTCACCTATTTCTTAGAAACTGGGACCCTCAGTGGTACTTGAGTGGCTCTAAAAGAGAAACCCTAGAGGATGGTGGGTCTGTACCTGTCTTGGCTGGGCTGAAGGGTGGCTTTTAAGAAGTGAGACATCATTGCTGACACATGATGGAAAAAAAAAACAAAACCTTTTTTTTTTTTGTATCCCACTTCAGCCATATGTCTTGTGCGCTGCAAGGTGTCCTCCCCCAAAAGAAGGTAAACCCAAAATCTCCTGAGGGGAGGCTGCACATAATTCCATTTTCTTGCAGGACGGACAGGTGACTTCAGGGCTTTCTCTGGCTCCTGCGTTGGTTTTGCTTGTACCTGTCAGCCTGTGGTGAGAGGAAAGCTGCCTGAGGAACTCTGGAGACAGAGAGCCTGCAGTTGGTGACATTGCCATGAGGAACAGTCTTTTTTTAGCTGAGGTTTTGTGTTCAGGTAGAGAGGGAACCTCACATGAGATGGTCACATTTAGCTCCAGAAAAACGGAAGCCCTTGAAGGCACTCCAGAAAGGAGCAATAACGATATGGGGCACATCACCCACAGGGAAAGGTGGAAAACCCCTGGGTCATTTGCAAGTCCAAGTGCCTAAATCTCTCACTGGGGCTGCCATGAGTGGGTTGAACATGGCCCGGAGCCTGCTTTGTGCTGTGGCTGCATGGGAGCTGCCGGGATTCCGGCTGGACGTGGAGCTTTCCCGGTGGCCTGGAGCCAAGAGGCACTCAGTGTGCCCAGAGAAGGATGCAGTGAAGGCTTTCCAGCCCAAGCCTTGCCAGGTTGTGTGGCCAGCAGCATCCAAGGGAGGGACGTGGTCATGATCCCATTCGGTCTCCTTGAACCTCCCTGGGCCAAAGGGACAGATACCACTGGCAGCCAGGTCAAGTGGGGACAGCTTTTACCAGGAGCCAAAGCTCCTCCTTACACCTTCTTGAGTGGAAATGAGACTGTTCTCCCACCACACCCACGAGGGGAAGGGAGGGGACAGGGTGGGGAATCGTTATTTTAGTCATTAGCTGATGGGGAATTTACCAAGGAAGACTGACCTCAAAATCCCACGGTTTTCTTGTTGTAGAAGTAGCCAGCGTGAGGAGAATGTCACGTACTCCAGGACTGGGACAGAGAGGAGAAATCCCTCTGCTTTGGAGATTCTGCCAGGATGAGCTCCCATGTCCCATAAACAGTTTGTGTTCCCACTCTCTGGACTTCTTTTTCTCCTCATCACCTGCAGGCCTTGGCTGAATTCTGTCACGATGGCTGATGGACCTAAATCATCTCCCTTGTGGAAAGAAACCAAACCTGGCCAGGAGGCTGCATCACAACCTCAGGGGTGCAAAAGCAGAGTGCTTGCAAACCCATTTTTTGGGGGTGACCTCCCCATTTCTTAGCAACAGTAGGCATTAGACCCTTGAACCTCAAACCTGTGCTTGGAAACGATGCTCACAAGTACTTTTGCTTAGAACTTACTTTGGGCCTGAAGAATCTTCCACCCAAAGCGTTTTTATTTGGTGCATTACAGGCGGTGGCCATGGAAAGCCCTTTTGCCCATCTGGTGGCAGACTGGGGACACGTCCCATCCAACCTGCAGCACAGGCCACCAGTGCCCAACGCTCCTTCTGTTTGTTGACCCATCCCAGAGGAGTCACGTGAGTGGTTCCTGCTCTGTTATTGTTCCAGGGCTCATGATGGAGTGTAGCATTACATGAAACCTGGGCTGTTTATTTAAACAGAGAGGGTCCCACCAGGGTCACAAAGTGACGTCGCGTTTCCCACCCGCATGACGGAGCTGTGGGGAGACCAGAGGGGATTGTGTTTGGGATGCTTTCATATCCCGCACAGTAGGCAGAGAGGGAAAGCTGATTTCAAGGGGGTTATTTAGAAAGAACAAAGTCGAGCCATTCTCCTTACATCAGGCCCATCTTGGGAAAACGACTCCTGATGGTATAAGCTGCAGATCAAGGCACTTAGATGGAGAAAGTGAATGTGAAAAGCTATTAAAACCCTTTCAAAATCTGTCATAAAATAGTCATAAAAAGCTTTTGGCCAACATTCTAGCTCACACACTGATCTAGAGTCTTGGAGGTCACATGTACAAGCTGTTTTACCCCAAAGGAGGATCTGCTCCATCTCCTGACCTCAGCATTAAATGATGAATTTCCTTTCCCAAAGCACCCTCAGAGGAAGCCTTGAGCTGTGCAAGACACATGAAAAAGGCGGCCAAACATGGATCATAGATTCATAAGGGTAGGAAAAGGATCTCTGAGGTCATTGAGTCCAAAGAGTTAAAGCAGCACTGCCAAGCCTGCCACTAAACCGTGCCAGTAACCTGGTCTTGCATGGCAAGCTGGGATCCCAAAGCAGAGCGTTTGCCCTCGGAATCAGATGGTGGAGATTCACTGGAGCGTTCCCATTGCAGTGCAGGGCTGTGTCCCAGTGACAGAGACACTCCAGCTCCTCCTTGGGTGAACCCACCACTGCATCCAATCCACACCTGTGTCCTGCCACACTCCCTGTACATGGAAGACTTCTCAAGTAACACCACAAAAAAAGGCATAGAAAAAAATTCTTCCCTGTGAGGGTGGTGAGGCCCTGGCACAGGGTGCCCAGAGAAGCTGCGGCTGCCTCATCCCTGGAAGTGTTCCAGGCCAGGTTGGATGAGGCTTGGAGCAACCTGGGATAGTGGAAGTTGTCCCTGACCATGGCAGGGGGTTAGAATTAGATGAGCTTTAATGTCCCTTTCCAAACCAAACCATTCCATGATTCTGTATGTCCAAGAGAAGGAAATGTTCATCAGCAGGTGGCCATGGGCCAGACCTTGAGCACGATCCTATCTGAGGCTCTGCCTTGGATGGGCTTGAGCTTGTATGCAATGACTCCCGATCCCTGTGTCTCCCTCACCCCTTGCCCTGCCGTGGATGTTTTTGGAGCAGCCTTTCCCTGGCTGGGTGTTTGTACAGTGACTTGCATAACTAGAGGATGATGATTTTAGCTCAGGGCTCTCAGTCCCACGATACAGCCCGTGGTAATTGAATGCAGCAAGTGCTGTGACAGAAACCAAACAGGAGCGTAAAAAGGAGAGCTGCCTGTTCAAGCAGGAAGGAAAAGCCTCCCGATTTTCTTGTCATGAAGTTTGTCCTGGGTTTGCACAGAGGAAAGGCAGAGAAGGGTGACCTGTCAGCAGAGGTTACGTTGCTGGCTCATGCAGGGAGGGCAGAACTCTGCTTTGTGTGTGTCTGGGTTCAACAAGCGAATAAAGCAAAGATCTCTTTAAAGATACCAAGCCCAAGCACACCACAGCTGGGAAGCACACATGAGCAATAGCTTTCACATGCTAACAAATAAAAGAGCCTTGCAAAACAGATGCTGAGGTTTGTGGGGCTGGCACAGGCTCGCTGCTGGCAGGGAGTTAACTCACAGAAAGCTGAAAGGTTCAGCGATGGAAGAGTATCCAGAGACTGTTTGTTCATAAACACAGCTGAGGGCCAGCAACCTGCTTTATCCCCTGCCCAAGCTGCACTGCCCCAGTCATTCCTTGCAGGGTTCCTGCAGGAGAGAAGGCAGATATGCAATTCTTCTGCAGCCCACGCTCTAGAGAAATAATTAAACAGTTTTTCTTAACCTCTTGAACTTTTCATTTATTATTGCCATCCATTATGTCTACCTTCTCAAATAGCAGGATCCTGAAAGCCAGCTCCAGGGGTCAAGGGTTTATTGTTTAATGGAGATAGAACATTCTGTAAATTGCACAAAGTCACAATGTTTAGAAGAGAAGCTTCTGGTGTACTGAATCTTTTCAATTTAACAAACAGTGAGCTTTGACATATGTTCTTCCTCCATAGCAGGAAATTTGGGATAAGTGCAGTACTGGCATGGACATGTTACCAAATCCTTCCTGTAAACCAAATGACATCTGCATTCAAATAAAAACATTCCTTGCACCAAATACCAGGAAATACTAAAAGTATCACTATTCTTCTAAGGTCATGCTAAAATGAAGTTTTTGGCTTTCAGAACACAAAGTAAGTTTGTACAGGGCCAAGACGTTTTGTTCAACACACATTTGCTGTTACAAATCCCAAGAGACATCCTTCTGGGTCAAATATGTGCATGTGTCTGTAGAATTTTGCAAGCATTTAATCTTCTTCGTATGAAAAAAGAATAAATATTTTAGGAGCGTGGACTTACATTAACAAATATTGCCGTTGCCTTTGTTTTTACTAGTGCTCTGCTTTTCAAAGGCAGAAAAAAAAAAAAGATTTGCTTAAAACAAAGCAAGCATCCTCAAATTGCACCATGCCAAAATAATCAAGGGAATAAATACCTGGGATTTACAAAATATGAATATTCTTCGGTAAATAAACTGGAGCAGGAGCAGGCAGGGAGAGGAGGCTGCTGCAGTGATGGGGAGGAAGTGCTGAGTGTAAACACTTTCATCTCGTAGATGGTAAATCAAGAACATTTAAAGAAAATAAATGTGCACAGAGCAGATTATTCCTTCTCATGTTACTTTCGGGGGATTTTACTGCTGATAGTTAACGCCACATAAAACCTTTGGAATATTATGCCAGCAGATGAAAAACTACAATGGCAGAGAGAGTTTCCCATGGATAATTAGCATAAATATCTGCTTAAAGCTGAGTAATTTGTTCACTGTACAGGATGTACCTCAGCAGTTTTATGAGCACAAAAACACAGGGAATGTTTTGAATGACTTACACTTGAAATAGTGCAGGCAGATACCAGGGACTGTTCAGAGACTGCCACACAAAAAAAGTCTGCTCTGAGTGAATGAATGCCCCTTCCCACCAAGCTCAGGGCCAGACATCCCTAGGAGGCTTCACCCAGACACGTCCCTACAGCTTCCCACTCAAAGGAACATTTTCGTTTAATGGGAGGACCAGAGGATCCAGACTTTGGAAATGGAAAAGAAAAAAAAAATTTAAAAAAAAAAAAAAAAGAGAGGGAATGAGAGGAAAAAATGAAAATAGAGGGGAAAAAATAAAATAAAAATCAGCATTTTCCAATGTTCTAATTGAAAAAAAACCTAAAAACCCAATCCAGCACTGTTTCCAAAACGGTGATTATTTCCAAAAGGTCGTTTGGAAAAAAGGTAATTTCTTTTAGCGGATACTCTGTTCGACAAATGTGGCTTGAAGAAGCTTCTGGGAAGGTGGCACTGGGTCAGGGGAAGGTCCAGCAGTGTCCCCAGGTGTTGGTCACTCCCATCTCCAGCACTCTTTCAGGTTTTCTCAGAGCACCCCTCTCCTCCAGGGCCAGAAGCTGGGGGTTGTATGCTCTGTGTTTCCACTGGCACCTCCAACCTCCCCTGCTCCTGCCAAGGCAAAATAGAGAGAGTGAAAGGAGCAAAAATACTCCGTGGGAACAACCTGGAGGGGAGGTGATGGATGGTCCTGTAAACCTAATGCAGTCCAAGACCTGGAAAACACCCTGAAAAGGATCTGATGATTAAATTGTGAGTGGAAGAAAACCCAGCCTTACAGGCCACGGGACAGTCCAGCTGAAAAGACTCAAATATTCAGATTTTAATGGTGACCCCAACCCACTAAGAAGGCTGCTAATTTCGGTAGATTCCCCACCTGGCCTTTAATTCGCCTGTGATGCTCCCAGGTTCAGCTGTTCTTTTTTCTGAGTGGTATCCCTGCCCTGGAATATCCCAGGCAGGGCAGAAGCAATTCCACGGCATCCAGAGAGAGCTGAGGCAATCAGGAAGGAATATACCCTGGCCTCATACAGCATTCACTGATTTGCACTGGCCCCAGCTGCTGCTGAACTCACCAGGGCCTTTACATTCTTCTGATACCTGTGCAAGGCTGGGCTGTGATCCTTGTGGTTTCCATCCTGGCAAGACCTGAGGGAGGGGAACTGTATGTGCACTAATGAGGAAAAAAAACCCCACTTCTGATCTCAAGGTCGTAGTTTTCATTTACCTTTAATTATTTTCTTTTTAAATTTTTGCTGTAATCCAAGCAGTGGGAAATTAGAACTGCCCAGCGTTGGCAGTAGCACTGGTCCCTTCACTGCTGATTCGGACTTGTCTATTAATCTTTTGGAGAAAATTGATAAGGATGTGGGTTGGCACCTTTGGGATCCCAGGTGGGGAACCCTCAGGGGTGGATCAGAGCTCAGCAGTGGTTGCTCACCTGGCTGCAAATCCCCTCAGTGCCCCAGTCCACCCACACAAGTGTCCCAGCTCCTGGCTGGTTTTGCTCCATTTGTTATCCCAACAAAAGTCTCCCTCTAGCTTGGATGCAGCAAAAGGTGTTGCTGGAAGCCGGGGCTGGCCCCACACAGTTGCCCACGTGCTTCAGCCCCAATGGAGCAGCTCAGCTTCCCGGGAAAACCCCCATCCAGGATGCAATCCTGAGGCACTGCTGGAGGCAATCATCCCCCTGCTGAGCTAAACCCCAGCCCTGGGCTGCAGCTTTCCTTCCAAGTGAGAGCTTGGAGTTGCTATTCAGACCTTATATTTAGAAAAATGTGGGAAAAGAACTAGATCCATTTCAGGGTTTGTATTTTTGTTGGCAGGATATCTGGTATCATTATGGAGAGCAAACCCAGGGTTTTTCTTTTCTTTTGCTTTTTTTTTTTCTCTTTTAATTTTTTTTTTTCAAAGTATGCATTTTCTTGCCAGAATCATATAGAAGAAGTGGGATCTGATGAGGGGAATTTGTGGCTGAGAAGCCTGAGGGAGCAGCAAAATCATTTCATCATCACATCTTTCGCATGCACAGATGTGTGGGTCGCAGGGCTGGGAGCACTCCAGAGGTCTCCTCCTCCATCCTCCTGCCCCGTGGCAGAACCAGCTCAACCTGGTGATGGAGACACCACATCCTCCCCAGGTACTCCCATCCTGACTTTTTTTATCTTGCCTGTTAGAAAGTTCCTTGGGTTTGCTGCAAGGTACCTCCAGGATGGTTTTTCCTGGCCGGAAAAATTTTTTCAGACCTTTTCAACGATGGATGCGAGGACAGATTATTCCCTCCCTTCGCTGCCATGTGTGACCCCAGGCAGCTGAAGGGAGGGTCGGGAACTCCTGAAGGGTTTGCAGAGCAAACCAAGCCTGCCTGAGCCCTCTGAGTGGGGCAGCGAGGTGTGATTCATTCTGAGGGCTGATTTTTGCAGCAGTCTGGTGCTTCATACGTTCTCAGCAGAGCAGGGGATGTCACCAACAGCACATTTAGGGACAAACCCCTGGCAGGCGCTCTGACACACGTCCTCTGGCAGACACACTTGCGTGTCACTCTTGAGGACATCTGCTCTGCCAGAAGTCGTGGCAGGGCTCTGGCAGATGGGTCAGAGGACGGCGGGGATGGAAAAACATGACGATCCCGAGAAAACCACACCCGCCCTTTTCCTCTCTTAAAGAATTCACAAAATCGCCACCAAAACACAGGCCCACGGGCTTAAAAAGCAGACAGGGAAACTCTGGGAAAAGCCTCCAGCAACAGGGACACGTCATGTGCTGCCTGCTCAGCTGTCAAGTTAAGGACTTGTCCTGCTATCGCTCAGTCCTCAGAAGGTCAACGATTGGATTTGCTTATCTCCCAAAGGCACTTTACTCTGGTTAATTGGCACCCCTGGTGACAGGGTCGGATTGATGGGTTCCCATCAGGCCTTCCACAGCCATCCTGGCAGGACAAAGGTTCTCCTCACCCCTGCCTACTTGTATTTTACCGTTTCCCATAGAAGTACACGAGAAGAACTCACTCATGGGGAATGGATGGGTGGAAAGGCACGAATGTCAAGGCTGAATGCTGTGAGAGGAGGGTGGGAGAGTGGCCTCAAGCTTTTCTGTTCATTTGTCTGTCCCTGGATCCCACTGTGCTGCCTGGAGATTGGGCTCATGGCCTCGTCCTGGCACTCTAACCCTGTGACCAGAACAGTATTTGTTCCTTTTAGGCGGCACTTTGTCACTTGAAGGCAGCTCAAGTGCCTCCATGGGGTACTTCTCTGTGGAGCACAGATGAATTGAGTCTCCTCTAGGGTGATCAAGGCCACATCTCCAGGCCTGATGCCTTTCTCCTGCAGTGTGGAGGCGTTGGGACCAGAAGGAGGCATCAAAGCAGTCTCTCCAAACCTCATTTCCCTATTTGCATCTCCTGTTGAGCTGAAGGAAAGGCTCCTCTGGACACTTCCCCTCTCCAGAGAAAGCCTCTTTCTAGCGGTGGTCCCTGAAAAGAACCAGGTGTTACCTTTTAGTTCCCTATTGGCTCTAATCTCCTTCCTTCCTTGATCCCAACTGTACTTAAAAGAAACCCCATATCTATTTAGCTCCTCTTGGATGTTTCTCAGGGAAGGCTCAGCTATTTCTACCTCCTTTTTGATTTCCCAAGGCTCATGCCCAATGGCATGGCAGGAGGAAAACAAGCCTTAACCCCTCCAAGGGCTGAGGACAGGTTTCTGCAGAGGGGATTTGGTGAGTAAAATTGCTGTGCTGTGCTATCCTATGACACCATTGGGGTGGACAATCCCAACAGCCTCAAGGGCTCTTCTTTGTCCTCTAAAAGCCAAACTTCCAATGTCTGCCCAAAGCTTTCCCTTGTTTCCACAAACATCTTCACTTTTGCAGTCTCAAAATCTGTTGTTTTCTGGGTAGGGCCAGTGGGGCCATAACTTGTACCCACTTGGCAAGAGTTCCTCAGACTTGGGACAAATCCCATGCTCATTCCTCTTCCATGCTCATTCTGGCTTGCAGAGCCACCATTCCATGCCTGAGCCCTGAAATCCCAAGCCCACAGCTCACACATGGTGTTGGTGACCAGGATCCGCCATCTGTGCCGGCAGAGTGCCGCAAATCCGGAGTCAGAGCCTTGTTTTAAGCAAACAGAAATGTGCAGGACATACCAGACTCCTCGCTGGAAATCAGAGCCATATTCTTCCAAACCCTGACCCTTTGTTCAGACGCCCTTTGGAGACCTCCCGCAAATACCTCACTCGGACTTCCAGATGCAAGAAATTAATTTTATTTTTTTAATTCTGTGCCACAAATCCTTAATTTTGGAATGTGCACTTTTCCTGTGCGGTCCCTGGCTCCTAGAGACTACAAATACATGTGAAATTGCAACAGACGTTGATAACAAAAGTTTGAGGGTAACCCAACAGCTTTTCAAAGCCTTCTCTAGATAATTTATCCTAGACTGGCGAGTAGCCACAAACTCCATGGTGGGGAAGGAGGCTGCTTTTGATTTAGCTGATGTTTAGGTGTGAATGAGGAGGAAAGATATACGATTAATCACTGGAAGCAGGGAGATGGTATTATTTTGATTCATACTTGACGAGTTTTCTAGGAATGCTGAACTCGAGTAGAAGTGCATGGCGGACCCAGCTGTTCAAACAGTGTGATTAATTAAACTGATTCCATGTGAAAAACAACACTGACTCTCGCTCTCAAATTGCAAATCATTTTCAATATATTGGGGAAGGGCCAGCCTGAGTTTTTATTAATTGCTCTGGAGGTGATGAATCAGGGTTGTCTACAGAGACCCACACAGGCGCACATTCCTGAGGACGTACGTGATGGTGGGCTGGTTTCTCAGCTGCTTGGAGCAGCAAGAGTTGCTTTCCCGGAGATGCTGCCACTTGCACACGAGGCAGGGATGAATCCCCGGCATGCACAAGTTTGGATGAGCCTTCACCTCCCAACCCTGCTCCGAGAGAGTTGCAAAACTGCAATGGAGCCGGCGCTTGTGCGTCGACCAGCGCTAATAATAAACCCTCCTCTCCCCTCGTTCACCTGCCAAACCACGGCTCTCTCAAAATATCAGCACGCTGAGAGCGGGCCGTGCACTGTATGATTTGCCCAAGACCACACAGGAAGCCTGTGGCCAAGCTGGAAACTGAGCCCAAGGCTCCCAGCTCCAGGACTGGGGCTTGGCTGCCCATCCTGGGACCCTTCCCCACGCAGTGCTGGCGCAACACAGGGAGATGGGTTGGACAGAAGCACCTTGCCTGCACGTATTTAAACACAGCTTGGTGTTGGGACGCCCCTGCAGCAGGTGCTCAGCGGGATTTATGCAACTCCAGGTGAACATGCTGGGGACTCAGCCCCGTGAAAAGGTCCGGAAAAATCCTGCCCTGCAGTGGAGGCTTTTGATTTATATTTTCTCTGCCAGCTTGTCTGTTTTACTCATGCTGCTGACAAGGAGAGGGATATTTGATCCGTGCTGAGGGGCAGATGTTGAGCACCGCAGAGCAGGAGGCAGGGCTGCTCCTCAGGTGTAAACCTTCTGATGGCCATAAAACGACTTACAGGGGGGTGGGAGGGAAAGAAATAGATTAATCTGCCTGGTGCTCACAGATGTGGAAAAATACCCTTGAAACAGCTCGACTGGATGTTTGTCACCGCAGCTGCCACAGAGGGAGAGTGACAGCCCAGCAGCAAGTGCACCTTTCAACTCCACCAAATCCCGCAGGGCAGCCCCGGTACCAGGCAGTGACCCTGTACTAACTGCTTTCAAATGTAACATTTGAAATACCTCGCAAATGCACATCTGCGCCAAGGTTTCCACCCTGAGCCTGGTGGGGAGGCTCTGAAAGCTTATTGCAAGCACCTGTCTGGTCTTCAGAAGCATTGATCTCCTACTGAGGTCAACAAGAGGAATTAGAGGGGCTGGCGGTTGCCGCTTTTTCTGCAAAACCCTGATCGCGATCCCAAAATTCGCTACCCAGGGAGCCCTGTTCTGACCCCTCGTGTTTGATCCCAGCAGGAGAAGTCATGTGCGTTGAGATGTGTCCCAGACACCTCACGTTGGTAGAGCCCATGTGGCTCCAACCAGCCTTCCTCAGGGCACGGCAGTTGGCTGGCTCCTGGAAAATATTGCTTTGACCACCCTCTTCAGACCTTGCAGGCTGCTGTTTCTCCAAAACAGCTGAGTGATAGTTAAAAAATGCTTGCCCTCTTTCCCCTCTCTCTGAAAGGAATGGGAGTCTCTACGGACCCATTTATATTGCTGGCTCAACTGAAGTTAATAGGAATATTCCCCTTCTTCTCCACAGGGGCCACATTTTTCCCTCGGGAGATCTGCAGGGCCATTTACTAATTTCACAGACATCTCAGCAATTCCCCCTTGTCAACCTGAGCTTCTTAGAAACGGAGAATGTGATCCCCCTCTGTCTCTGGGTGATTGTGACGCCCTTGCCTTCCTGCTCGTGCTGCTCTAAACAACACATTTTCTGAGCACACTGTGTTTGTCTGAAAATACACCAGGAGGGCTGCCCAATTTGGAAATGACTTGAATTACAAAAAAAGCACAGCTGTCTTTAACAGCTCTCGAAGCTCATGCAACTAGTCTGCAATTTATTGACTAGGATTAGATGCTTATTGTCTATGACACTTTAAATACCATTACATTGAAGTTTATACAAGAAAGTCCAAGTTTTCAAACTGGAATCTTAGCAATAACAGCTGGACCATTTGTTTATATGATAGACAGAAAAGAATGACTTCTGTAATCTGTGTATTTGGCTTTAGGATTTTCTACGACGTGGGGAGACAGAAACCTACCCCATCCCTAACTGAGGATTGTGAGACAGAGCTGAGCAGCGCTGGCTAATTTGTCCCTGATGTTGAGACTGCAGCCAAAGCTGGGGTTGAGTCCTTCCCTCACACCTGACGGAGAAGCACTTGAAACCCTCTAGCCCACCTCTGACAGGCAGGGCTAAGTCTCCCGTCTCTCTCCCCCAGGCTGCTCACATTCCGCATTTTGTTTCTAGCATGAAAGACTTTGTTTTAAATCATAATAGTAACCAGGCTGTAATCACATTATAGCACACATGGAGAACTCGCAAAAAGTCATGTGCTTTGGATTTGACATTCTGATTTATGGTTGTGCGCTCCAGTTACACAGCTGCAATCTCATTTTCGACAAAGATGTTTTCTATTTTTCTATTACTTTGCTTCACCCTGTCTTTATGTCGAAGAAAATGAAAGCCACCAGGTGAAGCCGGCACAAGAGGACAAATGTTTGCATGTTCTGGATCAAAACCATGATCACATATTTTATGCTCTCCTTTCATAAACAGCTTTCTGTGGGCACATGTGGAGGGGGTGTAGATTCTTCATTTTGAGCCATTTGAAGTTTAAAAAAAAAAAAATTCCAGACTTTTATTTATTCAGAAACTAGATCAGCCTATGAAATTCACATCCCAGCCACTTGATCACGGTGACTTCACCGAAGAGGGAAGAGGTTGCAGAATTACTCCTCAGACAGTTGAACAGCCTCTCTGCTTGCTGGGACCCAAAGCTACTCCTTGAGTAATTTTTAACTCCTGAGCAAAGCCTTCCCCTGCTCAGTTAATTGTAGATTGCCGTCATCAGCCCTTCCCTCTGTCAGTAACCCATTGGCTTTGCATTCCTAGGAAGAGTAGCAGCATTCCAGCTTAATTAAAAAAGTGAGCACTTTTGCAGTAAATTGCATTAACGTTGGAAAGGGGCCAGAGCTTATGTTTTACATGAACCTCTCTTGTCTAGAGCGGAGTAAAGAAAAGAAAATGTCATCAACATTCTTTTCACAATTTAAACACTGATGAGCTATCTTTAGGGCCAACGTTGGCTGAGCATTACAGAGAGCACGAAACCACCACTGAGTCCCTCACCAGGGGTAAATTACGCGTTGCAAACTCATAAACCTTCAAGTGTGGCGTAAAATTTTACTCAGGCCATCATTTTCAGTATGGCTTAGGAAGGGCCTAGATGGAAAACATATTTCTGGTGGTTCTAGAGCATGTGTTAAGGGGCTGAAAACACACGTCAGTGGAGCTTCCATGGGTCAGACATTGGCCATGAATCCTCACTGCAGCAAGGCTTTGACTATAGAGCCCCTGGGCCAAGTAGCCCCTTGGTCTCAACAATAAATTATTTTATCTGCTCTATAAATCCTGTAGGCTCTAAATGAGGGAATTTTCTGTCTTCAGGACAGTGCTACTCTAAGTTAACCACTGAACACTGAGCTGTGACTCAGTAGAGTTGAGCCTCGAAATGGAGAGTCGGGGTGTTGGAAACGGCCCATGGAAGGAAAACTCCAGAAATTCTGTGTGCGTCAAAAGGACCAGAATTTTTTAAAAAATCACTTTTTTTCCCCCTAGACCAGATGTTCCCAAATATCAGGGACTTAGTTCAACCACAGCCCTCAGGTGCTTCTGCAGGGACAGGTATCAGTGAAGCTGAGAGGAGACACTGCCCTGAGCCACAGACTGAAAGGGCCTTGGTGACAGGCTGGCCTGCTGCTCAGCTTTCCATCAGCAATAACTCATCTCTGGGGGTAATGAAGCTGTTCAGTGCTGGACCTACTGTGTGGCAAGAAAATGAAGAATTCAAAAACCTTGGGTTTTCCAGCTGAAAACTACAGAGTAGAAGCTTCCTCTCTTGCTCCACAGAACTTTGATGGGGGAAAAAAATTTGAGAAAGGGAGAGTTGTTTATCATTACTGGCTAAATCCCAATATTCTGGCTGTGCTCATAAAATTGATCTGTTGATCGAAGTACCGGGTCTGAATGTGCCTGAAATGGGCAGGGACACATTGGAGTGCAAGATCTGCTGCCCCTAAGCCCAGCAGAGCGGGAGACCACCAGGATTTCTTTTTCTGGAGAGGTGAGATTATCCCAGAGGATCTCTGGGTTGCTCTCAGGGTTGGTCCCTCAGCAGAGTGAAGAGCAGAGCAGGTCAGTGGGACTCTGTGACTCTGTAAGAGAGTGTTCCTGGCTCTGTGTGGCTGTTCATGTTCCATTCCCAGCTCCACTCCTGTCCCACAGAGCCTGAGATGGATGGAATAGGACTGAGCAGAAAACTCAGGCAGAAATCCTCAGCAGTTCCTTCTCCAGTGCTCACTCTCTATTTCCGTCCCTGGCTCAGCCAGTCAAAATATTTTTGACCAAGCGGTTTTCCACTGGAAAATGCTGTTCCTTCTGAAATCAAGCAGGAACGTGTTCAAATGTCAACGACACTCTTTGGTCAGGAAATAGTCAAAACATTGCATTTTGATAGGGTAGTTTCAATTTGTGACATTTTGACTTTTCTATCATAATACAATCCTGTTCTATTAGAGCAGATTATGTAGTTCTACATGTTCAGCTACACTTAACAGCTGATACAATGTAAAAGTCAAAACAAATTACCTCCTTCAACGCAGTCTAACAAAACATCCCAATCCCCTTTCAGTTTTTTTTTATCCTGGAGGCAATTGTGACTTTTCGCTTATAATTCTAAATGGGAATGATTCTCATTTTACAAAACAATGGAAGCCCTGGCAGAACAGAAACTCCTGTTCCTGACCATATTGAACATATGCCTGGTGGTTGGTACTCCAGAATCATCTTTTAAAACTCATTAAGTGGTGGAATTAATTAAGGAGTGTCACCACAGCACTCACAGCCACCTGTCCATCTGCCCTGGAAGACATTTGATCAACTTAAAAAGTGTTATCTTTTTATTTTGTTGTCAATGCCATGGGTATCTTCACCCGAGCAATTCATCCCAAGATTTTCTTTATATTGGGTGGGGGAAAAAGAACACCTTTAACATGGGATTTTCCTGGCAAAAGGTGGGAATTTACTTTAGTTTGAGGAGGATGGATATTCCCATGGCCATCCACATGGTCTAAACCCTGTATTGATCAGACCTCTGTTGCCTGTAGAGGAATGTAGGGTGGGTAGCTCAAATGGAGACTTTGATTTCTTGGACCATCGAGTGAACTCTGTCCCTGGTGCCTCCAGTAAACACATATTTTATTTCCTCTCCATGATACCTCTGGTTAGTGCCATTGGGAAATCTCTCACCATGTACATCTTGGGACTGGTCAAAGCTCGAGTGTCTTGGACTGACACTCATACAGCTGCAGATTAACTAGAAAGAAAAATTTGGAAGCAATTTCAAAACAATTCCCTCTCCATGCTGGCTTTTTTTTTTTTTTTTCCCCAGGTTTTTTTTTTTTTTGTTTTGGTTTCTTTTGTTCGTTTTGTTTGTTGGTGTGGTTTTGGGGTTTTTTGGGGTTCTTTTGTGATAAAAGTTTCCCTTGAGAAATTCTATTAATTTGTTTTACAGTAAAATTCTGAGTACTATTGAAGTTCAAAGCTGCCTGTGTCTGGTGTGGTGCACTTAAAGATTTCCCTTCACCAGAAAGGCCTTGTTTCTACAACAAAATTCCTGAGAAAAAAAAAATTTCTAACATCACTGAGACATCTCTGAAGCTCTACCATTTTTCCACAAACTATGTAAACAAAATCATGAGCTGAAATGATGTTTGTAATTCTCCATGTCACAGACAGCTGTTCAGCCATGCACTTGCTAAAGACAGGATTCCAAGCACATGATAATTAAAAAAAAAAAAAAAAAAAGAAAGAAATAAAAAACAAACCCAAAAACTTCTGTGCATTTTTGAGGGGAAAAAATGTTTGTGGAAAAAATGGCTAAAAATAATTGCCAGGAAAACGGGCCCAACCAGCCCTTGCAAAGTGAAAACATTCGGGGTATTTTGCACAAAACCATCTTCCCACTTCCTTTGCCAGGGGTCGGTGCAGGTGCAGAGAGGGATTTGTCTGGGAAGAGGTGACTCATGGTTCCCTTGGGAAAACCAGGGGATCCAGGCCCTTGCCCTGCAGCCAGGTGGGATGTGGGGGTCAGGCCCTGTGCAGATGATGGAACAGGATCCATCAGGCCATGCCAGGCAGCTCCATTCACCCTCTCCATGGATGGATGCTCAGGAAGGCTGAGATGAGGCCACGCGCTCCTGAAGAGTGCCAAGGCTTCCTTAAACACCTTCACCTGCTCCAGCGTTATTTTATTTCCCATTAGCTGGCACAAACCCTTGGAGAAAAGAGGCATTGACCGTGATCACAGCAGTGCAAGGCCAGGCTGGGAGCCAGGGATGATATTGCACAACCTGGATAAACATTTCTTCCCGAGGCTTCACGGAGCCTGTCTGCCATGGGAAAAGGCTTTGCAGAGCTGCTACACTCCATACCTTGCAAAAAGACCCTGGAAGGGAGATTATGTTTTCACATTGTTTCCCGAATTACTTTAAATGTCAACTTAAAAGGCTTTTAAGGTTTTTTATTTCAAACGGAAGTATTAACTGGAACTGCCAGGGGCAGTTAGCTTGAGCAAAGCAATGCCGTGCATCTTAAACAGGGTAGAAATTTTTATGACCCAAATTCTTCATTTATTATACACAGATGGTGGGAGAAGGCTGCTGTCCCCAGTGCCCAGCAGTGAAAAGAGGCCTGACCAAGCTCTCCCTACAGACAAATGGTGCCTGCTCAGAGCTTCCTGAGTGTCAAATGATGCTTTTCTCCTTGTTCCTTCTATGCAGGGTGACACAAGGACGGAGTCTGATTTGTAGGGCTGGTGAAACCCATCACATTCCTACCTTATTTAAGGCTGAAGATGTAGCAGAATGGGGCACAGCCATTGCCAAGCATGAGTGTGGGCTCTGGCTGACACATCCCTGGAGGGTGCCACACTCACCAGTGGTGGTCACTTTGTGCCATGTGGTCCTGCAGGTGCTCAGAGACACCCACCTGCCCCTAGACTCACATTGGCTTTATCTGAAAGGTTTGTGCAAGAACCCAGTCAAACCTGGGGTGTAAACACAGCTCCAGGGTGGCAGCCAGAGCCCTTGGCCCCAGCAGAAAAGGCGTTAACAGGAGATGAAAGAGATGGCCATGGAGAGAAAGACAAGGAGCTTTTCTGTTCCTTTGTTTTGACATCCTGAGAAGGAATCTTTGCCTAAGAGGGGTTGATCGATTAATCATTGAGCCAATGGATCAATCAAAGGTAGCTCCTGGCAGGGAGTGATGCCTTAAGTTTTATCTTTCATGTTTTTCAAATTCTGTGCTGCCTAGGGTTGTAGTTCTGAGCCTCATATTAAGTGTCAGTAAGCTCTCTTCACAGAGTAGGGAGACAAAACAAATCCTTTTCCTGACGAGGAGCAAGAGCAATGAGTACAAGTTTCAAGCCCAAAAGCATAAACTAAGAGACAAAGCAAGAAGGATGGGACTTCAAAATCTGAAGCTGTAACTGGACAATTAAACCCCAAGATGCAAATGGACCAAAACTTATAAAAGTGTGAGACCTCGTGCCCAGCTGTCCATTTTGTGACCATTTTGGGTCCACCTTGGGTGTAGCTCTGGTCAGGCTCTTGTGCTGCCCAAGGTGTATCCTTAAAGGTCTTTTAATACCTACTTTATTCTCCAGCTCTGTCCAGTCTCTGTTCCAGGTCAGCCTTCCCAAGGGATCAGGAGAGTGTGTTTATTTGGCTTCTTCTTCTCCTTTTGTTCTCCCTGATACCACTTTATCAAAAAGAGTGTTCAATACCTCAAGATTGTTAGAGTTTCGTTACACTCACCGTTGTTACAGTGAAAACAGGTGAATGAACTCTTCCTCTATGTAATGCAGCAAGTGCAGCAAAAAATCGTCCAAATTAAAGGCAAAAGTTATGCTTGACAGGTGGACAGGTGAGCACAGTCACTGTGGATGGCTGAGCAATTTCTATTCACTCAGTTGTGTGATGTTACTTCTTCCAGCCCAGGGGAACAGCAAAAACCTCACAGCCAAGCTCTCCAGACATGAATTGAGAAAGCCTCAAGAACTGCAGTGTGGCACAGAAAGAGGGGAGATCAAACTTGGTCCACGCAGGAGTATGAATTATACCAGGGGAAAATGGAAGTGGCCCATGATGCATCCTGTGGGAGAAGTAGGACTCCCAACCATAATTGACTAATTAAGTGGGAAGAAAATTTGTGCTTGAGCACAGATTCTACTAATGGTTTTATAACAGAGGCAGTGGTCAAGGCTGGTCTGAGGAGTATCTTGGGGTTGTGGCCACCAGCTCTGCCTGGCACCAGTTATCAGGCTTTAGGGAAAGGCCAGAAAACAAATCCAGGAGTGAGATTGCACAAGGAGCAGGAAAGGAGCTGTGGTGAGGAAATAATGCTCATCCCCTGCAAGAGCCAGGAAGTTCCGAAGCCTGTGATTAATTTAATGTGCTGTAAATGCTCTATGACAAACATGGGCATCAGCTGTTCTTCTAATCCCACTTGGAAATTCCAGACAGTCAGACACCCAGCACATCATACCACAAGCTTTCCTTTCCAATCCCAGGATTGTGCCTACCACTGTGAGACAAGAACCTCGGGGCTCTTCGTGCCCTGAGTTTGGTGAGGTGTCCAGACTTCCATGTCTCTCAGGATCTAATTTCTCCTGATTTTCAGCCTTAACATGTCTGTGACCAACATATCAGCTGTTTTCTTGCTGGTGGTCTTTGTCAACCCACAAAGAGGGAGTGTACCCTTCTGTGCCATCTTCTGCACTTCCAAACCACTGCTGTCCAATCCAGGGAATGGTTCTGGCTTGCATTTGACCTTGCATTTGTGTGGTCAAGCGTCTTCCACTCCACCAGACTACTTTGGCTGCCTCTTTGGTATCACTCAGGTTTGACAGTGTCACCCAAAGTTGTGGTACTTTTAGTTCGCACTCCTTCAACAGGTTCTTCAGATGTCAGGTCAGTCTCAAAAAAAAAAAAAAAAAAAAAAGAGAATACTTTTCTTTAACTTCTTGCTCTGTTGAGAGTCCAAGGTGTTTCTAGTGTAATCCCCACTTCTTTTTCATTCAAACCCAATATTAAATTGCTTGACGCCAGATTCGGAACATGAGTTCCCCTTGCCAAAGGAGTCAGCTATCTTAATGAATATCTATGATTATGAATTGAGTCAGAGCAACACAATCTGTCCTCAACAAAACCACACGGGATTCTCTGCATCTCCCATGCTCCCACTGCCCCCTTGCATCAAATTCTGCTCTCAGACCCTCCAGAAAAATGAGGTCAGACAATGGATATGTGGTGGCCACGAGCATCCTGCTCTCCATACCTCACCTGTGTGAGTTTAGACATTAGCTTTTCCTTCTCCAGTCCCAGGACAGTGGCTTCCAGTTGACAGATTCATTATCCTTCCTTGCTCCTGAAGCTGCAGTTTCATGTCCTGGTGCTTTTTAATACCCTCAGTGTTACCCGTTCACTGAAACACCAGTTATTCCTGGGTTCAGCAAGGGGCTAAACAGGCAAAACTCTCCAGCCTGCATTATACTGGTCACAGCAGATGATCTAATGATCCCCTTGGCCTCAGGGACTCCAAATGTTAAAAGCATTATATGGCACATCCTTTAAAAAGTTGGATATTTTTGGCACTGTCCCCTTTCTCACTGTGATCTTATCAGCCCTCACAAGCTGAACGCTGTTGAAATTTATTGGTTACTTCACATGAGTGGAGGGCATGGTAAGAAATGCTCTGGGGAGCGTTGCAGATGATTCATTTGTGGGAAACCTTCCCCAAGCTGGATTTCTGTGCAGGATGTGGGAGAGGAGCAGCTCCATGCAAAGGAGCCACGCTACAAATAAACAAAAGGAGGCGTTTCCCCCACGGTGGGGAAGGGACCACTGAAAATATTTGCTTGTGGGAGCTCTGAGGGTGAAAAGCTTTCCTGGGATACCAGAGAGATTGGACAATTAGTTGGAGGAGCACTCCTGATGGGATCATTAGGAAAATGGGTCACATCAGGCTAAGAAAATCCTCTGAGCTGGGAGTAGTGAGATTTTTGAGAGAAACACCACTTGCACACCTCCCTTTTTGTCTTCTTCCTGTTGGAGACAGAACCTGGACTGAATGGACCAGGTTCAGGACATGTTATGCCTAAAATGCAGCCTTGCACCTGAGAAGGGAACCCAAGGCCATCCCAACCATGTTCCCCGTGAAGGTCCCCCACCCTTGTGCAGAAGATGAGAGTCTGTTCATCTACCAGCATATAAATATGCAGGATTTTCTTTGAAACTCGTGGACTTACCTTCCCAGGGCACCCACTGCTGGGTATAACTTCATTGTTAACAAGTCAGAAAATAGGATTATTTTTCCCATGGAGAAAGTGAATTTAAAAAAAAAAATTTGTTTTGCCAAATTTAAATTAGAGGAGGGGACAAAAAATTATATCATTTTTATCAAAAAATTACTGGAGCAATAGAGCTTTTTTGCTCTGGAGCCAGGCTGGGAGAGCTGGCTGTTCAGCCTGGAGAAGAGAAGGCTCCAGAGAGACCTTAGAGCCCCTTCCAGTGCCAAAAGGGGCTCCAGGAGAGCTGGAGAGGGACTTGGGAAAAGGGCTGGAGGGGCAGGACACAGGGAATGGCTTCCCACTGCCAGAGGGCAGAGATGGACGGGATATTGAGAAGGAATTCTTCCCTGTGAGGGTGGGGAGGCCCTGGCACAGGGTGCACAGAGAAGCTGTGGCTGCCCCTGGATCCCTGGAAGTGTCCAAGGCCAGGTTGGATGGGGTTTGGAGCAACCTGGGCTAGTGGAAGGTGTCCCTGCCCATGCCAGGAGGGGAACTGGATGGTCCTTAAAGATCCCTTCCAACCCAAACCATTCCATGACTTTACAGTTCTATGATGAGAGGTCTTCTCCAGTGTTTGATGTTCAGGCAAGCATATTTCCATTTAAACAAATTTTGAAAATAACTTTTCATTTAGGGAAAGAAAAAAACAAAGAAAAAAAAAAAGGATTTTTTGTTTGTTTTTTTTTTTTCTTTACCAGCTCTACTGATCTAATTCCAGGATGGATAATTGTATTCCGACTGATTATTGTAGGACTGGAGCTCCAGTCGGGTAGAACATTCTTTTTATTGGAAAGCATTATGTGACGCTGGTTTCCATTAAGGAGGCAACCCCAAGTCTCCACTTTTCTTGCCCTGCTCCTGCAAGAGAAACGTTTTCCATAATCGACTGAAAAACATACAGGAGAATCATTTTAGAACCATTCTGAAAAAATAAATATTCTGAATATTCTGAAAAAATAACATTTTCTCTGCTGGTTGCATAGTTATTTACCTTGCAGAGAGATTTTCCTAAGACCGTATTTTGAAAGCCTCATCACTTCTGAGCTGGGCAAAAATCTTACAAGTTTACTTAGATCAAAAGTGACTTCTTTTTCATTCTTTATTTACATAAATTTCCATTAATGGAAAAACAAAGGTTTAATTTTAAAAATACTGTAAATCAATAGCCATATAAACATAAAAGCACAGGGTCTTAGTTAAGGATTTGTTCATGAATTGCTTTTTAAACTCGGTCTGGTTAAAACAAAAAAAAGTATATGATGAAAAGGGTTGCAGGATTTATTTCCCACATTTTAAAAGAAAAAAGAGAGGAAATAAGCAAAACTGATTTTTTTTTCCCTGATAACAACAAAATATACATTTAAAAGTTTACTTTGTTCCTTACAGAACTGGCCATTTCAAGCCTTTCATTTGTGTATTTCAAAGGACTGTGTTCCTGTTAAAACATCTTCCTCATCAGAAAAAATGAAACCAAATTATTTCTGTCCCTAAGCAGAGCACAGGTCCGACTGTTCTGTGTTCCAGATTGATCCTAATGAGCAAATGATGGCTGTGAAGGACCACATCAGGCACCAAAGTGAGTAACCATTTACAAAACTGCCTGTTAAATTTTTATTAACCCTTTATAAACTTCAGATATGATGTGTGACCAACATAACTCGGCTTTTCCTTCCATAAACCTCAGTGTGCTTTATGGGTTGTGATCAGTGCCCTGGGGGAAGCTCAGTGATTCAGCTCTTTTTGCTGGGGAATAAAAACCCTGCAGGTGAAAGCAACTGAGTGGGAGATGGGGTTATCTTCATGGTAGGTCTTTCAGAGGTATTCAAAGACCAGAGACCTTGAAATCACACAGGTATCACCTCTAGATAGAGGTTTTGCTGCTTTCTATTAAGCCTTTTTTGCTCTGCCAACAAAGAGCAGCATAATCCCACTGCAGTGAATCCCTTAGACCTCAGTGCTGAAACAAATCATAGGAACAGAGACATAAACCAGAGAATGGTGTGGGTTGGAAGGGACCATAAAGCTCATCTTGTCACCGCCCCCTGCCATGGGCAGGGACATCTTCTACTATCCCAGGTTGCTCCAAGCCCCTTCCAGGGATCCAGGGGCAGCCACAGCTTCTCTGGGCACCCTGTGCCAGGACCTCCCCACCCTTACAGGGAACAATTTGTTCCTAATCTCCCATCCATCCCTGCCCTCTGGCAGTGGGAAGCCATTCCCTGTGTCCCGTCCCTCCATCCCTTGTCCCCAGTCCCTCTCCAACTCTCTTGGAGTCCCTTTAAGCCCTGCCAGGGGCTCTGAGCTCTCCCTGGAGCCTTCTCTTCTCCAGGTGGACACCCCCAGCTCTCTCAGCCTGGCTCCAGCCCTTGGAGCATCTCCAAGGCCCATCTCCATGGTTGCACATCATTAGAAAGCTGGGGAATTCGAGTTATTGGCCACTCAGGACTTGAATGATACCTACAGCACCCTGAAGGTACAAATTCAAATGGTTCCTCTCCTCCTCTGACCCCCTGATTAGCTCTGGTGGGGTTTTCCCCATGGGTGCATTCCCACAGTGGCCTTTTGGTTGATTAGCAAGAGCCAGGCTTTGCCAGAGCTGTCTCCCCAGACAGCAGACCCCGAGGACAGATGGTTTGTGTAATGCTCAAAATTAATGCAGCATTTGCTGAGAGGTTGTTTTTTTCACCGTGATGTTTGAAGGACTCCAGAGGTGCCCCATGCCAGAGCTACAGGGAGCAGATGGGTCTAACAGCCTCCTCCACGCTGCCCAGATCTTTCCAGGTCTACTTCAAAAAACAGGTTTATTTTCCTGTGCAAGTACCACTTTTCCATATGCCAAACCCCAGCACCTGGAAAAGAGGCCAATTAACACAAAAATATAGAAGACCACATGTCTTCCAAGAGAGCCCCTGCGATAGAGGCTGTTTGCTCACCTTCCCACAGCTCCCAGAGGTCTTTTACGTGAGGTCCCAGCCTGGCTCCTGCCTGGCAAGGACTCAGCATCATTCCCCAAATAGCAGTGAGATTTCTTGGAAAGCTCCACGCTTTCCTGCTGCTCTCCCTCCTCCTGCCCCACAGTTCCCCTTTCCACCGGCCCTGGCTGCTGCACCTCGAGCCATTCCCCTCCCTCCTCGCCCAGCAGGAGATGCCACAATTTAACAGCACACACACTGGCAGCAGGAGCTTTCAGAGCAGTTTCCCTGCTCCACTACACATCTGCAAATGCAGGAGCATCCTGCATCCCCCGGCAGAACCAGGGCCCCTTGGCACGGGGAGGGGAGTGGAGGCATGTGAAGACATGGTTTCCTGCCTCGGAGAAATTCCCTCCCCAGAAACGAGAGCCTGCAGAGCAAAACACAGCTGCAAATGGCACTCAGAGCCTCGGGAGGCCAGGCTTTAAGAATAAGCAGGCACCTTGGGCTGGGAAGGTCCTAGTACATTTTTGCAGCTATGTAAACAACAGTAAACTGCTCCTTTTGGCCGGGCTGGAGGCTGATGGCATAACAGGAAATTCTGGTGGATGATTTTCTTTTTTGGAAACCACATGAAAGTTAACCAAACTTTCCCAAAACAGATGAAAGGTTCTGAGCAGGAGCAGTCGGAGGATGAAGCGGGAGTTTTAAGGATGGCTGTAATCTGGTCTAGCCCCAGGCACGGCCGTGCCAGCAGGTTCCTGCCACGGAAAACAGGCTACTGCTCCTCAGCTGCTCTGGGAAAACCCCTCTCCACCAGCTCCTGGCCACGATGGGTGATGCAGCCAAAAGTGGGACACCAAGGAAAGGCTGCTCTGGGGGTTCCCAGGGTGAAGATGGCAGAGCAGAAGTGGCTGTCCTGCCGTGCCTCTAACTGCTGGTGTGGTTCCAAAGAAGCTGTGGACCTGAGAAGCATGAAAATGTTTGAGCTTCAGGGACTGCATGTGCCTTTCACAAGCCAGAGATCTTTTATGGGTCTCAAACCAGGTCTCCAAACCAGCTGATATGGTTCTGTTGTTACCTTCATTAATCCTCACCCTGCGCAAAAGGCATCAGGATCTGCTCAGCCCTGAGCAGGCTGGTGGCTCCCAGGGTTCCTCTTGGCCTGGTTAGAGGATCAACGAGGGGAAAAAAATTAAGAAGAAAAAAGGAAAAAGTTTTTTTTTTTGCAAAGCCAGTAATGCCCAGCCAACAGGCTTCCACACACAAGTGGCTTCTGAAACACGAACCAACCACAGAGGTCTCAGTTCTTCTCACAGTGCAAGTGTGTGGGCTCGGCTGGAAACCCTGCTCCAGGGAAGGCTCTGCCTGCTGAACTCCGGCCAGCAAGCGGAGCAGCCCGGCACTAGACCCTGGGAAGGAGGCACACCAGGTCTCCCAGGCCACTTCCCAGAGCCCCGTGGCTTCATATGGGGTCAGGGTGGGCAGGGAAAGGGAAGGGAGCCTCTGGGAAGGGAGCAGGCACAGCAGCTGCGAGCGAGGATGTCCTCTCCAGCTGCAGAGACCCTTGGACCCAGGAAGTTTCCATGGGTCAGGACTTTGCAGGCTGTTCCTCAGTGTTTATTTGGGTTGGCCCGGGAGCTTCCCTGTGTGTGTGTTTACTGGGGCCGACACATCCCTGCAGGGCTGGAAAGGTGCCCTGGATGTCTCTGCCCCAGGGGGAGCTCGCCATTAGGAAGTGGGGGTCCCCGTGATGCATTCACATTTCACCAACATTGACTGGAGTCTTAAAAAAATCCAGCCACAACCCTGGAAACTTTCTTTGGAGGAGCAGATCCCGTTTCCAAAGTGCAGCATTCAGCGAGCTGAAGGGAATGGGCTAGGCTGGGTTGTAAGACATGAGCTAACTGCCAGCTTCTATTTCCATCTGGGAGGGCGACGGAGCCAAAATCAATAAATCATCATCATTGCCACCAAGAGTTTGGTTTTATTGGATGATAATATATTTCCTACTGGTGAGACCATGTACCAGCAGCTGGAAGAGGAACAAATGACTGTTTACGTTGCAGAGCAGGGAAGACAGAGGGAAGAAATAAGTAAACATATCACATATGTTATATGGAGATTACTGCGGGGTTAGTCTCCCTTATGACATCTACCTCGGAGGGGAGGGGCAGAGGAAGGTGACTCATAAATGTCCCAACACTAAGTGAATTATTCCATCACTTCACTGCCCTGTATCTCCCATGTACACGGATCCCTTCTTCTCCCCTCCTCTGCAAACACAGCTTATGGGCCAAGTGTGTAATTAGCAGATCTTTGGGTGCTGCAGAGGCTTTGCTGAAGCACAGAGCTGTTGAGACCCCCCACAACAGGAGGACTAAGGGCATTACGTTGTCCCTTTGGGAATCTCTTGTCTTCAGGAGTCCTTAATTCCCACCCCACAGGGATGGGGTTCCCATAGAGGTGCTGCAAACAGCACAGGGGGCTGGTGGGAGGGGTCCCAGGGCATGGCTTCAAAGCCACTGAGCCTTCAGGGAACATGTGTGCTCAGCCCTCTGCTCACCACGTGCTCCAGGCCTCCAGATTGTTCCTTCTCATCTGCCAGGCTGAGGTTTCTCTTGCTTATCTTTGGTCTGCAGGGTCCACCCAGCCTTCTCCCCTCAGGCAGGATGTGTTGGGAGGCCATCAGCAAAGCATCTGTTACAGAACCCAAGCACTTCCCTGCTGGAATTGAATCTTTGTCTACACCAAAGTCTTCCAGGGGACCGGGAATTTTGTTTGATAAAAATTGCCATTCCAATCAGCTCTTTTTTTTTTTTTTAAATAGAAAGTCTAATATAAATATAATACAATGTGCAGCCAAGACATCTCAATGTTCAAAATGTATTATCCACCCCTTTTAATACCAAGGCCTTCCCAGGAGATAACCCCATCCTCCCCAAGCGCAGCTCCAAGATCCCTGTGCCACGAGGAGGGCTGAGATCCACACAGTGGGGAGAGCTGGTGCTGGCTGCTCCAGGAATCAGTCCCATTTCCATTCCTGCCTCTCCTGCTTCTGACCATCAGGTCTTGGCCTCCTAAACGGGCTTTCATCACCCAATTAGAAACAGAGCCACCTCCTGCTGCTCAGTTATATTTGGCACAGCGAGTGCACACAGGGAAATAATCCATAGTGCTCTGCCTGGACTGGCACGTACCCCAGAGCAGGGCTGGGCTGCCTGGCCCTCCAGCCATGTCCCCTTTCTGCACTCAGCCACCTCCACTGGTCACTGGTCACCAGCAGATCCTCAGCTCCTTAAAGCAGGACCAGCCCTGCCCTTGTCATTGCAGCTTCTGCCTGTTCAGAGCCCGGGGACAGCTGATGTCACCCATGTCCTGCTGGGCTCCAGGAGACTCCAGCTTTGGAGCGCCCTCCTGGTAAAAGAGGGGCTGGAAAAGGGTGCATGTCCCACTGTGTGAGGTGCTGGGATGCAGGATCTCGAAGGAAGGAGCTGTTTTCTGAGCATTTGTAGTGCCCCCCCGTTGATATCCCAAAGTTTGCTGTCCCAGCATTCAGAAATCTCAAGTTTCTGCAAAGCTCCTCCAGCTCCAGCTGATGCTGAAGGATTGATGGGGTGCCAGGACACCTCCTTACACCTGATCAGGGACCAAGGCACAGCCAGATCTGCCTTTCCATCTGACACCAGGATGTGGTGGCATCTGCCACCCTTCCCCAGTGAGGAGACATGGATGTGGAGGGTCAAGCAGAGCTGTCTGATGGGGAATTCCTACTCTGCACTATGCTGGGGCTGTGGAGCGTGTCTGGATCTGCCTGTGGTGAGACCACAAGGTTTGCTTCTCCCCACATCCCTGTGAGTTGGTGTGGCCTGGCTCAGGGATGAAGATCCAGGCAAATTGGATTGAGGAGAGTTGCTGGGCTCTGTTCATGCTCCCTCCAGTCCTTGGAAGGAGCCAAGGCTGGCCACATCCATCTCCAAAGAAGCAGCACCCGAGGGCCAGCAGCCACCCAGACCCTGGAGAGCTGCCAGCTGGCTGCATCTTGTGTGTCGCAGCCTGGAGGAGGCTGTGGCCATGAGGTGACAAGGAGAGCAATGCCTCTGGCACTGTACTGCTCCACATCACACCCTCCCACAGTCATCCCATCCCATGTCCAGTGTAACACCTCCTGATTAAATCCAAAACACAGTGGAAAGCAGCGGGGGTGGGCGCAGGTTCCATCCCCACAGCAGGTGCGAGGCTGAGCACGCTGAGCTGTGTTGCATTGCTCTGGTTATTGGGGAAAAACAAAGCAGCAATTATAAAATCTTCTGGAGAAAGCAGATCACAAGGCTCCAGGGACTCTTAGGAGCTGTAAGAAGGCAGGCAGTAAAAAAGCAGACCCGGGAATAACCCTTATTGAGGTGAAGCAGGTCATGGGGAACGGACCAGCTGCAGCACCTGATGGGCACAAAAGGCATCCAGCACCTTGGGAGCATCCAAGAGCCCCTCCACAAGGGAGTTTTGCAACTTGGGTGCAAAATTCTGCCTAGATGTGATTTTAGGCACCTATGCCCATTTCTGGGCCTCATACCCCTCAAACCCAGAATTTACATAGCTAATGTGCACAGGTGGATACACACACCATCAATCTATTGCAAATAGCTTCTAACCCACGGATGATACTCCTCAATTTGGCAGAGGAGTAAAACTTTCAAAAAGAATTTGTCTCCTGGAAGTTTTGTGGAAATGGTTGGAGGAGAGAGATATTATTTCTAGCCTGGGTGAGGGAAAGACTCATCAGAGAGTCCACACTGCCACTGCTCAGGGCATTTGTGCTCTTGTAACTACTCTCCCTTCCAGACCCACCTGACCAGACGCAGCAGCGAGGGGCAGGACAGAAGGAGGGAACAGCAGCATTGCATGTTAATGAAGTTGGGTAATAATAATTGTTTTATTTATAAGCATCCCCCACCCCTGTTGAATCGCTCGGGGCTCTGCACAACAACCACGAAAACAATTGCTCATTAATTAAAACCACACCAAACCTCCCCGAGATTGCAAACAGATGGATAAACACATCGGATGATATAATATCCCAGGAACTGGGAATGGGAAGGGACCACCTGTACCAGCCGGCTTGGGCAGGCAGAGGTTTGGCCTGTGCCTCCCTGGAGTCCTGGCCTCAGAGCACTCACCAGGACACCAGGAAACCTCAGGATCCTACAGGCTGCAATGTGTCCCCAGAAAAAGTCAGGAGAGCACTACTCATGTCCTAAAGCCCTGCAGTGTCCTAGAAATACACAGAGATCTTGGAGGAACAGTACCAGTTCTTCCCATAAAGACTGAATAAAAAACCTGTTCTTCCTGGCAATCCTTCTGTCTGAGCTGGGCTGGAAATGCCCTTGTTTCAGCTCTGAGAACAGCACCCTCCTCATCCTCAGTGCTCTCCATCAGCCTGGCACTATCCATTCCATGCTGGAGGCTCTACAAGGCTGCAAAGTGCTCTGGGGGGGAAAACCCAGAGGAGGTCCACAGGTGAACTGTTCATTGTGGAGTCTGCTGGGTCCTGTAAGTGCCTGCAGCTCGGGGCTGAGAGAAATAAAACACATGGACTTTACAAGTCCCTTCGCAGCCCTTTGCCTCCCCACGTGGTTTTCATCTCAGCATCTCCAGGCACTTGCAAAGCACGTTACCTCTGGATCACCTGCACTAAGTAAGGAAAACACCATTCAATCCATCCACCCCAATAAGCCCAAGAATCACCGACCCAGGCTGCGTTGTTTGTGATTTAATCAACGAGACAACAGCGGAGTAAGAAAAAAGACTGGAAAACCCATGGTCCCCAAAATCCACGGGCTCCATCTCTCTCCCTGGAGAACAGAGCCCCGTGGCAGCAAGGACTGAGCTTCCCACCTGCCCTCCTTCCCCACAGCTTTTCCGCACTGCAAGCCTTACTTGAGAACACGTTCCTGCAGCCCTGTCCCTGGAGGCCCACGAGGGGTTGCCAATGTTTCCAGAAAGGTGAGGACGGGCTGAGCCGGCACTCCTGACTCACGGAGGCAGCTGGAGACTCTCCCCAGCCAGCTGGAGGGTGGGAACAGCTCGTTGGGAGGATGGGGATGCAGGGTGTGGGCTGAGCATCACCAGGGATCAGCCACATGTGGGGAGGAGCCGTGGGGCTGCAGCTCACGCACGCACGGCTCCTCGCAGCCCCGGGCACAGGGAAGTGACGGGGGCCGATCTCACATCCCTGGGAAGACACCTTTGAGAAGAGGGTGAGGAAAGGCCTCTGGCTTCATGTCTGCTGCAGGGCTGCAGCCCAGCTGGGGCTTTAGAGGAGGACAGTTTGTCAGGACTGTCCAGCCCAGCTTGGCCAGTCACGAGATTTGTCACCTCAAGGTGCCCAAGGAAGTGGCAGCGGCTGAGCCAAGGAAAGACCCCAGCCCCACACAGACCACAGACAGCGCTCTGGGCAGAGGCTGGGAACACTTCAGCCTTGATTTATGCTGCATAGATTTAGTCCTTTTCTTCTCTACAGCCCATTAATCCCTCCCCATTCTTATTTTAGTGTGTTTTATTGAGCAAATGAACTTGAGTTGTTGAGCGAAAGGCTGAGGATGCCACCTTGGGCACCTGTGTCAGTATCTTGGAGAAAAATCCTGAAAGAGCACTGGGGATTGGTTTGCAGGGGGAAGACTTTGTCTGCCCATCCTCCCAGGATGGTTTGGCAACATATTCCTGCCCTGCACCATTGCACAGGGCCACCTTGCCCCCATCCTTATCACTGAGGCTTTGTGTGTCCCATGAGCCCACAGACAGAGCTGACACCAGCGGAACATTTCCAGGATGCTCCATGCTGACCAACACCTTCCACCCTGCAGCCGGGACACCTGGCAAATTATTCGTCTGGAAAAGCTCCTGTTAATGTGATTGACCTCAGTTTCACCTGGATCCTTGTGGGAATACACCACATGCTTTGCCTGGGGCCAAGGATTTCTGTTCTATCAAGCCCACGTATCCCTGCTCATGAATTCTGACCTTTTGTGCCACGGTCCCACCCAATCTGAGTGGTGTCCCTTGGGCTGGCACGGGACATTACATCCCTGGCTGGGTGGTTCTTATCACACCTCTCTATTTCAGGTGCCGGGAGGAAGAGCGGGGCCGCGCTCTTCACAGGAGCACACCCTTGGCATTCAGCTCTCCAACACTCCATCCTTCTCCACATGGATCTGCCTTGGAGAGGGACCAGATGTCCCCAGCTCCATTTAGAGTCCGTGGGAGACAAGGGGACCTGGGCTGTGGGAGGGCTGAGACGGGTCCCACGAGCTGCCAGGGATCTATGCCTGAATAGCAGAGGCCAGATTCTGGCCCGGGGTTATTAATTCTCATTCCTCCGATGACATCCACGGCTCTGTGAGGCCACAGCCCAGCTGGGGAGCTGCTGTCTTATCAGCTCTCACTCCTGGAAGGCTTCTCCAGCTCTTCTCCTCAAAGGCTGACTTTCTGACCCAACGCAGAGCTCCATGCAACCTCCGAGGAGCCAGTGGCCTATCTCAGGCCTGGATTCGTCCCCTCAGGAAATTACTGTGGGTCCTGACTGATCTCCAGCGGACCCATCCAAAAAAAGAATAATACAGCTTTTCTGCAGACAACTCTATCTTTGCTACATACCAATCCCATGACAAACCAGCTGGCACCAGCGTGCAAGCACGAAAGCAATTTGGCTTCCCTCCTTCTTATGTTGACAGCTTTAAAGCCGCTCTCTTTAAACTCACCTCCCGTAGGTGGTTCAGCAGCAGAGCCAAAGGCTGTGATTACACTTCCAGAATGTTTGTTAGCTGCAGGTCCCCAGGCACCGAGTTCTGGAAAATATTTTTCAAGCAATGTCCTCAGGGTCAGAGGCAGGTTCTCTGGCTTGTTCCTGGCTGACTTCACACTGGGCTATGCATGCTGCAGCCAGTGTGTTTTTTAGGACTTTTTTTAGGACTTTTAGGCAGGCAGACAAATCTGAGGGTGTTTCTGGGTGCCAGTCCCCTTAGATCTCATCCCAGAACCAGGAGGATCCTCTGGCTCCCCCCACACACAACTGAGAACAAAGGGCTGCCGGGGCTCCCTGGGCCCATCAGATAAAGGGGACACTACTTGCCGAATTTCATTACTAAAAGCTCTGCTCTACCCCTGCCCGACTGGCAGGAGAGTCACTGCATCCACAGCAAGGTGGAAAGGTCTGGGAAAGTGTAGGGTGGGTAATAGAGGGGAAATTTAATTGCAGCAAGTGGGAAGCGGGGTGAAACACCCTTCAGGCAGCCCCCCAGCACTGAGCCTGTGTCACTGGCCTGGGTCACACATCTCCTCACACCAGAAACTCTCCGGCCATGCTTCCAACTCGCCGTGCACAGAGTAGGTGCAAACACCCATGGAAGCAATCAGGACCTCAGCCTCGTGCCATCTTAAGTCCAATCAGCACCACATTGATCCCAGCTTTCCCAGCAGGACACCTCTGCTACTGGGTGAGGCATGGGTTCGAAAGGTGGGAACCCAACTCAGGCTCAAAATAATGCTGGCCTGGGTTGGCTCGTCCTCTCGTACAAGCTGGGTATTTTTGTATCTTTAGGGCATCCTTATATTCCTGTCAGACTCACTCACTCACTGTGCTTTAGTGCTGAAATCTTGGATTCCCACAAACATCCCCTGTTCACCCCCCCCCCCCCCAAAAAAAAACCACAACCAACCAACAAGAACAAAAACACCTCCAAGGGATTGTTTTCCTTAGAAAGAAGAGAAAGAGGTAAGGACATGGCCAAGTAGGAAGCAGCCAAGCAGATGCAGAGGTCCGTGGCAGGGACAAGGGGTTTCTCCATGACATTTAAAGGTGGCACCCTCAAAACCTATAAAAAGAAACACTTTCCTACCCAGCCTGTACAACCAAGCTCTTGAATTCCCAGCCTTGAAACTAAACAGTGTCTCATTTTACATACACCACCCAACAAGCCTCAGTGCTACCTCCCAAGTCTTAAGTCATATCACTGGTGACGCTGGCGAAGGGAATGAGAAAAAGGAAACAGGCTGACATATCTGATCCGCTGAAGTCACACAAATGGCTTAGCTGAGCAGCCAATTTAAAGGGGAACAGCTCTGCACGAGCCACACGAGCTTTGGCTGTGCTGCCACAAGATCTCTGCTCCTTCATTAAATGTGGATAAAAGAGGTCAGACTATTCCTTGACGTGGCTATAGGGGCAGGCACCAACCAAAGGAGCATCCAAGGCATCTGAGTCATTTCAATTCAAAAATTCAAGAATTAGTGCAAGGAGTAGTATTATGCAAAATGTGCTGTTCAGTAGGACACAATGATGGCCACACACCAGTGGCTATTTGGAATCAAACCTCTTGGCTTCTCCTTTGTAGCACTGAGACCCACATAAAGAAAAAACCCAGTGACTCATTTCTCTCGTCTTCCAGTTCCTACACAAACAAAATATAGGTTTGAGGGGTTTTTTTTGTACTTTTAACTCTGTCAATTCTGTTCATATTGTTATGCAAAGAAGAGCAGAAACTTGTCAGCCAAACCGGATTTTCTCTTGGCATCTTCTGCATTTTGCAGTTTGGTCTTACCAACACTACGTCTCTGGCTGCTTATATTAAACTTCGGGTTTGCTTTCAGCACAGAATTTTCTCTGGACAGGACCTGTGCCCAGACATGTCACCCTTGATGCTGGAGCATGAAGGAGATAGTTGGAAGTGAAAAAAGGATTGAGATTATAGTTAAAATGCTCAAAGTTGAAGGCAGAGGCAGACTCTGCCAGGAAAGGAAGCTTTCCTGCCCTGAAGGCACTCTGACCATAACCCCAAAAGTCACACACCCCTGGCTCACCTCCCTCAGTTATCCAGTAATTGGGTGGGAGGGAACATGGAGTGGGATCTCCCAAGAGCTTTAGACACCCGGGACTGCCTTGCATGCATGACTGACACATTCTCCCACCCACAAAAAAACTGTTTATAGGCAACCTGTGGCCTTCCAAAGATGCTGAGGTGGATCAGCATGCAATGTGCCATATCCTTTTTATTCCCTCCTCACTTGTTTTCCACCTGTGTGTTTATTGAGCAAAGAAGCTCCATAAAGAGCTTGGATTTCATCTTCTGCATCAGGGGATTTGACAATCTGGTAGCTTGTAGCAGCCAGGAATCTTCTGTCTCCATCCTTGAGTCCACCAGTGCATGAAAAACACATCCAGGCTCTCCAGGAGCCACGTGAGTGCTTCCTCCTTACTGTAACTCACATTCAAAAGTGGGGTTTTTTGCTCATAAACTTTTCCTCTGGAGTCTCTCTTTTAAATACAGATTGCTGGTGATATCCCTGATGTTTATTCATTGCATCTCTAATAACTCTTAATATTCAAGAGGTCACATTAAGAGCCTGGTGGGTTTCCAGTCACAATTACCCTGCTTTGTTTTACTTGCTTGTCACAGAGCTGGTCTAGGGGGTTATGTTTGTTCTGCTGAAGGAAAGCTTTATGGCATGTTTCAGGCCTGACATTATGACACTGGTAGGCCAGACAATCTGTCGTTGGAAAGAATTTCTGCAAATCCCCAAAGTTTTTCTGCATTTCTATGCTGTCATCTAAAAAGCAGCATCTGCTCTGTAAGGCTGCCAAAGGAAGGTCATATTTTTATTTTTACCAATAAAAGGAAAGGACGAGCCTGCGGTTCAGGCGCTGGACGAGCCTTTGGGCAGCCTGGGGTTTGCTTCCCAACTGAGCCAAGACTTTGGGCAGTTGGCCCGACTGGGGATGGGTACCTTTCCCGGTTCAAGGAAGTGCTTTCCTTCCAGACCTCAGAGAATCATAGAATTGTTAAGATTGGAAGGGGCCTTGAAGCTCATCTCGTTCCACCCCCTGCCATGGGCAGGGACACCTTCCACTATCCCAGGTTGCTCCAAGCCCCGTCCAACCTGGCCTTGAAGATTTTCAGGGATCCAGGGGCAGCCACAGCTTCTCTGGGCATTTGCTGCCAATGATTTTTTTCAGATGATTCCCCCACACCTCTCCGTGCCCTTAATGTCCTTTGCTAGTGTGGCTTTGGGCTGGAGTCACCTTGCTTGGTGCATAGGCTGAGGGTTAAATGGTCCAAGGTCACCACTGCTGGTCCCTGCACCTCTCCCTCTCCTCATCTGGTCCTACTCCCTCCAGTTCCTCCTACCTGTTCCCAAACTGTAGCATCTCTTTTTTTTTTTTTTTTCCTTGCGATAGATACCTTCCTCTTAAATTAGGTTTTCCCTCTTCACTTGGCCTTGCCACAGCTCTGGAAACAAACAGCTCACATTAAAAGTGTTTCTAAGGGAGTGTTATTTTCATGCCATCTTTGCTAATGGCATCTCTGTTGGAAACTGTCAGTTGAATGCTGTTTGACACATCCCTGGCTGTCACACGGGGAGGAGAGCCAGAAAAGGGGAAACCTTCTTTCCAAAGGAGATGAGATTTCAATGGAAGTGTCAGTTTTTAACTTAAGTCTTCTCAAATATTACATTCACAAAAAAGAATTCACCAACAGCTGCACTTCTAAGAGACCAAGGGACTGATTACATCTGTCATGTGGATAATATATTGCCCTTTGAATGATAGGTGTGTACACGAACTTGCAGAGCCTCTGTGACCAATGAAGGGACTTCAAAGGTGGTGGTGGGTGGCAGTGGTGGTGGTGGGCTGGGCTGGAGGCAGGGGAGAGCCCGGGGCATTCACTACCTCAGGTGTTTTCAATAAATCTCATGTACTTCACACAAAGATGCTTTAAAGCCCCTTGACAGCCTCAGCATTTTAACACCTATTTTCGATTATGCAACAGCCACTATTTGTAAACAGGTCCTGAAAATGGTATAAGGGAGTTGCATTCGTCTTTTAAACAGAAAGCACAGCACTTCAAATGCAAATAGGAGACATCCTGTCTATGAGGACGTTTAGCCAATTGCTTGATGCATGTGGTTTCAAAGATGGTTGACTTCTATCCAAAAGACACAGATGGGATGACTTAGACACAAACAGCTTTTAATTTACCACTTATGTTGCGTCTTTACTTTACCTGCTGCTCTTAGAGCAACAAGGCTGCAAACGCAGACCTAGAAAGAGCATTCCTGGTTAGAGCTCCTGGTTAGACAAGTGAGAAAACTGTCCTTGAAATGGCCCTGCTGCACTGAAATGCCACAGTTTCCACAGTCAAAAAACCCCCAGAGGAATCAAGCAGAGTAGACCAGGCTGCCTGTGCAATGGGCAGCCCCTTGTTTAATTTAAATACAGTTCAAAGGTTCAATATTTTAGCACTGAGGGACAGAGTTGTAGCTGAAATACTCTGCAGGATTCAGAGGGCTATCCTCCTGTTCTCTTCCCTCAAAACAGTGGCACGGCTCTGTTACAAAACCTATTAAGAAACAGGGTGAAGTTTCACACCATTTCAGTATTAAGGCAGATGGGTAAATCATACTCAAGATATCCAGATACTTTGAGGGGTGATCCAAAGTCTGCTCAGCTCCACAGAAACCTCTGTGATCTCTGGACTAAGCCCAGCAGGCATCTACCAGAAAGGGCAAAGAAAAAGCCAGTTTATTCAGGTGCACTAAAACAGACAAAATAGATAAAAATAAAACATATGAGTTACCAGTCCACGTGTCTACAAGGGGCATAAGTTTCCATCGACCTCTTTGCCTCAGGGACATGAAATAATTGTGATTCTTATGTGCCAAAAAAGCCCTGTGTAAATATTGCTCATTGCTAAACAAAACAAAAGGTTGTTTGACCAAATCAGATGTGACAAAACAAAAAGAACACCACAAGGAAGTAAACATGTGAAGTCCACATTTTCTGAGGGACTCTTGAAAAATGCTCTAAATGAATATTTTGGAGCTCGGTTTTGTGCAGGTGCTAGGAAGTTTTATACTCAGAATGCCTGGAATATTTTCTCCACTACAGGGAAATTAATAAATACTAGTGCGCCGGAGTCTTTTGTGCCAATACTAACCATTAACTTTTGGCTTCAAGCCACAACTGTCTACTTTGCAGTGGATTCTGCCACCAAGGGAAAGGTCACTACAGGCCTGTGCTTTCTTCTCCTTAGTGTGTTCCAAAATAATTAACAGAAGTTGTTCAGCAGATGGTTCCCTTTCTGTCAGCAAGTACCTACGGTTTCATGGGTTATGCTGGATTCCTCACCGTCAGCGGGTGAGGCTGGAAGGAAAATCAAAATGTATCATCTTTGATCCACCCACTTGTAATTAGTTCTTAGGGTTTCACATAATAGCAAATATAAAGGAGGTGGGAGAGGGGAAATGAAATCATTACAAACCCAGAGATCAGCAGCAGCCATATGAAGCTGTGATTACGTTATCCAGCGGCATCTCCTTGCTCCACAGCCACGGGGTTGTAATTGTCTCAGCTGGGGATTTGAAGATTTACTAATTGTATGTTTTTCAGTGTCCTAGTCTGGACATTCAGCAGGAAACCACAAAAAAATAGGAGATGCCTGTGTTTGTAAACTGACAGTGATGATCCCTTCGTGCCCTTGCAGCAGCCAGAGGCCCAGGCAGGAGAGGATGAGCAAGCAGCCAAACTCTGCTGCAGCCAGGGGGGAAGAAGTATCCTTGCCACAGGAGTTTGCATTGTCAGGAAACAAAGACTGGTCAGGAACTGGGATCACTAACTTCATTTACAAAAGGAAAACCAAAGCTCCCATCAAGGGTTTAAGGGCTGCCTCTTCCAAAAGCCCGGAGCGTTTTCCATTCCGTTAGAAGCGCTGGGGTGTGAGCAGCTGCAAATCCCAAGGAATCAATCTCACCTGAGCTCAGCTGTGCAGTCCAGACCCCCTCTGCTTCATCCAGAGGGTCTGAGTCACCCTGCAGAGGCTGGGCCTCTCCATCTCCTCTGGCTGCACAAGACATCACACTGACTGAAACACTCCAGTTACCATGGAAAAATAATAAAAATTAGCCCATCCTAATTATTATTGTCATCACTTCTTCTATTCATAGCTCCACTGTCATAGGGCATAGGAATATTCAGTGTGACAAGCCAGGACCTCACTTCTGTGCATTTTTTCCTACTGCTGTCGCAAAAGAATTTTTAAAAGAGGTTTCTCAGGAGGTCCAGGATGCACCTCTGTGCTTTGGTTACTTCCTGCAAGCATGGGAGAGAGCACAAACCCAGCAGGCATTGGGAGAATGAAGGAGAACATCAGTCACCTGTGCAAAGTTTCTTGGTACTGAATGGGAAGTGGAAAGTGGCATGGGAACAGGTGAGAGGACAAGAAAAGAGCTTGAAGGAATGGGTTTGGGAATTTTGGGAACCATCTAGAAATGCACTGTGGTGTGACGTGGTGAATGCCACATGGTTAAAGCCACACGGTGGCTCAGAAACCTTTGCAAGAGCTTTCGAGGTGGGCAGCAGTGGTTGTAAGAGACAGAGGTGATGCTGAGAGAGGAGGAGTTTGAGCAAAGTTGCAGCTCCACCGGTGGGCAGAAGAAGCCACATCTTCAAGGAGTGCTGAAAAATTTGTGTTCATAGAATCACAGAATAATTTGGGTTGGAAGGGACATTTAAAGGCCATCTAGTCTGCAATAAGCAGGGACATTTTCAGCTAGATCTGGTGTCTCAGTCCTTGAACACTTCCAGGGATGGGGCCTCCATCACCTCTCTGGGTCACCTGTGCCAGTTCCTCGCCACCCTCATTGTAAAACCTTTCTTCCTTATATCTAATATTCCCATATTCTTAAAAATAGGTTCATAAAGTAGGGAAAGTCTGTTCCCAATGGCTGCAGTTTAAACATGCAAAGACTTCACAGCTGCCTGAACGCCTGTAATAGGACTGGGGATTGCAGGAAACCAAGGAAATCCAGAGGGACATTTGGGATCATTGCACTGAAGACCTAGTTAGCTAATGAGCATGTCTTTGACATTGTCCTCTGTGGCTACAATTTGAAGACAATTCTCTTCTTTTGTTTCTGGGAGAAAAAAAATATATATACCCCTTAGGGGCTTGTGGTATTGTTTAAAAAAACCACAAAATTTAAAAAGGCTTTTTACTGAAAAAGTAAAACTAATCTAACTCTTGTGTTCATGCATTCAGAGGGGAGGCTTTTGGGAATGATTCTGAGCTTAGTGAAGCTGCAGAAGTAACTACAGGACTTCATGATGAGAGGAAGAAGCAGGCATGCATAGGTGTGATTTCATGGAGCTAAGAATGGAGAGCCCCCCCAAAAATCAGCTACATAGGGCAGAAAAACCAGGTAAATCAAAGCATCTCTGGTAACAGGGCTTTAAAAACTCCGAATAAAAGCCTTTTTTGGACAAAGCACTGTCTACAAGAGACACTGCAAGCTAGAGGCTGTCGTGTATTTAATCCTGAGCGTGTCCTGGGCTCTGCACACTCACAAGGAGCTCTTGCCTCCATTGCTTTCCCCTCCCATTGCACATGGGCTGTTTCTTCTCCAAATAAACTCATTTTTCAAGGAAAAGAGACTCATGAGACGACAGGTCTTGCAGCAGTGTCCCTTGTCCTGCTTGAGCTCAGTCCCTGGGCTGCTCTGGCCGCAGCCCTCTGAGGCTGGAGATGAAGGAACGAGCCATCAGCTTCCATATGGAGTCAAAGCCACTAGAGGGAGTCGATGTGTTTGCGTGGTTCACACATCCATTCATCTTCCCTTCCTCACTCTCCGTCCCCTTGGAAGAGAATGGGAACGGAAAGAGAGGAAAACACACCGGGAAGCTGCTCAGGACATCACTCAAATCCCACCGGTGAATGCTGCAGTAGCTCCAGTGACTTCAGTGTTTCCAGTGAGTAGGATTGCTCTGGGTTTCCAGCCGTGTAACTCAGCAGAAAATGGTCTGCTGGAGTCCCCAGGAATATTTATATAAGTCTCAAGAACCCACCAGGAGAAGCAAGGGAAAAATGAGAGTTTTTCCAAAAAAAAGTTGGATGGTGGAGGTGCTGGAAGGACTACACAAACTGACAGGGAAAGGCAGTAGGAATTATATGGGTTGGGTTTAGGGAGAAGGCTGAAGTGAGGGACAGAGCTCTGGACTTTTTGCGAAGGAAAGGTTGTTATAAAAGCATCAGGCCATCCAGCACCGCTTGCTCTCCACGGCCAGTGTGGGAGGAAGGGCTGGTGGCTCACACCCTCCACCTCAGGATCCAGAAGGACTCGCCCTTGTGTCACTGCAGAAAGCAGAGATTCCCCCAGCCCTGCACTTCCACCACTTATTACTTTGTGAAAAAGCAACCTAAAGGCAAGGAAAGTGCCAAAGGTGGAGTTGTGCAGTTTTCTGGGATCATCCATGCATCCAGCCTTTCTCTATTCCCTTTTGGAATGACCACTGTGATTAGCAAAGAGTCAAGAATGTCCTTTGGCACATGGAGTTCATTGAAAGCCACAGGGCCAGTTAGCCATGCTTTCCTCCATGCCTCAGGACTGCCAAACTCCATCCTCTCCCAGAGGGAGCATGGACCATTGTCCAGTGCTGCTTCCCAAACTGTGACCTTCACGGCAGGGAGGAGTTGCTTTGCCTGCTCTTTGCCACCATGGGGCTGACATGGAATCATGGAATATCCTGAGTTGGACCCCCAGGGATCAAGTCAAGCTCCTGGCCCTGCACAGACACCCCAGCAATCCCATCCTGTTCCTGAGAGTGTTGCCCAAACTCTCCTGGAGCTCTGGCAGCCTCGGGGCTGTGCCCATTCCCTAGGGAACCTGGGCAGTGCCCAGCACCCTCTAGGGGAAGAACCTTTTCCAAGTATCCGACCACAACTCTAAATGTGTTTTAAGCAGCAAATTTTGCAGGCTCAAGCAAGACTTTCAGATAGAGAACCCCCTTATAAAACCCCAGCCTGGGCTCTCAGCACATCAGTGTCCTCTGAAGGTTGTCTGCAGCAGATGATGATGAAAAGATGTTGGCTGAAAGTTGCATCTGTGAGCAGACAAAAAAGGGTCTGGAAGCACGACTGTAACTTTCCTTACTATAAATATTAAGTAATCTAATTGTTCTGCTTTTATGAAGAGAACTTAAGCCGTTCAGGGAGGAGATGTCAGGAATGTCCTCCTCCTGACAAATGGGGTTTTCATCAGAATATGACAATTCCAAACTGAAGTTCTTGGAGGGGAGTACCGGTTTCAACCAAATTTTTATCTTGAGCAAAGTTGCTTGGGTCCAGCTCATTATTTCTTATGAGTTAAAGGCTGTCCTGAAAAGCCCTTCAGAGGGACTCAAGGAAATGCTCTTTGCCTGGTATCTGGAGTCATATCCACTGCTCCCCTTGTCAAGGCTCAGCTGATGTACAGCAATTCTCAGTGACCTAAATGTGCATCTAAGCTCCTCTAAAAAGCCTCGTAAAATCTCCTTGCAAGTCACACCTTGAACCACCTTTTTAGGCATGCAAAAATCAAGATGAGGAAAATACAACTGGTAAAGCAGAGTTAGGAAAAAACAGGCAACTAAATTTCTTTTCATTCAAAATGAATGTTCTATCGAAACTAAGTGTCACAAACATTTCAACACCGCAGTAGCCTCATCTGTCTGTTCCCAGCAGTGGCCATCTGTAACCATGCTGCGGCTGGACCAAAATATTTGATTTGAAGTGATGCAGGACCTACCACACTGAGCTCCTCACCCTTGAGTGCTCATTCCAGTTTTAACACAAATAAGTAAACCTGAAACGCTAATCCAGCAGCTTCCCTCGGTGAGAGCTGTGCTTCCAGTTTGCTTAAGGAGATTTTCTTTTGAGAGACCTTTATCTTTCTATCTGAAAGCTTCCGTGTTTGCCGGGATGCTGGCACGACAGAGTGACTGCACTCGAGTTCCCCAAATAAAGTACTGACAAATTTATTGTCTGCAATAATATTTTCCTACCTCTGTGAGGTGGGTTGAACCTATTCCACTTTCCCCTTAGTAAAAAACAACACTGATGGCAGTAATTTATGTTTTGGTCAAGGCCAAGAGGACTAATTAGAGCACATTAAGCTGAACTGTGCAGACAGTTCCTGCTCTTCTCCTGGGTACAGATCCCATATGCCACAGGCATCCTCCTATCCATGTCCAGGAATGGCTGTTCAGGGGCTGGAAAGAGCATTTTGCTAACAGACATTTGTGCAGTTCCTTAGTAGGGATTTCCACTGTTTCCGGGATTCCTTAATCATTTCCCTAACAACCACGGATAACAAACGTGACCTTCCTGTGAAAAATGAGGTTAGGTCTATAAACATGTTATTAAGAATAAATGAAGCTTTTAGGAGAAGGGGTTAGTTGGGGGTCTTTACTGGGCTGTTAGCCCCTGGAAACTTGAATGTAAATAGAAAACAATTAAAGCCCCAGCCCCAAAGGATGCTGCGCTCAGCCAGGGGGGCTGTAATTAGGTTTCTGCTGCCGTTAATCGCTCCTAAAGTGAGTGATCATAAATTACAAATGTGTGCAGAATCCTCCCAGAGCATGGCCTGAATCCTCTGAGCTGGCTTGGGGAAGGGAGAGGGAGAAAAAGGAGAGGAGAGGAGAGGAGAGGAGAGGAGAGGAGAGGAGAGGAGAGGAGAGGAGAGGAAAGGAGAGGAGAGGAGAGGAGAGGAGAGGAGAGGAGAGGAGAGGAGAGGAGAGGAGAGGAGAGGAGAGGAGAGGAGAGGAGAGGAGAGGAGAGGAGAGGAGAGGAGAGGAGAGGAGAGGAGAGGAGAGGAGAGGAGAGGAGAGGAGAGGAGAGGAGAGGAGAGGAGAGGAGAGGAGAGGAGAGGAGAGGAGAGGAGAGGAGAGGAGAGGAGAGGAGAGGAGAGGAGAGGAGAGGAGAGGAGAGGAGAGGAGAGGAGAGGAGAGGAGAGGAGAGGAGAGTTTTCCTTTTTTCTCTTTCCTACCCTTCCACGTGTATCAGTCAGGCTTTTAAATTCATGTTGGAATGGGAGGCTTAGGCTAAACCAAACCCCAGGCTTGCTTCTTTCTCTTTAGATACACAGGCACGCACGCACACATGCATGCACAGTTAGTCAAGTGAAGAAAATGTACCTCCAAACATCATATTTAATTTCATTAGCTACTGTTGCTTTCTTACAATCCGCTTATAGCACATGAAGATAAACATTCTCCGAGTGATAAGGGTGTGTTTATAAACTTTGTTTGGGATGAAAGAAGCCCTAACTGGTGTGTTTTTATAGTAGGGTTAATGGTGCTTTACTAATCCTTTGCCTGTGACCAAGAAACACAGACATCTTGACTTTCCTGGGAGATGTGGATGCATTTTCCTTCTTCCCGGGCCCTCAGCGTGCGGCTGGAAGACAATGAACCACCCCCAGCTCCGCCAGGGTGAATTGTGAAGCAGCAGCATCACATTCCTGGGCCTTCACCACCAGCCGCTCAACGTTCCCAGAGTGCAGAATTAATTCAACACATTGTTATTTTACAGTTTGGCTTTGTTTTGGGGGGCCTTTTCTTATTTTGGGGTTTTTTTTTGTTGTTGTTGTTGTTTTCAGAGAAAACCACTACAGCAAATGTTCTGCAGCTTCCAAGCTCTTGTGCAGGTACTGCCTAAGAACCCAGCACCTAGGACCCTCAGTCTGTTGGAGGATTTCAGCCTAATGTCAGACACGATGGACAGGGAGGGCTCCAACCTTATTTTTGTTGAATTGGCCGCTTCACCTACACCCCTCTCACACAACTCATCGCCCACGGCCGCGCTGCCCTCAGCTTCCTCAGCCACATCCTTTTGGCTGCTCTGCTCCAGCTCCTCGCTGCTCAGCTGAATTGGAGGCTTCCTCCCCCTGCCAGCCCCTCCGCGTGGTGCAAAACCCAACCTTCCCAAAAGGTCAGGGCTCTCTGTTTGCCCGGCCTTCTGTTTCGAATTTGGGAGACAATGGCTCGCGGGGAGCCGAGCGGGGCTGATCTGCCGCAGTGCTGAGTCACGGGAGTCCGAGATGGATTTTCTGTTAGTGCCGAGGCACAGCACTCATTATGGCAGTATTCAGAATTATCCCCGCACCAGGGAATGCTGCAATGCTGGGAGAAATGAAGTGCTCATGCCCTTGTACATCCATCACATCACCTACGTGCCGTGGTGTCTTGGTTTAGGAAGACAGGTATCTGCTAGGTAAAATTACAATCAGAGGCTCTTTGGCAAAGATTTGGGAAATAGGAATAGCAGTTCTTTACTAGTATGTAATACAAAGCAAACAAACACAAAAAAAACTCCCCCCCCACCAAACAACTACAGCATTAATGACAAACGACAACAGTACCAAGAACCTTGAGGGCTTTGTTTCACAAAACCCAGGGCAGTTTGGTTTCGGTGTCCCTGCAGGATCCTCAGAGCACCAAGCTGGAACAGTGGAAAAGTCCCGGGCTGGTCGCTGGGATGGCAGGGTGTCCCGGCAGGCAGGGGCAGGATGTCCCGGCAGCGCAGGGAGTGCAGGGTCACGCTGCAGCAAGAGGAGCAGCGCCGAAGAAGGTCGAAGGCGAGGCAGAAAGCGCCCAGCTTCTCCTCGGCGGGCTTTGCGGCGGCTGAGATCCTCCAGGAGCGGCCGACACGCGTCTCCCGAACGCCGGAAGCAGAAAAGCACGCAGCTGCCTCAAGCTGTGTCTTTTACCTGCGTTATCTCCCCCTTCCACCTTTTGTCCACCTCTTTGTTTCAGCCAAGCACTCTCAAGTATCCAACACCCGGTCCCCTTGGCAACCCGTGGGGAAAAAATTCCCAGAGAAAGAAGGAACAAACCCAACCCCCAACATTATCCACCCCGAATTTTTTTCCCATACAAACATATTACATTGAGTTTTAACTATTAAAAATACATATATATATATGCAAATATGGATGCAGCCACATTGTCATGGGTAGTTCACCCCAAAACAAGGTCCCCTTGAGGTATGCATCGGGTCTCTCCATCCTTTTGCATCACCCACCAGGTGCAACCTGGTCCCTGAGCGAAGACAACCCCACGGATGGGATTGTCTTTGCTGGAGGCAGGATTAATCCAAACAGTTTTTCCCAGCATACCTCTCATGTGTACCACTGGAACCTTATCTCCGTCTGTCTTTTGCAAGGGCTCAGATTGGGCAGGACCTGCTCGGTTGGTGGAACCTCGAGTGTTCACCAACCAGGTGGCCTTTGCTAAATTAGTATCCCAATTCTTAAAGGTTCCCCCACCCAGTGCTTTCAAGGTAGTTTTAAGCAGGCCATTGCACCGTTCAACTTTCCCGGCCGCTGGTGCATGATAAAGAATATGGTACACCCACTCAATGCCATGTTCTCTAGCCCAGGTGCTTATAAGACTATTCTTGAAATGAGTCCCATTGTCCGACTCGATTCTCTCAGGGGTGCCATGTCTCCACAGGACTTGTTTTTCCAGGCCCAGGATGGTGTTCCGGGCAGTAGCATGAGGCACAGGGTAGGTCTCCAACCATCCAGTGGTGGCTTCCACTATGGTTAGCACATAACGCTTGCCCTGGCGGGTTTGGGGAAGGGTGATGTAGTCAATCTGCCAGGCTTCCCCATATTTATATTTGGACCACCGCCCACCATACCATAAGGGCTTCACCCGCTTGGCTTGCTTGATTGCAGCACATGTCTCACAGTCATGGATAACCTGAGAAATACTGTCCATGGTTAAATCCACCCCTCGGTCTCGGGCCCACTTATAGGTGGCATCTCTGCCCTGATGACCCGAGGCATCATGGGCCCATCTCATGTATCTCTTTTACCAGAACCTCAACCCAATCCGGGTGGGTCCTTTCTGAGGCAGGCTGTGGGGCAGAGTCAGGCTCTGGGGTATCATCCCTATTCTGTGGGGTAGGTATCAGGGTGGTTATCCAGGTCAATCTTCCCTTATCTCTGAATGCTAAACAGAATACGCATATTAGCAGCACCAGCCATTGTATGATATCATTAGCATTCAGAGAGGATTTAAACCCTTCAAAAACTGGTGGGGCAGACCCAAAGAGATGGGTAAAGGGTTGGGAAAAAGAAACTTCCCCCGGTGTCATTTCCTCACAGTAGGTACCATTGTTAAAGTAACTCCAAAAACACACAGTTAGTGTACGATAGCCCTGAATCCATGTGCCTGCCTTCCAGAGGAAATTAAAAATCCATGAGTTCTTCACCTTATTAAGCCATAAAATAAACTGGATGACAGTCACAGTAGCCTTAGTTATAGGGCCCATGTTTAGATAAGGGCCTGCAAATGGAAGGAATACAGCCACAACCACATGCCACCCAAACCAGGCTAAGTTAGACCACATGATGCAGCCTAATGAGGTTTTTATATCCAACGCACACAAAAGAAAGTACTAGGTTAGTTAAGAACTGCTATTTCTCTTCCCTTTTCTTTTCTCAGTGCCCTCAAGCCCCACACTTGGGCGCCAAAATCTGTCTTGGTTTAGGAAGACAGGTATCTGCTAGGTAAAGTTACAATCAGAGGCTCTTTGGCAAAGATTTGGGAAATAGGAATAGCAGTTCTTTACTAGTATGTAATACAAAGCAAACAAACACAAAAAAAAAACTCCCCCCCCACCAAACAACTACAGCATTAATGACAAACGACAACAGTACCAAGAACCTTGAGGGCTTTGTTTCACAAAACCCAGGGCAGTTTGGTTTCGGTGTCCCTGCAGGATCCTCAGAGCACCAAGCTGGAACAGTGGAAAAGTCCCGGGCTGGTCGCTGGGATGGCAGGGTGTCCCGGCAGGCAGGGGCAGGATGTCCCGGCAGCGCAGGGAGTGCAGGGTCACGCTGCAGCAAGAGGAGCAGCGCCGAAGAAGGTCGAAGGCGAGGCAGAAAGCGCCCAGCTTCTCCTCGGCGGGCTTTGCGGCGGCTGAGATCCTCCAGGAGCGGCCGACACGTGTCTCCCGAACGCCGGAAGCAGAAAAGCACGCAGCTGCCTCAAGCTGTGTCTTTTACCTGCGTTATCTCCCCCTTCCACCTTTTGTCCACCTCTTTGTTTCAGCCAAGCACTCTCAAGTATCCAACACCCGGTCCCCTTGGCAACCCGTGGGGAAAAAATTCCCAGAGAAAGAAGGAACAAACCCAACCCCCAACACGTGGGCTAGGGAAGACTCCAGAATGGAATGGTGGTCGTCGCTGGTTCCTTGTCTCCTTCTACCAGCTTTCCAGCTGGGGATAGTCACAGAAACATGGAATCATAGATTCACACACTGGTTTGGGTTAGAAAGGACCTGAAAGCTCATCTTGTTACAACTCCTGTTATAGGCAGGGGCACCTTCCACTCTCCCAAGCCCCATCCAACCTGGCCTTGGACACTTCCAGGGATCCAGGGGCAACCGCAGCTTCTCTGGGCACCCTGTGCCAGGGCCCCACAGGGAAGAATTTCTTCCTTGTATCTCATCTATCCCTGCCCTCTGTCAGCTTAAAACCATTCCCCCTTGTTCTGTCACTCCAGGCCCTTGTAATGCTTGAGTTCAGAAGTTCTCTGTCAGGAGAAAGCTCAGGGAGGAGCAAAGGATTCACGAGGAGGCTAAAAAGGCAAACAACAAAGATAAAAAGCAATCCAAAGGCATAACTTCGGGGCAATTACGTCCATTAGGAACTGGTGGTTATGGGAGCAGATTTCTAGAAATTATTCTGGTTTTGTCTCGTGCCAGGTGTTCTGCTTTCCTATCAAGCTGTTCTCAGCATCCAGATCCTGTGAAAGCAGAGAGCTGTTGTAGCCCACAGTCCATTCTTGTCTCTCCCTGCTACAAAAAACAGCAGCCCAGATTTGTCCCCTTTTATAAAATAACAGTTTACCTAAAGGCTGCAGTGAAGCAACCACTACTCTCTACAGATCTCCTCCTCCAGCAAACTTGTCTCAGCACACAAATGTTTCAAAGATTAGCAATGGATGGATGGATGGATGGATGGATCAGGAGGTGTGATTCTCTCTCCATTATCCATCAAAAGTGACTTCTGAAATGTCTCTAATGGGAAACCCTCAGGAAAAAAAACCAAATAAACATGAGGTGGAAGAAAGGAAAAAAACCACCCAAACCTAGAATCATGGAATTATTGATATTGGAAATGACCCTTAAGATCATCAAGTCCAACCATTTCCCAGCACTTCCAAGGCCACCACTAACACATGTCCCCAGGTCCCACATCCATATGGCTTTTAAATCCCTCCAGAGATGGGGACTCTACCACTGCTCTGGGCAGCCTATTCCAGTGCCTGACAACCCTTTGCATGAAGAAATTTTTCCCAATGCTCAATCTAAACCTCCCCTGGTGCAAATTGAGGCCATTTCCTCTTGTCCTGTGACTTGGGAGAAGACACTGAACCTCACCTGGTTACAAACTCCTTTCATGTAGTTGTAGAAAGAGAGAATGTATTTCCTCAGGCTCCTTTACCCCAGGCTAAACCCCATAAATCCAAGGACTTCATAGAAATGAAAAGGTTTTTAGCCACCTTACTTTCTTGAGAAAGGTTTGAAACAAAGCATGGGATACTGCCCATGGCATCAATTTCATAACGAATTTCAGCATGGAATTTTGAATGTGGCACTTGTTGCTGTGCAGTTGGAATCTCCTTCTCTCTGGAGGCTTCATCCTGCCTGTGAAACACAACAACCTTCAACTTTTCTCACCAGCTGGAGGCAATGCATGTTCATATTGCCATAGGCCCCAGAGCATCTAAACCTTTTTGCTTTGGAGCAAGGTCCTGCAGGAACACGGCCAGCCCAGAGGAGACTGTGAGAAATTCTGTCCTCTGGAGAGTTCTGTTTATTTTAAGCAAAACAGCTAGTTTACATGTTGGCCTTTTAAGCAAAATACTCTGGTTCATTCTGCCTTGGATTTAGTTATGTAACCAAATCGCTATGTTTTTTAAATAATCTGAATGGAATTTGCAATGCCGCCTCCCAGGGGAAAGAGCCCAATTCTGATTTTCCAGCTGATGGCCTCACACAGGTGAGAATTCCCCTTCAGGGCACCTCTGCCTGGGGACAGCACTGCTCATCTCTGCCTTGGCCTGGAGCAATGGAAGGGGATAGACCAAAGATACTGAGAAAATAACATCAGAGCCAGGTGCTGCTGGAATACCCCTGAGCGCTGGGCTCTCTGGTCACTGGCATTGCCTCCTGCCATGACACTGGGAAGGATCCAAGGTGTCTTGAATGCTGACTGTCTCTGGCAATGTGACATTTCCAAGAGGTGGTAGACTCAGCCTTCGAATGACCCAAGCCCTGGCCCACGGCTTCCTGCCTTCCACACCCAGTGCTAGGCCCTGTCCCTGGGCTGTGTCACCTGGCAGAAAGTGTCATGTGGCTTAGAAATGTGCCATGTCTGGTTTAAATCCCCAATTATTTGGGAAGGTCTGTGTTTGGGGCTGAGGTATCCTGGGGTTGGACACTGGTGTCAGGAGTCCTTGGCTACTACTTTGGGGCTGATTCACACTCTGGTTGTGAGTCCTCTCCATGTACTATCTACTGAAGTCACTCTTTTGATCAAAAGTCATTATTTTGGTTACTACAGCACACCAATATCATATTTGTCAGCCTCTGTACTTTTTGCCAGCCCAGACCAAGGTCTGCTGTCACAGCTGCCGCTGTCTGGGTGAAACCAGAACACAGAACTTCTGGAAGACTTGCTTTTGTGAGATTTCCAACCCAAATTAATGAGTTGTGGAGAAGCACAGCCTTTGATGTATGTACAAACACCATCAAGCTGCCAGCCATCTCGAACTCAAAGAACTCCCGATCCTCAATCCCTTCCCTGCAATTAGAGCAAGGACAGTTGGTGCTCCCCATGACCAACAATACCATGTTTTGGCTTGGAATTGTCTCTGCCAGCAAGGAGCTGCCGTGTAAGTTGGAAGTCCACGTGTGGTTAGCTGCAGCTCTGGATTTTTGCACTGCCTATTTATACAAATTGGACTGACTTTGAATTCTACAGCTTAATTTCTTTTCTGTCACAGTATCGTGCGAGGGACCAAAGCCTCAGTCTTTTAACTGATCCTTACACTGTCAGTGCAAGATCCAGGGTTAAATTGCCTATGGATATGTATGAATCCTGACATGGCAGATGGCTCTATCCTGTGTTGAATTATGGAGCTTATTGTAACATACACAGTTCCTTGATAGACCTTAATTACACCAGAGGAGGGAGCCTGTAAGATTTACGCTGACAATATGCTCCAAACAAATTTCCAGGCTCCAAAAATTATCAAATACCCATTAATCCCACCACAGAAGATGATCCACTTAGGTGACGTGCATGAAGAGGAAATAAATATAAAATTCTGGGGTGGAAAACAGGGAACATGAATGTCATGGATCAGTTCCTCTTGGATGGCACCGTGCGGTTCTTCACCTCTTCCCCTGGGAGCGATGATGCAAACCTTCCCTCCATCTGCCCCCTTCCCTCTCATCCCTCCCTCTTTGCCCTCCCTCTCACACAGGGACAGAAGGTCCTTGGCAGGTGAAATTGGAATGCTCTCCCCAGCTAACACCACTGCCCACATTGTTCTTCCTCTTTCCACGCTGTGTCTGCAAGACTAGAACATTCCTAAAGCAACTCAATCCATCTGTCCTTGCTCCCACATCCATCACTGTGGTCAGGGACTCGGGAAATGAAGGATTTGGGGTGGCTGCTCCAGACCCTGGCCCTATGACAGAACTGGCATCTCCTGTCCCTCTCCTGAGCAAGCCCAGCACCCAGGCCCGTGCTTCCCTCGCCTTGCCTGGCCGTGTTCCTCCAGGCCAGTGTGCTTTGGCTGCTGCTCTCCGAGCTCCCGGGTTCTCAACCCAGAGTTATTTCAGGCAGCGCTGCTCGGTTTCTCTTCCAAGGGCTTATGAAACGCTCTTCTGGGACTCTTCACCTGACTCATTGTTTCCTCTGCCACCCCACGCTGGGAAGCACCGCCTCGCCGATGACTTCTTTGGGAAGCTCCTGAGGAGAAGAGAGCAAGAGGCGCCAGGCAGAACATTTAACCCCCGGGTTTATCTCCTCGGGCTCAGAAAAGTGGTTTTTTTTTTTTCCTGCTTTTTCCTTTTCTGCTCAGCAGTTGCCCAGCTGAAATTCTCAGCTTCCAGAATTCCAACACCTTCTCGACTTGGAGGAGATTTGCTGTCACTGAGCTGACACCCTAGCACACATTTTGGCCACCTCACAGGCCAGGCTGAAGTGCCACAATAGGGGCCGCTCCGTAGTGAGCGGGACACGCCGGAATTGCTGGATGCCGTCTAACCACACCCATCATCAAAGGCCCCAACGCTCCCATTGCATCCGCTCAATTACAAACCACAGAACGACTTTGTTTCTGTCAATGGCAAACAGTCGGACATGGAAGCCACCCACCTTCAAAGCCCTTCTGTTTGTTTGTTCGTTTGCTTGTTTGCCATCGTGCTCGGGCCGGCTTTTCCCGCCACCTTCCCGCTCTGAGTGTCGGAGCAGCCCCTCATAAATGTTAACACCCTTCTCATTTCATGTCTTTTCCCTGCAATTTCTGCCTTTCAGCTGGAAGCAAGGAAATGGCCGCTGGGTTCAGACTGGATTAACCCTTTTTCTTCCTTGCTGATGGTCTGAAGTTTTCTACCTACCCACTATTTTTATTCTAAGAAGTTTTTTCCCCCCCCGAGACTCTCAAACAAATTACTTCTCAGCTTTGAGGCCAACGATTTCAAAGTAAGGATAAATATGGTCCTAAATCTACAAACTCTTTCCTGCCTAACATATTCTTCCTTCTCAATTGCTCCTTTTCTTATAAATCACAATACCTCTGATAAAGAGAACAACAAATTCTTCTTCAGGGAGGCAGAAAAGGACCCATCTATATATTAATAAACACAGGCTTCACAAAGATATGTTTTGACCTCCATCTTCATGTTTTTTAGCCCAGACTCTTTCAGAAACAAGGCCCTGTTTGATCAGATTACATGTCCATCTGCCCATCACTCTTCACCAATTACTGTGGAATTCCCTGCCATTTTCTGGTTGGGTTTGATGAGATCTTCAAGATGTTAAGTTCCTACAAGGTCAGTGAAAAAATAAAAGGGTGGCCAGAAAGAAAAGTTGAAGCAGGAGATCAACTCTTATGAAACCTCATCAAATCCACATGGGTACTCACATTGAAATCACAAAGCCATAGGAAACTGAGGCTTATTAATCCCATTGCTGATGGAACAGCTCAGATTTTCTTTCCGTTTCTGTTTTTGTTTGTCTGCTTGTTTGTACATTTGCTAGAACAAATAACTCGCTCTTGTGGAGCTCTACAAACTTCACAGATCCAACCCAAACACAGTTCTGGCTACAAACACTCAGGAATTTGGGAGTCTTCCATCCAGATCCACATCCAAACCATCCCAGCTGAGATCCATAAGGAGTAACATGGGCAAGGAAATCTTGTCTGAATCTGCTCTGACTTTTGGTGTCATTCCTCTGTGGGGAACCTGGCTATTCCCTGATCCTGCTTTTCTGGTAGATCCCACTGGTCTGATAGTACAGCACAGGTGATTTCATACCTGGGATATCAAGTCCAGTTTGGGGGCATTCCCTCACGTTTTGAAGTTCAAGGTGCTCTGATTCAACATCAATTGAAAAACCTACATTTGAAGGTGGTGCAGCACTGGGGCAGGTCACTCAGGAGGTGATGACAGTCTCGCTCCTTGGAGGTCTCAAAGGCTCAGCTAAAGCCATCACTGATCAGGTCCCATTCCAAGCAGAACCTACACACCTTCAGTAAATCCTTCCCACCGATATTTCTGTTTCCAATATTTCTATTCTGATTCTGGGAATACATCTGATTTGTTTTCCTCTTTACCACACACTTTGTCTTGGCTAGATTGGTTCAGTAAAACCCCCTCCCCTACCTGCAAATTCTCTATGACTGGATTTTCCAGGTTATAAAATATCTGTTCCTTGGATAAAGGAGACATCAGATGCCAGTTTCTACCTGCCCTTCCTTGGCGCAATAGTGAAGAATATCTCTGGGATATTTTTTTTTTTTTGTTCTTCACCCTCTTGGAGTGTTTTCACAGCTTCATTTGTGTGTGCTCAGAGTTCACAGCATCACAACTTGTGGCAACCAAGAGCTGAGTACATCACCCATGTTAGCTCTAAAGAATTATTATTTTGAGAGAAATGAGGTTCCTGCTACTTTCCCTGTCACAGACTGGTCCTTAGCACTGAATTTAAAGTGGAGGGAAAGGGCCAGCATCATCTGTCAGCTCCGAGAAGCATTTTCAGCTCGTTAATCTAACTTTTCACAGCCCAGCTCCTGTCCCATCTCTGACGCATAAGACATCATGGCACGGAAATCTTTACTCTTAATAGCAATGGAATCTTGAAAATAGGCAAAATATGCAAAAGTGCCCGTGAAGACTGAATTTCTTGTTAGTATGACAACAAAACTAGCTGGGAGTGTGGGAACTGAATACCCCGTTGAGCACATCAATGTCCATCAGTGCCCACCCTTGGACAACCTGTCCCTAACTACATTTGGGAGAAGTCTTCCCATTTCAGCAGGTCAAGGAAAATAGTAAGGCTGTTGCTGATTCAAGGAGTATCTTAGAATGGAAATAGGTAACATAACTCCAAATCTCTGCTTGCTACCTGGATACTGAGGCCTTCAGTTCTGATGAATAATCTGTATTTTTTCTCTTTTACCTACTAAAGTAAACAAATAGCCCCAGGGTCAGTTATGAGTGCTTACTCTGCCCAGAATCCTGATTTGTGAGGCAGATAGGCAGTGAATTTAAAATTAGAAAGGACTAAATAGTCTCAGATTCAGAATATAAATTTCATTTAAAGTCAGTTTGCGATTGCTAAAGACTCCGATTCATTAACTAGCTTGTCTGAATATTGTCATGAAAACCTAAGCTTTATTGAGTGCTAAAAGCCTTAAAAAAGATGGAAACATATGAAAATAAGAACATAAATTCCCTGCCACCACCACCACCACCACTCCAAGTGTAAGAGAGAACCAAATCATAACAATGGGCTCATTACAAATGCTCCATCATTTTGCAATAACCGAGCACTTAAAATGTTCTTGGTAGCTGCTCCGAGGATGCCATTTTTTTCATTATGAGCCTTACTTAGTGCATAATTTATAGCTGGCAGGCCAGGGATAATCCCACAGTGTGAATGTGCTGCAAGACTGCTGTAATTACACCAGAGCTGTGGTTATGGGCCTCGTGGAACTGATACTTCTTTTTAATTGTGGCTCTGATAAGATCAAATCCAACATCGTGTATCTCAGTTGAAGGGCTGTGGATGTAACCGTAGCTGCCAGCTGCCCTCCTGGGCATCTGCTCTCCCTCCAGCGGCCTGTGGATAAAGGGATGACTTTTCCCCCAGTCTTGCATCCCCCAAACCATCAACCAGTTAGAGCCTGGCCTCGCTGGAAACAGCAGTACAGCACGAGCGATTTAAAGGAATGGGATGAAACCAAGGAAAACATCCAGATGTTTCTTTTCCGTCGCTTTTGGTCTGTGCTCCGTTTTCTCCAGTAAGTCACTAAAAACACTTTGATGTGAGAATTTTGTATTGGTGATGGTTTTGCAGCAGCCAAGCCACCAGACAATAATCCCTTGGTGTCGATGTTCATTAGCTTTGTCATCTTCTTAGGACAAAGGAAAAAAAGACCTAAAACTGTTCTCTACCAAAAATAACTTCAGAAAATAAATATTTTGGCCCCATCTTGCAAAAAGTCAGTGTGACATTTAGAAGGAGCTAAGAAAAGGAGTCTTTCCTGCCTTAGGAAGAAACTTAGCTTAACTTGGGTCCTGTTAACTTCGTCATACTATTACTTGGGCACTGTTTGGTATTAGTCACTAGCTGCTCCCTCTCAGCTTTGTCCAATTTAATTTCAAATATAGTGCAAACAGATGCCTTTATGTTTCATTTTTAAATCATTTATTGTTCTACATGTAGCAAAGAAGCTTAAAAAAGAATGTGAAAGAATTGCCAGAAAGGTTTTTTGGTTTTTCTAAAAGATATATATATATAATTGCAGTTGTGGTTGCTGTGGTTTCTTTTGGGTGGATCAGAAAAAAAAAATCAAGTCTTCCTTCCTTGGGGATATAAGGGGAAAAAAAATAAGAAGAAAGGATGGAGAGGAAAACTCATTGCCATGTCTAGTGCTTTTTATCAGTAATGGAATGAAGCAATCAGGTTTTAGGGCTTGTCTAGACGGAGGACTCTGGCACTGGTGTAACTCCCGTGGTGTAGTAAAGTCTGTGCAAGTCCCAAATGCTGCTCACAGCAGCAAGAGAAGCCACAGGGGTGCAAAGCCACCACGCAGAGTGAGGGAGCTCCAGGTTCTGTCCAAGCTCCAGGTTCTGTCCAAGCTCCAGGTCTCAGCTTAGGCGATGCAAATTGTTTGGATGGGGGACAGCCAAACTATTTTATTTTTTTTTTAATTTATCCAAGTGCCCCAGAGCAGCATTACCAGCATGACAGAGTTGTCGATCAATTAAAGTACTTTAACAACTTGCTTCTTCTGGAGGGAGGGGGGTGGGTTGTAACCGAAGAAACATGAAGAACTGCTGACCACAGTTCAATAAGTCCAGGTTTTAAAAGAGGCTTATTTTAATGGAAAACATAACATGGCTTTAAACTGATAGAGAATAGGTTTAGATTAGACATAAGGAAGAAATTCCTGGCTGTGAGGGTGGGAAGGCCCTGGCACAGCATGCCCAGAGAAGCTGGAACTTCCTCTGGATCCCTGGAGGTGTCCAAGGCCAGGCTGGATGGGGCTTGGAGCAACCTGGGATAGTGGAAGATGTCCCTGCTTGTGGCAGGGGTATTTAAGGTCCCTTCCAACACAAACTGTTCTGGGATTCTATCAACAACAGATGGGCAAAATTTTCTTTGAGAAGTTTTCTAACTGAGATACATAATAATAGAGGGATACCTTGGTTTTACTCTGCTCTGTTTGTCAACAAAGCTCAGAGCACGTGGCAAAGCCACTCCGTGTCATTATCCCCATTTCACTGGCAGGGACACCCTGTGACTTCCCAAAGGCCTCGTGACAACCCATGGCAGCATCAGCAGGAGCAAGAACATCTCGAGCTTCTTTCCACATCCACACCCTTGGGCAGTGCATCCTGCACTTGGGAATGTGGATGAATGGTGGCCTTGGCAGCGCTGAGGGAACGACCGGACACGTTGAACTTAGAGGGCTTTTCCAACCTTGGTGATTCTAAGATTCCACGATTTGCACGTCCAGGAGAGCTGGCTGGGCTAATTTTGCGGTCTATTTTTAGTAGGGAAGCTTTGTTCATGGATCTCCAGTGCGATATTCACTTTAGTGGCTGTGATGGGACACTGGCAAGTCCCAAAAAACCCTAAAACTCACTCCATAAATATGAATTGTCCAGGAGGTGGAAAGAGCCTAGTTTGCCCATAAACCTGACAAATCAGGGGTGAAATCCTGCTCTCAGCACACCATGACATTCCCAAAGTCATTGTGGGGTATTAAATTAAAACAGGTAAAGTCCAGTAACCCCAAAACACACTAAACCCCATCAAATATTTCAGTGTTTATCAACCAGGAGTGGTGTAAGTCAGGGGAGAAACCAAGCACAGCTCAGATCTGCCCTATATTTCACCACCTTTACCAAGAAAAGTAAGGTTCCTCTTAAAAAAAAAAAACCACCACAGAAACCCTACATAGAGTCAGAGGGCACACATGCAGGCACAGACAGGCGAATATAGGAGCACAGGAAACAGCCAGGCAGCCAACACTGTCCTGGAAAGGCTAATATTTGTGTAGTACTGAAAAGCTTTTTGCCTTTCGGATCCTTCCATGAGAAAAGGCTAAAATATTTGGTGTACGCATTTCTCAAAACGAGAACATACCATACATAGTTAAAGTAATGACTAGTGCTCTTAATCCCAGACACAAACTTTTCACTGAAGCCTTTTTTGGGCTGGGTCATGTGACTTATTCGGTTTTCAGCATCTATATATAAAGCTACTATTTTTTTTTTTTTTCTCTTCCTGGTTCATCCTTCCCCGTGTTCTAAAACCTGCATGCTTCATGAGCTATTTTGGTTTACCACACGGCTTGGCATTTGGTATTTTTTCCTATGATGTGAAAACAAAATTTCAGCTTGGCTGTTGGTGGCCGTGACCTGAGATGCAAATCTTCTCACTCAGTTTGGGTTCTAACCCTGAGTGGCTAATTACCTTTGAGTGGCTAATTACCCTTTCTGGTGGCCAGGTGTCCCTATTACTCAGAGACCTTAAATAGGGGTATCCCAAACCCTCAAAGTGGGAGCTGTGGGTCTTTAGGGACTTCCATTTCTGCATGGACAGTCCTTTGGGTTTTTGGTGCCAAAAGGCTTGGTTTGGGGTTTTTTTTTGTGCAAAAAACCTCAGGGTTAGATAGAGCAGAGCAGGTCTGAGCCCTGTAGACTCTTGATCTGCTGTACAGAGCTGCTCATCTTCTGGCATCAAAGCTTTTATTTGCTGTGCATAAATTATTACTAAATACATCCTTGAGCCTTACTTGTCCACTCAGAAAACTTCTCTGCTCAGCCACACACATGACATCATCACCAAATTTAGTTGCAGGAAAATAAAACTAGGATCACCTGCATTTTTAGCACCAGGAGGGGAGGGGGGAAAATGATGGGGCCTCCTTTGGGGTTTGGTTTTTGAGTTTGGCTCCTCTTTTTTTTTTTTTTTTTATAAATTCTGATCTCACTTCAGTTTTGTTTACAATTAGAGACACTGAGGGGAGACTTTTAATGGAGAACAGAGAGACCTTTTGCATGGGGGCACATTAACTGGGGGCTCTCCAAGCTGTCTCTGAGAGATCACGTGTGGTTTTCTCCCATGGCAGACATATGTGGAGAACTTGGCAAAACCTCCCATGCTCCAAGCCCCAGGAGCCTCCGTGGGGCATTGCCTCCCTTTTCTCTCCCACCAGCTCAAGGACCTCTCAGAAGCATCCCCAGGGTCCCCCAGCTCCCCATGGACGGCTGAGGACGTGTTTGCTGGGACATAATTTAGTGCCCTTTGGTTGGTCAGAGAAAATCACCTCAATATCTGCCTGACTTGGTTAAAGTACAGTTTTTCCAGCTCTGGAGAGGCACATGCACCCAGCCACCATCTCCCAGAGCTCATGTGTACTTTCCTGAGCTTCAGTCCCTGCTGCCAACCCCATTGTTCTGCCCCCCACCAAGTCCCTATTGTTCGTGTCCCTTGCTGGTGGCATCTGGCTCAGCCAAACTCCTCCTGAGCGGGGGCCCAGGCTGCAGGGTTTGCTCTGTTGTGTTGGATTTGTTGTTTTGTTGGGTTTGTTTGGTTTTTTTTTTTTCCAGGAAAGATTCTGAATGATCATTTTTAGGGGGGCCAGTTTTAGGCACTGCAGATGGAGCTAATTTGCAAAAAGAGGGTATTGGGGTGAGGGGTCAGCAAACCAGGGCATTTTGGTGGCAAGATAGAAGCCTGAAGGCTGGGAGTCCAAATTGACATACTTGTTCTGAAAAATTGCAGACAACCCCCCCGTTTTTGGTTTTGTTTTTCCCATCTCTAACAGGTGCTGCCCCACTTATCCCAAGGTGAGGAGTATCAATAATCAGAAAGAGGATCCTGGCATAGACACGACACTGCTCAGCAATGCTCTGGCAAAAAACCTAAACTCTCCCTAGGTGCTGGGCTGTACTGGGGACTCATTTAGGGCGATGCCATTCCCAGAGCAGAGGGAAATGAGCTGTCTCTCAGGACTGTCATCCTGCTGACAGGCCCCACGGCGTGCGCTGCATCGGAACAGCATGGGAGCACATTTGTTTCCATCGGGAACCGCGCCGGATCAGCGCCCGGCATCCTGTTTATGTTAAAACTCCATTTTTATTGGGAAGCCGGGAGAACGGTGCAGCTGGGGCTTCCACTGAAGTGTCACCAATTAAGTCACTTTTCAGCAGGGTGATCGCTGCTCCAGAGAGGTTCCCAAGCGAAGCATCTCCGGTTTCCAAGCTTCTCTCCTGGCCAGCAGATGTTGGTCAAGGCACGGCACCCCTTCAGCCACCCTGGGGTACCTGCCTCCTGCTCCCATGCCTTTCCCATGTCCCCTGGCCTGCACTTTCCACCTCCCCGGTGTGATTTGGGGAGCAAAGGACGAGCACGGCCTGTTGCAATTACAGCAGCACCACCTGGACCCCACGGTAACCCGACTGTTTGTTTCCCTGTTGCATAAAAGAGAAGGGCAGGATCCCAGCCCTGCAGAGCTCCTGGGGAGCTGTGCTGCTCAAACCATGGGATGGGAAAGGGTCATTTGGTGGGGTTTCACTGTAGGTCCTGAGGGGGGGATTTATTTAGTAGCCCCCCGGGCAGGGTCAGATGCGTGGCCTTGGCATAGCTCCTGGGATCATTCCAGCATGGACAGGCTGATCCGTGGGACAGATTCCCCTTGGAGAGGGGTTCCTGCAGCTGTACAGAGCTGATGTGGTGATCCCCAGCCTTGACCACGCTGGAGAAACTCTCCAGGGCTGTGCCAGGAGCACTCTGCCCACTGCAGGCAGATGAAAGCAAAGCCACTTTGCTCCTACCCACACCAGCATCAGTCCCAAGGGTGATTTATTGCCCTGGGACTCCCTCCTCACTTGCAAGCAGAGCACAAAGAGAAAGTGTCACTGCGCTCAACCCCCAAAAATAAGGCTAAAAAAATCGCTATGAGGCAATTCTAGCTGCAGTGACAGACTGAGATCCCCCTCCACCCACAGGAGTTGAAGGGGTCAGAATTGGTCCCTTAGATCTGCAGGTTGGAACCAGCAGGGTCTGGTTTTTTTAAGACCACCTTTCAGAAAAGCACCTATTCTCCCATGGCTGGTAAAATCTCTGCTAAATAACAGCCCTGCAGACACATCCTAGCCGAGAAATTTTACCTTTTTACTGATGTTTGCCTACAGCCACAGAGCTCCAAAACCCCAGCCAGCTCAGTAATACTGGCTTGGCTCCTTAATCGTACATAAACCATTTAAATACACAACAAATAAATAGACACGTTCTGTGTTTCTCCAGGAGGGCTTAACACCTTTACAAAGGGATTTCTTTGATACTTAAGCAATAATAGATTGGCTTTCATTTTGCTAAGACCTTCCTTATATCAACATATCTCTTCAAGTACTACACTTCCTTTTATGAAACGCTGGAATTCTTTCATGTTGAAAATGCTTTTACAGCCAAGTCCTCAGTTGTGCTGGCATTTCTCGTGTCTTGAACTCCAAACTGGCTAACCGCAGTCTCAGAATTCCCAAAGGAAATAATGAAAATTCCTAAAATCCTTGGCAAGGAAACAGTTGAAATTTTAAATTGAGTTAATCGTTTTAGCGAAAATGCTTGTAATAAAATAAATATGGGGAGCTGGGGTGAGGAGGGGGGAAAATGTGCTTCAGAAATGAGCATCAGAGGAAATAAAAGAGAAAGGGAGAGAAGATCCTCAAAAGTGAAGCCTTCTCTTCTCCCTTACAGGATTTACTGCTAGGGATATCAGCAAACTCCTGCTGAACCAAGGTGGGTGTCCCGGTGCTGTGGTGAAAGTGAAGTCCTTGAGAGCCCACTTAATGCTCCAAGATAAATCTGGTCCTAGAGGTCTGGCATGAGTGATGTCAGGTGTCTTCAGTGGCTGTGAAAAGATTTCTGAGGACAGAAACCTGTCCTGGGACAGGTTATCTCTGGGACAGCACTTCTGTCACACCAGGATGATTAAATTAAACTTCAGCTCAGCTAAGCAACATAGGTTCTTGACAGGCATCTCTTTTTTTCTAATTAAATCTTAAAAATTTTAAATAGCTGTTCAAATATGCAGGAGAACAAAACACACCATGATTTTCGCTTCTTCCTTTCATTTTAGCTAATACAATGAATGGCTAGAAGAAGACTCAATTAGCAGATCTCAGCAAATAATTTCCAGATGACAGGTTGTTTGTGGAGATTCTTCTCCACATTTTCTCTCCCTGCCCTTTGTGGGTGATCCAGCCCAGTGACAATGTGAAGGAACAGCAGCAGCAGCATCCAGGTGATGGATTGCCAAGAGGAGGACATGGTGACCAAGATCTGCTCCTTATCCTGCGCAATCATTTCACATCTTTCCCCAGGCACGAGCTGAAACCTTGGCAGGGACCTGATTTATTGTTTGGTCTTCAGAAGCTTGACATGGTATGGCAATGTGCACGTGCAGTCCTGGGCTGATCCCACAGCGTGGGCAGGAGCCAAGGAGAGGATTCTGACCCCACTCTGTTGAGATCCCACCTGAAGTCTGTATCCAGCTCTGGAGCACCAACATAGGAAGGATGTGGAGTTGCCAGAGCAAGTCCAGAAAGACCATGGAGATGCTCCAAGAGCTGGAGCCCCCCTGCTCTGGAGCCAGGCAGGGAGAGCTGGAAATGTTCACCTGGAGAGGAGAAGGCTCCAGGGAGAGCTCAGAGCCCCTGGCAGGGCCTAAAGGGGCTCCAGGAGAGCTGGAGAGGGATTGGGGACAAGGGATGGAGGGACAGGACACAGGGGATGGCTTCCCACTGCCAGAGGGCAAGGATAAATGGGATATTGGGAAGGAATTCTTGACTGTGAGGGTGGTGAGGTCCTGGAAGAGGGTGCCCAGAGAAGCTGTGGCTGCCCCTGGATCCCTGGAAGTGTCCAAAGCCAGGTTGGTTCAGTGGAAGGTGTCCCTGCCCACGGCAGGGTGTGGACCTGGATGGTCTCTTCGGTCCCTTCCAACCCAAACCCTCCATGAAGGGTTGCAGTCCCTTCCCACTCACGCAGTGCTGCCCTGTCCTGCAGGAGCTGTGTCCCAGGAATGCAACACTGACAGCACTGGGTCAAACCAAAGGCTTGTCTGGATGGTGTCTGTCGGTGACCAGTCCTAGGGACTGGCTGTGGGAAAGAACTGCAGTAATTACTCACGGAATTAACAACAGAGCAAATATTCTGCAGCTCTGTCCTGCAATGGATCTCAACACTTCCTCCAGAGAAGCATCCCTGTCTTTTTCCACCGAGGCTGCAAAACGTGTTGTCATTCACCTTTTTCATGGAGGTCTCAACCAACCAACTTCCTTCCACAAAAGTGGGGTGCTTGGTCCAGGTGATACAGCAGCTGGACTTGGTTTTCCTGTAAGGTCTGTCTTGTCTTCCCCCCCAGAGAGGGAATTCAACAGTTATCCATAGGACAGAAGCAATAGCTGGGGAAAGAATGGAGATTTTCAAAACTGAACAATGCCTTTAAAAAGAAAAGAAAAGAAAAAAAAAAAAGAAAAAAAAAAAGGAAAAAAGGAAAAGAGAAAAAGAAAATAAAAGAGAGAAAACAGAAAGAAATGGTTCTAAAACATGTGATGCTAAAGGGAGGTCAGGAAAACAGAGCCAGCAGGGGTAACAAGTCAGATAAGATCATACCATCAGTGAAAGCACTTGCAAAAGGAAATGGATAGTGTTCTAAACCTCAATTAATTTAATCTAGTGCTTCACTGAAAACAAATTATGATCTCAGATAAAACAAAACTCTGGCGAAACAAAGAACAAAGCCATTTGCAGCCATGATTTACAGTTCAAAGATATTCTGTTTGTTTCCTCTTCATCAGAGATCTTGGTTTCCCCTTGAGAGCATATGAATAATTAAAGGTGGTCTCTTATGATGTGTTTGCTGCTGCTCAGCGTTGCCAGCTCAAGGGCTGATAGGGGAACAATGGTGAGTTACGAGACCTGCTGGTTGCATTTGCCTTCTGTAAATAAACCACGAGGCTCGGTGGCTTCCCTGCCGTCACAGCAGTCATACTGCTTTGTTTAAGTCAGGAATCTGAATAACAGGCACATGAAGACTTGTGTGGTTTGTAAAATTGAGTTGAGTTGGAGGAGCAAGCGGGGAGGGCCAAGCTGTCAAAGCAGCTTTTGAGTTCTGCAGGAACACCTGCAAGGCTGGAGAGGAGAAAATCCCTCCCCACCAGAAAGGTCCAGCCAAGCTCTGTGGACAAAACTTGCACAAGGGCAATAAGGCAGAGCTGTCCTGCCCCAAAGCAGAGTGTAACTCATCACTTGCACATGAGGCCGAACCTAAATGAAGCACAGAGACTACACAAGCCCAGCTCCCTCCTCCACAGCCCCCAGCCCCAAGCATGGGCTTTGCAACCATGCTAGGATCTGGTGTGGGAGCAGGCCTGAGAACAACTCTTCAACCATTCAGGATGGAATGGGTTGGATTTCCAAGGTGCCAATCTCTCCTTTCTAGCTCTAAAAGACGAATAATTACCTTAGACTTCATTTGTGCCTTGTGGCCTTTGGTGAAGGGAGATGGGTCTGGCTGAGCTCAGGTAAACCTGGCACTGTGAACAGAAGGCTCAGTCAAGCCATGTTTACAATTTTGAGCTTCCTTTGACCTAAAAACTATAAAGTCAGGAGACTCTTGCTCAAAAAAAAAAAAAAAACAACCAAAAAAACCCTCCTGGAGATGACCTTGTCTGTGTGACCTGAGGAAGGAAAGCTGTGTACCAACATAAACTCATTTCTTTGATATGTGAGGACAGAGGGAACAAGAGAAATCCCCTACTGTAAGTCATCCCCCTGCACAAATCAGTCTGTCCTTGTGAGCAGTTTAACCCTGAGAATGAAGGAAAGTGAGGAGATTGCCTCTTTATCTGTGCATGGGGGAAAAAAATCCAACATCCCAGGAGGCAGACTGGGTTGCAGAGGAGCTCTGGCTGGTGCTGGAAGCTGGCAGGGTCTCCCTGTCAGGCTGGCTGCACGCAGGGATTGCAGTGAGCACATGGCAGAGAGGATCCAGCAGCAGAATCCCCAGGGAGCAGGGAAGGAAAGTGTCTTCATTGTACCATTCCTCAGACATGCTGGGCACCTCACAGAACATGTGGTCAACATCCTGGATGGAGCAGATCCCAAGCGCTGGTGGGGTCCAGCTGAGAAGCACGTGGAGCGCTGCTGACAGGACAGGACAGCGTTGCTGGAGGCCAGAGGAGGACAATGGCAGGACACTGAGCATCTCAGGAGCTGCCAGGCCGCAGGGGGAGGCCTTGCCTTCAGGTTATTGCTTTGCAGCGTGCCTGCTGTAAGAGGCTCTGGGCCCTGCTCCTGGAATGGCGTCCCCAAGGAGCCACCACAATTGAAGGGAGAATAATGAAAGCTCTGCTCTTCATGCGAGTCACCCACTCTCCCAAGGAGGCTCCGTTCCAGGACCTCTGGTTTAACCCAAATTGACACCAACTTGGCGAAAGCCCCCAGCTGCACATTCCTTCCATGCAGCTTTACAAGCTGCAAATGCAAAACCACAAACCAAACTGGGAAGGAAGGAAAAAAAAAAAAAAAAGGGAGCCTGAATCGTGCAGGGTCCCCCCATCTTCCCTCCTGCCCTGATCACCACACCCGTTGTCTACCTCTTTTTCTCAGTAGCTTCTTACCTTTTAAAAGGCCTCCCAGGATCAATTTAGCTCCTTGCTGAGTGCCAGTATGTCCTGTCTCTGCACCAAGAGCAGAAATCAGCTTCCAAACTCCAGATCATTCTTTGTCAGGTTAGACCATCTTCCTAGGAGCAGGCTCCTGGTGAGGAACTGGAATGCCTTTAGCCCCCTGGCAAGAGTCATAACTACTTGAAAAAAAACCCTGAACTACTAATAAAACCCAGCAACAAATGCCAAATACTTACTGGACAAGGGAAACACTTGCCAGTTGGTCAGGGCTGCTGAAACTTCATCTGTGGAACTACGGGTTCATGGAAAACCTCCTCACTGAAGGCTCTGTCTGTCTGTGAAGTGTCTTACCCAGTTTTTTTCAGCAGAAAGGACAGGCATAAACTGCCTTCCGAGGTCAAGCCAAGCTCTAAAGCACCATCCAGATGTCAAGTAGGTTGGTTCATACCCTGGAGGTCCCTAAACTGTTGATGTGACAACAAATGCCAGCTCCCCCACACCTGTGGGATGTGTGCCCAGCTCTGCTCCAATCCTGTCACCAGTCTTGCCAGTGGGAGCTGGACCAGCAGGGCTGGTACTTGGGGACAAGGTTTAGTGGTGGACTTGGCAGTGTCGGGTTAATGGCTGGACTGGATGATCTCCAAGGTCATTTCCAGCCTATTCCAGGGACACTTTCCAAGAGCAGTGCCACATGTGCATTTTTGCTCCAGGAGGCAGCTCTCATGTCACCAAATTGAACCACACGTTGGAAATGGGATGTTGGGTTTCACACAGTTCCCTCTGCACTGCCCTGAGGGAGCAACAAACTTGATCAATCCTCTTCTCTCCCACTTCCCTGCCCAGACCTGATCTCCTTGGAAAGACCTCTGTTTCCAACAGCTCTGCTCCTTGCTGCGAGCTGGCTGTAGAGCTGCCCATGCTTACTGGTGTCTCTGAGGTCTTAGTCACACAACCAGGGCTGTCACTACCACGTGAGCCACGCAAAGGTGTGCACCTGTGGTTTCTGGGCAGATCTGAGCCACTCCATCACATCCCCACCTGACATGTGCTGTGCTGACTGCAAATTTAGCCCCAGGGACGAAGGTGATTCCTCCTCTCCCTTTTTTGGTGGAAGTCACAAGAGCAGCCAAGAAATCACAAGGAAAAGGGAGTCAGCACTGGTGTCAAGGGCTGGGAGCAGGTTGTTTTGCTTTGCCTTTATTTTGCTGCTTCTTCTTTTTCTTCCCTCGTGGCGCTATTTAATTTTTTTTTTTTTTTGGTGTCTTCTTCCGCCAACTTTATTTGGATATTGGCCTATCATACACCGAACTCTGTAAGTACCTGAGGCTGCTCTGGTGTATTCAGCAGTAGCTAAAAGAGAGCAGAAAAGTTAATGCTGTGGGAGAACTGGGCTAATCCTTGCCCAGGAACGTGCTCTGGTTTATTAATACCAGGGAATTCACAGCAAAATGTGCAGGCACCTACTGGGTCTTCTCATGCTACTTTTGGAAGGATTAAAGTCCCTTAGGACAGCAGCTGCTCTCTGAAGATGTGTTTGCATGCCAGCACCACTAATGCATAGAATAAACTGGATTTTTCCAATTGCTAATGATTTTAATCTTTTCCTTCTGTTTCTGAAGGGGCTGACACAAAACAGAGTTGGCTCATGGTGTTTCCTTCCCTTTTCCAGGGCACTTTATGTAATGTTGATCACACACACACACACACTTGGAATTCACCTTCTGCCTGAGGATGGCCCACGGGGCTGCTGCACTTTCCACGGATGTTCCTTTGCACAGCTGTGTCCCTTTGCCACAGTGAAGGAAAGATGTCCTCATCACCTTGCTGTGCAGCTTTCCTGCACACATCACACCATCCCTTGGCAGGTGGTTCCTTCACCAGCTTTTGCCTGGAAGCCATTCCTGGAGCTGGTCAGCTGTAGCATGAACAAGCCTCGCTCTCTGAATCAGCTGCTCCACAAAGGCTGAGCCATGGATCTGCCTGTTCTTTGGTGGATCCAACCCTGAAAGCCACAGTGCAGCCATGCACTGCACAGCCTGCCCTTTCTTTATTTCCCCTTTAAATTACCTGTTTTCAGCAGCTGGATTCAACTCCTCCTATGATAGGAATTGCTTTCATTGCAAGCACCTCCTGCCTGGTTGACTGGATGTCTCTTACTGATCCTGGGACAAGAACCTTTCTGCTTCCCAAGGCATACTATTTCATCCTCATTTTTTCAAGTAAGATACAAGATTTTCTCTGTCTCCACCACACAAGTGACAGACCCGGTCACCTTCACACCACAGCAGTGAAGGAGCAGAAGGCAGGAATCCTGTACAGGATCCCTACAGGATGGATCCACCTCAGTCACCCAGGGCAATGGGGGCACAAGCAGATCCTTCTGAGTGATGAGCACCACTTTCCCCATCTCAGCTCCTGGGTACACAGTTAAAGAGCATGGTCCAGGATGGATTCATGGGAATAACAGAACAAAAGTTGTGCAGGACCCTTCCTCTGTCATCTTTGCTCACTGCTGCAGATAGACACCAATAGTTCTCCACACCTTTGATAAGACAAGGGGCACTGGCTTTAAACTGAAGGAATGGATTGGTTTAGGTTGGATATTGGGAAGAAATTCTCCCCTGCGAGGGTGATGAGGCCCCGGCACAAGTTGCCCACAGAAGTTGTGCCTCCCCATCCCTGGAAATGTCCAAAGCCAGGCTGAATGGGGCTTGGAGCAACCTGGGGTAGTGGAAGGTGTCCCTGACCACAGCAGAGGGGCTGGAAATTAATGGTTTTTAATGTCCGGCCTAAAGCACTTCATGATTCTATGATCCTGGACACATCTGGGCCTGGCTGTAGCCCCAGCAACACGTGTACACTGAATTCACATGTGCTCAACAGAAGTGACTCAAATCAAAAGGCTACAGATCAACCCACCCTTTTTCCTCCTCTTTCCTGCTCCCACCCCCCACCCTGGGTCAGTACACAGAGCACAAACCTTCCTTTTTTTTTTTTTTTTTTTTTTTTCCCTTTCAGAAGTTAAACATTCCGCATCTTATTTATTTTGAAAACAATTTATAAGGGCGATAATAACATCCTTTGGCTCCTTGCCTCTGTAGCCCCAGGCTCCATACATGCCTCATTATGGGAACGGCGCACACCCCGCCACGTACAGGCAGCTCACTGTACTCTCATTAAAATCCTGTAGGTATTGGCTGATATAAACAAAGAGGAAAGTGCACCAGTACTCGAAAGCAGAGCAGGACTGCGGGATAGGTCGTGTGGTTCAGCGACACGGGCTCGGAATCCTGGAAGTCTGAAAAAACCTTTTGTGGTTCCGGCGTCCCACGCAACCGCGCGCTGCTCCTGGATGCGGCTACGCCAGGAGGCAGTCGTTTGACACGGATCCACACTGGAGAAAAAGAAAAATAAAAATCATGTTTGCCTTCTGTAGGAGGAGATAAATAACACAAGAAATCAAAGAAAAACTCTGGAGGAAAATCCGAGCCTTGGAAAGCCCAGGCTCTTGCTGGAAGAGTAACGCGCCTCAAAATGGCGAAGAAGAGGAAGAAAAATGTGCAGAACGTCCTTGCATTGTGTAAAGAGTAATTGCACTGGAAAGGAGTTGTAAAGTAAGTAAACATAACTTCCAGTTTGATCCATATTAAGATTTATTGACCCTGAAAGTCAATATTCTCTGCACCAGGGCCAAGGTTAACATTGAGCTGGAGGCCAATGGGAAAGCTGTAATGAAGTGCTGGTTAAGAGGTTAAGAGGCCCTTACAGAAGTATCTGGTTTTGCAGGAGGGTTGGAAGTCTTTCCACATGATCAGCCCCATCTTCCTCTACATTTCAAAGGCATCCAAATCTGCCAGTTTTTCTGTGAAATCCCAGCCACATCAACGCTGTGCCAAACTGATAAACCCTTTGGATGGCTTTTCCAGCAGAAGGCTTAACCCCCTCTATGCTACCCTGAGGCTTTGATCACGGTCAGGACCCACTCATCCCAATCCAGTGTAAACACAGATGGAAGGAAAAGTTGACCTCAGCTGATGACAAGCTAGGAACACGTTTGATGATGATGTAGGAAAAAGCAATATTAGTGAATTTCTGCCCTTTGGCAACTCCTGCTTTAGGGAAGAGCAGGCATACACCATCACAGCAGAGATTTGCAAGGTTGAGCAAGGAGAAAATATTTCTTTGGGGTCAGTAAAGGCGTGACAGTTCTCCTACGAGGAAAGAACTCATCCTGTGCTCTCACACCCTGGCCTTGTCATTGCAATTTTGCAATTTTCTTAGAAATTCACTGTGAGATGTTAGATGGACAGAGAGCAGACAGTCTCTGTATATTAGAGGTAAAGCTGTTGCCCAAAGTCTCCTCTGAGGTATTACATTATACTTGCAGAATATCTATGCCTGCAAAAACCTGGATTTCCAAGGCTGGTTTGGGCACTTGCCTAAAACCTTACTGCACCTGCAGAAAGATTTGTGTCCCAGACATGTTCTGTTTTCCTCAGTTTCACCAATTAGGCCAATAAATGGTACCACTTCTCCCAGTGAACCTCTGCTTCCCTAAAAATGCTCTGCCAAATCTTCCTTAGCAAGAGGTGGAGGACAGGGCTGGAAAGAAGACCATGGTTTTTATGAACCTGGTGATAGCACAATCCAACAGAGCTCACCATGAATTGTACAAATATTTTTGGAGGCTGTACAAGACCACAGACCTGAGAGGGAACATGGATTTCTTTGGAGCACAGAGGGAAATCAGCACAGCACTTATTTCAGTCCGGTTCCAGAGGAGCAACTTACTTTTGAAAGTAGTTTGAGTAAAGTTGCAATGATTTCCCCAGGACTTTGCTGGGTTTGTACATTTTAATGTCCTTCTACAGCTGCTCGCTTTCTCCTTGTGTTCATTAAGACATTTGGTTTTGTTACAAGGTCTGAGCAAGAGAAAAATAGCTGTATGTATATTTAAACAGACTATTAAAATACAGAGCACCATGTACTGGCACAGAAGAATTCATGGTTTTATTCATATGTTTTTGGGCTCAGTGAGGCTGTTGTTGTGCACAGCAAACAGCACCTCACCAGTGTTCTCATCACAGCCTTGTTCATCTGTGCTTCATTTTTCCTTCTCCACAAAGCACCACATTTGGATCAGAACCTGCAAAACAAAACTGTCTTCTCTAGGAGGGATGATTTCAGGAAATGGGCTCCTGGTGACCACTTTTGGCTCCCCATCCTCTCAAACATCTCCTGCTGACCCTCTAAAGTTGTGTCTTGCTGTGGCAGGATCCTCTTTAATGAGCTAAAATAGGAAGCGCCTCAGCAGGGTCTAAGGGATGTATCCAGGATGCTTCATTATGTGGGAATTAAGCACAAAACTGTAGAGAAATATGGATAGATGGGAAGCATGTCATCAAATGGGACCCTAACCCCTTACTAGTAAGACAAGGCTGCAAGCCACACTCCCAGACTATTGGGCAAGCCAGGTTTTAGGAAAAGGAGGCTTACTGGGAAAGGAGACTTAATGCCTAAAATCCAGTGACAAGCACATCCCCAAACGCCCGTTACAGCCCTTCCTCGAAACACAATCAGGGAGAAGCCAGCTCTCAACCTAAACCTTTATTTAGCTGCGTTTCACAACAATTACTGCATAACTTGGCATCGTGGGCATGGCCCTACATGGACCAGGAGAGAGCTCAGTGAACAGGGAGTCGAGCTGGGAATGCCATTTTCCCACACTTCCTTACAAAATCAATTTTCTTCCCACAAATGACAAACAGAAAACAGAAGAAGAAGGAAGAAGATGTTGCCGTTCACTGGGTCCAGGAATGTATTAAATACTACATGGTCACACCAGCTTTGGCAATAGAAGACACAGCCTTTTGCATTTCTGCACAAGAAAACATATTTTGTCCCTAAAAGAAGCCGCTATTAATTCTGCCCAAAATATTAACACATTCCCACCCAAATCCTTTCATCAGCACTTGGACATTTGAGGCAACTCAACCTTGCAAAGAAAGTTTTGAGGTCCATAATCAGTGAACATCACCCCCTTTGGGAGCAGGGAAAGGCACAGGCAGCAGCCGTGAGGTTTTGAAGAGAAGCTCCAGCTTTCAGCTCGGAGAGTTTATACCTTTAAGAGGCACAAAACAAAAAAGAAACCCAATCCTTGAGATGAATCACTCCAAAGTGTGCCCGTTTTTCTCCTCGCAGGCCTGAGCAGCCTCACACAAAGCCCCGGGGCACAGGCTCCTCATTTGGCAGGGCTCAGCACGGCAGCGGGGCCGGGGAATACTTTTGAATACTTTTACGCTGGAGAATTTGGCTTGTAACGAGGCTTTTCAGGAACATGGCAATTGCCCACGTGAACGCATGGCTTCCTGCATTAATATGCTAAAGAGACAAGACAAGCATCTTTAGCTACAGCTGAGGACTAATTAAGACTGCTCTTTTACAAATATTGCATGGTTCATTCCATTCTTCCCCGATTAAGAACAAAAGAAGAAAGAAGTCATTTATTGTCATGAGTCACTTCAGATACAATGGAAGGAATTCCAACAGATGACTGAGACAAAACAAAAGCTGACATTATGAAAGCCATGTCTAAACACTAATTTAAACTGTCAACTTGCTAGTGAGGAAGGTTCATGACAGAGGGAGTATTAAAACTTAAAAGAGCACATAAATCATTGAAGAGATTAGCAGCGTGTGATGGGGCCAAAGTAGCCGCGCTGGAAAGTCGCTGACTGGTTGCGAGCTCCTCGTAATTTGGGGGTAAATGCCGTGTTTTGCCAACAGTCCTGGACTAAAATGAGTAGTTTGGGCCGTGTTCCCAGAAGTGGGACTCTGTGTGAGTCAGTGGCGTTACTCCCGTTTCCAGCAGGTGAGGATCAGACCCTTTGTGTCCCACATTAGATAAAATCTGGCCTGAGCTTTCCTTTGCCTCATCAGAAACGCTTAATTTCAGAAAGGAGCCAAAAAGTGGCTTTGGGTCACATCCGGAGCTGCTGTAAATGATCGTGACTGACTCCCACAGGCTGGCTGCATCACTCAAGAACCTCCCCTTTCTATAACACCACAGTACCTCCTCTCTTCTGATTTTCAGGGAATTTGTATTGAGGTAGTGCCCTGTAATTCTCTGCAGACTTGCTTCCCACCTGCAAGAAACTCGCTCGTGTCCACTTAATTAAGAAAGTGGCAGATGAAAATGCTTTGTGTGCCGCAGGGACTGCTGTTCTAATGTGCCAACACATTAGAACAATTTCTTACAAAAGAAACGAGCACATACTTTTCAGCCCATTTGGTTTTTCAAACAGGTACGTGGCCTCCAGCTCTCTCACATCAGCTCTGCTTCTTTCGGGTAAGTCGTGGAAAGGCCACGAACAACAGTTCTGCAAAATTAAAGGATACTGTGTTTATATCATCTAAAATCTCCGTCTTTATCTGCTCGCTCCCACTGTTGCTAATACTCCCAAAACAGAGAAACCACTATGGATTACCAAGGTAGAATGATATTGATGGATTTAAGAAGATTTAGCATCTCTCTCAACTATTTTAAAATCCAGGTGACCCTGAAATCCACACAAGCAAAAACTCCATCTTTTCTTCAACTCAACATGCAGACTTCTTCCCTGCTTCTCTCCCAGACCAGAAAGCAACCGGTGACCATGTTCCCCCAAAATCTAGTTTAGTGAAATGTAAAAGGCCAAGAAAGTATTTGATAAGTTGCTGAATAAGAAGAGCTGAGAAAATGCAGTTATTTACCCGTCTGAGGGCATTGCTGTGGGGACTGCTGGGCAATACTCTGTCTCCTGGACACCAGCAATGAAGTAGATCCCCATCCCACTGTACCACTCTCTCAGTGATGGGGGTATTATTCTGGACAGATCACAGGCTCCCTTTAACTCTCTGAGCATCACTCTAAAGTCAGTGGGGAGACTCTGCGAAGGTCCAGGCCTTCGCATCCTGCTGGAATTAAGTCACTCTCAGCTTTGGCCCCAATTCAGGCAGAAGTTCAAAAAGTCAATTATAAAACAAATAAAAGAGAGGGAAAGTAAATGAGATGCAGAGCCCTTTAACTTAGAGGGATGAAATCACTGTGGAAGCTGGGGAGGGATTTGGTGTGAGTTTGGGCATGATCAGGATCCTTTCCTGCATCCTCATGTTTCACCGAGCTTGGTGCAGAGCACCAGATTTTTTTCTTCACATCTTTGCCATGGAAACCACTACATATTTTCCTATATTACCATTGGCTACTTGTGTTCTGATGGTCTTTGGGTCTGTTGTGTTGGGCACTGCAGAAAGGCTGATCAAGAGGACTGACCCTGTTCAGTCAAGAGGCGACAGAAGATGACAGGTAAAAAACAGGGTGAAACAGGCCACATCCTCAAGGGAGAGGTTTAAAAAGAAGTAGACAATAAATTTTTTTAAGCTATGGAGAGCTTCCTATGAAGACCAGATGAAAGGGATTTGCAGAAACCAGGTAGAGAAACGAGATCCTGGATGAATGCTTTAGCTGCGGGAATAGAAGAATTCCACTGTGTTAGGGATGTTCTGCAGAAAATCTACAAGAATTGACTGTGGTTGACAGGGCACTGAGATGACAAGGAAAAGAAGATGCACAATATAGAGAAGAGTGGAGACATGGCTACGTTATCCTTGGCATGGAACAGAGAAAGAAGCGGAGAAACACAGAAAGAAAAATGGATGTTGGTCAGTAGAGGAGTGAGACCTGTGCTCCACTTGTGGCTGGGAAGTCAGCAGCAGAGAGATCCCAGCTGGATTCTTCTGGAGTGGTAGAACTGGAAAAGGAGGAGGTCCCATGTGGAAGTTAGAGCTGGACAAAGTAAAGGCAAACTTTCAGGATTGAGAGAAGAGGTAGAAGCAGAGAGAAACACTGAAGAGGAGATTCCATGGTGGAGATCATCACTTTCTCTCCAACAGGTGCCAGTCTGGTCAAGATAGAGGAGAATGGGAGCATGGGCCTTGCTCCAAAAATGCCCCCCTCATCCAGACATGAGAGTCATCTGCAGGACCACCAAGTCCTGGTCTGGCTAGTTGGGGGCAGTGGTCTTCAGACAAAAACAGAGCAAAATAAACCACCCAAGGAGGGATGCGCTCTGTGCGCTTCGGTTACCGTTCCTCAGAGCCTCCAGTGGGGAAGATTAACTTGATGTGAGGCCACTGGCACTGGTGAAGTCATGCACCACGGTGATATCTCATTCTTCAACATCACTTTAATGCCACTGTAGCTTTCCAGAAGCCTCAGCTTAAAATTGCTGCAGTGCAAGGCTGAACCAGGCCTTTCCTTCCCACGCTGACATCAATAACGCTACACCCAGGGTAAAATCAGCTCCAGGACAGTTATTCTGACACTTTCACAATAGAAACTTCTGGGGGTTGAGATTTGTTTTGCTTTCCTTTCCTCCCCCCACCTCTCCCCCTTCCTTTATTTTAATGATTCTCCACTAAACCCACTTCCACGGCATGGAAAGGGAGGGAGACATCCCTAGGCTCTTTGTGAGAAAGGATCACGAGGCAAGAGTCAATGTAGCCGTGCTGACAAACAGATCAGGCTTTGGAGATCTGAGCCTGAACGTTACCTTATGTTTTAACAGCTTCACTGGCTCCAATGCCTCAGACTGCTTGAATTTCCCACCAGCTCAGCGCAGCTCTTTTCCACAGATTTTAGGCGTTGAATTAGTCTGGAGCTCAAAGGAGCAACATTTCCAGGCCCTTGATGAAGAGCATGTCTATCAGTTGAGATCCAGAAGAGCTGCCAAGGTTGTTTGCCTGCATCTGAAGTGTGGATGAGCTGCTCGGCCCTGCAGGGTTGTTTAAGGACCCTCCGGTATCTGCCGTGATATGAGGACAACGTAAATATCCCTACGTGTGTTTGCGTTGATGGAGTAGAGGTCCATAAATCCACGAGCAGCTGGCTGCATTTTTCTCTCAGCTCCCATCCGTGTTTGTAAACACTGGAGAAAGAGCCCCAAATCTGTGTCCAACATGGAGCAGTTACGGAACACACTGTAATCCCGTAATGCGAACCAGAGCGGGCCCGCTAACCGTGCAGCTCTGGAGAGAATTCCTGACATGATCCTTTTACGTATTTTATGTTAATCACTTCCATCTCAGGAACACACACAAACAATACCCCATTAGACGTTCCCTTTGGCACTCAGACAGCAGCACAAGCTGCCGCGTGTGCCAGAGCAGCCGCAGTAGGGACGGGAGGCCATGGCTGGATGCTGCTCATGGGAAGTAACCGAAGGACAGCGTGCAAACTCCTACTTTGGGTTTCTTCACTGCTTTTCCTGCTGGCTTTTCCAGGAGAAAAATCTCCAGCTGCTTGCCTGAGAAGGCTTGTGGTTTTTGGTGCATCGCCTTGGTCCCAAAGACCCTAAAGCTCTTCTTTGTGGGAGATGGAAATTTGCTTCTCCTCATCGCTGCACCTTGAGCAGGTGTAGCACAGAAAGGACAGAGCTTGGGACAAACTGATAGCTGCCTGGTCAGGTTTCTCTGTCCTTTTTCCAGTTCTAGGGACACACATGGATTTAACTCTTTAAATAAGCCTTAGGACTGCCTGGCAGATATTTTTCTTGTGGAAAGAAAGGGTGCTGGATCCCCAGGAGCAGGGGTGTGCCCAGAGGGCTTTGCTGCAGGCTGGGACACAAATATCACTTACACAGGGGAAGGGGGACAACTCTGAGAATTGAGGGTACAAATCCTGCTGTTGTGGGGAGCTCCTGGGGACCTCAGCCCTCGGAAGCAGGCAGAGGGAAAGGGAGGAGAGGAGGCCACGTTTGCAGGAAGAGGACACGTCGAACAAGTCCTCTGTCACAACAAGGGAAGTTCCTCATCTTTAATAAAATGCCCACCCCATGGGGAGGGCAGATGGCTTTGTCAGCTCACCACAGGAGCAATTCCAGCAGGCATTGTGTCCCTCTGCCAGCAGGGTGGGATCCACAGGGAACCTGCATCCCCAGAGGCGCACAACTCGCTGCAGCAGATGGGAATCACCAGCACCATCCCACATCAGGTTAGTAGGCAACCCCCAGGAAAAACAGAAAGTTATCTTCAAATACACAGCAGTTTCATACAATTTTGACATGCTCTAAGACCTCAGATACTGTGTTTTCCTTCTCTGCCAGGTTTTTTCATTACTAAAATGAAGATTTCAAGGGCTTACACGACTCAGGCCTTTGGTTGCAGCAAAGCAAGACACACTGGCACTGGTGCCACCGAGAAGCAGTGCCTGGGCTGGGACATTTCTGCTCAGGATGTACTTTTAAAGCAATTTGAAAGCAGCTCTGACTTTGAATAGTAACGCTGAAGTGGAATTTGCTCCAACATTCACTAGCCCAAATGTCTTCGCTGAAATCATGCTGTTCCCCTATTGTTATTTAACAATAAATCCTGCCCCAGGGGAAATGTGTATAAATATGAATTTAAGAGTTCCCAGATACAAAGTATCTCCACTTTTTTTACCCTCCTGGGAGATAAATAGCTTAGAAATCTTCCTACAAAGATGTGCTTTTCTTGATGCTTTTCCCCTTAACACTCTAACGTGATTCTGTATGAGGGGAGAGCATCCAGACACTGCAGCACGATGAAGAAAAGCATCTTAATAAATAAAATAATTCCTTTATTTCAGTGCTGAGGCATTAAATACCATGGTGTGCATGCAGATGTGCTGCTCTGGAGCCTAGCTGGACTGTTCTGTGGGAAGGGCAAAGTGGATTGCTGTGTTTACTGTTCCCTCTCTCAATGTTCTGGAGTCCAAGATGCAGTTTTGGAGCTACCCAAGGGCTCCCACTGCCTTCTCCATCTCAGGGATATGCTATGCAGAGGAGCTTCTGCTGGAAGCTCCATTTTACAGCTGAGGGGAGGAGAATGCTGAACCTCTAAACCTGGATTCCTTGTTCTTTGTGGTCCCATGGGTGCCAGAGTGGTTGGTACCTGTGTTCTGCAGGTCAGGAGGATAAATGGACCAGAACAGTGACTTGAAAAACAACTCATTTAGGTCTCAGCTCTGCATCACAACCTGGACCCCATTAAGTATAGAGTTATACATGGACAGCAGTCTTTTGTGGTCCAAAAAATGTTGGTGAATAGCTTCACAACCCTCCCACGGAGTATATATCAGCCAGATTTTGAAATCCAGCCTATTTGTGTTTGTGAGTTGAGAGCATAGACTAGACGAAGAGAAGAGAAGAGAAGAGAAAAGAGAAGAGAAGAGAAGAGAAGAGAAGAGAAGAGAAGAGAAGAGAAGAGAAGAGAAGAGAAGAGAAGAGAAGAGAAGAGAAGAGAAGAGAAGAGAAGAGAAGAGAAGAGAAGAGAAGAGAGAAGGAGGGAAGTTGCTCAGGCATATATGATATCCACAATCAGATAAATCTAGAAATGCAGGCAATGTTGCAAACTCTCCAAGCATGGTAGAGTGCAGAATTTATCTCTCTTTTTTTTTTTTTTTTTTTTAATAACACTTCACCCGTAATAATGTTCTCCTCTAAAAGAAACCCTGAAGGTGATTCATCCAGAGTGGGGAAAGGCACATGTGCACCTTGGCATGGCATGAGGTGTGTGGTGCAATGGATGCTGAGCATCCGACCTCCCTGACTGCTGGTGGAAAGACACCACACATTTTCCATGAAGGCTGGACACAGTCCCTGGGAGTAACTTGGTAAGGCCCCAGGCACTCAGAGAAATGTTGAAAGTAATCCAGCTAAAGCTCCACCTGGAAAGCAGTGGGTGGGAAAAAGACCTCAGTGATTGGGATGCAGAAAAGCAGAGGTGACATAGCAGTGGAGGGGGATCCTGCAAGAGCCAGTGCCATGCTCAGCTGCTGCAGAGGAAAAGATTTGGGGTTGACCACTTCATTTCTGTGTGTTTGTCCATTCCAAGTGTTGATCACTCCTCTGTGATAAGAAGCTAACAACGAGCTTCCACCCTGCCCTACAGCCACAGTTACTAATTACCTTTGAGCCCCTCTATCAACATTGCTTTCCTCTAGTTTTTGCCCTCGGTTTTTCAATCAGTGCATTGAACTTTTGAGGGAGAACATCTCATCTTCTGTGATCTTTTCAAGACACTAGTGGTACCGAGGGAGAATTAACCATCTTTATGCTTTTTGCTGTGAAACATTCCCTCTCCTCCCCTCCCTTTCCCATAAAAAGCCAGAAATGCCACTTAAATCGCTATTGTTCCCTATGATTTAATTTTATACCACTGCTCAGCAGCTACAGCTATTTACAGCAATCCCCAGTTAAGTGATCATGGATATTTAGGAATTTTTAATGCAGCGAGCTCATCCCCAAATTCAGCATCTCTCCTGGCAGCTGGGGTGTAGATAGGACATGTTTACTTAAAGTGGTGGAAGCCCAAATATTTAGTTTGTGGTTTCAGTGACTGAACAATCTGTGCTCGAGGGCTACGTGTGCAACTTAGAGACCACGGAGGGAGAACAGGTCTGGGACTGTAGGTGGAAATGTGTTTGTCAATACCCCAGAGCCCCCCACAGCCACATCTCACCTCCCCTAACGTGGGGCTTGAGAGGGCACGGATTAACACAAACAGCCTGCTGATGTCCCTTCGACAGAAAACGTGGGAAACGGAGTTTGCCTGGGATTTATGAACTGGGAAGGCCGTTCCTCATCCTGATTAATGGCGAGTCACGGAGCAAAGCCGAGGCCGCCCTTGAGCCCGCGTGCTCCACGTCAGGTGTTGTGGGAGTGAGAACAGTGGGAGAGCACAGAAAGGTCTCATGACGGTCTGTTAACTAATTTTCATGTGCCAAGTGAAGACGTGTCCTGGACTTTTGCAAAATATTAAAAAAAAACCAAAAAACTATATTTAGCAGCGCCGAGAGTCTCTAAAGAGAGCTTTGTGAGATGCTGGAATGGGGAGAAAAATACACACAGGTATAAAAAGCCCTCCAAGAAAGCAATAACTTACACAACTTTAGAGGGATATCCGACAATACATTTACTGCCAGCTGGGGACTGAGATGAATATCCAGGAGGCTGATGAACAGCAGGCAGCCCAGCCCTGCACTTCTGCTGGAACACAAGTGCAAAACCCAGCTCGTGCGTAGCCTTTTCCTCCATGGATTTCCAGAGGTTTCACCCTGGGGAGCTGGAGTTTCCCTGGGACATTTCCACATGGCAGATCTCCTTCCAGCACAGCTTTTCTCATGCTGAGAAACCTCAGCAGAATCCCAGAGATATGATTTTTTTACATTTCTCTATATAATTTTTGGCATGCTGCAGTGATGTAACACGGATGTGAGGAAGAAGGCAAATCCTCAAATCCTCAGCTGTGTGCAAAGGAGGGCAGGGAAAGGTACCAGTGTGCTGCATGGTGGGGCAGTAAGGTGACACAAGAGTTGATGGAGCTGGGGAAGTGGATGGAGAGTCAGTCCTATGAGGAGCAGCTGAGGGAGCTGGGAAAGGGGTTCATCCTGGAGAAGAGGAGGCTCAGGGGGGACCTTGTGGCTTTGCACAAGTCCCTGCCAGGAGGGGACAGCCGGGGGGGTTGGGCTCTGCTCCCAGGGAACAAGGACAGGATGAGAGGGAATGGCCTCCAGTTGGTCCAGGGTAGGGTCAGGTTGGGCATCGGGAAGAATTTCATCACTCAAGGTTGAATTTCATCACTCAGAAGGTTGTCGGGCACTTGAAAGGGCTGCCCATGGAAGCGGTGAACTCACCATCACTGGAGGTGTTCAAGAAATGATTGGAGGTGGCACTCAGTGGTTTAGTTGATATGGTGGTGATCAAAGGTTGGACTCCGAGATCTTGGAGGTCTTTACTGACCTAAATGATTCTATGGTTCTGTTTCACCCAATGGTCATCCATGGCTGAAGAGCATGGAAAGGATGTCCTATTCTTCATGTTGTGTTTCACCATCCCATGCTTGTTCATTTGGACACCAGAAAAGGAAGGAGGATTTCAACCCAAACGACCCTTCAAAATACTCTGGTTGAACCCACCATCACCAGGCCCTGTTATTATCAAATATCTGCAGGAAAACAACCAGAAATTAACCTGCTGCAATACACACACACGTTTCTTTCATAGAGGGGAAAAAAAAATGGAGAAAGAGAGGAAAAGGGAAAAGAAAGAATAATGCCACAGGATCTCCCCAGTATCCCCAGTAGCACATGGGGCACAATCCAGTACTGTACAAGAGCCATGCAGCAGAGGCCCAGAGGACACGCTGTCCCAGCACAAGGGCTGCCAGCATCCTGACAGAATTAGGAAGTCCTCTCTCACAGTTGCCCTGTAGACATGAAATCACACAAAGAAAGACTTCATTAGGATCCCGGACTAAATATAGTCAAATGAGGAGAGTGGAACATTCAACTTTCGCTCTTGGCAAGCAGCACGGCTTTGCAACCTTTAGGATATTGTTTTAACTAAGCTGGAATTCTGCATGGCTGTGATTCTGACAGCTCAGCACCTACCAGGGGGAAAGAATTAGGAAAATAAAACCTTTACCTGAGAAAACCCTGGAAAATGTGTGTGCCCTCATGGCAGAGTTCTTGCCCAGACAAAACTGCTGCTGTCACTGGGAATGACGGGCTGGAAAATTATTGGCGTCAATGAGAGTTTTGTGTGAGCTCAGATTGTGGGGTATGAGCCAAACTGTTTGCAGCTCCAAAAGTCTCAGAAAATTGTGGGTAAAACAGAAAATAACCGATGTGACAAGCCTTTCTGATCAGTCCAGGTCCACCAGCATCTTCAGGGCTTTAGGTATGTCCACATATTGCAGTGCTTCGGCATCACTGCTTCATCTGCACCTCTGCTGTGGGAATGACCTCCCTGCTGAGGCCTCAAAATGCAATCCCAGGAGCCTCAGGAGCAAAAACACAGACATGTGAGGAACAGGATCACCTTTGCCAAACAGTGTGGGCATTCAAATGCTCCTGGGGGAGGTAGGGCCACCAGTGTCCAAGCTGGCATCACTTGGGACCCTGGGTCCTGCTTTGTCTTCACGGGGAAAAGTCCTGGCATCAGTTGACACATAGTTTGATGAGGACGTCTATTTGTGTTAGGCAGTCCCAGACCCTTCCCCCTCCAGGAACTGGTTCAGCAAGGTCCCAGTTCGACCATCCAGCCCTGAGTATATTTTCGACATGTCAGAAACAGGAGCCAGATCCTGATTCCGGCTTCCTTTCCGTTCAGGCGCTTTACTCTTGCACAAATCCAGAGCTCCCAAAGCCAGGAGGATTCCAAAGCTGTCATACTCTGTCCCTGCCTGCTCTGCACAGGGAACAAGCACAAATACCCAGGTGACAGCAGAGGATCAGCCTTCCCTGCAGGAAAACCAAAGGTACAAGGCTTAAAATGTGTCACTTCAAGCACATGAACTTCCCAACACCTCACCTGGTGTTAGGAGGCAGGCATATAGAGGCCTTTATTAATCTAGCCTTTGGGATAGTCCCTTTGTTCTGAATCCCTAATAATATCACCAGTCCCTAATAAAAGGTCCGAAATCCCACACTCATCTGTCATCCTAACAGCATCCATTAAGGAGAATAAAACTCTCCTGAATCCAGCTCATGATGCTGTAAGAGGGGGCAGAAAACCCCCTGAACAAAAAGGACCCATTAAGAGGTGGAGTGGGACGGAAAAGGAAAAAACATCCAGCCTGAAAATGATCTCTCCTATTTCCCCACAGCCACGTCAGTGGGGTGAGGCCTTTGGTGGAAATTACTCCCCTGTGGGGACACCGTGAGATGCAAAACCTTCCCAGGGACATCTCTCCTCATGTGCTGTACATCTCTCCTGTCATGGAACAACCTGGAATAGTTTTTTGAAGACATCTCCCATTAAGTGAGCTGCCTCCAAGGGATGGGGGGAACGACCAAGCACAGCTGAACCGGGGGGAGTTTCCAACCCAGTGGGAATATCCACAGATAGAGGAAAAGGTGTATGACCCTGGGAGAGTGTTTGCAGAGTGTCAAGTTAGGTAAGCCAGGTGGAATAAAATCAGTTTGTTCTGATTAACTTTTAGCCTCAGGCATGAATTTGTGCTACCACAAACCTATGGACTGCCCTGCCAAAACCTGGAGCCTGAACATGGCACAGAGCCTCCCTCCCCCTCTCCCAGCTCAGGCTGGGCTGCTGGACCTCAGCTCCGGGGTTGGAGGCTCCCAGGACAGAGCAGTTGGCAGCCAAGACCAGCCAGGGCTGCAGCTTTCGAGACACGTTCCACAAACATCACTGTTTTAGGAAAAAACATCAGCAAAGAGCCGTCACGTGTTTCACTCCAGGAGCTGAAGGCGTGAGAAGGGCTTAAAAAAAAAAAAAAAAAGAAAGTCTATTCATTGAAGAAATGCAATCCAGAAAAGAAACCAAAAAAGGAAGCAGACCCAATGCAGACACCCCCCCAGAGAGCTGTGGGGCATCCTGAACAGAAGAGTGGCTTTGGAGCATCACCCTGGCCCACACAGGCACCAGTGCCCACCTCTGGGATGGGTGCAAGGAGCTGACAGGTCTCTTGAGACCAGGGGTTCCCAGGCTGGCTTTCCTGCACCTATTCCCAGCCCTCTGCAGCAGGCACAGGGAGCCCTGCTGAGGAACTGCCTTCCACTGGTACTGATGCAATTATTTCCTGAGATGCCACTGGTTTTCCTGCTGTCAGAATGGAGCGTACCTGCGGCACATTCGATCCCCTTCTGTCACTCTGCCTAAAGCAACCCCTTGTAGTCTCTGGACTTCGGCATTTTTAGTTTTCTGCATTGAAACTGACCTTCTGCAAGAGGCAGATGCCCCAGCACGGTGGCAGTTGAGGCAGGTGTGCTGGAAAAAGACATTTCACAGCATGGATTCGTGGATTCATGGATTCATGCTCAGAACAAATTCAGAGACATGGAAATTTGGTGAGTGGAAGCAGGGTGCCCAGCCCTGGATTGAAGGCACCATTCACCCACATCCCCAGCCAGCCCTGCTGTTTGCCCCAGGGTGGCACTGGCTGGGGAAGAGCAGAGAGCTCCCAGGCCACCTCCATTCCCAACTTTTGCTGCTCGGTGGCTCCTGGGTGACACCAGTGACACTCAGCTGCAAACACAGCACCAGAAAGGTGATGCCTGGCTTCTGCATCCTCCATCTGTGCCAGCTCTCCAGCATTTATCACCCTTTTTAAAAGCACAGCTTTCCCTCTGCCCTAGACCCTTCTCATGAGTCCAGGTTGAGATCTTCACCAGAAAAGTGTTCTGGAACTGAGAAAAGAGGTAGAAGGGTCCAAAAGAAACACCATATGTACCAAGCAGTGAAAACGAGCCCTGCCACTGTGCAAGAAGGCACAGGCTTGTATAATATGATATATACTCCACATACTGAGAGAAAGAATATACTTCTCACTGTAAAGTGTTTTACATGCTAACCATCAGGCATACACCAACTCAATGGATGCTGGCACTTTACATAAATATATGATGATGCAGTGCTATATGTAATAAAAATCTGGAGCCCAAAATATGGAAGCAATCCAAGAAAACAGATCTCACATTTTTGCCTTTGTTACAGTTCGATTCTGACATGCTCTGATTAAAATTCAACATCTGCATGCATTTAAAATTAAAATATATAGGTATTCATGTTCTCCTCCTTCCACAATGTTTTACTGCTGCCTTTTTCTTCTTAAATATTAAAAACATTACATTATTTTATTTCAGATGTCTCAATATATTACACATCACCCTTTCACCTCGGAGCTTTGGTTCAAATCCAGCTCTTTGCCGGGGAAATAGAAAACATCTGAAAATATTTAGTAGTCTCATCTCAGTGTCTAATCACAGTCTGCTCTGACATGACAAAACACAACAAACAAACTGGCTTGCCACAGATGAAAAATGTTTACACAAAAATACTCAGGAGTGTAAGAATGAATAAAGACATCTCTAACTGCATTAAAGCCCATGCTGTTAAGTATTAAAAAGTAGTTTGCAGATAATCTGAACTGCACCTGCCCCTCTGGAAAGAAAAAAAAAAGAAAAAAAAAAAGCAGGTGATTTAAAGTTCTCGCAGCCTAGCAGGTCCCAGCTGCATGTTTTTTTGTTATTCTAAAGCAGGAAGATGTGTCAGGCTACAGTGCAAATATTGTCCATGGGCATCACGGTCTGGAGAGCCTAAGTACCTCGTGATTTAGGAATCTCAGAAGAGAACTTTATTGCCGGCAAATCCTCCTGGACTAAAATATATGTACTTTAAGAGGAGCTAGCATAAATAAGTCTTTGTCTTTGCAGGGGAATTCAGCTGTTTGGTGGGTGGTGGGGAGGGAAAGCAGCTGTCCCAATAGGCCCCATGTCGGGCACTGCAATGAGGCACAACACGGCTGCTCTCTGGGGCAGGGATGGCTTCAACAGGCAGGAGAAAGCACAGGAAGAAATTAGCCATGGGAAGGGGCAGGATCTTCCCCTTTTACCCACCTCAAATCCTGGATTCAGTCCTGAGCCCCTCACAACAAGACATGGAGGGGCTGGAGCATGTTCAGGGCAGGGAACGGAGCTGGGGAAGAGCCTGGAGCACCAGGAGAGGCTGAGGGAGCTGGGAAAGGGGCTGAGCCTGGAGAAAAGGAGGCTCAGGGGGGACCTGGTGGCTCTGCACAACTCCCTGACAGGAGGATGCATCCAGGTCGGGCTCTGCTCCCAGGGAACAGGACAACGGGAAACAGCCATAAGTTACTCTTATTATTAAGGGTTATCAGAACTCCACGTAAGTAAAAGAAGTGATCATAAAGACGGAGCAACTCTTCCTCTTTATTTCTGTCCTCCACCTACGGACAGTTTTCCCACCTACCCTGCCTGCAGCACTGACCTCATTCCTAGACATGATCACACCCTGTCTGTTGTCAAGTTATACCCACGGAACTCTGGGGGAAGTGGTTCCATAAGCTATTTCTAGACCAAAGTTTTTCTACCTGCAGGAGCTGATAGGGACTTACATGGGGAAAAAAAAAAAGATTAAAATTCCTCGCCCTGTCCATGAATATACTACAGTACATTATTTTTTTTCAGGAAGATATTGTAGTATTTCCTTCTGCAACAGCCAAATGAAATACGAATAAATGAACATGCTACGGTTTCACCGTATCCCCTTTAATGCAAAATAAGATGTATCCCTTAATTCAATAAATTAGAAAGTATATTTTTTCAAGGGGAAAAAATACCAGTGTAGCTAAGTCTTTGCAGATCTTGGCCTGTCTCCAATGCACAAAGGACAGGCCAAGGAGAGACATCCAAAGGCCATGCTGCCTCTAGAAGTCAGGGCTCAGCTGAGGGACCTCTCTGGGAGGAAGATTTGCTCCCCTGGGCACAGCTGAGCCAGGGCAGGCCCTGGACAATCCTGAATCCAATCTTACCCCACTCCTGCTGCAGCACTGAGCTGCTTCCCTTTGCAGACACCAGCACTGGATTTCTTGCCTGGATAATAATTTCCTTTCCATGTGACTTAGACAATACCCAGAGCATTTTCCATTTCGGCTTTCTCCACAGCACCCCTTGGTCTGGGGTTACATTTTATTGTCTCTGCTTCATTTTCCTGCGCTTTCCTTCTGCTCCTGTGTTTTCCTTTTGCCCCTTGACGAAATCTCTCTCTTTGCTCACCGTATTTAAATTCAGCAGTGACACACAGGCTTGTTCACACAACTTCACACCTCTCTGCCCCTGTTACAACCCCACCCCGAATTATTTCCCATTCCAAGATGTGAACGCCGTTCCCACCAACCATGTGTCCCTGCAAGGCAGTGTATTAGTAAATTATTTCTCCAGGTTCTTGATTGACATTGTTGAAAAGATACTTTTCATGCGTGTCAGTCTTTGTGGGGTGAAAATGCTTTTAGCATGCTCCTAGGATTTACGTGGGCTTCCCTGGGCTGCTGCTGCCAAGTTCAGACGCGGTCGGAGCATGTGACATTCTTTGTCCTACTCTTATTACATTTTCCTTTTTATCCAGCCCTGCTACATATTTCATATTTTTCATATTTCTGCCCTGTGATGTAAAGAACAGCCATTTGCTCAATGCCCACTCCAGCGTGAGCCTCCCAGGTCCTGCTACAACCGGACTTTCTTCTTCCTTCCTTTTTTAAAATAATATGTTTTCATTATTTACCTAATATTTTAATATTTTAGGGCTCATCCCTTTCGAAGAGCTGAGCAGATGCCACGTGTCTGCCGAGCCAGGGCAGGAGACCACACGTGCACTCACGGGGAGGGACGAACCCCAAGCACCACATGTTTGCTTCTCTCCCAGCGAGCAGAGATCAGGTCTCATTTCTGGCTCTGCATGCAACAGTCCAGCTCCAGAGCCAGAGCTGGGATGTTTCCAGGATGTTTTCCCTCCTTTGCAAACACGACCCTTGCTGCTCAAGCTCTTCCAGAGCTCCACACCACCCAAGACATTGCCGTTCCGGTGACATCTCTGCAAACTCATTAAAGAAGCTGCAGCAGCATAATTGAGGACTGGAAGCCCCAGAGCCAGGCATGGGCAGGGGGAGCAGAGAAGGAAAACATCACTTCACCTATAAAAGAGCGCATTTAGAGCAGAAAATACTGGGGAAAAAATGTCATGTCTCAGAAAAGCTATTGCATGCCTAAATGTTGGTTTTACAAGCCCAAACTCCGTTTGAAAACAGCAAACTCAGGACTGGTTTCCTAAGAGTCACATCCAGGAATGGCATTTTATGGCTTAGATGTATCATCCAGCATTTGTTAGCTGGTTGTCCACTTTGCTTAAGAAGTTACTTCCTAAATAAAATGTAATCCCTTCCCTCTGGATGAGGATCTGTCTTCAAACCACAGCACTTTTGCGTCATTCCTGAGAAAGTCTCAACATCCAGCCCCTCAACATCCACACTCAACACCTTCCCCAGTGGCTGCTCTGCCATGCTCTCATCCCTTTCCCTGGAGCACACCAGGAGGCTGCAAATATTAGTGCAGACAGAGATCATGGTCGAAGCCCTAGAGCACTAATTATTAACACTGATTATTAAACATAATCAGCAAATCACAGACCAGGAAGGAAAAAATCATAATAACAGAAGTATTTAGGCACACACATTTGAATTGAAATTGATCGTCATCATCGCCAGCCAGTGTCCAAAAATAATAAATAAAAAATCACCTGTCTCCTTGGCAGGCAGCAAGTGGAGAGCTTTCCTAAATTTGCAGCAGTAGAGTCCACACTCAAATTGTTCTGCTGACGGAAATCCAGCAAACTTCTCCGTCACTACTGCGGGTAGAGGACAGGCCACCGATGGGAATAGTTTCATAATTCTTTTATTGGAAGCATCTGTAGAAACCATAAAACAACAACTACAACAACAGCAACACAAAGCCATGTTTTCTCACTTCTTTCCGAGCAAGGAGGGTGCCAGAGCGACTCCCCGCCCTACCCCCGCACTGCATGGTGGTTTCCTTTGTTCATATTTCACTGCCTGCATCCAGCAGCAAGATTTATGGGCTGGTGCTGAGCTCGGGATGTGCACAGGACTGGTCTCTGGGGACCCGGGCTTGGCCATGCAGAATGGGGGTGCAGAAAGGCTCCTGCAGCTCCGGGGAGGGAGAAACTGGAGGGAGGTTATTCCGGGCCAGATTCCAGCGCCTTCCACTGAGTAACAGCTCACTGAAAACCCAGCCCTGGTAGCTAAGGAGGCTCTTCATGGAGAAATGTTGTCACTCGGTGTCTGCAGGGTGTCACACCCGAGGACACAATGCCTGGATCCGGCCCGATGTCCCCTGTGCTCCCTTCCGGTCTTGGTCACCATCCCAGCACTGAGGAGCCCATTTATTCCAATGTCAGATGACTTCCCTGCAAAAAAAGTGTTCCAGGAGCACTTGCCAGCCTGGCCAAGAGCTGCATTTTAGTGCCTCGAGCTCCGCTGGGACCTGAAGTGGATCCAGTGGGGAAAGGGCTCAGAGTGTTGGGAAGATGATTGTGCAAGGGCAGGACACGAGATTCCAGGTGAACATCTTGGCCTAGACACCTTCCCAATGTGGTTTTGGGTAGGTTACAACATCAGTTCGGAGTTGCCTTTACCCCAGCAAAGGGGGGATGTTGTATCTCCTGAATCTTCAGGGTCTTGTAAGCAGAAAGTCTCCTCCTTGAGAAGGGTTGGAGGAAGAGGCCAAGAAAACAAAGCAGGGAGCAAGACAACAAGCCAGCCAGCAGTAGGGCCACTCAGCTCAGCAAAAGCAGTGACCATGAGAACACACAGGGTTGAGCACAAAAATATCCAGGGTCTGTCCAAATCCTATAGGAGCAGAGCTCCAACACCTCTGGGCAATGGCAAACCTGGGTCCAGTGTGTGCAAAACAGGAGATTTATTTTCGCAGTCCTGTGCACATGTGTGTTTCTATAGGGCGTGTGTTCATGATAAGCCAATAAAAGAAACTCGAGTGAAATACAGACTGGGAAAAACGTAACCCATGAAAGCCACACAGAATCTTTTTTCCCCCCTTGATTCTTGTTCTTTTTCAGTTTGTCTAAATATACCTCAGGGCTTTTTCTCTTGGTTTAAGTGTGCTCTTTCATGGATGGTTTTCAATGTATGTTAAAGTCGCTGGCTGCTGCCAGCTCAGATTTTCACCCTGTGCGTCTCGGCTTTCTCCTCCATTAAGACAAAGTGCTGGCACTGCTCTTTGACCGAGCACATTGTTCATGGTACTGAGCAGCAATTTTCCATCTCTGACTGTCTTTGGGCTCACCCCAGGAGGAAGGGTGAGCCTGGCTTATTAAGCTCTTGTTTCTCAGAGAGCAGCAACATCTGGAGTGCGGGGTGGGCTGCTGGCACGCCTCAGCGGAAAGGAATTCGGCGTGGGGTGAGGTCTGCCCAGCTCCAGAGGTGTCACTGCAGTTGGTTCTGGGGACAGAGAGATAATGAAACCCCACAAAAAGCAGCACATTTCGACCTGTGCTGGGCTGCACTGAGGTTTTGTTTCTTCTGACAGGAGTCAGGAGGCCCAAGGAACCATGTTGGTCTTGGGTTTTCTCATCCAAAGCTACATTTTGCTCTCCTGCTACGCAAGACTTTGAAAGTGTTGCCCTTGATGTCTAACTCAATGCACTACCAAAAACCAGGGCAGATGTAAAGGATGAACTCTGATACCTGATTTCATTGAAGTTCCCTCCGAGGCGCTCCTGAAAACCCATCCCAAACGGAGCTGTCCCCTGCAAGCCACGGTACAGAAACCACCTTTGGCTGAAGACAGGTAGCATTTGCTGTGCCCAGCAATGTGGGCATCCCCCCTGCCTCTGCTGAGTGTCACTTTGGTCCAGGTGAAATGACATGTCCTGGAACAAGTTGGGCTGTTGCTTTGGGACACAGGCCTCCAAGATCTACACACACGGTGCCCATATGTCACTCCACCACAGCTTTTCACCAATATCCTCCTTTTCCTCGTGCTCTTACACACCCCAGCTGAAACCTTTTCCCTCTCAGTACTACCGGAGAGTCACATGGAAAAGAAACCTTGCTGGATGGGGATTTCCAATGCAGTGCTGAGGGACTTCAACTGAGCCTCTCCCCAAATGTTTACGCCTTTGGTCTCCACGTGTGTTTGCAGTTGTACTTGCTGGAAAGAGCCCACCACCAGCGTGGAGATAAAAGCCATCCAGCGTGCGACTCCTAGAAGTTTATTTTGGCTGCCAAGCCAAACATGGAGGTAGTCTCTAATTAGAAGTGTTGCCTCTGCAGCAGTGCAGAGCAGTAACAACAGTGGAATTTGTCTGAAGCGTGCGCTCCACTCGCATGGCCATGGTGAATTAAGCAAAAATGTCAAACTCAGCCTGCAAGCAGCAGACACATTGCATCACATTCCATGTCTGCACCACACGGCAGCCTGGCTACAGAGCACGTTTCTTGACGACTAATTCATGCTAATTTGGGTTTAAACCCAGAAGAGCCCGGGATGTTCCCCTCTCCACCTTTTCAGACTGCTGTGATGATGATTAAGAAAGGAGCGTTTTTAGTTAATGCCTGTCATCGCTTAGCTTTGGGAAGATCTGTAACACATTTCATCCAGTGAACCCCAACAGCTGGAGTACACCCACTCAGGGTATTCCTCGTTTGCTGCAACATTTATTTATTCAGAGATGACTTCTCCAGAGATGTTTATCCTTGCAGAAATATTTGCAAACATCAGGAAATCGGTGTAAAAGCTTTCTGCCGAAATAATACTTCTGCCTGATTTTATTTTAAAGGCTTTAGACCTTCCTGTAATGTACACAGAAATGGTATTTACCTGCAGATTCCCAGGAGTTACAAAGACTATGGAGTTGAATAAACAGTAGCATTTTATACCATTACAAATACATTGCAATTCTCACAGTAAGAACAATATTTTAAGGATTTATGATGTTCTTACTGGGTCTATTACTACACATGGACATAATCCTCACCTGAAAAGTCCTCTTTCCCACTTTTGTTTTTTTTTTTTCCCCGCAGTATATTTCTCTAGCACACCCCAACATCAAAAGACAAAAAAAAAAAAAAAAAAAAAAAAAAAAAAAAAAAAAAAATTAGGCAGAACCTTCCAGGAATTCTTCAAAACCCAACTTTTTCTTATATGATGACAATGTGACTCTAAGGTAAAATGTTCTCCAAACCTACAAAACTTAAAAATAGTTCCTCCATCAAATGCAGGTCCCTGGTTTGAAGCCTGGGGAACCAGACCTGCTCTCAAGAAGTGTGAAGCTATTGATTTCCTCCTCTGTGCCAAACACTGTCAGTACCCCCAGCCCCTTGCCAGAGCACATCGCTACACACCAAGCAGGAAAGAAAACCAGGAGTGAAAACAAACTTGTCAACCCCTCTGGGCCCTTGGCTAGAGCTTCTCAGGGTCAACAGAGGCCAAGACACAAGTGTAAGATTGATTTCTCCCCACCTGCAAGAATTAGTCTGTTTATATAAATCAGAAGAAAAAAAAAAAAACAAACAAAAAACAAACAAAAAACCAAAAAACCCTTAAAAAACCTCTCGATGGTCACATATTGCGACATGCTCAAAACTTTTTAAAAACTAGGGCAAGCCTGGTGCTCACAGGTGGGCACATCCATTTACAAACCCAGTTTATCTCAGCTTGGTGACACCTCAGGCAGACTTGAAGCGTGATGTCTTCACCAGGAAGTGCCCCTGTGGTGGTTTGCTCCCAGTTAACTCCAGTTAAAAGCTGTGCCTGAAGCACCTGACTGTGAACAATCGTTCCCAGCGAAATCTTGTGCAAGCAGAACAAACAATTTTCTTCCTAATAAAAGCAAGACCTTCAAGATTGATGGAGCCAACAAGTTAATCAAGTTTCCTACTAAACAGGAAGTTGTGGGACTGTGGCAGGAGGAGTAAATCTGTGTTTTGGCTGGAGAAAGAGTGGAGAAGAATAATACAAATTAACCACTGGGGTTTGTTGTTTATTTGACAGGAAAATACCCTTCAAATGCACCAGTTTGGGCAATATCCAGTCTGATAAGGCTGGCGATAAAATGAAAGCTGAGTATCAGAAAAGGGAAGGGTGAAGCCACCACAGGCATGAGGACCACTCTAACTAAACCAGTCCTGCTATTAATATTTTTTAGGACTGCTCCCACAATAGTTGTTATTACCACTAATTACAACTGCAGCAATACTTGCACTGCAGCAGCATTTGGCTTTTTCTGCCCTGGAGCAGGATCTCAGTTTGTTGCTCAAATGTGGAACAAAATTAATAGCCCCGAACCCCAAAAGAAGGTTTCTAATACAGCATGTTCTTTTGTAGGAGCTTTAAAAAAGGAGAATGAACTCACTGCTGGTTCCATTCTTGTCAGGATAAACCAGCTTCCACTTCCAAGGACTTGCACGTTTCCCTGCCATCTGACAGGCAATTAGTCCAGTGCATCTCACAATGGTGGCGACAGACCAAATCAAGAAGAGCAAAAAAGTACAGACAAAAATGCAATCATGTCGTTACAGCAGAACATATGACCACATTTTGCTTCTAGCCACCAAGCAGGACTATGGGATGTGTGTATTCATGTGAAAATAAACCCAACCAGTCATTGAGATATATACAAAATGGATGATTCATGGTAATTGTGACACTGGAATTGCTCGACAAAGAGAGGGAAGAAAGCTGTTGATTGCCAGGCACCTCAAGAAAGACCACAGATACAGATAAATTTAATGTTATAGACACTGTGGACGTGCAAATTTCTGTCTGAAGACTAACAGACAGGCCTGTGAAAAGAAATGAAGAAAAACATGCTCGTTAGATCCAAAATAACTGGGGAAAGTTGCACATCCACCAATTCAGAAAGGGTGGGAGTCACTGAGTCACTATGCAGCACTCAAAGGTCCTCATGAGCAATACACCCTTTCCAGCCTTAATCCTTTGAAACAGTAAATGGCAGAGAAGACCACAAAGAAAACACATAGATCACAGCCTAGCTATGGTCCTTCAGCTCTTTGGGATTTATCTTTCTCAAAATAAGCAGCTTTATTGAACCCTCAGTCCACTGGGCAACTTGAAAGTGTAAGTATTTGTTGGATCAAAATATGCATTACTTCAAAAGCATAAAATGCTTAGATATTGAAGGCCATAAATCTTCCTCTGTAAAATACATGCATATATAATTTATATGATAAGCTTAATACTGAGATTTTTAGCTTGGTTTCCAACAGACATGAGATGCAGGCAATTATGTTCCCTCAAGAGCGAGTCCGTCTGTCCCCTCTCAGTCCCAAAGAAAATAACTTTGGAGCCCATTAGCCAATTTCAACCAATTTTGGCACAGGGATCGAGGTCTTGAGGGTATTAAGTTCCCATGTACGCTTTGTGCTCACAGGGGGACAGGTAGGAGTGGCAGACTCATTGGCAAGTGCCTTGAGGGAATGGCATCAATATGGACACCACCCTTTCTGAGACCTCAGAGAACACAGGGAGACCTCACGGATCTTCAAACAGGGATGTGTGAAAAAATTCACATCTCAGCAGGGATCAGCAAGTCAGAGCCCAAGACCTGAGGATCTCCTGCTGTCGAAACCACCCATTTCTCCTTCTCCTTCGGTCCCAAACAGCACCTGTGGTGCCTTCAGAGCGCCTTCACATCCCAATGCTCCACTCACTGCAGTTGTGTCTTTCCATTCATTGGGAGCCCCGTTGCATTTTTATGCCTCAACTCTCTGCTCATAACTGGGGCTATCTCCTAACATATGGAAACAATTCATTTTCTTTGTCATCGTTTGGATCTGAAACCCGGGTACTCTGAAATGTAACTATACATGAATTTCCCTGAACTAATTACATAATATTTATCCTATTTTCTTTAAAGTAATATTCGCTAGCTAAGAAATGAAGAACTGCATTGCTTATAATAAACTCTGCATGCTACATTGTAATCTAAACTGTACAGTTATATATGGTGAAGAACTAAAAGGTTTGAGTTATTCCCCTTGGCAAACATTTTTTTAAGGATTGCTTAAATAAGCAGTACAGAAACCAGATGTCATTTGGTAAGAGTATCTGAATGACCAAAAATTTGCTGTCTGGGTATTTTTTTTTTTTTTTTACTTTATAAAAACATGAGAAATTCTTTGGATTTATATCATATTTAGCAGCTGTGAAACAGTGCAAACATCTGTTTGTACCTATAGGGAGCTGACCTACGGGGTCTTCATCTCTTAATCACCAAGCAACAAGCCAGTCTCATATACATAGTTTATTGTTTTCTTTTCAGCTGCCTTCTGCACTTCAAAGTTTTTATACTCTCATGTTCCGTTATCACGGTGAGAGGGACAGTCCATTCATTACAAGCCCAGATCTGTGCAATAACTGATCAAAAATGGCCATAAAGCACCGTGGACACAGAAGTGCCCTCAAACACAGCCATGAGCAGCTCTTGAGTATGTCATAAAAAAATGCTGCTTCCCTTTTTCCCCACTATTATTCGTTGTTGGTCTGCTTCTGTGGGTTTGTTTTTTTTTAATGTAAACGCTGAAAGAAAAGAAGATGAAAAGCAAAGGAAGTCTCTTTTTATAGCCAATCCTACTGTGGGAAGAGGGGTTGACAAGACAGCTCCATGAGGTCTCATCTACCCTCTTTTTCTAGGTTTCCACAATTGTCAGTTATTATAAGAAAAGAATGCAATCTTCTACAGCTATGGAGCACCCCAATGACTTGAAAAGAAGGAAAATAAAGTCACTTTAGTGGAACTCCCCTTTCATGGAGGTTCTAGGGCTGTGCCTATGCCCAGCACACAGTCTAAGGAAGATCCCATCCTCTGTCAGGAGTTCTAATGTAATGCAGGTCATGGAAGGAAAAAGAAATTTATTTGAGAAGATTTTTTTGCCCTGTTCATTACCACAACACACATTCACACCCCATCCTTTAGTGATTTAGCCAGGAGCAAAATTTTTCAGCCTCCCAGATAATCTTTTCCCCCTAATGTAATATTGACCCTGGGCCCTCGATTTTTATGCAGTGAGAGAGAAGTGCAAACAGTGTGGAAGAAAAGATTTGTGGTCCTTGGACATGAGAGTGGAATCAGCACTCCCAGATATACTATGAGAGCTTAAGCTACACTCTGAACTAAGGCTGAAAACAAATGGGAAACACTGTATGATTCCATCCCATTACAGTACAAATAAATCATTTCTGGAAATCTAAAACAAATGGCCCAAGCTCAGCTCTATGGATGATCCAAATGCAAAAAAGCTGCTAATTCTAAAAGGCAGAGGCAAGTAACCAATTAAGAATGCAGAAAAAAAAAAATAAGGAGTGTAACTTGTTTAGCAGGAAGATGTTAAGGCCACAGAAGTGGGTCTTCCAATCACCTTTTTTGGTATTCCTGAGCAAACATTCTTTTTTGCTTACGTTAATATGGAATGTATTATGACAACGTTCTTATGGATATCCATGCCTTTTGTCTATCAGTACTTGCAGATACATTCAAAACAGCTGCAAATATTTTTTAAATTATGTAAAAGTCCCAAACACTTTGAAAAGAATATTAATATCCCTTTAAAACAGCAGTGTATTATATTAAATTAAGGATAGGAATTTAGAGAACAAAAAAAAAATGTTGTTAGCATTAACATTTTCACTGCTTTCAAATGCAGTTGCCTCAGATAAGACTTAGAATTATTTTGGTAAAATTTGAAAGCATTATGGTGTTTGCACATTTAGATGACAAAGCACGTAATCACACATGTAGGTTACAAGGAAAGGTTTGTCTTCTCAAAGCTCAGCTGGTTTTTTACAACCTATTTGAAAAAATATAGAAATTTTTCTACATATCACCTCTCCCTAACTTTGCTTTGCCTCAGTCTGGAGATTACCACAGCTACAGTCCCATTCGCAGTGCTCATGGAGAAGTTATTTCTCTTAGGGCTGATTCCTCAGTCTTTGTCTCTGCAGCCATTGTGATTAAAATAAAATAAAATAAAATAAAATAAAATAAAATAAAATAAAATAAAATAAAATAAAATAAAATAAAATAAAATAAAATAAAATAAAATACTTTGGAGGGATTTTCAGGTGGGATCTGGAAAGGAGAGATGTCATTTCTTGCAATGACTCCCTCAACCATTTTCCCGGAATGGCCTTTTCACATCCATGACATAGCTGGCAGCAGGCAGGGAAGTTATGGGACAGCTCTATCTGTCACCTCTACCAAACTCCTGAGAAAGGAAAAACACAAATTAGGGCTTTTCCCTGGCCGTGGGAACAATGCCGTGGCAGCAGGGGCATTGACACCCTCAAAAGATCACCACAGAAGTGCCACAGAAAGTGCAGAATGGGAAAGGTCTGCACTCATCACACCTTTCCACGCAGCATTTTTGGGGAATATCTGCCCTGCAAAGGCAGGAGGATTTGTGTCTTGATTCAGAATCCAGCACAAAAGAGACACTGCGAGAGCACCCAGGGGAGCTGAAACACCTCTCTCTGAAATGGCTGCACCAAAGCAAGTATATGCAGAAGTGGCTGCTGCTTGGACATGCATTTCCTGGCTCTTGGGTCAACCAGTACTTTTAATTTTAATTTTAATTTAAATTTCAAGGGACACCCATTAACTTTTTAACTCTTAAAAAATCCTACTTCGCTCCTTCTGCTCTGCTTCTTTGGACAGAGGCAAAGCAACACATTCAATGCATTATTATTTTTGCTTTTCACCTTTACCTTCCACCTCATGGGTGGCACTTATCAAATCTGCTTTTGCACCTGTACCTAATTTAAAGGTTATAGTTCACCCATTAACCCTGCTAACACCACCCAAGAGGCACAGCAGCAATGTTAATTTAGTGGTATCTGGAACTCTGCTCTAAAACCTCAATTAAAATTTTTTAAAATGGTTTCTAAGCAATTTTTATAAATATAATTACATATTTATATTATATGTATAATATAATATAATATAATATAATATAATATAATATAATATAATATAATATAATATAATATAATATAATATAATATAATATAATATATAGATATTATATATTAATATATCTATAATATATATTCCGTATCTATAATATATTATAAATATAATGAATTATTGTATATTAATTATATCTATAATGTACAATCTAATAGGTGTGATATTTTATATATTATCTACTACACATTATGTATTATAATATTATATATATATATATTGTAATAAATATATATCTCAACATAGGCACCATTTTTGATGCCACAAACTCCTGTCCTGGGTCTCCCTTGAGCCAACCCCCTTCATGTGTGTACAAACATCACTAGGATGCTTTTTGTGTGGCATCCATGGAAGCTCCTCGGGTCACCCCGCTCGCAGAAGTAGCTGAAATTTGCTGTGTCTGCATGTGGAAACAGCTCTGCTATCTGTGCCTGTGGTTACCTGGACATTCCAATGGACAATTTTTGGATTATAATTCCACTACCCACTCAGCTACCAATTTCTGCAACCTGTCCCTGCCAAGAAGACTCCAGGAGAAATAAAATCCCCTGAAAATCTTGCTCACAATGCTCCAGCTCAGAGCTTGGCAGCTGACTTCCAAAATTAAGTGATTAAAGTAGTGCTAATGAGACATTCATCCCCTGCACCTTTTTCCTTAAAATAAATATGCAGGGCTCTGCATTACAGGTGCATGCAAAATTGCTTAAATAGACATCTTGGAAGCACAGGAAATAAAAACAAAGGACACTCTGGCAGAAAGTTCCCAAAATACTTGAAAATGTAACTGAATAAATAACTCTCGGTTTTGGACTGAAATCTGCAGACCTTAGCAGATGTGTCCAAGCTAAACCAAATATCCAGGGAACTGGATCTCCTTTCTTATGAGAAATAATGGAGAGCACAGCACTGGCAAGGAGACAGGCTGGAAGAACCTACTGGTCTTTTCCAGCTCTGATTTCCGTGATAGCTTGGAGTTATCCTTAGGCATTGGCTTGATCCATCAATGAAGTTCCTTATTGTGAGCCCAGGCCCCAGGGCTGCCAAACCTACATCCATATTGAACTGGAAGCATTCAAGCATTCATGGAGTGAATAGGATTATTGGACACTCACAGGAGAGCACGTGCCTCTGTCTTTGTGGGAGTGGAAGCACTGGAAAGATCGTGGAATATAAGCAGAGAGTAAAAGTCCACTCAAGAAGAGGAAAAATATGGGAACCACTTTTTAAATTTTTTAAAATTCTTTTTTTAATATTTCAGAAATGCCACCATGGAGGTGTCAGCTTAAATTATTAGGGGAAAATACTAAGGCAAATAAAGAAATGGCATTCCACAGACCTGCATGGAGGTGTAAAGGGGATATTTTCAGTGGGGCTTTTTTCCAGGCCCTGCTCTAACAGTACCTGCCATTGTATTTGCAGGGCAGGGTGTCAAATCTGCTTACAGGATTTTTAGCTGCTCTACTTTGCAATCCTCTCTGTTGCAGGGCCCTGCTCCTCCGAAGGTGAAGCCCAGAGCAAAACCTACACTTTTCCCCAATAACAATGGCAGCAGAAGCAGGCCCCAAGTTTGTAAATATTAACTTCTTTCGAATGTCAGATTATTTACTCTCTGCTCTTCGAACCACCCAGGCCAAATGGACGGGGGCCAAGTTTGTTAACAATAGCTCTTGGCTGGGACACGCCGTGGCAAAGGTTAAATCCTGTTTGCCTTATTCCAGTGTGGAGTCCCACCGACCCCACTGCTGGCTTTGGGAGGGCAGCAGGCTTTGACATCAGGACCTGCCCCCAGGTTTGCAGGGTGCAGAGAGCCCTGAGTGACCCATGGGCACCGTGCTGGAGCCTCCAGGCACAGCAGCAAGACCCACCACGATGAGGGGCTGAACCCCAGCCAGAGGGGCTTTGTAACCATCGGGGAGAGCCTTTGCTGCCACAACACTCAGGAACATCCATCTCTGCCTTCTCCACACAGTTGTAGTGGCCGTGGTGGGCATCTCAGTGAGAAAGGAGATCACAAAATCACAGAATGGTTTGGGTTGGAAAGGACCTTAAAGACCATCTCATTGCATCTCCTGTCATGGGCAGGGACACCTCCCACGATCCCAGGTTGCTCCAAGCCCTGTCCAACCTGGCCTGGGACACTTCCAGGGATGGGGCAGCCACAGCTTCTCTGGGCACCCTGTGCCAGGGCCTCCCCACCCTCACGGTCACCAAGACATTCCTGCTTGTCCTGTGTGTCCTCATGAGACACCCCTCCTTGCAGGGTCAGGTCTTGCCTCCTTATTGATCAATCATGCGACATCAAGCAGAGGAGAGCAGCTGCCATTTGACCACAAATCTCCAAACCCACACCAAGAAACATGCACTGGCTGGCAGGATGGACACCCCAAAACACCCTCAGCACAGACACAGGAGTTGCCTTTCCCAGAATAATCCCATTTCCATTCAGCAAGGTAGGAACAGCAGTGGCTGACCCACCTCGCACCTTTCCTCGCATTCTGTGTATCATCCTCCTCTTCCTCCCAGCTGATGCCAGTGGTGTCAAAACATGCTGATCCATGAGGGCACAGGGTGTGCTTTGCCCGGCATGACCGGCACAGATGGCTCACAAAGGGAAGCACTTGCACAGCACAGAGCCAAGTGGCCACAGGCTCATCCAGAGACATTCCTCCCCTGATTAGGAAGGCTGGGAGGGAACCAGGGGTGGGTCAGCGATGTCCTTCCTGTGGCTGCAGCCATTCCTGCCACGACTTGGATCACACCTCTCGGAGACACTCTCAGGTCGGGCACGGGAAGTTCACGGCGGCAAAAGCGCTGGCGGGGAAGGGGGAAGAGCACGGGGATGGAGGGGAAGTTCACTGGGGTTCAGCCAAAGCTGGGTCAGGAATAACAGAGGTCTGATAAAAAGGAGAGAGGAATCGCAATGGACGTGACCCCCAGGGACTCCTCATCCCTTCTCCAGTCAGTGCAAGGTGCCGGACACATCAAGAATGAAGAGCGCAGCTCCAAGGAACCCACAGCTCAGAGTGGTTTGAAGAAATGAAGGTACAGACCTGCCCACATCTCACCTGGGAGAAAACCAAAATCTCCAGGCCAGAGCATGACATTTCTCATCTCTTCTGGCATCCCCAATGCAAACTGTCCTGCTGAACTTGGACAGGTTTGCTGCGCTGCATACACCGTGTGCTCTACAACACAGGAAAGACTAAACAAACCTCTCCAGGCAGCCAGGGTCAAGCCATACCATTTTTATCCCCCAAGCCAAGGAGGAGAAGATTGCACTTCCTAGCAGGGAAAATAACGACACAGCAAAACGAAAAAAGAACAAGGGAAGCATAACTCAAATTATCTCCACAGCGAGTGGAGGGATGGGAGTCCAGAGAACAAAGAGATCAGATGACCAGATGGGACAGATCAAGCTGACCACAAAGTCTCTGTCCGACGTTTTTTGACAACTGCTAGAGCCATATGTTCATGAGGATTGTGGAATAACTGGGAAGGGTGTGTGGAATACAGACCTGCAGGGCTATAGGGTGTGAGCCAGGGAACCTTTGGTGTGCGACCCAGATCCCAGCCCTTCACCCTCTGAACGGGAAAGAGGCTGGTAGATCATTTAGCTCACCTCATGAGGGGCTCTGACCAGCCCTTCTCATGTGTTTCCTGGTGTTTGGTCCATCTCTAATGAGCCGTGCTCTGGGGGGAATTCTTAGGTCATTTATTTTGCATCATGTCTGCGAGGAGAGGTAGCAGGACTATGGTTAATTAGGAAAGCAGACAGATAGCACCGAGCAAAGCCAAGGACAGAGGGGTCGTGTCTGGGTGCACAAAGGCTGGGAGTGACCCTTTCTGCCAGCTGCCCCATGGACCTGAACATCAACACTCCTGAAGGGCAGGAGCTGCACATCCCAAATGGCCCGTCCTGCCCTTTGGGCGACGTCCCCATAAAAACACACACTTTCCTCATTTATTTTGTCAGCTGCTCCTTTTGATTACTTAGCACATTCCAAGGAGTGTGAGGAAATTCGATGGGTGACGTCCTGCAAAGTAAAGGTGACAGTTTTCAGGAGTGAGAAGTAGTGGCAGATACCCCTCCTAGGGATGTGCAGGGACATTCAGCCCTGCCCTGAGGCAGTTTGTCACCCACTAATGAGTGGCTCTACTACACCCAGCAAATTCAGGACACAGGACCAACCAGCCACTGTGGCATGCAATAGTTTTTCCCTCTAAAACTGAAGTGGAGAGAATTTAACCACATAATATTACTCAATTTTCACCCCGAGATGAGTGACCAAGGGACCATTTCCCATCATAATATTCCAAACTGCCCCTGGTCTTTGACAGAGCCTTGGAGTCCTTATAGAACCAGAATAACACGAATAACTTCCTGCAAAAAAAAAAACCAAAAACAAGTGTCAAAAAGCACCAAATGTGGGCAGAGGTGTGCTCCTGCAAAACACCTGCTGGACACCTTCAAGCTGCACCAGAGCACCCCCAAGACGCCTCTTGCACCCCTTTCCCCACCACCACAAAGCCCACATAATCCCACACCAGGATTCCCTGGATCTCCACATGATGCACAATTTTCTTTCATCTCCAAGAGGCCAGATTGCCCCTCCATCAGCAGATCCAGCCTGTGCTCTGTGCTTTGTTGTGACTCCCCGAAACTCCTGACCAGAGAAGAAAACACTGCAGCTTCTTTCTCATCCTAAAGGCCTGCAAGTGCTTTGGGGTAGTGCTGCTGGAATTCATATCCCACAGGCTGCTCTTAGGCAGTGGGGGTGTCCTGGGGTGATGAGGACACTGAGACAGGTGGCCAAAAACTCAGCAAATGTCCATGGACTGAGGTCCTGGTGCTCAGCAGCCTCCCAGTGGCACAATCACCTGACTCTCCTGTACACAGTGGAGAAGTGAGTCCAGAGGAGGCCACAGAGATGATCAAAGGGATGGAACACCTCTCCTATGAGGAAAAGCGGAGGGCATTGAGATTGTTCAGCCTGGACAAAAGGAAGTCCCAGGGTGAACTTTTTTCAGTACCTGAAGGGGCTACAAGAGACACCGAGAGAGACTTCGGACAATGACCTGGAGTGACAGGACAAGGAGGAATGGCTTCCTGCCGACAGAAGAGAGAGTAAGATGGGATACTGGGGAGAAATTCTTCCCTATGAGGGTGGTGAGGCCCTGGCGTAGACTGCCCAGAGAAGCTGTGGCTGCCCCTGGGATCCCTGGAAGTGTTCAGGGAGAGGTTGGATGGGGCTTGGAACAACCTGGTCTATTGAAGGTGTCTCTGCCCATGGGAGGTGAGTGGAACAGGATGATCTGTAACCATCCTAGGATTTAAAAATTCTATGAAGAAGAAAAAGGGTAAACTCTGAGAACACACAGAGAAAACCCTGTGAACAGAAGTGTTCATATTGTGACTCCACCACCCTGGAGTCAGGGTCAGCAGAACAGCCAAGAGCTCCACAGGGAAGGAGTTTCCCATCAGTGTGATGGGAGCATTTCCTTCTGCCAGGACAGCACATCTGCTCTGCAGAGTGGCCACACTCCACGGGGGCTGGACCCACGAGGGGAGCCCATCCCTCCTCTGCACTCAGCAGCACCGGGAAGGGGCTGGCTGCCCTTCCCCATCCTCCCCCACTCCCCAGGGGCAGCGATGGAAGCAAGAGCCAGGTTAGGAAACGCCGCGCGAGCCCGGATAATGTAAACAGGGCTGTCGGACACGGAGAGTGCTGCCAGGCTTTGATCAGAGCCAGCTGCATGGCCAAGCCCTCCCCATGGCCATGGTCCTGCTCCCCTGCCCTGTCCCTGTGGGGGCCTCATCCTTCTGCTGGCAGAGGAAAGAAGCTCTCGTGGCTTTGCCTCTCACACCGGCAATTTTGGGATGCAGAAGAAACGATTCGGGTTATTCCCCACCCGCAGCTGGGGGAAAGTTACTCCCTGCTTTTGGACCTGAGAGAGTTCCCAAGGGGGAAATGGTGCCTTGGGTTTAGGGAATTTTGTGGGCATTTGAGCTCAAGTGTAGCTCGCTTATGGCTTTGGCCCACCAGCAGAGCCAGGGGGCTGGGGTAAGGTCTTCCCATCATCTGAGCTGCTCATGGCTGAACCTTTTCCCCCTTGAGCACTTCACTCAACCTGGTGAAACCATCCAGGTTACAAAAAACAGGAATTTGGGGAGTGTAGCACTTTCTACAGGCCTGGATCACCGCAGGGATAGGACTCATGGCCCAGCCTGAGGGTGGTTTCTCACCCAGAAAGGCTCAGCGAGGACATCACATCTCACCTCACTTCCCAAGCAGCTGCTTCTCACCCTGACAGGAACGGGGCTGCTCCATTATCCCTCAGGCTGATCCTGGCCAACACCCAGCTCCTGGGATCTGAGCACTGAGGGAGGGAAGGGGATGTAGTTACAGCTGCAGGGACATCCCTTGCCTATGAGCCAAGAAGAAGTCTTACAAGTAGTCATTTTTCACATCAAGTTTTCCACAATTCTCATATTTTCCTCCCTGCTACCTTTAAGATCAGTTTTACCTCACTATTTTTTGTATTTGTTTCTCAAAGTTTATGTCTTTCACCTGTTACAAGGCAACCACAGCCTTAGGAGAGACAGAGTGAATAAATTGGCTTTTTTTGGTACAGATCTTCTCCACAACTGTGCAATCCGTCTGTTATGGTTGGGAGAAAAGTGTCCAAGGCTGGGAAACACCAGCATTTTCTGCAGCAGCCTTTTTGAAGGTAGTAACAGCTCAATGAAGTGGTTAGGAGTTTACAAGGGCTTGGAAAAAATTACCTCCTTTTAGAAAGTGTTAATTATATGACTAATTAAATAGAGAGGAGGTTGAAACACTCTCCTAGTCATAACCTGTGTGCTCCCTGCCCGCTCCTTGCGTGACAGAGAAAACAGGGAATGAATCCTGTTTGGCCTTCATGGCAGGAAGTGGCTACTAAACCAGCTCTAACTTCTAATTTATTTACCTGGGAAGCTGCAGGGAACTGTTTTAAAATTGACCAACGTTTCTGCTACTTAAAAAGAAAAAAACCAAACCCACCAGCCATTCAGTAAAAACACATTTGGAACAGCCTGAGTTTTAGGTAAGAGATATAAAAGGCCACTTTGTTTATGTTTTTCAGCAATGGTATGTTGGCTCCTTTTTTTCCTAAATGACGGCGAAGAAAAAAAACATTATGTTAAATCTCTTATCTCCACGCAAAGTGGTTGCAGCTATCATAAAACACACACATTGTGTCATTTCAAAACACACATGGGCTCACGGTCAAACATTCTTCAGATTACCTCCTCTTTTCTTTTTTTCCTGTATAATTTTGTGGGCATTAATAAAGTTCAGCGTACTCGAGCGAGGTGCTTTGTTCCTCCAGTGAGGAATTAATCATATCCTTCTGGAGAAGCAGAAAGAAACCACAGGGTCAGGACTGAGCTGCAATTGCTGCTGAGCTCTCCATGATGCCCAGTGCTGTGGCACCAGCCTGTCCCTGATCCTGTGGACTTTTATAGTGACAAAAAGTGATGGGAATGGGGCTGTGATACAGAAATCTGGGGCCAGCGGCAAGATCCCTGGTCCAGAGGTCTGTTTGACTGCAGGCACCTCATTTAACCTCCCTGTGCCCAGCAGAACAAATTAAAAAGTCTCCTTCCGTGGGGGATTTCTTTTCGATCCAGTGGGACTGTATCTCAAACATTTCAGACCTGGAACCTGAGGAAGAAACTGCTTTTTTGACGGTCCCAGGATGATCTGAGCTTACCAGGCTGCCACAGGGGAGCTGGCAGGAAGGACAGGCATCTTCCACCCACTGCTTTCTCCCTCCCCACTGCCAAACCCCAGGCTGGCACATCTGGCCAGCTCCCACCCACCTGGGCAGGTCCCCCTGTTTGAGGGCAGGGTGTAAAACCCTGAGCCAGCTCCAAGGAGAGAGCATCAGCCAGCCCCAACACGGGGGCAGCTCAGCCAAAAAACAGGCTCTAAATATAACCAAAACACGGGAGGCAGAAGGCAAACGGTGCCTGTTAAGGTGTGCTGTGCCTCGGAAGGGTACGTGGGAGAGGTGGCAGCACAGCTGTAGGCTGCCCTGGCCCACTGAATGTGCTGCAAGTCAAGAAGAAAACTCTGCCAGCAATACCAAAAGGATGTTTTTTGGCACAAAAAAAAAAAAAAAAGGACGTTTTGGCAAAGCTCAGCACTCCTGATGCTGCTGGAGCTATTGGGTACCTGCTGGCCACCTGAGCAAAGGGAAGGGTGCCCCTTTTCCTGCAGCATTCCATGGCCCCTCCAGGACATTTCCATGGAAGAGGTTGTGCATCCCAGAGTCCTCCTCTATCCCAAACTCCCTCCCAGTGCTTCTGGAGACCTGCTTGACTCAGAGGTTTCCGTGATGCCTGCTGGTTTTACTTCCCACATCCTGCCCCATTTCAAGGTGACTCAGACAGCGATGTCTGAGTCATGTTTGAAGATGCTGAACCCAAGGGATCACGCTGAGATGGCCCAAAATTACAGGTGGATTTTCCAGCCCTCAGTCATGAGTATTTCCACCTCCTCCCAGTTCTCTCTCCTTTTTGTTGCTTTTAAAGGCTTGTGGCTGCAGGCAGCTGACAAGAAGGTGTTGCGCAGGGACATGACAGTGGGTATTCCTGGGAGAAGTGTCAGGGGGGGAAGTCGCAGTGCCACCAGACTGGAACTCCTCCCTGAGCTCCCTGAGCAGATGCAGGTCATTGACATTTGGCTAGGTGAAGCAGGTGTTCCAGCCTGTGAGGAGGCAAGGGAGAACTTCCCACTCCCATACACCTGGAGCTTTTTTACTCCACGGTGACCCTTCAGCCTCCATCATTCACAAATGGCATCTTTAAAGACGCTTCCAAAGAAGCAACTAATAAAGGAACGTGTAGGAGGATGTGGAAGAGGTACTGCATTTTTGACAATGAGGAGCCAGAGGAACAGAGATGATTGGAGTTTGTCCTGGCCAGTGGCACCTGGCCAGCACAGGTGACCACCAGCATAGTCAAGCAGCTGGTACCACTAAAGTCTGTGCTGTCACAACACCCCAGTGTCACCACAGCAGAAGCAGCCTGGGGCTGGAGAGCTTGAGCATTGAGGACCCAAATCCACCAGAAACGAGGATTTGCAGATGGTTTGAACCCCAGCATTGATCTGCATCCTCAGGGTTGTGCTTTGCTTTGATAGTTTGGTGAGCTCGAAGGGCTGGTACCACCACAGGGACACCCGAGGGTCAGAGATGAGCAATCCACTCTGGGATTGGGGAGAGGTTCCCTCCTCCCGCAGCAAAGGGAACTTGGAGGAATCACAGAATCTCAGAATGAGCTCAGCTGGAAGGCACCAACGAGGATCACCAATTCCAACTCCTGGCCTGCACAGGATCATCCCCAGGAGTCACACCCTGTGCCTGAGAGCACTGTTCAAACACTCCTGGAGCTCTGTCAGGCTGTGGCTGTGACCACTGCCCTGGGGAGCCTGGTCAGTGCCCGAGCACCCTCTGGGGGAAGAAGCTGTCCCTAATACCCAGCCTAGACCTCCCCTGACATTCCAGGCCAGTCCCCACGTCCTGTAACAGGTCACCAGGGAGAGGAGATCAATGTCTGCTCCTCCTCTTCCCCCCATGAGGAAGCTGTAGACTGCAATGAGGTCTCCCCTCAGTTTCCTCTCTCTTTTTTCTCTTCTCAAGGCTGCACAGACCAAATGCCCCCAGCCAAGGTGAACCCCACAGGTCTCTGCACTCCAGCTGCCAGCTGGATGCTGCCAGACCCTGTCAGCAGGAGCCAGGACCAAAACCTGGAGAGAGGGTGTCCTCTCCAAGTGATTTACACACACCTGCCCCAAATCCGTGTGGGTGAGAATGCGGGACATGATACACACTGAAACCACCATCACTCTGCAAATCCATCCTTCCCTCCACCCTGCCAAACTCTGAGCTGATCCCCCAGACCCAGCTACCCCAGAGAGAGCTGGGAGGGAAGCATATTCGAAACGTAAAAGGTTAAACGCAGCACAGACTGTGAAAACAAAGGCTTGGGCTTCAAAACAACCTCAGCACACCATTTCAGGGAAATTTCTGAAAGTGTTTGTTACCGCCAGCGCCACGAAAGCGATGGATTTAAGGAACTTGGACGTGCTGGAAACGGGCTCTGCCGTGAGTCACCCGCTCCGCGCGGGCACGGCCAGCAAACAAACCCCCGGAGCACCACACAAACACTGATAACACTTGCACCAGGCAACAGCCACAGGGACCTTTCAGCAGCTGGACTAATCTATTCCCACTGCTACGCCGCGTTACTTCAGCCACAAAGCGGGGGATTTTTTTTATATTATTTTTTTTGTCCCCTGCTAATTAACATTTGTTCGCGCACAAAATGCGGAGGCCGGCGCCAAGCGGACATACCTAGATAGAGCCTAATATTAGATTTCACAAAAAGCATTCATCCTGTCTAAACAAACATCCTCCGTGGAAGTGTTAACCTCAAAATCTTTGCCCAGACAGATGTTCCCACCGCGGGCACGGCTCGGCATCGCTTCCCCGGGACGGAGCAAAGAACATCCATGACCATCCCCAATTAACCCAGGCATCGACAGGAAAACACGCTGTTATTTTAGGAAGCTTTGCAGAAAGCTTCCTCTCGGATTTAAAACCGGATCAGTCATTATTTGTCTCCAGCAGAGGCTTCGAGTAAGGTCTCTTCAAGTTACTCATTTTTCTGTTACAGAGGCAGAGACAACGTCCTGCTTTTGAGAGCTGAGAAAATTCGTTGGCAAATGCTATAGGGGTGTTGATTAACCCATATATGGTTCAGGTCTGGTCTAACGGGCAGGAGGCTGAAATGGGAAAGCAAGTTTTTTAACAATTTGTTATACACAGTAGCAAGAAAAACAGGAAGTAGGTGTTTATTAGCAGTTTCCAAATATACCAGCCAAAATAAAACTCCCCGTGCAGTCTGAGGTATTCAAAATACAGCGACGACCAGAATTCCTCAGATTATAAGAGGGTAATTAATCACAAACAGTGTTCACAGACCAGTGATTTGGAAACTTCCTTTTTATTGAAGATCTGGATCAAGAGCAAACTTCAAAGCAAAACTAATTGATCTGAGATTCATTGTGTCTGGGCGATAAAGCAAAAAAATAAAATATCATTCTGACGCAGCCAGGCCCGTGGTTTACATTCATCCTGCCCTGACAGCCCGTAAAGCACATTAAAAAGCCATTTTTCACTGGATGCTATAGCTCTGACCTATTGCAACATAAAAGCTATTCATACACGGGAGACTGTTGCTTCCTCACAATCAGTGTATTGCACCCAAAGCCAGCCCTGTTATTCCAGGCTTGTTCCTCAGGAATGTGAGCATATCTTGGAGACTGATTCATAAAAGGAAGAGAGCAGCCAGCTTCTGGGCCAGGCTCACATGCTTTATTCAGAAGTGAAATTTTCTGAATTTTGTTTGGCTCCAGCAACTCTTAACTCTGCTGGAGCCAGGAGAGCGACTTGAAATGAACAGCTCTGCCCTCATTTTTCTAAAAATTGCCAGAAAAGAGCAGGGTTCACCAATTTTTCTCCATCAAGGTTGTATGTACATCCCAGCCAGGAGACTGCCATTCATCAGCAGCCAGAATTCATTGAAATATTTGTGATTTAACCTATATAATTTGTCACCTAAGTCATCTGGCTTTTTCTCCTTGTCCTCCACTGGAGGATTCAACAGGCCCCAGTGATACCTCCATTAACACACAGCCCCCCTCTAAATTCATACAACATGGGACAAAAGAACCCCAAAATAAGATCAGTGAGCTTCCAAAGGTGTTTTCTCCACACCTGCTCTCCTGGCACGTGCCATAGATGCTCCTGAGTCCCACATGGGATCCTCTCACCTGATTTCACGGGTGGCTGAGGCAGAGCCATGGGGCAAGGGAAGCAGCTGGGTTTTGCAGGGTGAATTTTCATGTCAGGCTGGAATGGCATGGTTGGATGCCGAGTTTAGAAGAAGGGGAATGTTAGTTTCTTTTTTGACTGTAATGAATTCCCAGGCTGAAAGAACTCACACCATGATGAGCTTTTCAATCAGAGAATGGTTTGGGTTGGAAGGAATCTTTAAGGACCACCCAGTTCCACCCCCTGCCATGGGCAGGGACACTTTCCACTATCCCAGGTGGCTCCAAGCCCTGTCCAACCTGGCCTTGGACACTTCCAGGGATGCAGGGGCAGCCACAGCTTCTCTGGGCACCCTGTGCCAGAGCCTCACCACCCTCCCAGCCAGGAATTCCTTCCCATTATCCCATCCATCCCTGCCCTCTGGCAGTGGGAAGCCATTCCCTGTGTCCTGTCCCTCCATCCCTTGTCCCCAGTCCCTCTCCAGCTCTCCTGGAGCCCCTTTAGGCCCTGGCAGGGACTCTGAGCTCTCCCTGGACCTTCTCTTCTCCAGGAGAACACCCCCAGCTCTCCCAACCTGGCTCCAGCCCTTGGAGCATCTCCATGGTCTCTCTGGACTCACTCCAGCAGCTCCACGTCCTTCTGGATGTTGTGAGCCCCAGAGCTGGACACAGAACTGCAGAAACCTCCATCTTTGCTTCTCCTTTGTTCTTCTAGATGGTCTGAGGAGTCACTGGCAAATAAACATTGAGGTGATTCCCTGTTCATCCCCAGACCCTGCTGGGGAATTCTGCATCCTGAGGTGTGTAAATGACCAATTGCTTGGAGAAGAAACTCTCTGAGCAGGAGATGAGCCCTGACTCTTCCCTTCAAGGAAAGTTCTCAGGGGGTGAAGTCTGGGGAAAGGTCTTGATCCTGCTAGGAAGACAGAAGTCCCAGCCAGACCGTGGGATGGGGTGTGCTTGGATCACACACCAAACTCTTCCCAAGCCAAGACTTCCCACTTCAACCTCTGTCAAAACACAGACGATGCGGACGCATCCAATTTATTCTCAATAGGTTTTGCAGACTTTCGCTTTGCTGGGCTGCTTTCCTGGAATCAAAGGCAGAAATCTCTAAGCTGCCAAATCTCCAAAACCTCTGATAAAGATTTAATCCTAAATGCAGGCTGTGATTTTTTTTTTTTATTTTTGCCTGTTGTCTGCTGATAGTTTCACCTGTGTCATCTGCTCTCAGCCAGGCAGCCCAGTGCTGTGAACAGGAAAGATCACCACGAACAAAACCTTTTACAAGGGATTAAATTTCATCTAAAAGCATGTAATTCTCCATAGCCAGGAGCAGTTTCTAATCTTCATATATAGGAACTTACAAGGCAAGGAATTCAAAGCCACCGGATTAAATGAAAAATGTGAATGAAAAGCTACATGCTGATACTCAGCTGACCTAGGCAAGTTACTGTACATTTTTCAAAGTTTTAAATTACCACTAATGGAAAACGTGGGGAGTAAGGCTGAAGTGTCTCTCTACATCATTCCTTAAAAAAAAAAAAAAAAATGTAGTCCAAAACAATGAATGAATATTTTCAGCTTAGCCCCTGATGCTTTCCAACACAGTTGGCCTCACTTTGCTCTTACTGTATAGATCAGCAGGTATCATCGGATTAGATTAAGACCAGCTGTTGGTTTCTAGTAAAGGAATTTCCCAAAAAGGTAAAATATAATTCAAGCTTAGCAGCCTAGATACTTTGGAAGAATGAAAACCTCCTCTCGTGACTGTAAAAAGCAGAGAAAAAGACATTATAAAGCATTTAAGAGCTTTGGTTTCAATTATTTTATATTAAAGGATAGGTAAGCTTAAATTGCTCAGACTCTTTATAAAAATAAAAGGGATTGTAAATAAAATTGGAAACAGATATACAACAACCAAGTTCCCACAGGTGCATTTTCTTTACTGGGGAAATACCCGTGTGAATTTCCAGTTTCCCATCATGTAAGGGGAGACAGCGAATTCTGAAGTTACCCCGTTTGCCTTCGGACTTTGCCACAGAAGAAGAAACCTCTTGTCTCTTTAGACCCCAAAGTCCCTCTGTGTGTGTCACACCAAAGCAAAGGTTTGTGCTGCCCGCCGGGGCTCAGCACGAGATCAAAGCCCTGGGCCACTCACAACAAAACAAGAGGGTAAAGCCCAAAGAATCAAAGAGACAAAGGAAAGGTTTAAGAGATAAGGATCAGCCCCAGATATGATATTTCATCCAGATCAGATCCGGTGCAGAAGTTCAATTCAAAGTTCATAAGACAAAAATACAAAAGAGATCAGCTCCGAGGTTTTGTTGTTCTCTATCTCCCCAGGTTTGCAGTGACATTCCCATCTTCCAGGCAACAAAGGTTTCACCTGTATTATGCAAAACCATAGAGCTTATCTCATCTCCTGCTCCTGGCTATGCATCCACTCAAATATGTATTTCAGGCATTTCTAATATCCTCACCCAGCCCCAAACCAAATGCCTCCAGCTGCATCTCACAAACAAGGTGTGAAGTCCTGAGGTAACCAGCCAAACCAGAAACTCACTCCTTTCCTCAGAGAAAGGCATGCCTCCACTCTCAGAAACTCCACCAAGACATCATGGTGAAACATCTGGAGGGTTGGTTGTTTTTTTTTTTTTTAAAGACCAGAGGGAAAAAAAAAGAAGAAGAAGAAGAAGAAAAAAACCCAAAACACCGCACCTCTGGATTTCTCAGGGGTGCCAAACCTGGTGCATATTATATTTACATCTATAATTGTCTTGGCTTGCAGGGGAGTGCTTGGGAATTACTTGGTTGAAAGAGTCCATTTATCAAGAATTTAGGAATGAGAGAATGATGGCTGGGGAGGTCTGTAGGTGTTTGGAGGTTGAGGAGGCAACTGGGAACTGAGATGTCAGTGCCCTCAGGCAAGGCTTGGCAGTGCCTCCCCTGGGAACAGCTCCTCTGAAAGAGGTGAAAACATCGTCACTGGCTCTCAGTTGCTGCAAGAAGGATCACAGAGACTGCAGAGTGCTGTGCTCTACAAAATCCTACAGCTCTTTAAAGCTTTTATAACAATACAACCAACACCTCCCTCTCAGTGTTACAGACCCTCAGCTTTTTCATAGAATATCCTGAGCTGGACGGGACCAACAAGGATCATTGATCCAGCTCCAAGCCTTGCACAGACACCACAATAGTCCCACCCTGGGCATCCCTGGCAGCGCTGGCCAAACACTCCTGGAGCTCTGGCAGCCTCGGGGCTGTGCCCATTCCCTGAGGAGTCAGTTCAGTGCCCAGCACCCTCTGGGGGAGGAATCTTTCCCTGAAATCCAACCTAAACCTCCCCTGGCACAGCTCCAGCTGTTCCCTCAGGCCCTGTCACTGTCACAGTGGATTCATGGATGCAACTCCTCCAATCCAGACCCCAGGGCATCCCCAGCTGCTCCAGACCAACACAAACCGTGCAGCCCTTTAGGGTGGGCAGGTCACAGCACACCTGGGCGCTTCCCATCCACAACTTCCACGCAGCAGAAGATCCATTGAGCATTGCAGGGATGCTTTGCGCCAGCACACGGAGAGCCCCAAGGGATGCAGAGCCTTGGGAAAGGGGTTCAGCAGGACTATTTACCGTGGGGTTTTGAAACAGCTGTTGCCTAAACACAAATGTGATTGTATCACTTGTCAGTCTCTGTGGTCGGCAGACACACAGGTCATTTCAGGCAGGGCTGAGCAGAGCACTGAGTTCCCTTAGAGCAGGTGAGGTTTCTGCCTGAACCCACATCTAGCAGAGCTGGCTCTGGCATCCTCACACCCTTCTGCTGGCTTTCCTCACCCCACTGCTCAAACAGAGTCACCCTGTTTCACAAATATTTACTGGAATACCAATTTCACCGTGTTGCAAAAGAGAACTCACTGACCTCGCAGAGCACCAAATCGAAGGCAGCGGTTGGGTGCAGTAGAAGACAGGGGAGAATCAAGGAAAAGTTTGGCAGGAATGATGAGCACCTTCCTGTGCACAGTGCGAGGCGGCTGTCATTGACTCCCTCTTGGGCAGAGCTGCACAAAACTACATGGAAAAAAAAAGCAAAGGAAAAGGGATTTAGAAAAGTGCAAAATTAAAAAGTAACTAGGAGGCTCAATTCGTAAATTTGGTGGGTGCCGCAGGCTTGTGGCCAGGTTAGGCTGTTAAATAAGTGCTGCAAATGTACAGCAAATGGGTCAGGGCTCAACGCAGCATCCATTCTCTCACAGGGATGATTCTGGCATTAAAATGTTGAAGGACATCACCAGGCCTTGGTTGGGTAAATGACAGTGCCAATGCCTCCAGTCACAGCAGGACTGCTCCTGAGCCATGGGATCCATGCAGGGCCTGGCAGTAAGCTCACCCCGATGGCAAAAACGCTTTCTCTGAGCCGGCTGCATCCCACGGTGCTTTCCCAGGCACCAGTGTGGCTCTGGATTGTCCCACTGCCTTTCCACCCCGAAGGAATCTGAACCCCAAGCACCAGCACCTCCCAAAGGAGGTTGTGCTTGTGGGGAGAACTTGTGGGATGGAGGGAAGCACGTGGCTGTTCCAATATTTCCTGCCTTGAAGGAGGTTTGTGAATCACTCACTCCCAATCCTCGGACGTGTGAGGACCCTGGAGAATCAGGAACATGAACTCTGTCCTCACCACTGTTTATCTGATGCAGCACAAGAGTGTCACTCCAGACATTTTATTTTGGCCAGGGGGGGACGATTGGCTCCCTGTCAACACCACAGGCAAACCCACCTCCTGTGGGACGTGGGGTTTTTCACTTTGCCCCCAGAGATCACACACACCTTCTGAAGTTTCCTCACATGTGGTCTCCCAAGGTGCTTTCACAACCTCCACACCACAGAAACATCAGCCGGCAAGAACTGAGCAGAATTCCAGACTCATAAATCTCCCAGCAATTATGAGGCCTCATTCAACCTCCCCGTGAGATAAAACAACCTCTGCATCGCGGCGGCGTGATGGGATTTCTTTATTTTTCTTTTTTTTTTTCCCCTCTCTTTCCAACACAATTAGCTGGTGAAATGACAAGGTGGAAAGAGCTGAGATTGTCCAGGATAATCCTTGACTACACTGCAGTGATTGGGAAACCTGCACCACTGCTGGGACCCATGGTTGGGTATTAGGTAAAAAAATTAGGTTTAAAAATATATAATGTAAATAATACGTACATATATAATATTTATATAAATAATTATAAATAAATGGCAATATAAATAAAGATAATAAATACAAACATACAAATATGTAACCAGAATAAAATAGTTTAGGCAAGACTATGCCAGAAGTAAAAATAACGGGTTATTTAGTGCTGCAGTTGTGGGGGATAATATTATTATTAGTAGTGGTATTAATATTATTAGTATTATTAATTTCTTGTCATTGTTGTTGATATTGTTCTTATTTTTTGCTGTATGTAATTGCTTCAGCTCTTAAAAAGTAGAACCTATGGCAAGACACAGAAAAATAAAAAAAGAAGATGAAAAAATCCCCCGTGTTTAAATTTGCTTTTGGATTAAGCAGTCTTAAAGGTTTGATCAGAAGAAAACGCCAAAAAGAGAAACTGAACTGTCTGTTCTTACCTGGAGTCTTGTCACAGCAGTTTCGCAGTTGCTGACTATTTAAAAGAGGCTCAAACAATCAGGTGAGGTTGAATAAAATACAGAATTTCAGTCCATTGGTCATCTCAAATATCATGCCACCTGTTTGGATATTTCATTAAAAAACAAATTATGACAATGTAAAATGAAAAGTTTGGGGTAATTTCTATATCAGAATCAACACTTCAAGGAAACTAAAATGAAGCTAAATTAATAAAATTAAATGAAAAATAATAAAATAAAGTTAAAATAAATTTCAGAAGGTTTATTTCAGAGAATGCAATTTTTAAAATTTTGCACTGAAACAAATCAGGCTTCCTGGAATTTCAGGAGACAAAGAAATGAGGATTTTACCCTTTTTCTTTGACCAAATCCCATCTTTTACTGGAAAACAAAGTATAGCTATCAAAACCGTAAATGAATCTGTTAAACTGTGATTTTTGGGCCCCACATGAGTGTAGGTGAAACAATATCCTTGTCCACAATCCCGTGGAGCTCACAGCGATTATGCGAAGCTGGAACAGCATTTGGAGTTACATATTTTCAGATCCTAAAGGATTTCGTCCTTCCCAGGACACTAAACCAGCCCATTCATTCCTTATTCCCTCAGACAAACAATCCTAGGATGGTTTGGGTTGGAAGGGACCTTTAAAGGCCACCTTTTTCCACCCCCTGCCACGGGTAGGGACACCTTCCACTATCCCAGGCTGCTCCAAACCCTGTCCAACCTGGCCTTGGACACTTCCAGGGATCCAGAGGCAGCCACAGTTTCTCTGGGCCCCCTGTGCCAGGGCCCCATTGTCCTCATCCTAAATAATTTCTTCCTTGGATCTAGTCTTTTATCTATTTTCAGTTTAGAACCATTACCCCTCGTCCTAGTGAGCATCACCAGTTGTGATCCACCAGGGAGAGACAGAGGAATCCCCTTTACTGCTGAGAAAGGGAAGAATTCCCAGACATTCTGAGCCCAGCCCTGTTGGCATCACTGGGTGACAGCCAAGCAAGAGCAGCCCTGCGACAAAGACTTCCTGCAAGTCCTTCTTGACTTGCCACAGCTTCCCACTGCTGGTTGTCCAACAGCTGGGAAATGTGGGAAGGAGCTGAATTCCTGGATTTTGCTTCCCTTGCCAAGCTCTACGGGAATGAAGCCATGGGTGCCCTGCCCAGGGCACTCAGAGTTTCCTGTACCCCCATCAGCAGTGGAAAGTTGTTTGGGTTCGATGGGCAAACAGCTTCCTCTGGAAAGCTCTTCCCTCCCCAAACACATGACTGAGCTACTGGACACCGTTCAACTCAGCCAAGTCATCAAGTTAAGTCATCTGAGCACATTTTTGCAGCCAGAGGAGGCTGCGTGGTGGGCTGGTTTGGGAGAACACTTGGATGCAAACCTCCCCGGGGGGAACAGATGCGGATGACACGCTGGAACCCGGCTGGTTTTCCTACAGCATCATCCACTCCAGCTCCCCAGCTTTACTACAGACATCCCACACCTGCCAAACCCAGACCAAGGGGCGTACAAAGCCATTTCTACATCTGCCTTCTGCCACAGATCCACCCAGAGCCCACTGCAGGGGCCTCTCTGCTACCTGGCCCGGAGCAGAGCAGCTTTGGGGCCGCTCTGTGTTGTTATTGTTGTTGGTCCTGCTCAGCACAGCTGAGGCATCTTCCTTCCAGATGTTTGCAGGGTGTGTTTGTGCTCTCTCCGCTGATGCGTGAGAACAGTCACAAGGCAAGATGCTCGGCACCAGCCAAAATGCCCCAGCCTAAATAGCAGCCTTTATTTCCACCTCACCTGTCCTCAGAACAATGGGGTTTGTGATTTCCTACGCGTGTAATACAGCAGTGAGCGCTGAATAAATAAACAGGAAACCCTTGGGCCTGATGATGTTGCTCAAGAAAGGCACAAAAAGCAAAAATTCCACTTATCTGAGCATCCCTCCCAAATCTGCTTCCCACACAACCTTTTGGGACATCACGTTTGCATCAGTTTCCTCAATTACTGATTCTATCACTGGTGCGATTCTTCAAGTGGGCTCCCAAGGGTGCCCCAGAGACGAGCTGGGGCTGGGAGGAAAGGGGGTGTAGTGACTGAGCTCTTGTTTTCCTGAGTGCGCCTGAGGCCACGAGCCACCAGCTTTCAGCCCGTGATTTAACCAGGTTTCCTGGAAAGGCAATTCCTTGGATTTTCATCCTACACCTTCCTCCTGGCTGAGCTCACACCGGTCACACCAACACACTGCGTGGCCAACCTGTGTGTGTGGGACTGAGCTGGGGTTTGTGACAGGGCTGGAGGGACACGAGACAGGCAGGGACAGAGCCCAGGGGGCCAAGGCTGAGCAGGGTCCTGGTGCATGGAAAGGGATCTGCCCAGGGACAGGGATCTGTCCCCCGCACAGGGACAGAGAGATCCAAAATTCTCAAGTGCGCCGTGCAGCCGAAGGAAATCAGAGCGCGGGATTGAAAGACCACTTGGAAAACATTAACAGCTCATTACTGATGGTCTGTTTAAAAAACCCCATTAATGTATATACACATGTCCCTGGACAGCACGTTTACCCCCAGCTAATGGCACTGAGTGGAAGCTGGAATGGTCTGCGCGTAAGGACTGAGCAAACTCCCAGCCCTCCCTCATTTGCACTTTTCCCGCACGGGCTCCTCCTGACCTCTTCAAATCCCATCCCAATTACAGCCTCCCACTTACCCTTCAATGTAAATAAATCCTGCGTGGTGGGGATGGCTGCTACCAGCACTGATAAAAGCAGTGCAGGGAAAGCACAACCTGCAGCCGGCTCTGGAAGAGGGAAAGAAAACAGAGCGCAGGAGGGAGGGACAGTGGGGCTGAGCCATGGGATGGGAGGTGACTCCCTCGGGATTCTCAGAGCTTGGGCACAGCTCAGGCCTCGGGGGAGAACTCCGAATCATTCAGGCTGGAAAAGACCCCTAAGATCAAGCGCAACCATTCCCCCAGCAATGCCAAAGCCACCACTAGCCCATGCCCCCAAGTCCCCACATCCACATGGCTTTGAAATCCTTCCAGAGAAGGGGACTCCTGGGCAGCTGTGCCAGGGCTGTACAACCATTCAGGAAGAAAATTCCCCCAATATTCAATCTAAACCTCCCCTGGCACAACTTGAGGCCATTCCCTCTCCTCCTGTCCCTGTTCCCTGGGAGCAGAGCCCGACCCCACAGCTGTCCCCTCCTGGCAGGGAGCTGTGCAGAGCCACAGGGTCCCCCCTGAGCCTCCTCTCCTCCAGGCTGAGCCCCTTTCCCAGCTCTCTCAGCCTCTCCTCGTGCTCCAGGTTCTTCCACAGCTCTGTTCCCTTCCCTGGACCAGCTCCAGCCCCTCACTGTTGTCATGAGGGGCCCAAAACTGAACCCAGATCCCTGCAAGGAGGAGACCCAAAGCAGCAGAAAGATACTCACACCAAACAGATGGATATCCAGCAAGTCGCTACAGGTTATCCATGCACCTGAGTCTTCTCCTTGCTTGGATGCATTGGAAACTGCCTCAGGAAACTCAAGATCTTCCCCTGGGAAAAAATGCCATCTCCACAGGTGTATTCAAGAGGGCTCTGAGAGGAAAACCCTGGATCTCTGTTGGCTTCCTGGGGCATCCTTAGGCTGCTGCTACACTCACAATATTTTCTCTGGATTTGTGGAAGCTGAAGAGCACTTTGGGCACTGGGGCAGGGTGAATGCCGTATGGATACTCCTCACAGCACAAGGTGAAGGGAGAGAACGAGACAACTAAAGCCACCGAGGCTGTTCACTCCTAAATCTCATCTCTAAATGCTTCCTCAGCTTGCACCCACCTTCATCCCTGCAGTTTCCTCACACTGCAGTTTCCCCAGGAGCCAGCACTTCCTTTGCAATTCCAAGCCATTGGTGTGTCACAGGTGTGACAGGTCTTGGGTTTCAAGTTGCTGGAGGCTGGGGGTGTCTTTTAGATTTCTTTTTTTTCCTTATTTGTGGGCTTAATGTGGGACTTTTCTACTGATCATTAAACAATTGCCCTGTGGCTTGAAATTGTTTTCAAAGGACTAAATGATGTTAGAATGCTCTGGAACTGTCAGCTTAATATATGGGGCTGTATTCAGCATAAATTATAGGCAGTTTCCATGCCACAAAAGCCGCACAAGTTCATGGATCCAGCCAAAATATTCAGCAGGAAGTTGTGCCAGGCCGCAGAGCCCGTTTTGCCAAGACATGCAGGTGTTCACCATGGAGAGCAGCCCCACCACTGATCCAGGAGATTCCACATCTCCTCCCAGCCAGCCACAATCTCCTTGGGACACCTGAGCCAAAGCATGGCGTGATCCCAGAAGCTGCAGTGGGGATTTTTGAAGCTGTTGCAGCCCTGAGGGGACACAGCCTTTCACCTGCAGGTGCAGGAGCTGTGGGTGGAGACGTTGCCAATAGTTTTGGAGAGGTTCAGCTCCAGGCTGCTTGGAGCCTTGGGCATCACTGGAGCTTTGTGGCATCGAGGTGACACAAGGCCATGCACTTTCTTCTTGCTCATGAGGCAAGTCCTTCCCTGTCAGGAGAGCAGAGAGTTTGGAGCTTGGAATATCGAGGGATGGATTTCAGACACACAGTCCTGGAGACAGAGCCCAGCTCCGCGGGACATCCTCTCTTTGTCTTTCCTCTTCTGTGCCTCCCACAGAGATGGAGAACTCCGAAGCAGGGCAGAAGCCCCAGCATTTGGAGATGCTCCTCACCCCGAGTTCCCAGCAGATGGGAAATGGCTCCTGTCATCCACAAGCCTCAGGGAACATGGGAATGATGGAGTCCCACCAGCTTTTCATGGCAAATTTGTCCACCAAGTGCTGGCTCCTCCAAGGCGGGGACGGAAGAAAATTCAGCAGCATTTTTGTGACAGATTCTTGCACTTGCTTGGCCTGGCTGTGCCTCTTCCAGGGAGCAAAGGGAAGAGCCCTGTGTCCTCACACCAGAACAAGGTCAGGAAATACTTAGTGCATCCCAGCTCCTGCTTTTGCTGAGTCTGAAATGAGTTGTCCAGAACAAGATAAATGGAGAGCAGCGGATGTGTGCAGGATGCCATGGGCTCTGTGCAAAACATCCTGTTGTCCTCTGCATTGCAAAGTGGCAGTGCACGGCTCCTCAGGGTGGATGCAGGGCAAACTGTCCCATCTCTGCATCAGGGACCTCCTTTAGGGTGGAAAAACTCTCTGTCCTGCAATCTCATTTGGGTGGCCTTAACTGCCAGGTGGGCTGAGCTTGGTGTCAAGGATCCTTCAGGAGAAATTAACTGCAGTAAAAACAAACCTCCTGCTACGGCATCAGAGCAGGGCTGAGAGAAGGGAGGGGAGGGCCTGGCCCCCAAAGCACAGGTGGCTGTCCTAGATGTCACATTTTCCTCCACAAATGACACAAATTTTCGGTATTCCAACAGAAAACGCTTCCAATCATCCCTCACGTGGCCTCTGGGTCAGGCCCACCCAAACCGGTCACATCCTCCCCCAAAACCAGAAAACGTCCACTTGTGTTTCACTTGCTTTTCTGGGAGCTTTAACACCTTCCAGCCACAGAAAACCTTCGCCTTCAAAAGGAAAAGGGAGAGACAGAAAGGAAAGCCACGGAAAGCAGCCAGCTTAGCCCCAGTTACAAACTGAACAACACCAATCCAAGAGGAGCTGGCCTGGTGCAGAAGGGTTTCTCCACGTGGGGCTTCGGATCCAGCAGGGATCTGGGGATGCCACGTGGCAAAATGATGGGATGAGGGAGCAGCGTCAGGATCGTTGTCCCCTGGTTGTCCCCAGGATGCTGGGATGCTGCCACCACCCCATTCCCAGGCGCCACATCCAGCCTGCAGCTGCAGACAGCCGTCATCGCCCCGGCTGTGGGGTCTGTCCATGGTGGTTTGGGACTTCTTTCCCACAGAAGATGCTCCTAACCAAAACCAGATTTGATTCCCAAATATCCCCAATCTCCCTTAAAGCTTACAAATCTTCCACACCTGTGTTTGCTCATTGCTGCTGCTGGGCCCTGCCCTGGGAAGGACGATGTTTATCCCACTCCTCCACAGCTATTTACAATGGGGTTTTGGGATGGAGATGGAGCACATATTTGTCTAATGGCAACAGGGCAGTGAATTTAATTCTCCTCATTAACAGTCATCAGCTTAACGGGAAGCAATAAAAGATTTTTTTTTTCAAGAGCAGCTGCTTGTGAGATAATATTTATGGCCGGGACTGTCAGCAGGATGAGTGCATTGCTGGCTTGTGAAAGGGGGAAACTGAGGCACGAGGCCATTCACTGACCCACCCTGGACCACACAGATGGAGGTGGGAAGAAAATCCAGCCCTCCTCTCTCCCATCCTGAGGCTGTGCTGCCCCAAGGCCACAGAAGCCATGTTGTTGTAATGAGCCAGCTATTCATCCCACGGGAACGGGAATTTTGAGCAGTGCCATATTTCCAGCACCCCAGGGAGTCACAGCAGGGCACCCCAGCCTCTTTTCCCCTCCATAAGCCACTTCCAAATCTCTGACTGGCTGGGGACAGCAAATGCCCCTTCCCACGTCTCCCCCACTACCCATTAAACCAGGAAAGGGCGTTTTGACCCCATTCTGATGACGAGAAATAATTGTCTGAGGTTGCTTCTCTTCTGACCGTGGCTGATGAGACCCACAGTGAAACCTGGGATTGCAGGTGGTCCCTGAGTGACTTTGGGTCGAGCTGCTCACCTGACATCCTGTGCCCAAAGCTGCAGGGACCCCCAGCAGGGGAGAGCTGCTCTCTGCTCTCCTGAGAACAACATTTTGCTTTCCCATTGGTAAAGAGGAGTCACCTCCAAACAAGGACAGATTTTTGACCTGGGTAGCCCTGTTGAAGTGACCCATCTGGGATCTCATTTCTGACAACTGGATGATTTTTTTTTTTTCCAGTTCCCCAGATGTTCCTACTCAGAGATGGACAGCCCTTCCCTCTCACCAGTATTCACCCCAAGACACACACAGAATTCCCCTCCAGCCTCCCATTTTCCTGCCAGAACCTGACCAGGCTGTTCCCTAAGGTTGTTTGATCCTGATTCCAGCCCGGTAATGTCTGAAACAACTCCCCATGAATGCAGGGGTCAGAAAACCAGTCAGCTTTCAGCTCTGCCCTTGGCATCTCTAGGGGAAAATCCTTACTTCATCCATCCCAAGTGTAATTTGGGCTCTCTCAAGTTGTTTTCTGACCAGCAAAGCCCCCAGGTCTTTGTTTTCTGCCACATCCAACAGAACTGCTCAGCTCTCTGTGGAGCCTTTCTCACTACATTTCATTACTTGTACAACCAAATTTTGCTCCCAGATTCCATCCTGCTACTGAGGCACATGCGAGTCCTGCTCAGTGCTACCATTGGTTAATCAAATTAAAAATATTATCTTTGCAAATGATCCTTGGGGACTGCCTCTTACTGGGAAACTGTCCAACCCTACAAACTGTCTTTCAAGGAACGCTGCCGTGATTATTTTTAATCCTTTCAAACACCAGAACAAATAGTGACTCCTCAAGCTGTAGATATTAACTCTCTTCAAGTGACACCTAGAAATATCTGTTTCTGATGTTCTGAGCCCAGAAGGATCAGGATGTTCCACAGGATGTCTTGCTTGGTGCCTCTGCTAGAGGCATTCCTGATGTGAAGGCCCTTGGATGGTGAAGAGCAGGAGGTGCCATGTGGGGTCGGAGCCCTTCTCCTCAGGCACCCAGGCAGGAGACAGTGATGGAATAAGGGCTTGGTTTTCCTCTTTGATGTAGAACAACAGCAAGAAACTCCCCACAGGACCAGCCCAGCAGCGTGGGGTGCCCTCAGTGCAGATCCAGAGCTCAGCCCCCAGGGCCCAGCCACGAGCAGCAGTGAAGCAACAGTGGGGCTGTGCTGTTTCCACAACTTCATCCCTTTACTCCCTGCTCCCCAAAGAGCTTTTATCAGCCAAGAGAAGCATTTTCAGAGAATCACAGACTTAAAGCTCACCTCGTTCTACCCCATGCCATGCACAGGGACACCTTCCACTAGAGCAGGTTGCTCCAAAAATTAGGGAGAAAAGGAAATGGGTGGCTCTCCACTGAGATCCCCAGTCCTCCTCCTTGGGAGATAACTGCTTGGTGTGGCATTCAAGCAGAGTGTTTGCTTCTGTTTATTTAATTCCCTATGAAACGTCCTTCAACCTGCACATCCTGTCCAGGGCTCCCGCGGTGAGGTGTAAAATCAATTTGGCATTTCTGAGCTAATCTTGGCATGAAGGATTTCACTGGTTCCAGTACTAAATAGCAGGTGTGCATAACAGCCTGGATAAAACCCACCAAGCCAAGAACAGCAATGCAGATTGTCACCATCTTCCCTCAAATCCGATACGTAAAACAGCACGCTCTGTATGAGATCATTTCGTAACATATAATCTCAAATTACTGAAGAACAGGTGAGGGATGGGTGGATTACTTGGAAAACCACTTGTTCTTTGCCTGTGGGAACATAAGAACTGTGGGGCATGAACTTCTAGGTGATGGTTTCAAAATCAATTAAAGGCAACAGTTCAAAAGGAATGGATAAATGAAATGTAGGAATCTCTGGCACAGGATTACACTGGGAAAAAAAAAGTTATAAGACTTACAGAGCAATTCTATAAATTACTGGAAGTAAAATGGCATATTAAATACAGCGGTCCTGATTTTGGATCTGGGAGCTCTGACCTGTAAGTAGGTGGAGACTGCTGGGTGCTGCAGAAAAAAATTGTTATAGACCTGCTGTGTTCCTCCCTTCTCCCACAGCACTAGGTGGACTTTTGGAGAGAATTAGCACAGACTTTTTTCATTTTTTTCATTGTGAATATAGAGTAGCTTCAACATTTCCCATCCATAGTCTGCTAGAACTGGAAGCCAAGGTCTCCTCTGGGAACTGTGTGGTCTCCCTGGATCTGCACATCTGTGATCCCCAGTAAAAGGGAGAATCACACCAAAAGTGGAAAGGAAAATCTGCGTCTATAAATACATTTTGTGCCAGCACCTGAACGAAGACTGGAAGAAATGCTGATGGTGTAAAGCACCTCGAGGTGCAGCCACACCTGGAGCACATGGACAGATCCAAGGCTGGGTTTGGATAAGGATTTCCTTGGCACTCCGATGTTTTGTAATGGGCAGCTCATCACAGGTCCTTCCGAGGATGAAATCCTACTGGTGATGGCTTTGTTTGAACAAAAGGTCCAGGAAGCCCTGGTGGTTTGCAACACAACTCTGGGGCTGGGAGTGATGCTCCATCCTGGAAGTGTCCAAGGCCAGGTTGGACAGGGCTTGGAGCAACCTGGGATAGAGGAAGGTGTCCCTGCCCATGGCAGGCGGCTGGAATGAGATGAGCTTTAGGGTCCCTTCCAACCCAAACCATTCTGACATTCTGGGATTTTATGTCCCTGCTCATTGCAGGGGGGTTGGACTACAAACCCTTTAAAGGTCTGTTCCATTCCAAAGAATTCTGTGATTCTGTGATGCCTCTTGTGGACATGGATCCCATTAACTCCACTGCCTCTGCTCAGAAAATGGGCTCAGAGCGGCTCCCCACAAGGCCAAACCAGAGTTCTGGGAGAACACAAGGGATCAGTGGGATCCTGCTGTTCTTGTGTAAATCATGGAATCAAGGCATGAGCAGGAGGCAGTGGATGAAAAATGCTGACTGTGTGAAAAACAGCCGAGATCTCCAAGCTGGGGCAGGTTCTGGATGGACCACTCAGAACTGAAGTCCCAGCACATTTTTTCTCATCTGTTGGGTGGAATAAATTGCTCACAGCTGATCCAGCAGAGCCAGAGTCCCCCATGGAACCCTCAGCCCTCCCTGTGCTCTGTTAAGGTGCAAGTGACAGAATTTTTCCTTCATTGATTGTGTCTTAATGGATAGTCTGCAGTCAACTAAGGAGCAAGTTTGAGGCACTTCTTTAGGAAGCCAGGTGAAAACAAGGCATTGAAAGTCCTTTTTCACACTTTCAGACTTGAATGCAAGATCCATGAACTGCATGAGCATTTTCTGGGCCGTTTCTGATGCTCCCTGTCATTATCACTCCTGTCTAGAAAACAACATGGACTTTGTAGCTTCCTCTCCATTATATCATACAGGAATCCACCTCTGGTTTGAGGTGCAGTGATGGATCTTCAGGCCAGACTCTAGACCAGAGAAGAGTTTTATGCCGTACCACAGGACAGGGGCTGAGGTGTCAGATACCTCTCCTGTCTCTGCCTGCTCTTCACACGTGACTCTGCCCAAGTCTCTTCATCTCTCTGTGCTCAAGACCCTTATCTATAGGGGGTCAGTGATATCTCCTCTTACCTGTTTCAGTCCTGTGATTTCAGACACACACTCCACAGCAGAGGATCTTCAGACCAGCTTTCATGCTATGAAGCCCCAGAATAAAGAGAACAAAGCCTCTGCTGATGCCAAGATTTCCAAGCCATCCCAGCCTGACTGTGCTCATCATTTTGTGATGGGTGAGAAGTTTTCCAGAGGTGTCCAAGCACAGCAGCAGGGAAGGGCCCAGTTTTCCTTTGCTGGCTCTGCAGCAAAGCCTCCGTGCTCCTCCCAGAATAGCAACGTGCAAACCTCGGTGCTTCTCTTCCAAACCCATTTGCATTTTTAGAAACTAATTTGCAAAGCCTCTGCCACTGTGGCTACAAGCAAAGCCTGGCTGTCTGTGCAGCCTCCTCAGCCACGGCATCTCTGCGGCAGCAGCTTTGCTCAATGTGATGCTGTAAACTTGGACTGGGGGTGGATTCACACCTGGGAGAAGAAAGTCCTGCCTGAAGACTCTTGGGATCCTAAAACCAACAGGGAAAGGGTTGGGGATGGGATCAGTGTAACCACAGGTCTCTGGGGGGAGCTCCTGACACACGGCAGAGCGTGGGACCCCGTTTTCCAGCACACCTGACCCCACGCCCTCACCTGTGCGCAGAGAGAGAGCATCCAGTGGCTCCCATCACCACCACTGTGACCATTGGAGTGCGGGGAGCTGGCGAACCCCACTGAGATTCCTCCTCATTTCCTATACCCATTTTTCAGGTATCCAAAGCCAAAGCCTTCCTGGGGAAAGCACAGAGAAATCTCCTCGTGGTGAGCTGCAGAGCATCTCCCATCCACCTCACACTTCTGGGGATGCTGGCCCACGGGCACAGCTGCCAGAAGGACACCAGATGGTGGGAAGTGGCTGCACACCCACCTTCAGCCTGCTCCCCTTTCGTTCACAGCTTGGACTGAATAAGGGGGGGATTAAACTGATATGCCTTATCTCAGACCTCCCAGGGATCCCTGCACCGGCCAACACAAACACAGCCCTCACTCTGAAATAAGGCACATCTGCAAAGAGTAAGTTCCGTGCTCAGAGGGATGATGGCACGATACATTTGTCATATTTTTTAGCAGAGATAAGCACTGGTTTCCTGAGACTAAGCTTCACTCCAGGTCTGCCCTGTTGAAACCAAACTGGCACTTCTATGGCACAGAGCACTTGTCAAACAGACAGGACTGGTCACCACGTTAATTCCAGCACGGGATTAAACCCCATAACTGCTGCAAGAAATGCACAAAACAATGGCCAGGAACACTGTGCGGAATTCCAGGGTCTCTCCACACCGGTGCTTCACTCCCAGCTTCCCCAAAGCAACCCTGCTCCTCCTTGCCAGGATGGTGAAGAGAGCTCTGGTCAACACCATTAAAACCCAGCACAGGTTGAAGTGGTGGGGGAAAAAAAACCACCACTGGCTGTCAGATGGAAACTAGAAAGGGACTAATTCTGGCTTCACTACAGTTTTGGTGGGTTTTGCTATTTTTCAATGATTTAGCAGTTTGAGAATTTCGCTAAGTGCCTCTCCAATCACACAGGGTTATGCAGCAGCTTGCCACCTGTGTGTGACAAGGACACACACAGGGAGGGGAACCCTCAACCCCCGTGGTTCTGTGTAAAATGCAGGAGTTCAGCCATGATGAATAAATTCCTTAATGCATCCATGAGTATTTTGTCCCTGAGATCACATTTACCGCCAGCAGGTTTATAGCCACAGTTTAGATTCCTGTAAATTTTACATAATTAAATTTTTTTTTTTTTTAAAAACAGTTGACTTTTTTTCCAACAGTTGACTTTTTTTCCCTACACTTTCTGAGCAGAACAACCCACGTAGGATCTCAGCAGCCCAGGCAAAGGAAAATCTCCCAAAGGCCTCAGGACAAGAGCAGCACCTACAGAAAAGCAAGTGCCTGTGCCTCCACAGGGTGAAAGCTTTGATTTCATCATCGAAACGCAATGCAAAAAGAAGCACCAAAATAAACAGCTCCATAAAGCAGCAGGAACGCAGCAAAGCAGTTGGAGGCTCCTCCAGCGAGAATGACCTAAATCCAAGAGGCATTTATGCGGATGCTGCTCAGCTCCACAACACCCTCACAGCCCCTGGGACAACCCGGGATGCACCGACGCGAACAGGGAAGCAAACCTGGGAGAAGCCTCTTTCTTTTTAGTAAAGTCACAGTAATTTATTTTTTTTTAAATTCTTTTTTTTTTCCCCAGGTACCCTCCCACAGCGGCTGCCCCACATCCAGGGCTGCCTGGGGGCCCGGAGACCCCCTTTTCCCACCCGACCCCGCAGCAGCCGGGGTTATCGAGGGAGATGTGTGTAATTGCCCTGTCAGGCAGCTGAAAGGCGCTCGCCTTTAGCTGATGCCACTTCAAAATGAAATTCTTTCTTTGGCATGGCTATGTCTGATATGCAGGCATCAAAGGGGAGGCAGCAGGTCGCCGATGCCCCAGGCCACACATTTCCCTTCTAAAGGCAGGAATGAGAGTGTCAGCCCGGGGCCGAGGGGGCCCCGGAGACCCAACACCCATCGCTCCTCCCTGGGGTGCTGGGAGCCTGCGAGGACCCCCCAGCACCCGGAGACACCCGAGGGCTCCCCGGCAGCACACGGGACCCTGTGGCCTGAACGCGGCTGGGATGGAGGGGTGGGAAAGCCTCGGTGGCACACAGGAGGTCGAGGGCTGGGGATTTTTCTTTCCAAGAGAAGCACAGGGCCACGCTCTCCTCCCCACCACCCCCCCAACTCCCCCGCAGCTCCCATCTCCTCTCTCCACCTGCACTCTTCAGGGAGCCAAGGCTTTTTGGCAAGCTTTCCGCTCTAGTTTTTATTGGTTTCAACTAAGCTGCCCCTTTCGGAGGGTTGGAAAGCTTCAATCATTAAAAGAAAAGAAAAGAAAGAAAAAAAAAAAAAAAAAAAAAGCAAGCATCATGCACCCTTCACCCTGCTGTCCCTTCCCCACTCCCACGATGGCCCCACACCACCTATCCCAGGCACAGCTCCCTATTTTCCAAGCCAAACACAGCCCCTCCAATGCACTTGAGGCAGGGTTTTCAAGGCCCTGGATACCTCCAAACTGTACCTGCTCAGCTCCAATCACCTTCCTGCTCGGAAGCAATTTAGAAAGGACACAGCACAGGTAGCTATTAGCTAACACATATTTAACTGCTCCAGATATCTTTTTTTTTTTTTTGGCATTGTAATGGAGTGATTTGATCTTCAAAGGACCTGTGGAAACCTTTGAAGCTTCCCAATCTCCAGTGGGGAGGGGAGGAGAGGGGGAAAACGTTAATAGTTTTAAAACCTGGGGAATCCTGAAGCCAGAGAAAGGGTATAAAACCCAGCGGGTTTAGCATAAAGCCCTCAGGTAAATCTTCACCTTCTTTTCAAATGCATTTTTGGTGGGTTGCTTTGGAAAGGCTTGGGCCAGGTTAGCAAGGTCGGCTCTATTCCCAGCGGCTCTTAAATCTCCAGGGACCCTCATCTCCCACGTGGCACAGCCCCAGCACCAGGGAATCCGCGGTACCTCGGCGAGAAATAGAAAGACTAAAATTTGCAAAGCCTTTAAGTGAAAAAAGGGTGGGGGTGGGGGTGAAAGGAGTGGAGAAGGAGGGAAGGGGGGTAAGAAGATAAGGAGACAAAATAAAACTCCCGGCTGCACTCCCAGCCAGCACAGCCTCAGCAGCACCCTGAGAGGCGAGACACAAAATGCATTTACCTTTAAAATAATGACTCATTTTATTTTTTTCTTTTAATATGTAGTTATAAATATATTTTGTCAAAATATATGATCATTATTGTCAAAAACATTTGCACATAAAGTCATAAATAAGGTCAAGGTGAACGTTTAGTTTAGAGAAGAGTCCAGCTATAGCAAGCAGTTCTGGGGTGGGGACGGGAGGGAGAGAGAAGGGGAGGAGAGGGCGGCGGGGAAGGGGGTCAGCGGCACCCGCACCCCTCCACCACCATCTCCTGGTAGTTTTTCAGGACCACCTTGTCATACTCATCCAGGTAGAGCATGGAGATGGCGCTGAGCTCCGTGGGCACGCAGCAGGCCTTGGGAATGCTGGAGTTCACGGAGTTCACCAGCGTCTGCACGATGGCGTGGTTCGTGGAGTTGAGGTGGTCGGCCAGAGGGAAGGGGCAGTCCCCGTGGCAGTAAAACGCCTGGTACCCCGGGGGTGCCACGATCCAGTCGTTCCAGCCCACGTCGCTGAAATCCACATAGAGGGCGTGGCGGCGGCAGTTTTTTTTGTTCTTGCGGGAACGCTGGTGCTTGGGGCTCCGGCGGGCTCGGCGGGTCAGCGCGTGGCCTCGCCCGTCGTGCCCAAAAGTGACCAGGAGCGGCCTGAGCTGCGCCCAGTCCCCGCGCCCTTGAGGTAAAGAACGGCTAATCCTGACGTGTTTGCCCTGATGAGTCTGTGTGTGGTGGAGGTGGGTGACCTCGATCACCAGCCCGTGGTTCGGCTGCTTGTCCTTGGTCCACCGGATCACGGCCGGGCTCACATCAAAGGTCTCCCAGCGCGTCACGTTGTGGTGCACCAGCCGCGTGTCCAGCAGGCGCGTAATGGCCTGGGCGCGCTCCGACAGCGGCTTCATCACTTCGTAAATGTTTATCCGGTGGAAGCCCCTCTCCCACGCCGCGCTCGGCTCCTCCACCTGCTCCCGGTACAGCCGCAGCTCCGCCGAGGAGATCACCTCGTTTTCCGGCACGCTGCTGAGGTTGAAGACGAAGCGGATCCGGGGCGCCTCGCTGGGACCCGGGACGGTCTCCAGGTGCTCTGGAGGAGAACAGGGAGGTGGGGGGGGGAAGCGGTAAGACAAGCAAACAAGAGCACGTCAGCCTCGGGGCACCCGGCCACGGCCCCGGCACAGCCACAGCTCACACCCACGCTTCACCTGCCCGGCAGCCAGCGGCTCCTCTCCGCTCCCCCACGCATCCCTCCCGCCTCCTGCACCGGGAGCAGCTCCTGCCCCGGCACCGCTGGCTCACCCGCGCCTCGAGCAGTCCGCCCCTTCCCATCCCGCCTCCCCGTGCAGGGAGATTTTTTTGTCCCTTTAGCTTTTCCCCTTTTGCTTTTCCTCCCCCAGGCTCTCCAAAATCATCTCCCCGGCGAGATGCGGCGCCGCGGAGCACAGAGGTGCCTTGTTACGGGGGGCAGGGGGAGAAAGAGAAGCAAATTCCAACGCAGTAATGATGCGGCTGGATTAATAATTCAGATTTACTTTGGAAAAGAAACATCCGCTAGGAAACATTTGGATCAGATTACAAGGGTCTATTGAATAAACCTTATAAACACACAGCTGTAAGTATTAAATTCGAGTCGGGGTTTGGGGGGATTTTTTTCTTTTTTTTTTTTTTTTTTTAAGAGTAAAAGCAGGCAGCAATTGCTTTGATAGTTCAAAAGAAACACTCCAGGGGCGAGATCCCGCCCTCGCTTTACTCCCGCATCCGATCCAGAGCCATTAAATCCACGCGAGCCCAGGGAGTGACCCCGAGGCAGAGGCACCGAAGGAAACTCACTGTTGTCAACAGAAGCAAAAGCACTTCAAAATATGGTCAAGCTCGGGTTAAGCACAGGATGCTGGAAAAAATACCGAGCAGCACGCCTGTCACCCACACACGGCAGGCTGGGGAGGGGAGGGGGGGGGGGGTGGTTTTCCTCCCATAAATTTAGGGCCGGGCACGTCCTGCTTCTAAAGGCATTTGTGAGCTTCCAAACGCAAGGAAATCCCGATCGCAACCGGGGCTGGGAATTTACCGCTTCCCATCACTGACCTTCATGGTGGAAACTCCTCACGGTGTTTGCCCGGCTGGTCGATCGCTCAGGGTACTGCAGGCTAATTTCCTGGAGGCTTTCCTCCTCTTCTCCGGACTGGAGTCGATAGAGATCCAGCATGTAACTAGGAATGACGGCTGACTTGCTGGGCTGAGGCCGCCTTCGGAGCCCAAACATCTGCAGCAGAGTTGTTTCGAAACCCCGCAAGAGTTCATGGCTTTGGGCAGAGCGGCGTCCGGATCCGGCTTGTCCCTGAAGCTCTGCCACTTTCTTCCTGCCGGTCTCAGGGATTAGGCTAGCATGGTTAGTACCTCCTAGAAGGACTTGGCATAGTAGGATGACCATCAGCATTCGGTTACCAGGAATCATGGTGTCTCTGGGGTGTAAAAAATACGACAACAAACAAGAAGGAAAGTCAGGATGAGAAGCGAAACCCCCCTCCTCTTCCGAATAAACTTAAAAATAATAATAAGAGTAGTAATAATAGTAGTAATAAGTGGCAAAAGGACACGGGGAGCGGCCCCCATTCGAGCGGCAGCCGGAGCGCCCCGGCGGGCAGGGACCGGCCGCCGTCCCCGGGCTGTCCGCAGCCCCGCAGTCCCCTCGGGCAGGCGGGTTCCCGGCGCATCCCGGCCCCGCAGCCCCGCCGGGACGGGACGGGAGCGGAGCGGGACCAGCGGCGGCGGCGCCCGGCGGGGAAGGAAGGGGCGCGCGGCTCGGCGCGCTCTGGAGCCGCCGGTTCGAATCCCGCCGCCGGACCCCGGGAGGGAAAACCGGGATAAAAGCAACATAAAAGTTTTTCTTAAAAAAAAAAAAAAAAAAAAAAATTAAAAAAATAAATAAAACCCTGCGATGAAAACAAAAAGCGAGGAGCGAGGCGGAGGAAGAAGAGGGCTGTACTCACTGACAGCAAGCAAGGCATATCAGCACAGTCCATGATTCTGGAGAGCCAGCCCGGACCCAGCGCGCCGAAAGCCCCGGGGCAGCGGCTGCCGAGCGCCTCCCGCGATCGCCGCCCGGCGCAGTGCGGCCGCCGCCGCCGCCGGCCCCGGTTTTCTGCCGGCCCCGCAGTCACGTGGAGCCGCGCTCGCCGCCAGCCCGGCCCGGCCCGGCCCGGCCCGCCGCCCCCGGCCCGCCCCCGGCCCGGCCCGGCCCCGCGGGGGACGGCCCTGCCCGCCCCGCCGCCCGCGCCCGGGGAGCGGGGGGAGCGCGGGGACCCCCGGCGGAGCGGCCGCGCTCGGACCCTCGGGGCGCGGGACGGGGTCGGCGCGGTGCCTCCGGGATCCCCCGCGCCGCTCAGGTGCATCCCCGGGGGACCCTCCCGCCCCGCCCTGTCCCCGCGCGGCCGGGGCGGGGTCCCCGCGGAGGACGGGGCACAGCGGGGAGCGGGCACCGCGGGGCTCCCCGGGGGACCGGGCTGGGAAGGGAGATTCGGGACGGGAGACTCGGGAAGCGGCTGTCCTCCGATGAGAAGGGAGGAAGAGCTTAAGAACGAGAAGCAGTTGCGCGGGGGAAAGGCACGGCGGCAGAGCGCTGGTTGCTCCTGTGCTCCCACCACCCGCCAGCCCACAGGGTCCCCTCCCGGAGGTCGGGAGCCCGTTGCCAGCACTGGGGGTTGTCCCCAGTGGCTGCCCTGGATTCCCTCTCGTCCTCCGGATTTTCTCATCCTTCTCCCTGGCTGCCTGAATAGCGCTTTCCCCCTTCCCACCAGGCCGGGTTCCCGGACCCCCACCGAGGTGTGCCGCAGGCGCCTTCCCAGGCCCGCACGGGCTGTGTATGGCCACAGCTGGCGGCTCCAAAGAGGGGCGGACAGGGGTCTCCGGGAGGAAAGATGCTCTGTTCCCCACAGTTCAACCCCAGAACTGCTCTGGGCCAGCTTTGGGCTGAGAATAAGAATGAGACTTGCCAGGGCTTGAGGCTGTTCCCAGGTGGGCGTTTGGGACAAACTGGTTTACCATTAGCACACACCGACAATGCTCTCAGGCACAGGGTGGGATTCTTGGGGCTGTCCTGTGCAGGGCCAGGATTTGGACTCGTTGATCCTTGTGGATCCCTTCCAGCTCAGGATATTCTGTGATGTATGAACACGGTGTGAGAGGGCAGCTCTGGGGAAAGACCCTCTATGAAGTGTGAGGGATGCACCATACTTTGGAGACACAGAGTAGACTGAGCAAGCCCATGGTAAATAAAGCCAGCTCCACCAGGGCATTAAAATCTGTCCCTTTGCCCTGCTGGGGTATCCCTTTGTGTCGTGCAAACTGTCACCCGCAGTGAGAACACAGTTAATTTATGAGTCCAAAAGATGTGGTCCTGGAGTGGCCATGGGAACTCCTAAGCTCATCAATTAACCACAACCAAAAACCAGCTCAGAAACGATGACTGTGGCCACAAACCACGGGGCTGCTGTGCCTGAGCACAACAAACCCACACCAGCGCCTCGGTGTCCTCCCAGCGCTGCCCCAGAACTCACACACCATCACAGACGCCTTCCTTTCATATTTCACTTTTCTTTTTTTTTTTTTTTTCTTAGTTCAGACCTGACCCATGCATTAGAAAAGCCCAGGGATGTCACCGAGAGGACACGCACAGATAAAAGGCAGTGCTGACACTGTAATATCTCTGAGTTATTCCTATACCACTCCGAGTTTAAAAGAAACATCTGTTAGCAAGGTATTTGGACTATGAATCCATCAAAATTTGTGAAATATTGCTATCGCCATTTCAAATGTATCACACTGTGTGTTATTCTTAACAAGGAAAAACAATTTTGGGAGTAGCTGCTGTGCAACTTTTTTTCGAGTTAAATAACATTTTCATTGAAAATACTCCAGTCTATAAACAAAGTTTACGTGAGGGCCTGTATAGTGCTGTTCCTAAAACAGACCCTTGGACTGGGAAAAGCAACCGGCTCCCTCTTTGTAGGATATGTTCCTCTCTTTGTCTGAAGACCTCACTTGGGTTTTGTAAGGATCAGAGAGAGGCCGTGCTGGAAATGTTTGTCCCGGAGGAATTCAGTCTCACGGCATCCAGTGCCTGCTCTCCTAAGCCATCCCATCAAGCTGAGATCCCAAAAATTGCTTATGTAACGCTGGTTAACCGTGCCCCTGTGCGAGGAGGTGGCCAGCTGGGGCCAGAGAGCCAGGGCAGAGCAGTGTGGTTTGGGCTCTCGTAGGAGGCAAGAGCGTATTTGAGTAGCTCCCTGGTTACTAAGAAGTGTTAGTCATGGGGAAAGCTGTAGTATTTATTCCGTAAAATGTAAATACATAACCCAAACCACAAAGGAATAACCATGGATGGAAATAGTGTAGCGTTTACTGAAGGAGCTGGGCTGCCTTTCTACAGAAGCTGTATTTCCTTGGCCCCATAGAGCGTAATTCACCTTGAACGGAGCTTCTGCTGCAGCCCGTGGAGTTACACATCGGCTGAACTCGGTCCAGGCACACTAAACAACCCAGTGTGTTATATATTCCAACCAAAAAAGCGATGCCAAAACGGAGCTAAAAATACAAATGTGGAAGGTTTGAAAAGCAAACACTGCTTAATTCAGCGGTAGATGCAACATTAAAGATCCAGCACATCAGAAACAGGGAACATTGTGTCTCCACTCAACGCAAGGCTCAGCTCCCCTGATCACACCTCACATGGGTGATGGGGGGATTGATGGTGGTCTTGCCTGTGACCCAGTCCCAGCCTGACTAAGGGATCTGCTGCCAGGTTTTTTCCTCTCTCTCTTCTGTGAAAAACCTGGGAATCTCTGCACCTGGACAGCAAAATCATTGGTCTCCTTTGGAAGCAAAGTGCCAGGGTGTTGGGGACGTTCACCCTGCAAAGACTGGCCAGACCAAGGAGTGATCCATCATGGGCAGACCTTGGCTGTGACAGCAGACTGTGCTGGTGGCAGGTGTCCCAGAGCCCCAGTGCCCAGCTCTGCTCGCAGGGGTCAGGAACTGAGGGGCAATTATTTGCCCACTTTTGTTTCAACCCACTGATTGTGGGTTTGCCTGGACACGTTCGTGATAAAATCCCAGCCACTCACATCCGACCCACTTCCAGGTTTTGTGTGCTCAGGACCTACCAGCAAGCACTGCAGGTCGATGTTCAGCACCTCTAGAAATTAGGCCAGCTCTGTTTACAAGGGAAACTTCTCTAATGGCAGCATTTCAGGAGATGCCTCTGGACTCAGACCTTCCCAAACCAGTTCTTGCATCCTATGTTATTTTTAGAGCAGCTGCACCTTTTTGGGCTCTAAAGTCGGCAAACAACCCGCCTTGGGAAAAACAAAAAAAGAAAGAAAGAAAAAAAGAAAACAACAACAACAACAACAAAATAACTTGCCTCACCAGATTTGTGCCTGAGCAGAAACATGCCTAAAACCACAAATAAATAAATAAATAAAGGCCCATGTCAGAGACATTTTAATGACATGAATTACAGGAGGAGATGCCCATAAGTGTGCTAAGATCAATTCCCTCCTACCCCTTCCTTTCAACTGCCTAAGCTTGTCAATTAAAACAAAGGGAACCGAGCAAACAACTCCAAGGGATTACGTTTTCTTCACTTAAGGGCCGACCGGTAAAAACAAGTGCAGCTGCTTGAATGGCAAAAGGAACATTTTTTACAACCACTCTGAGATTTTCATGATTTCTCTGAGTGCTTCAGAGCTGGCCTGTTCTACCAGAATATTCTGCCTCCTCCTGAATAAATAAATTCATATGTCTCCTAAAACACAGAACTGGGCCCAGCTTGGACTTTATTTCTGCTTTACATTAAAGTGTCTCTGCCGAGGTGTCAGGACCACGTCTAGAACCACTTCTGAGCTAAGAGGAGAATCAGGTTCAGCACTGCTCTTTTATTCCAAACAGCGGGGGTTTGGTGTTTTTTTTTTCACAAATCCCTACAAAAACACTGTGTGGGAACATTAAAATAATGCAGTTCTAAAAAGGCAGTCTTTGGTAATCAGGCACAAGGCAGTCGAAACAGTAGGATTGTCTGCTCTTTTCTATTTTTAAGTTTTTAAGGATGATTTTTATTGTTTTGAGAATGCTATTAAAAGGTTGCCTGTCCCACGCAGGGTGAATCTTAAGTTGCTGTTACTTGACTCACTCCCTTTGTCACTTTTCAGAGATGCCCAAGAGTGAGCGAGGCTAGAAAAGTTACCCCTTGTTGTTCATACAGACACTGTCTGCCTTCTGCTGAGAGTGTGAGGGCTCTGCTGCTAAATATTGTTCATTTAGAGCGGCTGGGCCTCAAAACTCAGAAATCTTTCTGTGAAGAAATTCTTCCTGATGTCCAGCCTGAGCTGCCCAGGGAGGGAATGAAGTCAGCATCATTGTAGGTGTTCAAAAAACAGCTCAGTGTCCTGGTCTGCTTGGGAAGGTGGTGAATGGCCAAAGGTTGGACCCAACGATCTTGGAGGTTTTTTCCAACCTTAACATTTCTATGATTCTATGATTAGGGAAGTGCTTCAGCAACACGACTCATAAAATAAAGGGAGAGCCGTTTTAACGGTCTGTTGTTAAAATTCCCCTGAGCTGTGTTAGAAACACATCTGTTGTAAAATATCTCCACATCAATGGGTTTCCTCAAGGGATATTACAAGAAGAACATGAACTGATCTCATCCAGCTCTTGGAAAGAATCACTGCCTTTAGCCCACGTTTGCTTTTGCACTTTTTTACTCCCCACTCCATCAGAGCCTCAACCCTGAGAAACAAGGAGGACCTCCAGAAGATGAAGAACTCATTCCTCCTGCTCTGCAATTGTGACTGGTACTAATAAAGACCATCATTCTCCTAACGAGCGCCGTCCAGCCATGTGGCCACCGGAGATAAGCAGATTCCTTTTGGATCTGATGAATCATGAAGGCTTTTGGAGAACAGCACAGGGCTAGCAGCTCCCAGCCCTTACAAACCACTCCATGTCTCTAGCCCTGAGTTCTGCTGTTACTGATGTTTTGCCCTCCATCACTGCCAAAATCTGCAATTCCGCACAACCACGTAGCACCTCCAGGGTGCCGACATTTGTCTTTGTCCTTTAATTGCAGCTTGAGATCTGCTGCCAGCAGAAGATTTAATGATCTCAATCACTACTACAAGGTGTAAATAAGCAGAGCAGGACAACTGCTGCAGAAATAATTCATATGAGCTCTTTCGGATTTTTAGCAATAGGAAAGGACTTTACTGGAAGGTGCTATAGCAAGTTCTGGGAAATGTCAACACATGGATGAATTTTGAGTTCATTAATGTAAACATCCTCACCTGAAACCAGAGAAGGAAGATCCTGCCCAGGAGTCCCTCTTGAGTAACATGGCCATGCCCTGTGCCCTCCATCTCCAGCAATAACAAACTGGTGGGGCTCGTTTGTACCAGTTGCCTGGTGACAAGGTTCATACCCACAATTAATCATCATTCTTAGAAAGTGCTCACTGAATAAACTTACACAGGGTGTGTGTGTGAGCAGAACACGAGCCTCCCACAGACACGTGACACTGAAAAGATGGTTTCTGACAGAAAGGCTCCTGCTCATTCTGTCACAGAATATCCTGAGTTGGAAGGGACTCACAAGGATCAGAGTCCAACTCCTGACCTTGCACAGACACCCCAACAATCCCACCCTGTGCCTGAGAGCGTTGTCCAAACACTCCTGGAGCTCTGACAGCCTTGGGCCCCTTCCCATTCCCTGGGGAGCCTGGGCAGTGCCCAGCACCCTCTGGGGGAAGAACCTTTCCTGATATCCACCTAAACCTGACACAGCTGCTGTCCTTCTTGACAAACCTTTCAGCAGGACCTACTCCAGCCTAGCATGGCAAGGCTCTCTGTTCTATTATTGATCAAGCAAGCTAACTAGTGAGGTGTTAGCTGGGATTATTTCCAGTTAGAGATGTTCTTACTTACATTGTTACCTGCTCTGCTTCTTTGTGGGGCAACAAAAAAAACCCACTTGTAAGCAGAATCAAAGCCCACCTTTCTCCCAAACACCCACAACCGAAAAATAATTGAGTGGGAGCACAGTTTGTGTCAAAAGCAGTGAAACCTGATTTCCTTTTTGGCTCTTTTCTGCATAAGCAAGTACCTATTTTCCTCTTCCCTGCTTCCATCATGTACAGACACTGACTCAGCAGCCCATAAAGGAGGCCTTTAGCAGCCTGGGAATTTCAAAAGCCATAGATTTGGTGCAGAGCTCCAAGTACTGGGATGCCTAAAGGAAGGTTGTCCTAGGGATGAAGGACCTGATTTGGACTTCAGAAGGTCTAGGTTCAGCTTGGTGCTTCTGTGGCAGTGACTGAATCATCAAGAATCTACTTTATCCAAGTGGTTAAGAGTTTATTAAACAGTGAAAAGTAATTAAAAAAACATGGGGAAAGGATGCAATTAGAATTAAAAGCAGGTCAGAGACTCCATTCTGGAAGAACAAGAGCATTTTTCACCATTGTCGGAAAGAAATAAAAAAATAAACATTACTTCTGAACAGGTCCTCAAATTCCAACCCAACGAACAAAAGTCTTTCAAACCCTTTCAGTGGGACTCCAAGCCCTGGGAAAATACTGGAGGAATGACAGGATATGGAGACTCTGTATGATCTCTGATTTACAGCACATGGAACAAAAGTGATGCTGCCCTGTCCATCACTGGAGAGACCCCTGGTGATTCACCCGTCACCCATGGCAGAAGAAGAGGAGGAAGAAGAAGAAGGAGAAGAAGGATGAGAAGAAAAAGAAGAGTAGGAGGAAGAAGAGAAGAAGAAGGAAAACTGAATATGCCTGGAAATGAGAGATTAAACACATTGTAGTTGGAGGTGGGATTCCAGAGTTTTCCAGAAATATTCATCAGGGCTTTACATTACTGGCTGGCAGCCATGAGGCCTGTGAACTGAAGGGAGGCCAATTTCTTGACCTGCAGGTTTCAATGCAAAGACAGTCTGTCCTCTCTGATACCTTATCCAAACAATGTGGGCAAACCAGCGTCGTACGTGCGTTCCGTGCGTGTCCGATCCCACAGGCAAACCAGCCTTTCTATTTCCTAAAATACCAGCCACCAAATAGCTTACAGAGGGATAAAGCTGAGGAACTGGCTAAAAGAAAAAGAAGAGGGACTTTTCTAAAAGGAATATCTAAAAGTCAGTTTGAAGAGGAAAAAAAGTGAAATGGCAAAAAAAAAAGGAATGAGTCTGGAGATATCTCGTATCTCTTTTTAACTCATGAAGGGGCCTTGGGAGTGAGGGGGTGCTCACCTCCACAGAGGTCCACCTGGGCGGAGGGTTTACAGAACCAGAGCCCAGAGGATCAGCAGGAAGACAGAACAGGAGAGAAAACCGATATGGGAAAGAAGTGAAAACCAAGAAGGCAAATTCAGTCTGGGCAAAGGGCCAAGGCAAGGCCAAGTGCAATTCTAGAAAACAGGGCTGGAGCCAGAGGCACCAAGGTGTCATGACAGGCCTGCCCTGGTCTACAGTGGCAGCCCAGAATGATGCACCTGCTAGAAGCACAGCATCACCCGGACCTGAAGAGAAATAAGCTTAAAAGTAGATTTTTCAACAAAAGTCTCAGGATGGAGGGTCTGGACCAGCAGTTTCTACTTGTGCAGGATCTGGAGTTAGCATAAGGTTGGTATCTCCCTGTACCAGCCCCTTGGGCACACTGGAGTTATACTTTGAGTCAGGGAAAGCAGAACTAAGTTAGAAGTTTCCCTGAGTACCTGTTTGTTCTCCTGGTTTCACCCTGCATTCCTGCTTGTTCCACCTCTGTCCTGCTGACTCTGCTGCCTTTTCCCACCCTCTGTACACATACCTGAGAGAGCAGCAAGCCTCGGAACCGGGTATTGTATGCAGCACCACACCCCAATTCAAAGAAATATTGCAAAAAGCAAATGTGAAACGTCATTTGTAAAACTGGCATCAGCTCACAAATGTTCCTCACAGAGACCCAACACTGAGGTTACTCCACGGCTCCCAAAAAGTCACCTGTCCTGTCTCCAGAGGCCTCAGCAGGTCACTTCATCTCCCATCACTCTTTCCCTACATAGATCTTAGGTGCAAAGTGGGGCAGGAATCCTGATGCCTGCCCTCCCAGCGCAGGCTGAGGAGAAGCTCAGTGGTGTTGGGGCTTCAGGGGTTGCAGGATAAAAATGAAGTGGATTAAGACAGATGTTTGAAGAGCAGAGGACAAAATGAAGTCAAAACAGAGTTAAGAGTCCATGAGTGTTGACTTGAGTCAGGAAGAATGGAGATAAACCATGGACCCAAAGCACAAAACAGCAAGGTGGGATTGACAGAATCTCTCTCAGAGTGGTGCCACAGGGAGAACTTGGACTTGCAAATCTGTTGTGTGACTTGTTTCCCTCTCTTGGGACCTCTGGCTGCCCCTAGAACAGCCACCATTCCTTTTTCACAGGTTCTCCAGCTGTTCAGCCACCGGGAGCCCAGGATGAGCCCACCACAGGAGGTGCCTTGACATGGATGGCACAACTGGATCACTTCCATCGTGCTTTCTGATGGAGGAGAGGGACTGGAAGCAGATTCCTGAATGTATGTATGGGGTTGAGAATGGCTATGACTTGGGGCATGGGCAAGAGTCACCAGAACTTTGGAGACCCAAGCAGTGTGCCTATGCTTGCAGGAGGTGCACAGCTTCAGGGTCTCAGAGTAACTCCCAATCCACTCTTAACCCTTTCCAGAATACAGAGAATTTACCTCACCCAGCATCATCCCTTCCCTTTCCACACAGGATCACCCTTCCCCAGATGGGTAAAAACTCCTTTCACCCAAACCAGCAAAACTCAAAGTCCAGTCTGAAAAAAAAACCAACCAAAAAAACAGCTCAAACCCAAATCGAAACCCAAAAACACAGCAGTGTACAAATGGCGTTTTTAAAACAAAAACTAACTAAAGGCTGAGCTCTGTTCTTTTGCTTGAGGCACGTAAATGCTCTGTTCATACATTTCAAACTCTTCCCAGCAACAGAGCTCCCAAAGCACTTTGTGTCTGTGGGGTGAGCAGCTCCATGTCTCCCATGGCAGAGGGCACACACAGTGATCTGGCTCGCGTTACTGAGCAGGATCAGATGATAGATGAAGATCCATGATGCTGAGCAGCAGCTCACAGGTCAAAGTCTTCCCCTTCTGTCTGAAAATCCTCCTGCACCTTTCTTTTCCAAGGTAGAAACCCTTCATTCTCCAAAGGCTTTTGTTGCTACCAAGCTTTATGTACTCATGCATCCCTGCTAAAGCAAGATCTCAGCACAAGAGAATTGGCACAGTATGTTACAGCTCACACAATTTTTTTTCTGTTATAATAAAATCTTTTGTAAAACTGTTCATTCTACTTCCCCATGAGAGATGAATTGCAAATCCAACCAAAAAAAACCCTACCCCACATCCCTAGATCTTAGGAAATGTCGATTTGTCACTTTTCAGTCTCTTTGTATGCTGTTAGATTTTTCTCCCTGTAATTTTATGCTGCTCAGGCACCTAATGACCTAAGTGGTCCCAGGAGAGAGGAATTGTTGTCCAATAAATAAATAAATAAATAAATAAGTAAAATTAAAAGGTGTTTATTTGCAATTTACCTTACCTGACTTGTTTAAAGTGTTATCAGAATGCAAGCACCTCCTTTCTTCTCTTCATTTTCTCAAGATATCCAAGATTTGCTTGAATTGAGAATGTCTAAAGCCTCAGGCATGATCCTGGGTGTTCTCAAGACTTAAATGCCACTGCTTAAAGAGTTAAAGATCTAGATGGCTGCACTAAGAGGATGATAAACTAATCACTCACTCACTGCTGGTGAGCCTGGTGTCATTTACTGAAACATGGAATGCATTTAACAATGTAAGAGAAACTCCATGCAGTGCAAAAGCCAAAGATTATTGTCAGATTGTCAGGGTTTACTTTGGAGAAAGTCCTCAGTCTAATTACCTACGTTTAAGCAACAGAAGTATTTTTGCCCTCGTTGAAGAAGTTCACATTTTCCTTTCAAGCCAATGGGTGGTTTGGGTATTTTTTTAACGCTACTAAGGATTGCAGATTCTGTTCAGGGGCTACAAAAATTGAAGACAGGGAGTAGGTAGAAGAGATAATTCTTCCAGGGAGCAAGTAAAAAATGTTTCCTATCATTACAACCACGAGAAAAGTAGAAATAATAATTAGACTACTAGTACTGAACATTTACCTATTGAGTTGCGTCTTCCAGTTCTGTGGAATGGCTGGAAAGAAAAGGACAACTCTCGGCACTCAGCAGAAATGCATATTTAAAAGCCATACTGTTTTTAGTGCTATTGGAAAAAAATGCTTTAAATCCTTTTCACTGCAATCTCTGAGCCTTGGAGGAGGAGAAAAAGCAGGTCCAACATTTTGGTTTTGCATTTTTTGCACCAGAATTTGGTGAATATTGGCAGTTTTTCTTAAAATGAGATCTCAGTTAAAGATCAAGATACCAAACATGAATAAAAGATGAAAGGGATTTTGTGGGGCTCACCCAGTGGACATCCAAACTGCAAACATCACTTTATTCTCTTTTACTCTATCAAACTTTGGACAGTACAACTCCCCTGTGCGAGGACAGGACCCTTTCCCAGCACACCAAATCCCAGAGCTACTCCCAGTGGATGGCACCAGAAGTTCTTTGTTGATGGGAAAGCAAGTCCTGGAGTGACAGATCCAAATGAAGGTATGACCATAGCTCATCGTGATGGATCAGTGTCACTTTGACCCAGCAAAGACAGGCAAAAACAGGCAGTGCAGTGACATCAGCACATCCTGGCAGCCAAACCACCCTCCTGAGACTCTGGCTGGGTGATCTGATGTGGCCATGGCACATCCCTGCACACCAGTGTCAGTCTGACCTGGTAAACACAGGTAATAAAAGCAGAGGAAGCAGCAAAGCAGCAGCAGCTTAGCAAGGGTTAACAGCTTACCTTTTCTGCAGAGACTCGAGGTGGGCGCTCTGCTCCCCAGGTCAGACAGAGCTTGTCCCATGGCTCTGGTGCTGTGACCCAAATGACTTCTGAGGAGGAGAAGGAGGAGGCAGAAACACCTTCTAATGACACCTGCCTTCATAACAAGCCTGGCAAGACAGCACATGATCATTTTCCCTGCTGGGTGATGGCTGGTGGCTCAGGCAGTTCTGCTGACCTTGGTTAGGGCAGTCTCTGAAGAAGTAAACACAGCTCCAGCCTCAACCAAAAGATCAAAATCCAGCTGTATGTGTGGAAATTCAACTGATCAAACAGAGACGTCTTCAGCATCATCCTGAAATGAACATCAGAAATAGACCAGATTGTTCTCAAGCAGTGGCTATTTCCCTGCACGCCTAAAAGGAGAATCCAAATGAGTAAGTCAGGTGTTGCTGTGCACACTGCAGAGATCTAAAGGCAGCAAAAGAGAAATGCTATTCAAAGGAACCTGCTCGTCCTGTTGTGTAAACCTCTCCCTCTACAAAGAGGCAACATTTTCCCTAGGAACTGTGTGACAACTTTTGCCTCACTGCACTGCATGAAAGACAGAGCAAACACTTAGAGATCAGTGGGACCAAGAGTTTTTTTGGGTGTTTTTTGGAGGGTTTTTTGGTTGGTTTTGGGTTTTTTTGGGGTTTGTTTTGTTTTGTTTTGTTTTTAACCAGGGCATGGAGTGATAGGACAAGGGGCAATGGCATTAAACTGACAGAAGGCAGGGTCAGATTATAGATTAGTAAGAAATTCTTCCCTGTGAGGGTGGGGAGGCCCCGGCACAGGATGCCCAGAGAAGCTGTGCCTGCCCCTGGATCCCTGGAAGTGTTCCAAGCCAGATTGGACAGAGCTTGGAGAAACCTGGGATCGTGGAAGGTGTCCCTGCCCGTAGCAGGGGGTAGAACAAGATGCTCTTTAAGGTTCCTTCCAACCCAAACCATTCTAGGATTCTATAATAAGAACTGGGGAAGTTTTGAAATACACTCACAGCTCCACAGACCACAATTGCTACTGCAGAACAAACTGTTTCTATTTCATCTATACATGCATGATTTTAGGACTTGAAAAACTGCTGCCCTTGTACTTCTCAGCAGCTAATAAAAACCCTTGTTAGCAACATCTGGATACAAGATAAGGGAACCTTGCAAGGAAACATGAGGCATTCAACAGGTTTCTGCAGTGGGTTCTTCGTCGATCCTCTGAGGATTCTGCTCCAAGGTCTGCTGAGGTGTTGGGGTGTTTTTCCATTGACTTCACTGGGCTGCAAACCAAGACCTAAAGCCTCCCTGCTGTGTCTTGGACATTTATTTGTGTTTGATCTGTAATAAGATCTTTCATTTTTCTTATTCCTGTAAAAACAAATAAAGCCAGAGCACAAGAAAGCAACTAAACACGTGCTTAGCTTTAAGCGTATCCCTAAACCCACTCACTTAAAGTCCTTAATTCTATGGACTCCTGGGAAAGAAAAGCACATGCTTGAAGTTAAACACGTGCTTGAGGTCTTTGTTAATTAGTGATGACCTTGTGTCTTACAGGGCCCTAAACACTTCTTCGAGCATCTGGGGTTTTAGGGCCCATATGGGAGAAATTACATGGAGACCATCTCAAAAGTGCAACTTTTAGTATCGTATCTGATGCTGGGAGCCTGTCTTTAGTGGCTTTCAGACTGATTCTGTTATAACACCATTTACAACTAGTTGAGGGGAGAGTTTCTCAAACATTTGTAAAAATAAGAATATCTATAACCAGAACCTTTCCTTGGCTAATACTACAATACCATCCCATCAGGACGATCAGTCTAATCAAACTAAAATTCCTTTTTGGAATGGATGTGCTTGCTGGCACCTCATGACCAAAACTGTCTCACTTGAGCCAAAGTTTTGTCCCTGACATCGTTCACTTTGCTCAGAGGATGAGTCTGGCTCTGGAAGACAAGAGAGCCTTTACCTTTGGGTCAGGCAGCAAATGGAAGAACATTTCCAGTAAACTGCACAGAGCAAAAAGCATTTTTCTCACTGTACCATGTTTATTTTAGACCTCTGCTGAAGTGTTAAAACTCTCAGCTATCTTGATCAGACAAAGCCTGAAATGTAGCGTGTCTGACAGGTCAAATCAGTGTTGTTCCCAGTGAGAGAACATTGGGGAAGTTTCTTCACAAAACACATGCTGGCTAGCAGGAAGCCTCTCACCTTGTCAGCATCTCCTCCACAAACACTGAAACTTGTCTTTCTATGTCTCTTGCACTCTGTCTCTTGTATCTTCCTGAACTCTTTTTCAAGGTGCATTAGTGCACTCAGCTTCAGATGCTCTTGGACTTTCAGCTCCCTCTAAAATTTTATGATGTCCCCTGTTTATGGATTCCTTGTTCTGCAAGCTGAACAATAAGGCCATGTCCATTAGTGAGGAATCTGGATCAGATGTGAGCACACAACATTTCTCTCGACTGCCAAAGCACGCAGCCTGGTGCTCCTGCTGGCTTTCCTATTTATACAGCCTGTGGGAAGACAGGTGATATCTGAACCCAGCATAAAGCCTTCAGAAGAACTTTTTTTTTTTTTTTGAAAGAAAAGTGATTGTTTGAATGCTTTACATCACATGGCTGCAGTGTCTTTGATCTGAAACTAGATTTACCACAGCTTCACACTTACCTCTGAGGAACAGGGAAGTTGTGAGTCAAAGCATCAACCATCAGAACCACCACAAACAAAAAGCTGCTGCAGGCTGTGCTTGCCTAGAAGCACCAGCAGCACAGTCCTCCCCAATCCCAGGTCTAGTTCAACACCTAAAATAACCTCAGCTTAGCCCTTGATGTTTTAAAGATGGAAAGGAGGTTAAATACAGGGAGCTTCTCCTGGATCCTTCTGCAGCCCCAGTTTTTAAGTTGATGATCTCCTAAACTCCCTGCTTATTCAATGCTCAAGATCCAGCTTACAGTGGCTGCACAGAATAGATGAAACTTTTGTCGGAGGCATCAGATCCACCTTCTCTCAACCTCAAAACAGTAGATGCAAAGCAAAAAGGCCCAGGATGCCCATCTAAAGATAATGCCTTGGACGGTTTTTGCAGCTGGAACAGTTGAACTGGTATTTCCAATGTTCTCGGAGCAGCCCATGTAATAAAGGAGAATTTACAACCAAGAACTCATCAGCATCTTCTGTGCTGAGTCTCTGATTGCATTAAATGCCCTGGAGTTATGATCCACTTTTAAACCACTTTTTGGGGATGACCCATATCACTTGTTGAACAAGGGTTGATACCACTGCAGGGAAGCTGATTTTAGAAAGTCTGCATGAAGGACATACCATACAATTTCAAATTGCTCTCTGGTACCCTGGTCTGTGCTTTTCCAGAGACCACTGTCCCCACAGCCTGTGGAAATAAAGTACTGTCTTCCTTCTGCTAGCAAATAGGTAAAAGTGTTTCCCAAGAAATTCGGGGAAAGAAAATTGTGTTCAATAAACTTCCTAAACCCAAAGAAGAATGGAAGGCTGTACACTCTGAAGACCTCAGAAAATTCACTTCTTTCACCACCAGATTCCTGTTCTCCGTGCTAACTCTAACCTCTCTGTTTCCCTTCCTTTCCACACAAGATTGATTCACAGAACTTGATTTAAAGGATGTTTATTTCCATAACAAAAATGATCAGGGGTCTAGAAAACATGACCTATGAGGAAAGATTGAAAGAATTGGGTTTGTTTAGTCTAGAGAAGAAAAGACTGAGGGGGAGACATGATAACAGCCTTCAACTATGTAAAAGGTTGTTGCAGATAGGAAGGTAATAAATTGTTTTCCATGTCCACTGGGTATAAGACAAGAAATAATGGGTTTAAATTGCAGCAAGGAGGATATAGGTCAAGCGTTAGACACGTTTCCTAAGAGGAAGGACAGGTGAGAACTGGAGTAAATTAGTCAAGGAGCTACAGACTCTACTGACACCAGGAATGGCTCAGACCTGGCAAATCTTGCCTTGGGGTAGAGGGATAGATCATCCCTCAAGGTCCTCTCTGCCCCTTTTTCTACTGGTATTTATACCAGTCAAAAAATCTTTCTTGAGCCCTCCCTGGGATTTTTACTGCTGCCTTTATCTGTTGTTGCAGGGCATTTGAAGGCATCCACATTCATTTCTATTTAGACAATTAAGGAAAGGACGATTTTTACAGCCCTATGCCCCTGCATGTGTTTTCTGTTGTGGTTCATGCTATAAAATGATGTGTTTGCATTCTGTTCAAAACCTTTTCTCCAAGTAAGACAACAACCCCGCAGCATGGGTTGGGTTTGGACATTGAATCTCAGCTCTGCTCACACCATTTGTGTCAACCCCTCCAGTTCACCTCCAATGCAAAGGACAATGGAGTAAAAAGCCAACCTCCCTGGCCAGTGAAGAAAAGATGATGTGGACAGCAAGGAAACATCTTCTTTTGGCATTTCATGGAAGCAAAATGGTTCTGGATAAGCTTACGACTTTTTTGTGTTTCATCTGCAAAGCAAAATTAATCAACATGAGGCACAATATTTTCTGCCATTTATATTTAATTAAGTTTTATGATGCCGTGTCTTCATTATTTTAATTTCTTTTTAAATGGCAATAAATTACCTTACCTGTGGAGGTCTGGGTTGCCAACATACTTGAGGACTATTGATTAAAATGTTTCAAATAGCTATGCCAGTCCCCAGAAAAAACAGTTTTAGAGTGGTCAAGCCTAAAGGTTTATTGTGTCAAGCCCAGCTGCAATTTACCTTCCATGAAAAGAAAAAAAAAAAAAATCAGATAAAGGCAAGAATATTTGTATGAACCTTTTTTAAAATGTTCTGATCGTTCGTCTGAAATGATTTTTTGGAAACTGTTTGCATAATTGCATTTCTGAAGTGGTTTATGCATACACACATCCCCATGTATATGTAACCCACCAAATATAAATGGAACATTTTATTTCAGGGCAAAATGCATTTAGTACCAAGAGATGTTTTTTTAAGAGAACTTCTTTTCTCCCTGAGTTCATGTTATTAAACATGTGCAGACAACAATAGCACTCAACATTTCATAAAAGATATTCTTCCTTCTGGTTTCCACCTCAGCTGCAAATCCTACAGGTCCTGCTCAACTGGGCTGGTCTGATAACAGGGTTTGTCTCCATCTGCTGGTGTTTCAGCTTTTAGAGTCTCAAATGTCTGAAAAATAGTAATATTTTTTTCAAAAGATTCGAGAAATTTAGAAGATAATCATCAGTAAGTTCTCCAACTCCTAATTATTACTACTGAGACCAAGTATTGTCTGAAGGACTGGATGGCCTTAAGTAAAGTCATGTTGATATATTGATGCTGATTAGGAATCTACTCACACTTATTTCAAATTCTTTTTTTTTCTGATATTGGGTAACCTCCTGCTTGAATCAACCCACCAGAGAGGGTGGCATGTTTCCACTCAGGGCAAAACCCTCCATCATCACCACCAAAGTCACCAACCATGAAGCACAGGTGTCCACCTGTGAGACCTGATCCTTTGACTTTGGAATGACAAAATCATCAGGAATAATCCCATTAGATAGGGCTGCTTCCTTCCATTTGATGCCAAAATGTGATAAGTGCCCCAGGATCCCTGGAAGTGTTCCAGGCCAGGTTGGATGAGGCTTGCAGCAACCTGGGATAGTGGAAGGTGTCCTTGCTGATGGCAGGGGGTGGAATGGGGTGGTCTCTGAGGTCCTTTCCAACCCAAACCAATCTGGGATTCCAAGTGCAGGAACAGATATCTCTCATTCTGCCATCTAAAGCCATGAAAGGCATATCTCCTCCTATACTCCAGATGTTAACTGCACCCCAAGGGCTTGTTCCTTCAGATTAACATTAAATTCTTGTCTTCCAGCTGGATTTGGCTGGTGAAGAACCTATCCCAGGTCTCTCCCAGCAAGGCACAAACATTTACAGTGATCTGGCGGCAGATCCAGGAGTCGGGGAGCTGATACACAATACCTTGTGCACTTCACGTGGCAGGATTCATCTTACCTAACTCTATCCACCTGAGAGGCAACCTCAGGTCTGAGCCAGTCATTTTAGCTCCCTGAACACCCAGCAGAGAGATGCATTTCCAGAGGGCAACTTATTCCATGACTTCAAGACACCTGTCTTTGGCAAGATAAATCCAACCCTAAGAAAACACTGTCACCTACTTTTTTTTTTTTTTTCACTTCAAAATAAAAGATCGCTGTCAGCCTTCCCACCTGGCAAACAGCAGATCAGAGCTGGATTCAACATTCATCTGAGGGGCAAGTGAGGCTCTGGAGAAGGCAATGGAAATGCCCTGAATTACTTCAGCTGAAAACTGCAGTTGTTTGCCTGTGTCAGAACAACTACCCTGGCCTGATTCTACAAAATTTAAATACCTTTGCCAAGGACAGTGCTCACCAGGATATTCAGTTCCTGGGAATGGGAAATAGGTTTTTATTTCCGATTTTTCTATGATAGTGTATTCTCAATTAAAAGAAGTCTCCTTGTAACTTGTTTCACCAGTGGTCCTAAAGATGATGATCACCAAAGTCCTGTGTCAGATTCTACACAGGCTGCATTTACTTTTACATTCAAATGCCCACATGCACATAAATGCAGCCATCAGAGCACCATTACATCAAGAATATACGATTACACCAAGATTTATTTAACTGAATCCCCCCCTAATTAGGTCATAAGGTATGATTAAGCAGTTGCTAACTGTGTCGTAAGGAAGTCTACAAAGGGAATGAAATATTTAAAACAGTAATAACATACCTATCCTGCTTTGCTATTTATGCACAGTTAAACACATAAAAACAAAGGAGCAACTCTTAATTACAAGGACAATTTATTTTGCTGACCTTCTTTTTGGGACACAAGCCAAACCCACTGGGGGTTGGTGTGGTGGTTGCTCCGGTTGACTTTGCAGGGAAAATGTCCTGGCCTGTTTTTGGAGAGGCTGCAGTTCCTGCCTGGAGAGAGCAGAGCCTTTCACAGGGCTAATTTACAGCCTTCCCCAGTGGTCAAGGGCAGCCATGAAGTACACAAATTACAGTTAAAAATAGAGATGGCTTTATGGAATCTCATTCCGGTGGCTTCCAAAGGTGCGGGGCCAGGAACACATACATCTCATTCCACGCTGCCTCTAAGACCATTTTCATCTCTTTTTTCCTTTTTCTTTCTTTTTTTTTTTTTTTTCTTTTTTAACTTTTCCCCTTGGATCCTGAGCTCCACTTCAGTTTTGAACTTCCATAGGAAGGCAGGAGGTTAAACCAAACTGCTAACTGTGTCTCTTCAAAACTGACATTTAATACAGGGTATAAATCACTGTGGGAGCCTGTTATTCCTTCAGGAATGCAATTACATAGGGTCAAATAAAACATGAAAGAACCCAACAAGTTTTAAAATGTAGTATGTTCTCAAAAGCAGGCAAGAAGGAATGCAAAGCAGTCCAAATATGCTAACATCCACATGTTGTCCTGTATGAGGGGGATTAGAAGGGAAGGTTTCTGCTCTTTAATGATTATGTTGTTAAGGGTACGTTTGTTGCAGGTTCTTGCTGAATACCAGCCCACTCAGGGAGCTTTGGGCAGATTACTGTATTTATTTAAAGCAGGTGTCTTTTATGCATCTCATTATTTTAATTGCCACCGTAGTTGTGTTTAAGATACCATTTAGCACGAAATAGGACGTGTAAAGTGGGCATTCACCTTTTCCTCCGAGACTCAGAGGTGCAGCCCCCACTCTTCTGGTGATGGAGAGATATCAGAGACACATCAGGGCAGAGAGAAATTGCAAAATCATCTCTTTGATAAACAAATCTTCCTGATTTGGGCCACCTCCATCTCAGTCTCGTTGGTTTGCTTTTGAAACAGCAGGCAAAAACATTAAATAAGACCTCGTGAAACCTGTTAAAATCCGAACCAAAGATGATTAAGCAGGTTCAGCACCTCCTACAACATCACTCCCTGTCACCATTCACATTTCACTCACTTTTCTCTGAGAAAAACCCCTCTTCTTTCACATTTTAAATGTATTTAAATAGTCTGGAAGGAAAAGTGCAGAGGTTCTAGCAAATTTTTGAGGTCAAATTTGCTGCCCTCAATTTCACTACTCTGTATTTTATACCGTGAATAGTTAAACTAAGCAAACTTTGAAGTTACTTAATTGAAAATCTGGGGTTTATTGAAGGCAAGTTTTATCTGAAAGTGATTTTTTTTCAGCTAAAAGGGATATTTTAATTCAAAATGAAAGGCTTTATAAAAAAAAATTAAGCATCTAAGAATTGCTAGAAATGTTTTTTTCTCTTTTTAAAGAAGCGACTTCTCCACAAGAGTGAGTGATGTTTAAAAACTACATGTATGAGAGAGTACGTAGCTTTTTAAAAGCCTTATAATTTTTAAATTGCTTCAATCTTGCTTTTAAAAGTTTTGCTTTTCACATTTAAATGCAAACCTTTCGCTTTTTTAACCTTCTCCCTAAGAAAGTAACACAAGCAATGCTCTATATTTAAAATGTTTTCCAGGGGAAAAACAACAACAACAACAACAACAAAAACATTTGAAAGAAATAAGTGAAATAACTCATTTTTCTCTTTTTAAGTGAAGCAGAGAAAACCTTAATAAATTGGGCAAAAGCAAGGGTTTCCTCCAGATCTTTTTAAAGTTACATTTTTACAGCATATTTCCTAATGGGAAAATTACAAGTGGGGATTTTTTTCCTACAAAATCCCCATAGCTCCCACTCTCAGACTCCCTGATTTCACCTCCACTAAGGCTGCCAGAATAAAACTTTGGATTTCTCTCCCCTGTTTTATAGCAACCCACTGCATTACAACTCCATGGGTCACCGGTCCTGCCAACACTTAAACATATTCTCCGAACAAAGCCTGGGAAAAAGTTTTTGCAGAACAAACCCTTTGTTAAAGGTAGAAGTAACACTGGTGTCCATTACAAAGATAATTAAATACTTCCTACTGCAAGAAGATGGTTTTGTTTGGTTAAAAAGTTGCCTTACTCCGGCCACATGGGTGAAATATCTCATGTTAATCGTGGGCCTCGGGGTTGGTTTGTGTGTGGGGAGGATTTTTTAATATATTTTTAATATCGAGCAGAATGACTCACCTGTTTCAGAGGGGAACAAACACTGCTCCAGGGGTTTCTCAAACAATCCCTGAGCCCTGTGCTTTGAAATGTTCTGGTGGCTTAATTCTATGTAGGAAGGGCTTAAAAATTCCTAGCAAGGGAATCTCTGGATAAAGAACAGATTTTTCACTGGCCATGTGAAACTGTCCCCAAATGCAACCAAATTCCAAGTGTTTGTAAAATGCCGTTTGCACTCAGACACAAATTAAATGGAGGAAGAAATTTTAATTTCCCTTCCAGTTCGAAGCTGTCTTCCATGCTTAGAGAATTCCCCCTTTTCTAGTCTTGTTTGGGAAAGAAATTACAGTGAGGGAAATCCCATCCTCACAGAAGGCACCCCCAAAACCTGAGGACACACCGGATTTCTTGGCAGGGCTGCAGGGTCTGTGTGCTGCCAGTATCCTGAAGCATCTTTCAGACTCCAATCCTGATGCCTGTGACCTGCTCTGAGCCTGACACTGCCATGTGAAATTAGCTTGGAAAACGCTACTAATCTGGCAAAATTTTCAATGTTTTTCATCCTTTCTAGTCCTCCCTCCTTCAGCTGGGAAGGTTCCCTCCTTCAGATGCAGCTCCTTGAGCTTTCCTCTGCTGGGAAGAACTAAACCAACACCAGGTAAAATACAGGTTAGATACAGGGAAGAAATTCTTGGCTGTGAGGGTGGGGAGGCCCAGCCACAGCTGTGGCTGCTCCTGGATCCCTGGAAGTGTCCAAGGCCAGGGCTTGGAGCAACCTGGGACAGTAGAAGTCATCCCTGCCCATGGCAAGGGGTGGGACTGGATGGGATTTAAGGTCCCTTCCAACTCAAACCATTCTAGAATTCTAGCCCAAATTTGTGTATACCTGAGCCTGTTCCAGGAAAATCCCCCCGCACAACTTCAGTGACAGCAGACGTGCTGCAGAGATGCTCCTGATGCAGGAATCTAAGGCAGGTCTGTATGGTCAAGATAGAAGTGGAATGCAGAGTGAGTAAAAAGGTAAAGTTTCATCTTTTTAGATGCATTTAGTACAGAGAGCTATAGAATCATTAAAGTTGGAAAAGCCCTCTGAGATCACTGAGTCCAACCATTCCCCCAGCACTGCCAAGGCCACCACTGTCCCACGTCCCCAAGTGCCACATCCACATGGCTTTTGAATCCCTCCAGGAATGGGGACTTCACCACTCCCCTGGGCAGTTGTGCCAGAGCTGGACAACCCTTTTCATGAAGAAATTTTTCCCAATATCCAAAATGAACCTCCCCTGATGCAACTTGAGGCCGTTTCCTCTTGTCCCGTCCCTTGTTCAAAGAGACTAACACCCAGAGCACAGAGTTCGCGGTGGTCCCTCAAGGGGAAATATTCATATCACCAACCCAGGTAAAACTGAAATAGTGAATGTGCTTGAGCAGGGAAGAAGCAATGTCAGTCCAGCTCTGAATGCTGAAAGAAGTAGCACATGGAGCTGCAAATCTGCTGGTAAGATTTATTACACTGAAACTGATACCTTGGGAAAAAACAAAATGTAGTGGCTTTATTTAATGAGAAAAAAACAACTCATAGGCTCATAACAGCATCATCAATATTATACAGAGGTTCTGAAGAAACACTGGGTAAAGCATAGACAGCTGTGGCAAAGTGTGACAGGGAACAAACTTCAGTCTGGATAGAAGTGTCAGGCTCTTGTACCAGGCTGCTCTATCCAAATATTAGGTAAAACCTTGATATGTTGCCACACAACATTTCTGGTGAAACTGGAGAACAGAGGGATGAGACAAGTGTTGTAAGAGGATAATAAATTGTCTAAAATGGAGATGAGAGCATGTTGTACTGATGGAACAAGTGAATTGAAGGGAGGTTACTGGAGGAATTCTCAATATCAGCTGTGGGATGACTGCAGTTAACACTGCCTCTACCATGCTGCTGCTAAACGTGGAATCATTTCTATCCAAATTGCCTGAGGCACAAAGTTAAAAGACATCATCAGTACCAGTAAGATCAGAATATCATGCCTGAGGAAATGACCTACAAACCACAAGATGACTCAGGGACCAATACAAACATCTATTACAGTCATTGATGCTGTGTAGGGCACTGGTGATTCTTTCTGATGAATTCTCTGCTCAGTTGTGTTTGAAACAGATTCGTTCAAAGTGGGATAAGTGTGGAAAGCAGGTGCAAAGGCTGGTCAGGATGCAGGAGACATCATGACAGTAGAGGGATGGAGTAAATGGAAGGTCAACCCTGGCAAGTGTGGCCTGGAATTAGAAGGGAAAGATTTCTAAGGATCGTGTCAGTGGGGTTCATAAATAGGATCCCAAGATGAATCCCTAAAGTCTGAAGCTGCAGCCTCATTAGGTTAAAAACAGATTTTAAATGAGGCTGCTTGCTCTCACTTATGGGAAGCTCAGCTCTCAAAGGGGAAAGAGACTTAATCTCAAAAACCTGATAAAAACAACACTAAATACGGATTATTCAGCAGGAGGAGGAAAGTGCTGAAAGATGGGACGGACTTAGCAAGCACTTAGAGCTGAGTAGTGTGTTCTCTGCTGATAAAGTTGTGGCTCAAGCTCTATTCCCCATTTCCTTTTCACCCTGAGTGAGCACACATTTCAGAGGAGCCATCAGATGCAAAAGGCACTGCTGGTTAGACAGCATTTCCAGCCCCTAGAAAGAGGCCAGCACCACGCTAGAAGTGCCTCAGAGGCCAGCAAACGCCTGGATTAGTAGGCATTGTTATCTTTAGATTTAAATCAATGCTCTGATTCGGAAAATCCAGGTCAGATTGAGGGTTGCAGGGTAAATCATAAACCAGGTGTGTGAGCAGTTACCGTGCCTGCCATAAACACAACGGCTGAGCCGTAGGGGCAGACCTGAGGATCATATTCAGTTGGTGCTTGATCTCTCTTATCCCACTGGTGAAACTGGATTTTTACTAAGTATTGTGCTGGAGATCTTCGTTCCACTCCACACAGGCACACACACACACGCACATTCAGGCAGGCAGTCTCATAAACTTTAACTACATACAGAAATTCCCATATTGCCTTTTGGACATGCTCCAGCTCATGAAGGGGCGCTGGTGGATGATCGGTACCTGCCAGGTACAAAGCCTTCTCTTTTCTCCCCAGGTTGAGGGCTGTCATGAGCTGCCCTAATGCCTTTGCAGTAAAACTCATCAAATTCCCCCAGTATAAAGTAACGAGCTGTAGCCCTTCGACCAACCTACATCTGCTACTTACAGCAGGCCAAGAAAACAACCGGCGATGTCAACTCTTCATTCTGTTCCTCAGATCATCAACTCTCTGAAAATAACAAAATCTGAAAGGCATATGGACCTTCTCATAAAGACAACAAACACACAAACAAAACCTCAGATGAGTTTCCCAAGTCAGCAGGATCTGCCTGCTAATTATTACAGTACAGAGGGACCGACCATCCTGTAGCCAGAAATTACCCAAGAAGAGGCCTGAGTTCTTCCCCCAGGCTGGGCTGTTTGGACACACTGAACTCCCTCATTTCTGGGGATAATGTGTGGGATTTGGCTGCCCAAATCAACACAGCCACAAGACCTAAAAGGCTACATTTAGATTAGATATTGGGCAGAAATTCTTCCCTGTGAGGGTGGGAGGCCCTGGCATAGGTTGCCCAGAGAAGCTGTGGCTGCCTCTGGATCCCTGGGAGTGTCCAAGGCCAGGCTGGACAGGGCTTGGAGCAATCTGGGATAGTGGAAGGTGTCCCTGCCCATGGCAGGGGGTGGAAAATGGATGAGCTTTAAGGTCCCTTCCAATCCAAATCATTCTAGAATTCTCTGATAGCAGGGCACTTGTGATGGATGTTGAGGGCTGCCTTTACCTTCACCTTCGTACTCGTGCCTCTCACTTGTAGACAGTGTGGGCTCTGCAGAGACAGGGAGCTCCTCTCTGGCTCAGGAGTCCTTGAAGAGATATTTTAACCCACACAGAGAGAAATACAGATAGATGAATGGTATTGGGCCTGGAGAAAGCAGGCTGGAAAAAAAAGGAGAGAGAAATATCTGCAGCCACAGATGGTTTTGACCCTGGAGTGCTCTTCTCCCCCATCAATGCCCTCAGAGCCTCCAAGGAAATGTGTCCATGGGGCATGAGATAATGGGGACGGGAAGAACACAGCATCCTACACAAACACAACCTTCCCTGCAGACCCACCAGGCCTGCTCTCTCCTCATCACAAAGGGCAGGGAGGAACAATGTGAAGCAACAGGGCAATTACCTTCAGCAGATGGGCCCCCCCCGTGCAGCCCCCACCGTGTCTGTGCTCAGAGCTGCTGCCAGCCCTCTCTTCCAGGGACAGGATAGAGCTTACCTCCCCATCCAGAAAAAAGAAAAAAAAAAGTAGCATCTGTGGGAGAAAGACATATGTCTGGCCTCCACCGTGAACCCTGCGCCTGGCAGGAGAACGCGATGCCGATTCCAGCCCCAGCTTTTCATTCCTGTTGTAACAGTCATAAACGCCTGCTGAAACCTAAGAAGAACAAGACTGTAATCCTAATAAAACAACATTCTGGAACCCTGAAAACTAGATGGAGGCTTCTCAGGCCAACTTTAAAATTATGTGCGCTTTTCCAAGAGCCGCGCTTTGTGTGTGCCGGCAGGATGGATGCTGGAAGGCTGACCCCAAAGGGATGGGGGATTTCAGCAGGGAAAGGACAGGAGGCAATTCTGCAGCACAGCAGCCATCCTGTCCCAAAATATAGAGAGAATCCCCCAAGCCCAGGCTCTCAAGGTCCCCTCCTAAAAGCAAGCCTTGATTTTTTTTCTCCAACTCCAGCCTTCTTTTCCAGATGCCCTGAAAGCCTGACTCCATGGAGCAGGAACAGGCTGTGCTTGTTTGAAACAAAAGCTCGTGAAAAGGCACAGCTTTCCACGCTGAGATCTTTCCCTCCCTTTTTGAGCGTGCTGTTGAACAGAAGCCATGGCACTTTGTTCACCAGCCACCCCCAAAGTGAAGAGCAGGAGGAAAGGGGATTCAGCTTTCCCTACTCTCCATCAAGAGCTCTCCAGGGATGCTCTTCTCCCTTGCTGGCACTGTCTCCAGCAAGGCACCACATCAACTGGTGCTTCTCTGTGGGCCTTAATACACTGACCAGCACTGAGCCCAAGGGTGGCAGGTCCTCGGTGACCTCAGTTTACATCCTTCCCCTGGCATCTGTCGAGCTGGAGCTGCACCAGCCAAGAAGCTGCGCTCTGGAACACCAAGCTGTGCCGGCCCTTTCAGAGAAAAAAACCCCTCTGTTGCCAACTCTTGTGATTTTACTGCAAATCTTCCCTGACGTTACGTGAAACCCGAGCTCCTGATGTGCCACTCCATCCAGCACTTCCACTTAAAGGAAAAAAAAAAATAATCTGTGGTCTTTCTGGTCTTAAAGAAAACACTTTCCAGGAGGTGGCCTGAACACATGCTAAAGGCTAAAAGTACCATTCACAGAATAAAACCATCGCATGATTTTTAAAAGGTTTTTGCAGTTCTGGGGGCCTGACCTGTGATCTGGGGAGCCATAGGTTATAGACAACCCAAGAACTGATTGGGCAAGTGCACTGTCTGATAACAGGTATTGGCTGGTGGTGGTGGAAGGCATGTGACAGCTCCCTAATCAGCTCTGTGGGGATGACATGAGTCAGTCCCTGCAGGGAATAGCACATTGGAACTGCAAACAGCCACAGGGCACTAATAATATTTATCTGGCAAACTGCACTTTCTATCATCATATTGACTTAGAAGCATCAATTAATTAACTTTAACTCACCAATGAAGTAGAAATGTTTTCCCAGGCTGGGGAAGGTGCAGAGAGGCTCCATATTCCAACCCCAGCCCAGAGAGGCTATCAGGGTCAGGGCTGACTTTTTAACAGCTCAGCACTTCGGCAGTGGATGAGCTGCCCCAGTAACCCCAGTTCCCACTGACACACCACAAAAAGCAGGCAGCATTTCCGAAGAGCTCGGCGTGCCCATGTGCGCCACAATTCATCACCACTGTCCTGGTGGAAAATGAGGGGCTGAAAATCTGCTCCCAGGCCACAAAAGGCTGCTCTTGGTGCTGACTCTGAGGGCCTCTTTGGACTTGGGTGAATCACTTCACACCCACATAAACATACACAGTTACACAGCTCCTCCCCACGCCACAAGACGTGTCCTACTCGTGACATTCAGATCACTCTTGACTTCCCAACTTGGCCCTGGCTGTGGGTGGTGAATTCTTAGAAATCTGGCCCTGAACTATTTTGGATTGGCCCTGCAGAGCACAAGAGATCGACACACCTCAGCCCTCATGTGCATTTAGTGCTGCACAAGAGAGGGCAGATCCCAACAGATCCACAGGAGCCTCAAGCATGGAAGAAAAGAGGAAAGATCTGCCCACATTCACGCACTGTTCCTCATTTGGTTTGAGTTTTTCCTGAGTGCAGCCTTTAATCTCTGCAGAGCGGAATTTTTGTGGAGGGGAAGATTTGGAAAGAAATCAATGGACAACATCACAGATCAAAATCATAGCAGGTATTATAGCTGGCCATAAAAGAGAGAGCATTTCTGAGTGCGATGTTCAGATGGAGAAGATTCAGCTCTCAGCGCCTTTCACACACTACAGTTTTCCCACTAGCCAATAAAGGCATCTCCCCTGTGCTTCTTCCTCAGGATCTCTTCTGCAATGGGATATATAAGCTGTAGAAGTCACATCTCACTTTCAAATCAGCAAAGTAGAACATTGTGTGATATTTCAGTCCACAGAGAAGAAGGAGAGAGCGAACACTTTGCACTTAAATAACTAAAAGCTTCTAGTGTGACACAAAGGCAAACTTCACTAACCTTTAATTTTCCCCACTTCTTAACAGCACACAGATCCAATGAAATCAAATGAGATAATCCCAGCCTGGTGCAGCCTGGAAGCAGAGGTGAAAACCTCCCAGAGCTCATGCAATCAGAATAGAGCTCAGACATTGTCGACTTCCCCCCTCAAGTATTTCCAAATAAAACACTTTTGTTGCTTGGCTGCTCCTGCCAAATGAGTTAACAATAAAAGAAGGAACTCGCGAGGCTTCTATCCACAAGAAAAAAAACAGTGAAAAAAAAAAAAAGAAGGAGGAAAAGGAAGTTAAGGAACTTTAGGAAAAAAAAACAAAAGGGAAAAAACTCCAAGAAACTATAGGGCAGATCCTCTGGCTGGAGTAAATCAGCACAGACCCAGCTCTGTTGCTCTACCCCAGGCAAATTGTGGGCCTGGTGCTATTCTGCATTTCTCAGGGGCAGGGGGTGGTCTCCACTGGAAGATTGCAACACTGCAGGATACTTTTCCATATTAAAAAGGCGCTTTTTAGCGTTTTGTCTATTGCCAGGTTTTGGGTTTATTGAGGACTCATTTGGCAGAGCCATCCTGGAAGAACAATACAGATGTTTTATGGAGAAATAAACTGGGACTTAGGGCTGGATTCTTTCAGTGCTGGATTCCACCTAATTTGGAGGGAGAAATGGCTCTTTTAATGAAGGGTGCAATCAAAACCTGTATGAAAAGCCAATATGCCCTGGGCAAACGGAGCAGGAGATACACTGCCCCTCTCTGCTGCCTAGTAAATTCTGGTCTCTTTAGCCCAGCAAAAGCCTCCCAGAAATCGTAGGAAACAACCTTTTTCAGCCAGGGAGTCAGAGCACCACAGCTTTCCCTCTGCTGAATCTCTTGGAGGGAAATGGTGACCTCTCAACAATGGAGAGGGTCTTTACTGGATAAATCTGCCACATCTTAATAAGGAGCTGATCCTGTGGAGTCACCTGGTCTTTGTGAGCTCTCCCTCAGCAGGGACCCACAGTCATCTCCTTAATTAGCACCATTTTTAAAATAGCAGCTTCTGGTGGAACACCTAGAGGATGATGTGGGTGCTTCTTCACTCGTGCAAGATTGCAAGGGAAGGGTTGAAAAAGTCCCGATCTCCACTCACAGGCAGGTTGGGTTCAGTTCCTTGCAAGGAAGGTGATGCCAGATGACTGGGAAATCCAAGTTTGTTGTTAATTGTCAGCTACACGGTGTAGAGTGCCCCTTGCATCATGGCAATTGTCATTGACAGAAGAAAGTGCTTGCCACCCTCCAGCGATGCTAAATAGTCATTGTCCTTTAGGTCAGATCCAGCTAGAGGAAAGCTGCAGGCTAAAAAGCCTTTTTTTATCTTTTCTTCGGCTTCTTCCTTACTGCCCATTACGCAAATTTTGCTTTTTACATCAACCATCCCTTCAGATCTTTTTTTTTATTTTTTTTTTTTATTTTATTTGGTGGCGCTAAACACTTCGGTTAGCAAAGAGAAGGAAGAGAGACTTGAGTGTTAAACTGACATGCACTCCCAAGGGTTAGTAAAAAGTGGCCAGATGTGCTGGGCTATGCTACAGAAATCTTCACAGGGGAAGACTCCAAGAGTGAAATATTGGAACAGAATTTACACAAATTCCCAATCACAGCGTTGCAGGTACCAGAAAATAACATCCAGCCTAAGCAGCTCGGGGGAGTCGAGAGTTTGCAAATCAAGGGTTTGGCTGATGGGAAGAAAAGAGTTTTTGGGAATTGCTTTGGGCCAGCATCTAGCAAGGCAGATTAGGCTGACTCTGTTCCAGCAATGCCCTTAAGCACACGCTTAACTTTAACCCTGAAAGAGCCACTGGAATCGATGGAAACATCAGCACCCTCGTGTCTCACAGGCATTCACGACCATTTGTGTGGTCACAGCAGGGAAATGAGCCCCCCTGGCCAGGCAGGGGTTTGTGTGTCCAGCACCTGCTCAGGCTGCGTGGGGTCAGTGCATCAGGCTACCTGCAGGGACAGAAATCTCCTATTCCAAAACCATTTCTAACTTCTCATTTATTTTCCTCTCTTTTGAAGTCAACAGCCAACTCTTCAAAACCACCTGTGAAATTCTGTAGGAGTGGTTGGAGGCATTCCTGCTGGCTCCTCCAGTGTCTGGATTTCACTGACATCTCTCTCTGCTTCTCTTTCAGTTTGTTTTTGGAACAGAACATGGGGGTGGGGGGGGGAGGGGTTTGACCTGTCTTAAGGAACAGTTTTGAGGACAGATGGGTTTGTTTAAGGTGGAGTTCTCAGCTCTGGACTAGAAATGGCTGCATGTAAAGCAAGGATGGAAGATCCCTCTGAGCCCTGTGGAAAGCTCTTTCTGGGGTTACAACAAGGGATACAACAAGGACAAGGAGTTGGTTTTGCCTAGCAGCTGAGAATAACAGTGCTGTTATTTATCCATCACTGCTACTCCAGCCCTAAATACTTAATTTTTAACCACCAATGACAATGATAACAACAGTGGATTAATATATTCCATTTCCTAAATATCTGATGAACTGATAGCCAGTCATATGCTGTTCAATATGCAGGTTTTGGCCAGGCCTCCCTTTGTGGTCTCTGTTTGCATTTGCATTAACCTAGGAGTATTAATCAGGTCATGTAGACACCCAGGAACATAAACCAACTCAAACACCCAAAAGATACACACCACACTCAGAATCAACACACAGAAACCACAGGATGGAGTGCAGTGTCCATTAACTGAACCAGATTAATCACACACACACTAAGGGAGGCCAAACATCTGATTCCCACCAACCTCTAACTATACAAACCCAAGTAAATACTAAAGTACCCAGAGGCATGACTGGCCTCCTGCCCCTACCACATATGCTGTTAAGCCCCCCTTGGAAACAAGGTCCAGGTAAGGAAATCATTAGCCACAAAAAGACTTCTGATATGACCACTCCTCAGGAAACCACCTCCAAAGTCCGTATTCTCGAAGTCCAAGTGTTATAATCCTTTCCACACGCATGTCAAGCTTGTTCTTAGGAGCTTCCTTTAAGTCACAAACCTTCCTCTGATTTAAACCCAGTGTACTCAGACCAATGTAATCATAAAATCATAGAGTAGAATCAGCTGGGTTGGAAAAGAAAGATCTAAGATCATCAAGCCCAACCATTCCTCCAGCTCTGCAAAGGCCGGCACTGACCTATGGCCCAAGTGCCACATCCACATGGCTGTTAAATCCCTCCATGGATGGGGACTCCACCACTGCCCTGGGCAGCCTGTGCCAGTATCTGATCACCATTTCTGTGAAGAAATTTTTCCTGACATCAGATCTAAAATTTGTACCCATTTAGCCTCATGTTCTTTACCTGACATGGCTTATTTTCCTCTCTGATGTTTACCATCCTGATGTTTAGGTATGCAACCATCACCTCTCTTCTCAGCTTTCACCTTCTAGGTTAAAATTTTCTCTCTTGCATTCCTCTCCCAAAAGACCAGCTCTTCCCTTCCAACATCTCCACCATGTTTTTCTGTGAGCAGCCCAGGTCAAACTCACATGTCAGGAAGATGGGGACTAGAATGATCTATAGGATGCCAGAGTTCCTGACATATTTACCTTTTCCTGAAAGAAACTCCTCCTGGGATCTATGAAGGTGTGCATTCCTTTTTCAGAGCCTGTCCCATGAATTATCCACACGTTTTTCTCCTTTGTCATCTACAGATGGCGAGTCTCTATAATGGAAATATTATACTTATTACTCCTTAAACTCGTGACTTTGCATTTTTCAGTACTGGATTTCATCTCTTTGCTATTATTCCAGCCTTCGAGGTCATCCAGTTCTCTCTGCATGGTACATCGCCCAAGTCTGTGTCATCAGCAGACTTCAGCAACATGCTATGTTTTGTGCCAAGGTCATTCATGAAAATATTAAAGAAGATCCACCCCCAAGAAAAATCCTTGTAGAGCTCCACTCAGCCAGACACTTTCCCATGCTACTTGTTGTCACTCACTGAGTTCATTTGAGCAATACTTGTTCAATCTTCAGTTTATGTGTCAATCATGCAAACAGTACGAGATCAAACTATTAGGAAAAGGTTCTTCATCCAAATAAAGCCTTGCCCTTGCAGAGAAAGATTGTTGGAATTCTCCCAGACCAACTCTCCCAAGTAAAACGGTTCAAAGGGGCCCTGAGCAACCTGGTCTAGTGGAAGGTGAAAGCCAAACCATTCTAGGATTCTGTGGTGAGCAAGTCCAAGATACAATGAGGATGGCTCTGCTTTCTGCTAGATGAGATCTTACACCTGCCCAACTTACTGAGCAGTGTCAGGTTCCTAAAAGCTGTTATGCCATTGTGCATTAAAATCAACACTGTTAAATTAATGTTGTTAAAGCATGAAGCAAGTACTGAGTTACTGTAATCTTTCCTAATGGAATAACACTGTTCCAGAGAGGCTGGGGGACATGGTTTAGTGGTGGATGTGGTGGTGGTGCTGGGTTGAGTTGGGATTGGCGATCTCAGAGGGCTTTTCCAACCTTAATGATTCTATGATTCCTGTGCACGTAGATGGCTTTATGTATTAGTAATCTATTATTGATAAAATCCACCAACTGCAGTACAAACTTGTGCCTATTTCTGTCTCATAATATGCTGGGAAAATAAAATGACATCAATCCAAAGGGAATAAAGGTTATGTTGCTTTCCTTTGATAACACTGGGAAATGAGCAGCTCGCCATTCAGGATTCGTTGGTATTCGGTGTAATAAACACACTTCCTGATGGATGGCTGTGATTATAACGAGCACTGTACAGAAATGACACTGCAGTTTAGGAATAAGACAAACACGAGTGATGGAGTTCAAAGCCCCGCCGCACTCGCTGGGCTTGTGTTTGGTTTGCTGTTTTGTTTTGAGCCGACTCCCCGCGCCCGCGAAAGCCGGGATTGGCCTCGAGGGTCGCTCCAGCTGAAAAGCATCTGCAGTGATCCCCGCTGACCTTTCTCTCTGATAGCACCCTGCCTGCCTTTTAACGGGGGCCTGAACCGAGTCAGAGGTGAAACAGATAAATGACTGAAGATCCAAATGTTTTCTCAACAGGCAAGTTCCCACATGCTCAATTTTCTTTTCCTCCATGAAGAACAAGAGGGGGAAAAAATTGCAAGTGATTAGCTAATGAACATCTGGTTTGCTTTATTTGGGCTTCCTTGCAGCCAGGGGTTGCATTTACTAATTTTTATTTCCTACTAAAAACAAAAAAGAAGCTGCTTCTTTTTTCTTTTTTTTTTTTTTCCGAAGCCTGTAGAGGAGAGGCTCCTCACAAGTGTGGCCGTTCTTTCCACCACTATGATTACCTGGCCCACATGCCACGTCCTGTGTGGTTACCTTCTGTCCTGAACTTTTCATGTGGTTTGACATGTCTTTAATTTAGACAATCAGACCACATCTAACCTGAAACAAAAACACTCTTTGGAGATCCTGAACCCTTTTTGTATCCTACAGATGTCAACCCAGCGGGATGCGATGGCAAACTGTTAATTATATGTGTAAAAAGGGTCGATGTAATTACATAGTAAACACAAATATTATCTGATGTAAATATAGACTGATTGTGCTCTTGCACTGCTGACTGCTAAAAATAGCAGATTTAAGGCCCAGCTCTGCACTGACTTTAGATTTGAGCAGCACCATTGACTCGCCTGCGCTCACTTCAGCTCCTGAATTCATCCCTACTTGTTTCTTTTCCAGGGGTTTCACAGAACTGAACACGTGACTCCGCATGGGAATAATCAGAGATGGGATTTATGAACAAGCAAACAATGATTTGGAGATCTGTTCTTCCTCCACCTCATAGAAGTCCAGTTTTCCAAAAAGGCTTAAGCACACACCTCAACTTCCTCAACCATTTCAGAGTATTTCAGGCAGGTTCCCAAAATCTGTTGCTGCCTTGGGGAGTTACAGCCTTTCTTTACATGGTCAATTCATTTCAGAGGCAACTATGAGACTAATTTTCACTGGTTACTGTTGCCCAGCTCTGAGCAAGGGGTTAAGGAAATAAAATGCCAGCCATAAACCCTTTAAAAACATGGTTTATTTTCTTCCTCCCACTCCTACAGATTTACCTTACAGTGACTTTGCCAATGTGTTGCTCACTCCAGTCTGTCCTCACTGCAGTCACAAAGGCCCTCAAGCCTCGATGGCACATTTTTATTCAACAGACATAGCTCCAAAATTGCTGAAAAGGCCATTTATGGCAAATCTTGGAGCCCCATCCAGAGCAAAGCTGCAGCAGTGTAAATCTGGAGGGACACTCACGTGACACTTGTAACTGATATCATACCCTGCCCCAGTTTATCACCCCCATCTTTATCGTTCAACCAACTTGTTCTCTAGAGAAGGATCATAAACCCACAGGTAATTGCAGGATGGCCACACAGACAGTAAAAAGAAAAAGCCTGCAGATGGGTAGTTCAAAGACAGATTTCTCAACAAACACCAAACCACTGAAAGGAGCCAAGCTGGGTCTCATTTGTGGATGCACTGAGCATCTACAAGTTGATTTAAAATCAGCAATAGCTGCAATATGCAACGCCTATCAAAATCAGACATTTACCCACAACTGTGGCTTTTGAGAGACGTGATTTACTTCAGAAGGGAAGAAGAAATAACAGGGCTTTTAGACAGACTAATAAATGTATGGTCCAGAGACTTTTCCAGTAGCATATTTATTGTCCAAGCCCTCCAGTCAGCAGCACACTTAATGTTAAGCACATGCTTAAGTGCTTTACTGAACAAAGCTGAAATGTGGACCCACCAGGCAGCTCAAGAAAAGCACTTTCACATCAGTCATCCTGCACAAGCAGTAATAGCAACCCAGCTTTTTACCAGGATAGGCACAATCCAAGCTCAGAAGCAGCTCTTCTTTTTGCAGCTGGAATCTAATTGGGAACAAAGCAACCCTGGGGAGCAAGAAGAGTTTTCCTGATTTTTTAGGATGTCTCATACGACCACATGATCCAGCATGGAGCCCTGGAAAGGCTTCACCCAGTGTGCAGCTTTTGGAGCAGGTGGTGGTTGTGACATACAGGAATGAAAAGGATGCAGGATTAGGCAAAGCTACAACAACCACACTAAATAATTTTACGCACCTAAGAGTGCTAATACACATCTGACAGGGTTAGAGGCTCACCAAAGTCTGCATATTGTCTGTGCCATGTAGCCCAGCTGCATAGTTCAGGAGACAAGGAAAAGATCCAGGGTGACCACAGGCATAACAGGTGTGTGAAATCCTTCTTGCCCTGTTGAAGGCATTGAGTTATTATCCAACTCCCAGATTTCTGTCTGGAAAAGGGACTGTTGGCACCTCTGCCATCTTTAAAAGAGAAAGGAAAAGTAAAAATTGTATTTGTTATTTTATAAGGAGTGTGGTATCAAAATGTGTCAGTCGGAAGAGAGCAGGGGTTATTTTGATAAATTATCACCCACAGTGCTGAACATGAGAGAAGCCACATAAAATTATCTCTAATTGAAGGGTGGATTCTTTGGTATCCACTTAGATTACAGCATGTTCTAACCTTTTCCTGCTTTCCTGCTCTTTCTTCTAGTCTAGTTAAAGTTGAGCTTAGCTTTCCCTGTGCTGGGAGGAGGAATTACAACTCTCTCGAAAGCCTGGCCATCTATTTGGATAAAAATTGTTAAAACTGGGTATTTTTGAGATTCTGTCAGATGTGTCTGAAACTGGGCTATGGACAGAGAGTGGTGGGGGCAAAAATCAGGGACCCAGATACCCAAACAGTCACACAGAGCATGGCTGCATTAATCTTTCTCTCCCTTTAGGAAATAAGACTAAAAACAACGACCTTGCATTGTCACAGCGCAGATTCTTGCTCATTTAACCCAAGACTCTGTGACATATCAGACACGTGGTTGTGCTTGGAGGACTTGGTCACGCCGAAGTTCGTGCCAGGTTTCATTCACCTGCACCAAAAAACTGCTCTTTATGTCCACAAATAGGTGGGACTGCAGGAGCAGTTCTTTTCTCTGAGTCAGCCACAGCCAGCATGCCAGACCTGCAGAAATGCTGTCAACATTCCAGCGCCAGCCTGGACCCCTGCAGAGCCCATCTCAGCCTTCTGACCATTTTCCCTGTTAACTTTTAGAGACCCCTCAGGAGCAGTCTGCAAATCCCCAAAAGAGGCACCAGCTATAAAGTGCTGCTCTCTGTGCTCCAGAGCCCATTTACAGCTGCCATGGGTCTGCCCTGGCTTGGAAAGCCTTGCAAGACGTGGAGGCTGCTCAAGTACCCCACGCCCTGCCTGAGCTCTGAGCCTTCCTTCCACAGGTGAGCACCAATCACAGGAGATAAATTCCCCAGGAGCAGTGATGTGTGTAACTATGGGAGGGGATGTCAGCCCTTTCCTGGGAGCTCCAAAGCAAGAGTTTTATGTGCTGTCATGGTCCTGCCTTTCCTTGCGGAAAGACAAAGAGTTTATATTGTTCTACAGCTGTTGGAAAAGTCAAGGAGAAAGCTGCTGCTTCCAGTGGGCAGTAAAATGTCGTCTACCAACACCTGCAGCCATAGAATGAGTAAGCATAGAACATCCATAGAACAGCCCTCGAGGACCACCAAGTCAAATCATTCCCCCGGCACTCCCAAAGCCACCACTGACCCATGTCCCCAAGTGCCACAGCCACACAGCTTTTAAATCCCTCCAGGGATGGGCACTCCACCACTGCTCTGGGCAGCCTGTTCTAATACCAGATCACCCTTTAAGTTATGAAGTTTTTTCTAATAGACACCTGGATCACCCTCCTGTCAGGGAGTTATGCAGAGCCAGAAGGTTCCCCCTGAGCTTCCTTTTCTCCAGGCTGAGCCTCCCCAATTCCCTCACCTACTCCTGGTGCTCCAGACCCTTCCCCAGCTCCATTCCCTTCTCTGGACATCGAATTTAAATCCATGCAGAACAAGGAGAGTACAAAGCTACATGCATGGCTTTAAAAAGATTGCATCATAGTAATCTAGATAATAATAATCTAGATAAACTAGATAAATACAGGGGAGGAGCAATTTTATTATGAAAGGCAACGAGAGACCAGGATTTTCATTGCTGTATAGTTGGAGCTCCTCTCCCCTCTCTGCAATGCTCGTGGACCAGGACCCCACTGCAGTGATACTGAAAAACACGGGACTAAATCCCAGTTGTTTCCTTCAAATACTCACAGCCTAATTTTTCTGCAGCAAGGAACATTTCGGTCCATAGGAGCCTCTATTTTCCTCAGCTGTACTGAGGCAATCCTGACCCTGCCTGATTTTCCAGGTCACTTTCTGCATTGCCCAAACGCCCCTGAAGCACATGGAGTGTCCCTGAGCTTTTCAGCCAGCACTTCCCAGCACAGAGGCAAAGCAAGGAGAAATCACCCTGCAGGTTCTGATGGCTCATGGATCAGAGCTTTATGTCCCTGCTCTGCACCTCAGCTCCCAGGGCCAAGGAGCCATCCCAGAACTCCCAGCCCCCATTAATGCCTGCAGAACTTAAAGATTTGCAGAGTTTACTTGCAAAGCCTTTTAGAAGCAGAGATGAGTAAACAAGAGTGAAAAGTTAAACAAAGGAAATACATTTATGCTTGTACTGTTTTCAAGTTTATGCAAACAATCCATTTCTAAAGCTGTCACTGACAGTCCTGGCACGTTCTCATTCCCCAGCTTAGAGTCATGTTGGAAACTGAAATCACAAGCATTTCTGAGATGCTTTGGGCAAAAATACCTCCCTTAGCTCCACCAGCTGAAAATCAGTGAGGTTGGCTGTGCCTCCAGAGCCATGGCAACATCCTTGTGCCATGATTCTGGAAGAAGAGGGAGAAGAGTCTGAACTTCTCTGGCCACAGTGGCTGTGGAAGAAACTGGAATGGAGTTATCCAAATGAGTTGTGAAGAGATCAGTTGAAGAAACAACAGCAGGAAACCATCAGGCAGGGAAAGAATTAGAAAATACTATTTTCTAGCTGGTCAGGCAGTAAGTGAAGCTGCCATAAATGCAACCTTTTGGTCATGACTTGACCAAGAGAAGGGGACATGGAGAGCCTGTTGTCCACCAGCACAGCCCACCACGCTCCACGTAGGAAGGGAGGACTCTCTGCTAGACCCAAGCAAAGGGTCAGCAAAGCCACAACTTCCCAAACCATGTCTCAAGAAGTGGCATATAGGTTTGTTTCAAAGGGAAAAGCGTGCACAAGCTCTGCTTCAGCTGGAAGACGGCACAGCTGCCATTCCAACGCCTCCTCACCCTCTTTCCTCCCCTCCATTCAGCTGCACGGGACAGCACGTTTAACAGCTGATCCATCTGGAGCAAAGCCTACAAAGTTAATTTCTAGCTTTGAGATGGTTACTGGTAATTGTAGGTAATTTCAAATATAATTGCAATCGAGTTGAAAAAGCTCTGTTTGCAGTGTTTATGCTCATCACTCTAATTTAAGACCTAGAAAGCTGGATACGCTGCTCTTCAAATACACACCCATTTTTCATCTTCCTGATTTTACCACGAGCGATCATAAAAACAGCCCCAGCAAACCACAGTCTGCAATGCAAGGCAAATGTTTGAGAAGCTGCATATAAAGTTTCAAGCAAAGCTGCTTGAAGGTTAACGACAGAACATGTTAATGATTATCAAATAGACAAGGAAAGCCGCAAAGAGCTTCCAACACAGAAATGCAAGAGCCTCTCAAAATAAATGGTGGCTAACCTTGTTTGGAATAATACTTCTCTTCAAAGCCGTGGAACTGTTGCATGTCACAAATATGTCCACATGTAGTTTTAATATAGGAATAATTACCCATGGCATGTTTGTTAGTGGAAAAAGCAAAGGTCTCCTGTTACTTACACATAATAAAACCTGCATTGTTTACCATGAATGAGTTATATGAGAGTGGTAATAAATAAGTGTTGTAACAAACTTTTGCTGCCCAGGCCTGCAAACTGTTCTTATTATCTCCAGTTTGGTAGCACCTAGAGGCCCTTCTAAAATCTGATGCTGAGCCTGCTGCAGAGCAAGAAACTGCCCCTGTTTTGAAACACAGAAAATACGGTATAGGCAGAATAAAAACATTCAACCCCCTGGGCAGGGTGACTCAAAACATGCAAGTATTTGCATAAAGCTCAGCTGGGAGGGACACACTGCAGGTGGCCCTTCTGCTCCAGCTGGGATGTGCCCCATGTGTGCAGGCATGTGAGCGGAGAGCAGGAAGAAACCAACCTTTGATTCTACCTTGAGTGGGTACTACCAAAGAGCCCGCACCAGGCAAAGCTGCTCCTGTGTGCAACTGCTCCCAGGCTGGGGACTGAAACACGACCATTTTAAACACTAGGATACACCCTTGAAGTTAAAATCAACAGCTGTGTGCTGGCTTATAGACACTTAAAATATCTGGGTTTTAAAAAATACGTTTGGCTTTCTAGAGTTGACAAAACTCCTTGGGAGTTTTAAGCTCTTTGGTAAAGTCATATGGAATCACAGAACGGTTTGGGTTGGGAGGGACCTTAAGGACCGCCTAGTTCCAACTCTCCTGCTATGGGCAGGGAAGTTTTATCTGCCAGAACTGTGCATGGATTACAGAATCTCTGGTCACCTCTATCCAATGTTAATCTCTGTCAACATGGGCCTGCTTGGAAAATAACCCAACAAAACCAAAATCCTTTGCTTGCTGTATCCTTGACTCATCAAAAAAGACACTTTTAAAGCTGGGACTACTCAGGAAGTTATTTGTTTTCCACGAAAGATTCAGAGGAAAATTAAAACCAAAATATTCTTTACCTTAACATTTTCCTATTTTATATTTTTTAATTAAAAAATATCTTTCCTTCAACTGGTTTTGTTGGGTTTTGGCAGCCATTGGACCATGTGAGAATAGTTTCAGGAGCAAATCATCCACCCAGCTCTTTGCAGAGCACCATCTGTGTGAAGACTGGAGTACTTGCTTATTTTGATGCAACCCACCAAGGCAACCTTCTCTGCAGAATTCAGTCAGAAATGTCATAGTTTAAAAACTGTATGTAACTTATCCAAAGAAAACTTCGAAACCTTGCTTTAGTAATGAAATTGACTCATTTTAACTTCTCAGACAGTTGTTTCATGTAGCAAAAGAAGCAGCTGTGGGAATACTGGTACCACTGCACAGGATCTGTAGCTCTGCACCACTTGACCTGAGCCAGACATCACCCCCAGAAGTGTTTGTTCCTCCTTCATTCAACCCCCAAATAATGCAGGGCCATTCTTCTATTTATTTCTGTTTCTTCACTGAGGAAAAAGAAGTTTGGGAAAATTTAAGACCATCACCTCAGGACTGAGCAAAATCTGCTCAAGGACTGCTGCTTGTTGGATAAAAGGATTTACTAAGGATGAGGGGCTTTAAGGAAAAATTAATGAACAAACTGAAAGACAAAAATTCAAGAAAATTAATTTCATGGCAGCCTTGCAAGACAGCAAGGCTTGTCCAGACTTCTGCAGAAGGAAGTCCAAATGATTGCTCCAAAATAATGCCCTGTTCTCACAGGTATCAAACAAACCCAGGTGAGCTATGCCCTTCTCCAGCCACTTGGTTGTATGTGTTAGATCCACAACCCTACCCAACCATCTGGTAAATGTGGAAAAAGGAAAACCTGAATGATTTATGCTCAGGAGCAATGGTGGTAGGGACCAGGACTTCAGATCTATCAGCAGAACCTCGGCACTTCATTGTCACTGAACTCCTGTTCCTGCAGGTACTGACCATGCTACAGGAACAAAACCTCCAGCTCCTGACAGTTGTTTCTACTCTGTTTTTTCAGACTTTCAAAGTTTTTGCTGTGCTATCAGTGACTATAGCATCCTTTAAGGCTTTACCGAGGAGGCAAAATAATAGGGGGGCCTCAGAAACCTGGTAATCAAAGGCAGCTGCATGCAAGACATTACACTCAAGCTCTAAGAATAACCATTAATTGCTTGTGTGGGTCAAAAAAATCAGCTCCAATGAAAAATTAATATCTAAATGAAGACTAATGAGAGGCTGGTTAAATGTAGCAGGGAAATAACAGTAAGGAAGAAAAATTTAGGACCCTTATTCTAAGTGCCTGGAGTAACCAAAAGTGCTGCTGAAGCTGAGACTTGAAGTCTGATCCTTCAGACAGGGCTGGGCACGTTTATTAGTTCAGTCCATGGGTCACCTTTTTGTTATTTAGGGGTGCCCAGAAAAGCCTCTGTTGTCATTCAAGTTGAAAGGGCAGCAGGACCACTGAGATAAGTAAGAGTCTTTCCCTGCGAGGACTCTGGAACAAGTTATCAAGAAAAAGTATGGAAAAGGGATTTTTCCTGCCAGTGCTGTGCATACTGAATGCCTCAGAGATACTCCTCCAGGAACACAGAGAGCAGTGATTTGAACAGACTGCCTGCAGCCCATCAGGTTTTTTTCCCCCTTTATAGCGTATGCTGTCTTCCCATCCAGGCTGGAGGCACTTCTGCATAACCTGTGACCCAAGGAATAACCTCTATCCATCCACAGGAGCCTAAACAGAGCAGAGAAAAATAGGCAGAGCTCAGCCAACCCCCAGGTTCACATCTTTACCCAGACTGGCATCAGGTTTAGCTCACTTTGATAAACTTAGTCGGAAGTGAAATTTATAAACTCAGCTGTCAAGACAAATTTGAAGATCTCAGCCTGCCAAGCCCTCAAAAGAAAGGTAGAAGAGAAATGAACCTACTCTAAGGGGTACATACAACTCTTCCCCTTCTAAGTTACAGTAAAATGCAGGGCAAAAATATTCCATCCCAGAAACTGCTGTTACTCCTGCCAAATACCAGCAAATATAAGACTGCACTTCTTGATCTCTGGGTAGCAATTAGACCTGAAAGTTGGTCTCATGTTTTGCCCTTCAGCATCCCAGCACGGCTGAGGCAGCAGCAGCTCAGGAGCCTTGCTCAGCAGCGTCTTGCTTTGTGCCTTGGTGGCTGACAGCACCACAACTCCACGAGATGGGAAACAGCTCCCTGTCCATGTGTGGAAAGGAAGATCTGTCAGCCAGATGCCTGGGACAGAGATGGCAGGAGATAGTCTGGTACCATGAACGTTTCAGGGAGGTCTTACTCTTCCACAGAGAAGTATGAAACCAGCCAGGGAAGTTAATCTTCTCAGGAAACCTTCTCATTTCAGTCCTGCCATTTGGTCTGTGAAACAGGGAATGGGGAATGGGTGGGAAATCCCCAAGGAGCACCAGTCAAGTTCCCAGACTTATTTCTCAAATGCTTTGCATTTCAATGTGCAAGTTGGAATACCAGCAAAGACCTTTCTTGGTAGCTGTTCTTCTATTCCTGGAACTTGGCAAGGGGACACTCAGTGATGCTGGAGATGCTCTGGTGTTCCACAGGCAATGTGAAATACTTGGAAAAAATGCAGCAAATGCAAGGCCAAGATAAAATATTTTTGGCCGTGATGATCAATCCCAACCTCTGTTAAATGCTTGTCAACAACAGCATTGTTTATTACTACCAGCTATAGTCCTGCTGATACTTTTGAGCTGAGAACTGGTTCTGATTCACATTTCATCTGTTCTGCATCACAAACCTCCATCTTCCTGCCTACTGCTCCAGTGAGGAAACTTAACTCTAATATTTCACATTCAACCCATAGTATGTGGGATTCTCTACTCATCTTGAATCAACCTTGATACCTTGGACTCAGATTTTGGTGTTTAATGACATTTCCTAGAGTCCTGCATAAATACACTTGAAATGTAGATTTGATTTGAGCTGATTGCTGTGTCTGTTAATCCAAATATTTGCATTTACTGTGAACTCTGAGATACCTGATGTGGTTGCTGGTTTTGATTCAGTGACTGAAGCTATATCAATAGAAGGCTCTTTCCAAAACTACAGTTTGATTCCTTCTTTGAAATCACATTAGTATATATGTTGTTAAACACCTCATTCTTGGGCACTGTCTTCTAAAACTGATGCTAGTAGTCCCTTCCAACTCAGGACGTTCTATGATTCTATGAATTCATTCACTTAAAACACTGGAAAGTCAAAAAGAATTTAACTCCTGGCTAATCAAGTTAAAAACCTTTGTTCATAGATAAGCCTTCTGTCCTGAGGAACCATATTTAAAATGAAATTTTCAAAAAATCTGCATTCAGGCCTCAAAATCAAGGATTGCCAATTAAGGAAAGCAGGTATCTCACCACAGCTCCCTTGTGCTTATGTTTCATGATGAGGTCTTCAATTACAGAATAATTTCAGACTATTTTTACATAACTTAATTCACAGAGCAAACAGTCCTGAATCAATGAGCAGCTACTCAGTATTTTGCTCTGCCCTCATTACACACGGTGTCTCTACAAGTTCTTTTGCAACCCCAACCCTCATCTGAAGGGAGGATTAATAATTTCTCCATAGGTTTTCCTGAAGAGCATTTCAATGGGATATATGAGAGCTTGTCCAATGGTAATCAATTCCCATCCACCCTGCAAAATGAGGAAGTGGGTACATTTCCCATTTTATAGGTAAGGGGCTGAGGCACAGAAAGGAGGTCAAAAGTGCTCATTAATTTCCAGAGGCCGATTTGCTATGCCTTCGACATGATTATTCATGGTACTTAGCATTAAATTCTACGTTATGCATCCAACATCCTGCTCTTGTTGAGTAACATGGCTGCTGGTGGTCCCATGAACTTCATATCAAATTTGTAGGATCTTAAGTCAGAAGAGGAGCAGTAGGAGGTGAGCAACAGTCACCCCCAGGAAATATCCAGTTAAGGGAAGGATGGTCCCACCTAGAGACACACAAGCCCTCTTTTTCCAGGCCAGCATGACACCACCTTGATTTTGGGACCATCCAGTTGGTCATTCATCACACAATTTCCAGTTGCTGCACCAGCAGAGAAAGGAATCTTGCAGACAATAACCACATTAGTAGGAGAATGAAAATTGTTCATCCAGACGTTTCTCCCACAAAAAAGACAGTGGTCCCAGGGCAAAATGGCTTGTGGAGATATAGTGAAAGGTCTCCATCCCAGGAGAGCTGCATCAAGAGCAGCTTTATGCTGATATTTCCTTCACAGTCTGGAGAACTGGTACAATGAAAGTTTTGGGTTGGCCCTTCAGATTTGCAGTAAAACACGTTCAGTTTTCCAAGGGGATGAATTTGTGTGTAGTTTGAGACTGTTAAGACCGACACAGTCCTGAGACTGCTGAGCAGCTCTGTACCATGGCTTGTGGCAGTGCCCATTGAGGAAAAGCCATGTGTGAGGTGATCCGTTTCTAGCTGAGTCTTAAAAACCTCCAGGGATAAAGATTTCCCTCCTTTCCTCCTCCACCAGCAGCTTGTTTCAGTCTTGCACTTGCCAGGAAAAAAGGTTTCCCTAATGTCCAACATGAAGCTCCCGCACTGCAATCCGCCGCCTTTGCCCCCTTACGGCGTCACCTGCCACTACCAAGAAGAGTTTGATCCCATCATCTCTGCAGCTGAACTTCAAACAGTTGTATTAAATTTCCTCTTTACTTGGCCTCAGTCCTGAAAGAAGCCAGGGTTTCTGTCCTTCCTCTGGGGCCCAGATACACTCTTGGCCCAGAACAGGGGGCCCTGCTTCTTTCAGGGTTAAGGCCAAGCACCTGTACAACCACCCCAGGGCTCCATCTGAGCCACAGGCTGAAGTTTCCCTTCCATGTAGACAGCTGGGGAAGGTTATTGACCTCTTTGATATGGACTGGGGACACAGCCAGAGTCGGCATGAACAGAGGAAAATTCACATCAGAGGTTTTTTAGAAAGCAGAACATGCAAAAAATAGTCTGTGATGTGTAACTTCAGGCCTCTAGCACACAGGGAGAGTTATGGGGGCACCCCAAGTGGGTTCCCAAAACCACGGGCAGGCAGAGCCATCATCCTCACCAGACTGTTTAACCTCTAAGACACTAAAAACGATCAAAAAATCTTCTTTCCCCAGGTGCCATTACATTCTGGGGAGCCTAACCAGAGGCACGCAGGCAGGGAGGAAGTTTAGACCAGGTCCAAGAAGAGAAAAGGCCGAGCTGGCTGGGACAGTTAACCTCTGACAGACAGTCTGTAATATACCTGACACAGAAAACAAACCAGGTGGTGCCACTGCTTGGAAAATACAGACACAGCGGGGGCCTGGGCATGGAGGAGGGGGAGAGAGGGAAAACATGAGCAGGGGAAAACCAAGAGGGCAGGAGTTGTTAACCCCTGATAGCAAGTATAAAGTATTTCACTCCCCATCTCATTCATTAGACCGCGTCAGCTCCAGGAGGACCATGTCCATTCCTGCACATAAATCCAGCAAGTTTCTCTTTTAAAAAGGCCAGACACTGTCTCTGCCATGGCAATCCAGCTGTCTGGCCAGCTGCCTGCCCTGCATGCAGGGCCACAAGAGCTCAGCTTTGGCAGGGGAGGGCAGCCCTCTCCCAGGGGCTTCTGCACCCTCTGCCTGGCACTGCCACTTGCCCTCTGCTTCTCTGCAGCCCAGGGAAGTGGGATGTCCCCAGGGGGGCCTGTGGCCTGTCCCTGTCAATGCCAGCCCATGGGCAGGAGCAGCTCAGCCCGCTCAGCAGAGATCTCAGGCAGGCTGAGCTGTTCACCGGCTCTTTAGCAAAAGCTGATGTGGAACAGGCTACTCAGGGAAGCAGTAGAGCCACAATCCTGGAAATGTTCAAAAGATGTGTGGATGTGGCACCCGGGGACATGGGTTAGTGGTGGGCTTGGCAGTGCTGGTTTAGCAGTTGGGCTCAATGATCTTAGAGGGCATTTCCAACCTCAATGAGTCTACAGTCCTATAAACTTTTGGATGACTGATTTCATCCAAGGTCCAGCATAGTCCTCTCAGGCATCTGATCATAGCAGCGATACGGAAAAAAAAATGGGACTCTCACCCTCCCTGCAGAGCCAAATCCTTCACAACCCCAAGGAACAAATCTTTTATAACCCATGCTTAAATAAGGGTACAATGTTGAGAGAAAGGAATTATGCAGAATAACTTGCATCTGGTACTGGTTTGGAGCTTATCTCTGCACTTCCAGCTTAAGGGGACACAATGTACCCCCATCCTGCCCCATTTTTATAAGTTATTCAAACCAGCAACCACCCCAGCAAAGCTCTGGGAAACGCAGGAAGTAGTTCTGTCCTTGAAATCTAACCTAAATTTTTACTAAAAAGCTAGCAATTCCAATAAAAGAACGGGGACAAAAAAAATCAAACTATTTTTAACACATCTGTCTACAGTTAAACAACATTGTTTTTCTTTGTGAGAACTTAGTAACATCAGAAAAGTTGGAGAGCCTTCCTGGGGCTGAGGTATTACAGGGCATCTTGTATACCTTGGCATTGTGTGGCTTTCCAGGACATCATTTTAACACTTCACAAATCAGGCTTTATGGACATTCTTCTCTCATAAATCCACTGCAAAGCAAACAGAGAAATTACATGTTACACATAGCCAGGTAAACTGCACGGAAGATCACCAGCGAGCAGAGCATTTTTAAAATGTATAAAAACCATAAAGCATTTTTGGTGTTTTATGATGGCAACATTTCTTTTAGGGCCTGATCCAGCCTTCTTTGAAGTCAAATGGAGTCTTTCCATTGACATCAGAGGGTGTGGGATTTGTCTCACAGCAACTTATACCAATGAGAACAATATTTTGCTCTGAAGTCATTACTTTCTGCCGTGGATGTTTGGAAAACAGCTCGTCACCTGACAATACACCCTGAAGGTACTGACAGTCCATGTGTTTTCATTATTTAAAAATGAGACTTGGTAACGGGCTCAGCTGTTTAGGGAAGGTAATATTTTTCTTAAGTACGCCTACCATAAAGTAAATTAGCAAAATCTTCTTCGAGCTGTAACTAAAACATAAGGGCACAGCTGCCCTGGAGGAGTAAAAGGGCTCTCAATGTAAACTCCACTGATATCATCACCATCAGAAGGTCATAAAATTGATTGATTATAAATACAGTCCTCATTTGTTTACAGCTTGCATTTTTGGGTCCTGGGTAATTAGCACATTAACCATCCCTCAAAGTGAGCGCTTACAGGTGCCAGATAGCCAAAGTGGAAAACTGCACAAGAGCAGCCTAATTTTCCTTCCACAATTCCAGGATGGATGCATTAGGACAGAGGGGAGAAATGTCAGTTATGTGTTTAGCTACTTGATCACACCTACCCAGGAGCCAAGGGCGTAAGGGGGCATTAAAATGACCTCTTAATTTCCTTCAGCGCTAAGGTAGCACCCAAAAAATGAGAGACATGTCAGCAATGTGAGGGAGATCTCCTCTTTGGGAAGCCTGAGGCTGCCAGAAGTCTTTTAAGATTCTTTCTCCCTCTGCACAAGCCAACAAAGGAAGATAAAGATCACCCTATTTGTGGTAACTGGTACTTAGTTCCTTTTAGTTACACTTAAAATAAACTCTCTTTGAGTTCTCCAAAGGTTTCAGCCTTCAGACACACCACTACCGAGCTGTAAGCCAGCCACCTTCCTCTCAGCCCCTCTTGGCTCCAAGTTCACGACTACTCTGTGCTCAGGACATTAAACTTTAAAGTCACGTTTTATTTGTACAGCTGGATGCATCAGGTTTATGCTTATTGTCTAATTAGCCAACTAAACCACTTCTGAAAGGGTTTTAATGCTTTACCCCCAGCGAGATCTCTGTAGTGAGTGTGTGTTGAAATGCTAATGGAGACAAAGAATTCCTTTTTGTAGGAATTTGCAGTATTTTGGATACATCTCGTGGGCCAAATATTCAACTGCTGTGGTTTGGTTGGAGCGAGGCAGGTTATTCCCAATTACAGACGTTGAAGGACTCCTGAAATTTAACAGGATGCCAGAGAAGCTATTCATTAATATTCTGGTTTTCAGACGGCTTAAAACTCTATAGCAGTTTCCAGGTTTTTCCTGTTTTCCACAGAAGTTTATTAGAAATGCCTCCTGCATGTGGGACAAGATAACAGCTACAGGATTCACCAAGGCGTTAAAGATTAAAGTGGGCATTATCTGCCCTGGCATTTACACCATTTCACAGATTAATTCTTTCAAAACATTTCCACCGGCATCACCTGCTGCACAAGTAATTTAAAAATGTCATACTTACATTTTTTCGTCCACGAAACAGAGTAGAAAGTGAGCAAAAAGTGAAGCCAATGGCATAGCTGGTGTCATCTGTGCACTAAAAAGTAGATCTTGCTTTACTTTTGGGGGTATTTCTGTTAACGCTACCAGTTCCTAAATGGAAGTATTTTGGAAAACTGCCTCTTCTGTATTTGTACAAGCTAGAGCAACAGGCAGCCTAAGAAGAGCCTCTAAACACTATAACACCGGCAGTAAATAATGCTAATAACCCTTAATTACGGGCCTTATTTAATTCCTGTTTCCAAGTGCCATGAATGTAGCTAAATGAATGTGCTAAATGATAGCAAATTAGCTTTAAAAATGTTAATGGAAAGTTGCTTAGTGCTGAAGGCTGTTTTTTGCCCTTCTGGCAGGAGGGGAACTCCTCCATTAAGATTCCTCTCCAGCCCAATTGAATCCACACATCACCCATTCAGCTTTTAGACCCTCACACCTCTACACACACAGAGATCCATTTTCACTTTAAATCCAGAATATTTTAGTTGTTTTACTCCTCGGATTGTTTCATTTATGGTTGGACTCGATGATCTTAAAGGTCTTTCCCAACCTAAATGATTCTGTGATTCTATGTTTTGGATGACTGAATCCTCCTTCCGCAGTTGTTTGATTTTGCACCAACTCAACATCCATCAGTACACGCAGCAGCCAACCCCAGCTTGGCTCATTTCAGATCTGTTTTGAGTTCAACGTGGCAAAATTTCCCCATAAAGTTTATCTGAAGAGAAACATGACAAACATTACAGGTGCAGAATACTACACAGTGCTCCCCTGGTGTGATAAAATTTAGCATTTCAGCGTTGCTGCATCCTGGGCATGATGCCTCCTTGTAAAACTGTCTCATGACCAAACCACAGAAGAGAAGATCGAGCAAATGATTCAATTTCTAACATTTGAAATCTCTGGGGTTTTTTTTTACTCGAGCCAGTTGCCCAGCTGAGCCCATAAACACAACTGCAGTGGAAAATATGATGTACTTGATCAGACGGTGTTGCTGTAACAGTGATGAGCCAGCAACATGAGCACAGCAATTTTTCTAGCTGCAAGTGCTAATCTTTATTGAACCAATTGGTACAAAGAAGAGCAAAAATTAATCACAGAATATCCTGAGCTGGAAGGGACACACAAGGATCATCCAGCTCAACCCCTGGCCCTGCACAGGACCATCCCCAAGAATCCCACCCTGTGTCTGAGGCACTGTCCAAATGTTCCTTGAGCTCTGGCAGGTTTGGTGCTGTGACCATTTCCTGGGGAGCCTGTTCAGTGCTCCACCACCCTGTGGGAGAAGAACCTTGTCAAGAGGAAGAGCTTCTGCTCCTAAGGTTGTCCATCCCTCCACCTGCACACCTGAATCACTTGTGCTAATATTATTCCTCCTTACAAATTTGGCTTCAGATTTGATCTTTGCAAGCACTAAGTGAAACAGGTGATAAGAGACCACACCACCCTATACACACCACATACACATCCCCCCCAACTCCCCAAACCTTATCTTTGCAAAAAAAACCCAGACCAAACTTGCCATTTTTTCCAGAAATGTCCCTGGCTATTCTGAAATGTTTGGCTGCCATTCCCTATCATTTGTTTTTTTCACACTGCTGTCCCGCTGCACTTTGAGGCTGGATGATCACTTAATGTAAATTGTCACCGTCACCCAAGTCATTGACTTGAGCTGGTTTATAGCAGTTAAGGATCTAGTTCCTGACAGCTCAGCTTTGGCAAAGAAAGGGCTGAACTGTGTTTTGCAAACAAGCAATGCAGTGAACTTCATTCTGTTTCTCTGTTCATGAACCAACATTGGTTTGGTAAGAGATATTTGTTATTCAAGTACTTGTTGGACAGTTTGGATCAACAATGGCTCATTCCAGAAACAGTTCATTTCGATTTCTTGCTGCTCACGGGGGTGAGAACTGTCACCTAAATCAGATGGTACTGATGCTAATCTTTGAGGGGATGAGTAAGCCTTTAAAAATAGGAGAACAAAGGCTGATGAAGAACAAATATACTTGTTCACATGTAAATGCATTACAGAGACAGAGAACAACCAATTCCCAAACTAGCATGCAAATAAAAATATATCCAGGCATAAACAGGGAGTTATCAAGGACACTGACAGCCTCAGTCTGGCAAGCCCTGGTGGAGTAAAAAGTAACAGCGTGGAAGGGATGGTTATACTTTAATTAAACTTCTGTCCCAATGGCAACGGGATTTCAAGCCTTTAATTCCTGCACTGACACCGCTAAACTGTGGCTGAATTACAGTATCCTGCCTGCACAGCTATTTAGGCTTTCAGTGATGAAGCATTCAAGGCATCCCCTAGTAAAATGCAGCAATGCTTAATTACTCAGTGTTGCTATTTGCTTACATCCCCTGTTCAGAAGCGAACCTAGTCATGTTCCCACCTATGAGTTCATGTTATTTCTTTCACTGCTAGATTACAGATCACCACTGGTATCTTTTCATGATGCACACTTTGCAGACAAGTACATTCTTCACCTCCTATTTTAACACTCACGGTGACTGTTTTGAAGTACTCAACCAGCACCTTTCTCTAAACATTGGAGCGTTGAGGTGAACGTCAGGAAAAATATCAAATAAAGGTTGAACTTCCTATAAATTTCTATTGGGCATCAGGACCAAGACATCAGAATGTCGCTGCACTGTATGGTGGTGTGTGCAGGGTTTTCTCACACCTTTTTCATGTAGGCACAGGAAGAAAGAGGAGGGATTTTTCAAAGCTCTGTCACTTTAACTGCCTTATTAGAATGTGTCTGAAGATCCTGCAACTTCACTTACTGCTCTGCATTGCTTCTCTGCTGACACCACGCTCAGGACAGTCTCCTTGGCTTGAGTATCTGCACGGCCAGCCAAGCCAAACTGACTTCAGAACATTTTATGAAAATGTTAATATTGCTTTGTTACCTTACCAGGCAGATGTGAAGCCGTTCCCAGCTGGATTTCGACATCCCAGTGCTGGTGGGTCAGTGCCTATGGCTGCACAGAGCCTCATGGAGCTCCTCATTACAGCACTGTTAGAGTGATGTTATTACAAAAAGGAGTTTCTACATGCCATCGCTGCAGCTCTCACCTCATCACCAGCCAAAGGAAGGAACGAGGAAAAATACTAAAAGAAGGAACTAAAAGCGAGCTGGAATTAATTTCACTGAAATAAATATTTTTGTAAAATCGGCTCTACAAGCTAAGCTGTTACTGCATCACCCAGGAATGAAGGTTCACTTCTCCAAGATGCAGATCTTTTCTGTGGATTGTTCTGAACCCATCATGATCCTTCATCTTCAGCATACTTTCTCTCTGGAAGTAGCATAAGAACTTATTCTACAGCTTGGGCCATATATAAAAGCTCCTGAGCACTAGGTTCGCTCAAAAGTGGAAATCAAAGTTTCATAAATGGCTTATCAGATACAAAGGTTATATTTTATCTCCAGATAATCACAGAATGTTCAGTCCCCTTTGAATTCCATGGCAGATACCTCACTTAAACTACTAGAATTATTAGAAATTACTAAATCATAGAATCACCGTAGACTGGTTTGAGTTGGGAGGAACATTAAAGATCATCTAGCTCCAAACCCCTGCCATGGGCAGGGATGCCACTCACTAGATCAGGTCGCTCAGGATCCCATCCAAATTAACATTTGAAACCAGGGCCTACTTCTAAAGAGGAGCTTCCAGCTGGCATAAATCAGATTATCTGTACAGATACCAAAGAGCCACAGAAATTTGTGGCACTGGAGAATCTGTCCTGGCCAGATTCAGGGAGCTCCTGCAGAGCTCTCACGCAGACCAGCTGTGGTGTATAACATCCAGATTTCAGGAAAACATCTGGGAATTCCTCACTGTGCCCCTCAACCACAAAGGTTACCCAGTCTTGGTTTAATTTTGCTGGTTGTGGTCTGCCCCTTGCAGGGAGAGCACATCCTTCTGAAGACATTAGTGACTCACAGCCGGAACCAACCATTGTTGAGAGAATTTGTTGTTTGTCAGGGGAAGCTGAAAAACAGTTTTGCCAAGTACTTCCTTTGGTAACACCTTATACATTTTAATGTCACAGCTGCTGCCAAGGCAAGGGAGGTAATGTCTCCATAATGAGCTACAGCTAAATAAGTGCATCCAAATCACTAGAGTGCCCTTGAGCTGTCCCAAGGAGCTGCTGCCTCACTGTGCCTGCCTCAGGCATCCCAGCCCTCTACACCTGTCCCCACAACTGATCCATATGAATCCAGCGTTTGATAAACACATTCCAGCAAGTGGCAGGACCGGACTCTTCTCAGGAAAACTAAAAAAAAAAACGGAGAGGCTCTGGCAGTAGTAATTCTCAGGAATGTGCTTCCTACACTTACGGTTTTTTAATTACAACTGAAACAATTAATGGCTTCAAGACAAAAAGGAAAGAAATTAGATTTTTCTTGGACATAGAGAATCACGGCCTTGCAGGATGGTTAAATGAACACAATCCCCTGTAGAAGGGAGAGCACTCAGTTCTGCTTGTGAGAGAGGAAAAAGTCACCAGCTCTGCTCCCTTACTGCTGGTTTGCATTTCAGTATCTGAGCCATCTCAAAGTGAGTCACCTGTGTAACGTCCACAACATCACTTTGTTTCCCAAATTGCTCCCTAGATCTGCATCAGCATCTCTTTGTCAGGGCCCTGAGGGCACTCATGGCCCCCACTGGGTTTCCTTCCACATCCCTGCCCAGGAGCTCAGCCCAAGGCCATCAGTCCCAGCCTGAGCTAAGCCTGCAGGTTCAAGCCATGCTAACCAGAAAACAGCCACCGGCCTGAGCATCACAGCAAGTGTGACCCCTGGAGCAGCTGGAGGAAGGTGATGAGAAGAGGGTGCTCAGGTGGCAACTCAGGTGCTCACCCCTCCTCCATGGAGCATGAGACCTCGGGGAGGAGAAAATCACATACGGAGCTTTTAGAGTGTGGTGTTTTGCACACAGGTAGAAAAAGAGATCTAGAAAACTTATTCTGGGTTAAAACACCTAATTTAAAACACAGATTAAATTTGGGGGATATATCTCCCAGGAATGAATTCTATCACTACTCTAGCTTTTCCCAAAATACTTCATAGAAAATAATCCATCAGAAACAGCTTCTTGCACCAATCTCATTTCAGTAACTTCACAAAAGCAATAAGAATTATAAAAAAAACCAGCACAGGCAGCATTCCCCAGACTTGCACATGCACATTCACAGTTTGCTTTGACATCAGGCTCGAGTTTCCCTGAAGTAATCGTCGATGTTTCAGGTTTCCATTTTTCATTCCCCACTTTGGGGCCTGACTTTCAAAGAACAAAGAACTTCCTGAAAACCAGTTCCTGACATTATGGGCCAGTTGTTAATTAGAGATGCAGGTGCCTACATGAGGCATTTCATTTGAACACTCTTGCTTACACACTCTGAGCCATCAACTTCCTCCTCACCCATCAGCTGTGCAATGCACAGAGCTAACTTGTGCATCACCCGGGAGCTGAAAGGAGCTTCCAAAATTAAAAAAAAATCTGGGGGAATGATTTTCTGGCAAGTGCACTGAAGGCCTGCCTGCCACTGATGGGGACAAGATTTGTTTTACTATTTTGGTGGGCAAGATGGGCTCTGAAAGAGCAACTCTGATGAAAATTGCCCTGGCATTTAAGTGACATTTTGGCAAAACACCATGGAAACATTTGGTCACATCCTCTCAACGCTTAATTTCTTCCTTAAATGTGCTTTTTAATATGGCACAGTCGTTAAATTCGTAACAAAAATTCCCTTGAGACTAAACAACAGCGGTTGGTATGTGAAAAATGAACAATACATTTACATCAGTAAACCGAGAGGAAATCTTAAATAAATGTATCACTGAATAATATCAATAGATATAACCTTTGTGAAATTTGACCATTTTGTGGACTGATTTTAGCAGCAGAAGGTCCTAAATAAACTCAACTATACACATATATTGTCATATCATTCAGTTGTGACATAACTACCCAGGTTTGCTTCCTCTGATGGGTTTATTGCTGTCAGTCAAACATCACTGTCTGGGAAGGCAACTAAGCACTTAAATTGATTTTTCAAACTTTCATTATTTTTAAATGACCAGCATAATCCTAGAATCAAATCTTGAAATGTGTGGACACTTCCAGCTATTTTTGATGGCAGGGAAGAGGAGTTGAGATTTCTATGCGAAAAGACTCAGATAAATTCCTGCTAAACCTGGTGTGAAAATTGACTGCTGGTGTGTTCCGTGGTGTTGCTGCCTTGATGGGCTCTGCAATAAAATCTTCTGCCTGGTCTAGTGGAAGGTGTTCCTGCCCATGGGAGGGGGTTGGAAAGAGATGGATTTTAAGGTCCCTTCTAACCCAAACCACTCTGTGATTCCGTGGTTCTGCTCTTGCTGCCCTGACTTTCCTTGTGTAGGACTAACACCTCATTACATAAATCCACAGAACAAGGAATAACAACTTAGTTTATTTGTTGTGCAAAGTGTTGAGGACGTTTTTGGGTGCTGTGGACATGTTGAAACCTGTGTATTTCCCAGCCAATATAACCAGAATTCAGTGAATTTGCATCTCCCACCAGGACTGAGGGCTGTAGTCCCAGTTTAGTGGGATTTCTCTTCTTATACTGAGCACTCACTGTGCTGGTGTGGCAGCAGGACCATTCAGAATAGGAACTGACCCATTTGCTTTTTCCTTTAAAAAGTATAGTCAGCCCATTTTGGATTCTGGTTTCTAGGGCAGAAATCCCATAGTGCTTTTAGCCTTGAGCATTTACTCAGACATCCTTTTGGCTTCGATAAGAACACAAACAGCAGCACAATTTAACAGACACACCAGTGCACTGGGATTCAGAGGTTCAGGAATCTGTTCTGCTGCTAACTGTGGCCACCTGCTTTACCTCTCAGTGCTCCTGCTCCTCTCCCACTCTGTCTGCCTCCTCTATTTGAACTGTAGGCTCCTTAATGCAAATACCATCTTCCTCTAACAGTGTTGAGTGCCCAGCCCTGGAGCACTGACCTCTTTTGGGATTATCAAACATCTGTACTATAGAAAATAAGAGCACAGAGACAGTCCTTTCCTCTTGGTTTTGCTAATAGATGTGGGTATTTCAGCTGTGGCCTATCAGCCCTGTGCTCTCCACCTTTATTATCTCTAATTATTTATCTGCTAAAGTTGTTCCTTCTGCATAGCATAACCCTTCCCTGTCTCTTTAACCCACTGCTCTGTGTTATTCCCTCAGACTGCATTCAGAGGATGTTAGTACAGTTGCAAATTCAATCATCCCACCCTATCAGAAAATGCACAGGTCAAACTGTCCCTGCCTTGAGCCCCCAGAGCACAGGCCATGATGAACACACCTTCTTTCTATGCTCAGTCCATATTTTTTCTCCACTGCTGTTAGGCATGCTCTTTATGGACAGTAGAGGTGGAGAGGAACTCAGGTCCAGGGGGATGATGTGCCCCTGGCTCCAGGTCTCATTCTAGCCTGGGGACAAACAGACGTGGATCTGCCCATGGTTGTCCCAAAGCCTGACTCCATTCAGTCTTGTTTGAGAACCACCCGTAGCTTTTGTGCCAGTCTGGTCTCCTCTCAGAGTCAACTCACTCTAGTTCCCGTTTTCACACCCACACTTCTCTTCAAAACACTTTTTCTCCTTTTGCCTGGCCAGCGAGTCCCCACTCTTTGTCCGACAAATGTCCCTCTCCACACAGAGTGTTTCACTGTCCCTGCTTCCTCCTCCTCTTCTCTACCACCACAGATGATTGTTTCTGTCCCACGTGTTCCTGATTTTATTATCCATTACCCATCCAATTTTCTGTCTCAAGTTCTGCCTGTCCTTTTCCAGACAACTGGCTCTATCCCATTTTTTGTACCCACTCTCAGTTTCCCTTGACTCGTTATTCTCAATCCCTCTGTAAGTCCTGTGCAGTTTCCTCATGCTGTTTCTTCAGGCATAACCTTGGAAAACTCCTTGCTCCCGTCTTTCCTCAATCTTTGTGCTAGTCCTGGTCTCCTCTGAATTAAACTCATAGGTTCCTTCTCTACTTTTTCTGGCATTTGATGATCCAGGAAAGAAGAGCATGAAAGGAACAAGTTCTAAAGCCAACCTACATCTGAGGGGAGACCTGAGGGGAGGCCTCATGGTGCCTGCAGCTTCCTCACAAGGGACGGTGGAGGGGGAGCTCCACTCTCTGCTCTCTGTGACAGTGGCAGCACCTGAGGGAACCGCTGGAGCTGTGTCAGGGGAGGTTTAGGTTGGATATTAGGGAAAGGTTCTTTCCCTAGAGAGTGCTGGGCACTGCCCAGGCTCCCCAGGGAATGGTGACATTCCCAAGGCTGCCAGAGCTCTAGGAGTGTTTGGACAACGCTCTCAGGGATGCACAGGGTGGGATTGTTGGGGTGTCTGTCCAGGGCCAGGAGTTGGACTGGATGATCCTTGTGGGTCCCCTTCCAGCTCAGGATATTCCACAGTTCTATGCATCCCCCTCCTGACACTCTGGACTGAAGTTGTCTGGGGCAGGCAAACCCCGTCAGGATTTCGGCTGAATCCCCACTGAGCACACACAGACTGAGATCTTCCAGTCTTGTGATTTGCCAAGGTAAGGCAGATTTGTATTGGTATAGCAAAAATACGACATCCCTGGAAGCAGCAGGACAAATACACTGTGAAAAAATTATGTAAGAAAGGCTTTTTTCTGTTCTTCTGAATGGAATTCCTGTCCTCAGTCACCATAAGAGTACCTGCTGCTTCTGGGCAGATATTTTAAGGCACTTGATTCATTAATTGTGCTTCACCTGATAAGTTTCTGGGCCAGTACCAAAAATAACTGTATTCTCTGCTCAGACATATTTTGAATGGTGCCACGTGATGATGGGGGGAAGGGAGAACATGCAATCCTCTAACCTTCAAAGCTCACAGTTCTCATTAACCAGCACTAAATGTCAGAGCCTTTCTAGCTGAACCGGGCAGTTATCAACAGAGTTTCAAGCTGAGATTCCTACAGCAACAAATCCACTTAATATTTGCCCACATCACCTCTGCTGGCCACGGGTATCGTGAGCGTGTCTTTGATTTATTTCTGTGAACGCGATAAAAGGCAACATGTCCCCAACCAAAGCAACACCTTTCTCAAATGGATGGACTTCCAGTAGTCCAGAAACTACTGCAGAAACTATTTACAAGGGCATGGAGTGACAGGACAAGGGGAAATGGCTTCAAACTGTCAAAGAGTAGGTTTAGATTAGATTTTAGTAAGAAATTCTTCCCTGTGAGGGTGGTGAGGCCCTGGCACAGGTTGCCCAGAGGAGCTGTGGCTGCTCTTGGATCCCTGGAAGTGTTTCCAAGCTAGGCTTGGAGCAATGTGGGATAGTGGAAGGTGTCCCTGCCATGGCAGGGGGTGGAACTGATTGCTCTTTAAGGTCCTTTCCAACCCAAACCTGTCTGGGATTCTATATTTCTATGAAGAACATGGCACTCAGTGGCCTAACCATGCTGCACGGATCTTCCCAGGACAGAGAGACACCAACACCTTTGCTCTCTACCTGTTCTCAAGACACTGGATCACATCTCTAGAAAAAAAAGATCAGAAGAAATCCAGCTGCAACAGCCCAGCCCAGCCACTGTGCAGGTGGCAAATTCCCCCCGGAGTCAGTCAGACAATGCTACTGCTCATTAGGGGTGGGTGGGACAGGAGAAATGGGAATAGACATTTCCCTTCATTCATCAAACTGGAACAAGACTGAGAGTTCTGAAAAAAAAACCAAGCACTTGGCAGAGTCAATGACTGGGGACAAATCAGGAGAGACTTTGATCATTAAAAGTGCAAAGAATGAAGGTTAAAAAGCAGTTGTTACATAAAGGGGATTCTTTAGTCACAGGAATGTTTGATCCGATTCACAGCTAAGGATGTGTACCCATTTTAAACGGAAAATCCTTTAGCTTTGGTATGAATTTATCTATCCTGCCAGACAAATTGCTCATATCAAACTGTCATTTGGATGTTCAGCCATTGAAAACACAGTTAAAGCATGTCCCTTAATTAGAAATCCCGTGGAAATGAAAACAATCCTCTCTGGCATCTACTTTCCCTGGATGGTAAGTTGGACTTATCATCTGGCACGGCCTCCTTCCTGTTTGCGTGGGTGGACGGAGGCAGACAAGGAATCCTGCTCCCCTTCCAACAGCCCTCGGAGACAAGCAACCTCCCATGCCAAGGCTTCATCTCCCACAAGTGTCTCGCTGCAAATAGGTCTGGGAGACACAATGAGCTTCTCAGATTAGAGGTGGATGGGACAGGCGTCTTCTGCTCAGTAGGGACCAAGGGAAGCTTAGCTCAGTGTTTTAATGGATAAATCTTTTTTAAATCTGTTTCATTTCACCAGATAGGAGTCTCTTTGATGGGGCTGAATTTATTTTCCAGAAAAATATTTTCAGTCATTTGCTAGTGAAAACAATATAATTCACTTATTACCTTCTGCTACTGGAAAGATGAGGTAACCTGGCCATATCCATCCTTCCAACCATTTTACTGCTCTCTTTTTCTATTAAATACGTTGGGCAAAGTCTCAGGTCCCAACAACTTGTTATTATATAAAACTTTCAAGTTCATTAAAATTTTAAAGGGGTCTCTAATCCGTACAGTCGTGAAGAAAACCTTAAAAGATGAATCCCAAAGTTTAAAAAGCAAAAGGTAGATTTTACCTTTCAGTACCTGCCTACAGTCAACCAATGCCCCAATTAACTTTGGGATGTGTTAAGATCTTTCTAATTTGAAGCCTTTAATTCAAGATGGAATGACATCTTTAATGAAATGGTCCTCTTGCAGGGAGTAGGTGATCTGGTGCTCGGGCTTTTGAGCTCGACTCAGGAATCACAGAGTGAAATTCTCATATTTCTCAGATCACAACTGAGAACCACTCCCGGGGACCTCAGACTATTCACTGATGGCAGAAGAACCCAAAATGCTCTGGTTTTGTGCTTGTGGTGACAAATTCATGAGCTTTCAACGTTATGCACTGGCAGTGTTGAGGCACTGCATCCAATTTCTTTGAAAACTTGCTTTGTTTATGGCCCCTTTTACAGGACATTTCTCACTCTATAGGAAACAGATCCTGAGCTCTCAGCCAGCATGGCCAGTTCACTTGAGATGAACTACATCAGGACTTTACCTAATGTAGATCCAACAATTTCTTCTCTCCTTCAGGAGGAGCTCCTGAAGGGGTGACCAGATCAAAGGGCATATGTAAGAAAACCTCATCTCTCAGATTTCCCAGGTTTTACAAAAGTTACAGAGCAGCATCACAAAGCCTTGGTAGGAATTTCCTCTTACAGCCCAAAAGGACCTGGGGAGAACTGAAGAAGTGACATAATCCTGTTCTACAAGGACTCCACACAAGCAGGTTCAGAGGTGCAAAGAAAAATCATACAGGAGGGAACCTGCCTGTGCCAGTCTTTCTCTGGGAAAGCTGCTTCTGCTGTGGGACTAGCTCAACAAGTTCTGTTCCTTTTCCATCACTTTCCCCACAAAGAAGTTACCCATTTCTTGGCTAAGCTACCCAGGACAGAGGCCGAGGAGAGGAGATTGACTGCTAGAAGCAATAAAAATAAGAGCAGGGTATTAAATCAGGCATTGCTGTAGAGTAATAGGGAGGGTGGAAAGGAATGGGCTCATGCATATTACAATCCTATAAAAGAAAGAATTCTTAAACGAGTATTAAAGAGGGCTGAGTTACAGCATGAGAAAACTAGTTTAATCACCTATTGTGCAGCTGTAGTTAATTTTGTACAGATTTTACAGACATCCCAGCTATCATGCAATGCTCCATGCAATCACTGTGGGTGACACTCCACTTTTATCACAAGTCCTGTTAATGATGTCATTACTTGGGCAAGTCTTCCATCAGCCTCAGTTAGATGTTTCCTTAAGTAGGACCCGAGGTCAGATAACACCTGATGAATATACATGGCATGAGGACAAATCTGCTTCCTGACTGCACAGAAGAGAAACACATGGTACGTGGGGATACAGAAATGCACACGCACACATGCTTTCCACCCTCAACCTCAGCAGGATTAGCTCCAACCATCATGGTAACAAACCTTTAAAGCTCCTCTGGTGACGGGTGTCTCCGTGGGAAAGCCATGTAATAGTCTAAAATTCATTGGAATCCTAGTCCTTGCTGGAGAATGTAAGTGACTTTCTACAGATTGGGTTTGAAAATTCATTAACAGCTGATTGACCTCTCTCCATCTAAGTCATGACCGAGTGATCAGAAAACTGTTTCTGATGGCCACCTGAAAATCTAACAAGCAGGGAGCTTGATGGCTAAACAAGCAATTAGCAGTGCCAAACTAGATGATTAGTTATCAATCAGCTCAGCTGCTGATGTTCATCAGACACTTTAAAGAGTCGCAGCCAGCTAACTGGAAAATTATCCTTAATCACTTATCAGTTGCTAAATGATGGAGAGCCAGACAACCTCAACAAGCTGTTCATTAAATCCTAAGCAAGTCCGATCTCTTTTCACAGTGCTTTTAAATCTCCAGGCATCATGTGAAGTGTGTCTTATCCTGACAGGGACATCCCCCACACATGCAGGAAAGAAAAAGAAAAAGAAGATAAGAGTCATATTTAGTGTAACTCAGGGAAAAGCCAATTTTTCACTCGCCAGACGGCTCATGCCCTTAGAAATAAAACTACAGACAGCCCACATGCCCAGACCACCTGTAGCAGGTTCACCACTATAGGGACTTACACAGAGCTTCCAGCATGGCAAACACACGCAGATCTTGGAACAATATGGATTCTTTCCATCTCCTGCCTCAAGGGAGAGAAGGAAGAGAATCAGGCCTCCTGGGGCTGCAGAGCCCAAACTCTGGGAAAGGGTTAATCTGGCATCCCCAGAACCTGAAAAGAAAAACTTAGCAGTAAGGAGTAGGAGATGAGATTATTTGCACCCAACCAGTGAATCCACACGTCTTCTCTTTGTAATCACAGGAATGACTTGCAGGCTGCACACTTAAAAATACCTCAGTTGCTGCCTAGTTTGGAATTGAACATCAAGGTTCCTTCCATTACAATGGCTATTGCAACAGAGTCACTTGAGCTTCATGAAATGAAGGGTGAGCAGACCCTGGAACAGGCTGTGCATTGAGGTAACTCCGGTACTTTCCCTGGCTTTAAAGCCTGGTGAAAGCACTCGGACTTGGTGAGTTACTGCACCTGCTGTCCCCAGATTTTGGCACACACTGACAAAGGAAGGCCAGCCCTGTCCCCGGGGTACTGATGGGAAATTGCAAAAGGAATCACTGATGTCACCATTTCTGATGTGGGAATCGATCGTAAACACACTCCCTCACAAAATGAAAACTTCTCCAGAAGAAGAGAGGAAATTCTGCTCCTTGGAAAAAAAACGTCAGATGACTTGGGTTACAATAGATGATTTTCCTCATGGCCATAGAAAAAACAATTCCTAGCTTGATTGGAATTGTCCATATGTGCTGATACGTGTTAATGTTAAATCACTGCTTGGTTGAGCCTCTCCTGGTGACCTGGAGTAACAGCGGAAGCCATTTCATTTCTTCCTTTGATTTTCACTGCTGTTCTTCTATGAACTACTTCAAACATACAGCCAGGCTTTTTCTGACCTTTGGACACATTGTTGTAGCTACTTCTTTCTACTGGTCTGTTAAGTATTAGGGAGAAACCAGCTAAGATTTAGAAGTAGTTGTAGTTGCAATACTTTTGTGTACTCCAGACCCAGGGCTCCTGGTCCTTTTCCCTGTTGGTTTTGTGACTTTTAATCTGCTGAGTAAGTACTTGTCAAAGGAACGGCTTTTCTGCCCGTGTGTTTGAAGTGCCACAATCCTGACAGTTGTGCAGCAGATGGGTTCAGTGACACAACAAATGCTGCAACCAGTGAGGGAAGTCTGTGGTCCTGGGTGGAAAGCTCTCCTTGCCAGGCAAGTGAATGTCAGGTTTTCTGTTCTTCTTCCACCTATCCAAGCCGATCCCCTTCAGCCCTTGGGGTGAGCTTCCCAAACAGATATGAACGATGTACAAGTCTGAAACGCATATTTCTAATCTGATAAGAATTTTTAAAAATGCCAATCTGTGCAGCTAATTTTCATTTACTTTTCCAGTTGCTGCTTCCTCTCCTGTTCTCTTCCCATGAATATTCAGGATATTCCTTATTTAAGGATTACAGTGATCACAGCCTCTGGGGTTAGCACCTACAGACTCCTTTCCTGTTCTTTCAGTCATCAGCTTGCCCAGTGACAGAGTAGAAAAGCAGTAAGATAAGATTTGCTTGGCTTTAGCAATCTTCTAGGCTTTAGGAGTTATCTGGATGTTCCCAGTACACTATCACAGAGCTGCAAACACAGAGAGGAAGCAGTTGTACAATTTTTTAAGTACAATTTGGACAATGAAGCAAAAATACCCAGAGACAGCACTAAAAGCAAGAGCCACAAGATCAGCTTATTCCCCTGTGTCTTTGGGAACAGGGAGGCATAAACCTCCTAAATTTTATCCTTGCCTTTGTATTGAGGCATTCACATAAGCACATATAAGAAGATTAAAGTAAATCATAACAATTGTGGGTTATCTCCTTAACAGTTAGGCAATTTCCTTAAAAGGAAATGCATTTTATTATCTTAACAAGAGTCGGAAATTTTAAAAGAAAGTTAACTTTCATTCATCTCAGTGACAACCTAACAGTGGGGGATGGAAGAAGCCTCAAGTTTGATTAATAAAAGGTTGCAATCACAACTGGCCATTTTGAGGCCAGAACCCCAAAACAAGGAAAGGCAGCAAGAAGCAAAACCCCACCTGAGTTACTACAGCTGCCCTGGCCAGCAGGACCCTGCCCACCTGCATCACCTGCAGGGTCAGCCTATAGGTAGCTGGGAAGCCCATCACATGTGTGTAGTCAGGCTTGGGAATATAACTTTGCACTAAGACTATAAAAGACCTATTGAACAGAACTTTTCCAAGCATGATGTCAGTGGGTGGGGGGACTACCAGGCTCACAATAAGCCAAGTATAACCACAGCTGAAATAAAACATTTGCATATAAATTTTCCTTCCTAAAATTTATTAGCAGCAGAGAGATAATGGTGTAACAAGTTGATGAAGAGTCGCCATGAGATCATATTTGACTTAATGTGGGGCTTGTAAGGATTGTTGCACAGAGGAAAGGCTCATTGTGTGTAGTACAGTAAAAACTGCAGTTTAAAACAAAGGGATAAAATAGTTGCATTAACACAGCAGCAGCACTGTCATTGTAAATCTGCCATGCCACATATTTTATTACATTTTCATAGCAGAAGAGGGAATTTACGATGTGATACTACAAGCTCCGCCAGCCTTCTTCTGTCAGTGGGGTACCTCTCTTAACTCATATCTAAAATATTTGCTGATACTGAAACGTGACTGCGAGATACGAAAACAGTCTTTTACAACTCCAGAGAACATAATATTCATCTAGCTTAGAGCAAAAAGAAGAGAAACAAATTGCTTGAGCATCAGTTTCTGCAGAGAGTGGGCACTTTCTGAGGGAACAAAGAGAGGGAACCACTGCTGAGCTGAGGCTGCTTCTGTGGATGAAGCAGTAACACCAAAATGGTGATGATATTGTTATTATTATTGTTGTTGTTGTTATTATTATTATTATTATTACTATCCTGGACAAAATTGGTGCCAAAGGTGTATGTGAGAGCCTCACCTTCATCATTATATTTTGGGGTAATATTCACCCAATTTGGACATTTTGGGCTTGAATCTCCTGTAGCCAAATATCAACAGCAACGGGTCAGGGCATTGCGTTCATTCCTCCTGGCTTAAAGGAAGTCACAATACGCTCCCCACAATCAAGGATGATCGACCACTTTCTTTCTGGGGGCCAGGATATTCTGAATACGCTGGCCTAAATACAGTTGTTACTTAACCATGACAGCACCGTGTCCATTCCAAACACCAGCCAAGACTTTTTATACTAAGGTTCAGTATTAAGGACCCTAAATTTAGAAAAGGTTCAGGTGACACTGCAAATTTAATTTGATCAAGTGTTAGGCAGGTTTCTGTTCACCAAAGTAGATAAAAAACTTGGTATCAAGTAAATCCTTAGGCAAAAAGAATTAAGAGAAAGAGCCACAGCTTAAGAGTAAGACAACAGTAACATAAATCTACTAGGTTGGTTTTAAATCAAGAGGGAAATAATAAGAAAAAGAACTTCAAAAGCATTCGCAGGGAGGAACATTCCACCAAGACAAAGTCATCTGTCCTTGCTTTCCCAAAAGCAGCATGATCAAAGCTGATTATGGGATTTCAAGTCCGGAATGTTTCTTTGTATTGCCCAAGCAGAGAGGGAAAATGCTTGATGATACCAAAAGGACAAAAAGAAGATCCTGAGATATTACAAAGCAGGGAGCAGGATTTAATATCTTTAAAGACCATCTGTGCCTCCATCCCACCCACGTGATGACGTGATACACAGTCCACCAGGGTTATGATTGGCTGTGCAGTTTGAGGTAATGCACTGATATAACACTAAACAACAACATATGCACGGCATTTGTAATGAGATTGGACTTTTAACCTTCTGAAACAGTGGGAAATAACGGGGCTTTTAAAAATACCAGCTCTGAGGTAAGGAGAGGGTCAGCCCAATACAATTTATAAATATAAAACCAGTTGCATAGCTGAGTTTCACTTTAAAACATAAATTATTTGCAAGACTAAGAGGAAGCCAGAGGAGGAGTGAGAAAAAGAAAGCTGGCAAAGAGGAAAAAACCGGAGACAACAGAAGAGATGGGAGAGGAGGAGGGTAGAGCCTCTCACAAACTACTCCAGTACCACCTCTGGGGCTCCACCTCCCACACCAGTTACTGACTGTCCACTGGTCTGAGCAGCAAACTCTGAACATCAGAGTCTGAGGGGTGACTCGTCCTCACTGACTGAAATGAAACCAAATGTTTGTTCCTCTGTAAGGCCCTAGCTGCAAACACCACATGCTGACAGCTCCACCTGGATTGATGGACCAGACGAGGCTGGTGCCAGACCCTCTGAAGCTTTAACTGCAACTAGAGTGGATCCAACAGACTGACAGGAACTTAATAAATTTGGTGAGCTTGAAGACCATCATAGAATCACAGAATATGCTGAACTGGAAGGGACCCACAAGGATCGTGGAGCCCAACTCCTGGGCCTGCACAGGACAGCCAAAGATTCCCACCATGTGCCTGAGAGCATGAGAGGTTCAAACAGTGCCCAAGCCAAGAAGGCCTAAAGCGAGGGACAAGTGCTGGGCACAAATATTCAAGACTGTCAAACTCTGGCAGCATTTTTGGTAGAAATTTTGGATCAGACAGAACCACACTGAACTCACATCTCTGCCATCTCAGCCAATGACACTGCATCTTCTATTCCAGGACAACATTTTCTTCACACATTATCCAACATTACAGGCCACTCAGTATCATTACACAGTTCCCTGTTCAATGAACTTCACTGTAGGTACAACTTTGACCTGCCTCAAGTAGAGCACAAGAAATCAGTGGCTCACAAAAGCAGTCATGGGAATTTGATACATCAAGGAACCTAAGAAATAGACAATCTACCTTGAAAACAAGAAACCCCGAATCTCTGCTCTCGGAAAGGAACTTAGGAGAAGGCCGGTTTCCACACTCCTGTGGTAACAACCTGGAACCCACCACATGTCCTAGATGTCAGTCTTGCCCCATCAAACATATTTTCATCTTGGTGCCATCTCAGATGGTGGTGGCTTTACCCAGGACAACTCCAGTTCTCCAATGCACTCATTTTAGGATATGTATCCCAAAACCTCTTCCATTAGGATCCATTCAGGAGCCTACTCCGTTCAGGCCCTCCACTTCTCTTTCTCGGGCCTGATTTTTAAGGGCATCTTTTTGCTTCCAACTCACAGCACCTGCACCAACCCTGTGAAAGGCCTCCAGCCCTCCACTAAGAAATTACTCACAGCACTGCCATGGCACTCAGGAATTGGCACCTCCTGTTCACCAGGCTGCTCACAGCACTGGAATCAGCCTAGCACTGCAGTCCCTCCTCAAGCAAAATGACTCAAGGAGGATTTGGCAGGAGAAAGAACAGCAAAATCGGACCTGAGTCAAATGCAGCTCTCCAAGAAATTCCTTTTCACTTGCGAGCAATGCGCAGACCGGAGCTGCCTTCCTGTGACTTACCCCCACCCTCCTGCAAGGCAGCATTAGAAGGGAGCCTGTCACCCAGGGATGTTTTTCAACAATACTTCATGTCCTCTTTTACTGTCTTCTTTTTAAGCCACTTCCAAACTCAGGTCCCTTTGCTCCGTACTCAGATCAGACTAATAAGAACACCACCTCAGGGAAAAGTCTTGTACACAGACAGACTTCCTCTTCAGAGGATCAAACAGACCAGACTGTTCCTTTTCAAGTTTTATTAATCCTGGTTCATAATTTCCACCACATCATTAGTCATTTCCTATTATTGAATAGCTGGTAGCAGCATCATCGCTCAGTAAATAGCAAGATAACCATGCCACCTGCGATTTCTTGGCTGATACCTACCCACAACCACATCTGGGTCAAAGACGGTGAGGTAAAATTAAAAGCCAAACCCTGTAGACTTTTTTTTTGATCTGTGGCTCATTTCTTTTATTCACATCATCTGCTCAGCTGGCTACATAAGCTGCTGCAGACCTTGTTTAAAAACAGCTCCAGAAGATTAACACCGAAACCAACAGTTTGGAAATGCAGTGATTTTCACTGGAATTCCCCTTCCTGAGGCACGCAGGGTCTTTGGGGAGCTTGCTGATAATCAGGGGTTATTATTTGTTTGGTTTCCTAAGCTTTTCTTAGTTTGTCAATATACTTTAGGTGATTTTGACAGCAAAAATGAGCAGAGAATTCAAGCGCCTCGAAGCAATCTGTTTTCTATTCAGGTTTTCTTGCCCCTTCCCTAATAAAGCTTATTTTTCTTAATAATATCCTTCTTTCTGCCATCTGGCTCAAGCAACTAATTGGAAGAGAGTAAGCTGGTCTTTTCAGTGTAGTAGCTATATACTTAAATTTCTGGAATGCCCTCTTGGACATTCTTCATTTTTCCCACGCTGAAAGGGTCTCCACACACAAGTTCTGGGTTGGGGTTTCCATGTGGATCGCTTTGTCCTGTATCGGGACTGCGTAGCTTTGATGGCCCAGAGGCAGCTGTTGGATGATCAGAAAGGGCTGTTCTCCACCCAGGCAGCAGCGCTTCTCCCTTCTCCTTCCTCCCATTTTCTCAGGATATTTTCCAGCCTGCACTTTCCCCCACGTGCTCCGCGGGAGAGGCTCGTGGCGGCTCCAAGCCAAGTTCACAGAAGACAATGAGCCTTTCCACCATCTCCAGGGGCAGGGGATGGAGCTCCCAGTTCCCAGGCCTGTGAAAGGATTTCCTCCCTTTCACTTGTCCCGGTGAACGCAGCCTGGTACTCAGAACACAGGCACTGCAGTGTGACTCCAGCAGCCAGGAATGACTTTGGGTTTATGGCTGGGGTTTCTGCCACAGCCTTCCTGCATGACCTCAGGCAAGAAGTCACTTGTTCTTAGATTTTCCTCAGGGCCTGTTTCAATTCATCCCTGCTGTTTCGAGCACAAATATTGGTCATTAGAGGTCAGCTGAGTCCAGGTGAAAAGAGATAATTAAATACCTAATGACTAATGCATTTCACAGCCTTTTGGGGAGTACACAGCTGCTTTTATCAGGGTGTGACCTATCAGGACAGCAGTGTCAGGCCTGCAGATCCTTGTCCCATCACTCTGACACTTTTGGGTGGAGTTTGATAAATCCAAGGGCAGGATTATGTGATTTGGCTGCACAAGGCTGTGGTAACACACAGGAGACACCCTCACTGAGTCTCTCCTGGCACTCCTTGGCAGCTTGTAGGTTCCTGACAGTGACCTCCTGTCACTTGGTGCTTCAGTCTTGCCTACAAGAGGTAGCAGGAGCTGGCAATGCCTGTCTGCACCCACTCTGACTGCCTGCAGCATGAGAGAATAAGATTTCACAGTCCAAGAGGCCCAGCTCACCAGGCATGCATTACTTTATACATATATATGTTTTTACCTCTTTTATTTTCCAAAATAAAAACATATGCTCTTAATATACACACATTTGTACAGAATCACAGAATGGTTTGGGTTGGAAAGGACCTCAAAGAGCATCCAGTTCCACCCCCTGTCATAGGCAGGAACACCTTCCGCTATCCCAGGTTGCTCCAAGCCCTGTCCCGCCTGGCCTTGGATGCTTCCAGGCATCCAGGGACAGCCACAGCTTCCCTGTGCCAGGGCTTCAGCACCCACACAGGGAAGAATTTCTTCCTGATATCTAATCTAAACCCCTGTCTTTCAGTTTAAAAGAATTGCCTCTTGTCCTGTCATTATTATGTATTGGACATTGCCAGTATAAAAAGTCCCTCTCCCTTTTTTTTTTTTAATGTAACATACATATTATATAAAACACAATTATATTGTAAAAAAGCCCCTAGAAACTAACTTCCCACAAACACATTTCAAATCCCCTTTCTATTTGTGTGAACAGTCCCTAACCACCTGTTCTATTTTATAGTGTAATGCACAAAGCATGGGAATTGCTTAGGTTGTGTATTTACTTATATGCCCATAATACAATCATCTGTCAAACTCTCATAATCTCCTTTCTCCCTGACCCATTACCTTAATTCCATATTAATTTTTTGTGGCTCTGTCTCCTCTGTGGTACAAGCGGATGGAGGGTTTCCCCTCTTGAGCAGGGAAAAGAGAAAAAGGACATCACTACAGGTCAAAAATATTGCATATCCAGAGCATGATATTCCAAAGTATTTTGTGTTTTACATAATTTTTCATGTACACATGCTGGAATATTAAGCTTACGTGCAATCAGATTAAACTCAGTAGCCAGAAAAACATAAGGACAATAAAAGAATCTCACCTTATACAAGACCACTGTGGCAGCATGAAGGGTGCAGCTCAGTGTCTAAATCCCAGGATCACTTTTTTTTTTTTTTCCCCTGCTCCTCCATGTCTCACTCAAACTCCCACACCTTCCCTCAGTTTGGATAGTACATTCCTTCCCCCAGGTTACTCCTCCTCTCATCTATCCTGGCTCCTCACAGCTGGGGAAGCAGAATTAGGGTGAGGTGGCCTCAGTTCACCTTCACCTCATCTAACTCCTTAGATGTCATCACAGACTCCTCACTGTCACACAGGCTCAGAGAGACTCAACTCCCTACTCCCTTCCCAGTGAACATGAGCTGATCCTCCTTCCTTCCAGGGCTGAAAAGCCCTAATTAGTGTTCCTAAAGACCTCAGACTCTAACAGTGTAAATGGCTTGTCTTCTTAATAATAGTAATGAAATCCTGGAACCACTAACTTGATAGTAATTGCTATATGGGTATAATAAATGGCTTTTGCCACCTCAAAATGAATTTTCATTAACTGGGGCTTTTGTTCTCACAGTCACCAAATTATTTGTTTGCCGTCCTGGTTAAATTTCTGCAGTAATGATGAGGGAAGCATGTAATGGGGAATGATGGGCGTCTTTATAAACAAAAGTGGTCGCATGAGACATAAATCAGAGAAATGGGATATGGTGCAGTAACATCTCAAAAGCTCAGCTAAGACAGGCAAAAGCCTCTTGATCTTGATATTCTGTACAGATGACAGAGTCTTTATCTTCATATCCTATAATCCTAAGAGTTGGCCGAAAGGAGAAATCATTGCCATTCACATGTAACAAATAAGAAACGAGGGCAGTGAGAGATGGATCAAAACCAAAGACTCTGAAGGACTGGAAACAGAGCCCGGTTTCCTGAGACCCAGATCAGGGCTTGAACTACAAGACCCCCCCTGTTTCTTTTCGAATCCCCAAGGAAACCTCTGCCTTTGTCAGGATCCCAGCCACAAAGCCGCTGTGTAACTCCTCTGTTACGCTGAGCACTGCTGAACTCCCATGAACAGCACCAGGATCCAAGGGTTTGTGATCATTCAGCCCTTTGCAGGATCAAACCCTGACATCCCCATCCCCGCAGCTCAGCACTTCACGTTCCCTTGCAGATACGAACAACGCGACTTAATTCCAGGAGAGATCAGGCTCTGTAAAACGAATGGGGGAAGGGAAAGCTTTGGAATGGAACATAATTATTTAGCAGTGTATTGAAGAGCTGCCTGGCATGGCCTGTCCTCGCAGACAGCACTTCCTCCTCTAATAGCTATCCTGATAGCTGGAGCTGTCTTGGCTTTTATCAGCCGGCCAGCCTCGCACTCTGCTCGGACCCAAATGATCAAGTGGCCTTCACAGCTGCCACCACTTCCTATTAAAAGACTACAAGGGGCCTGTGAGATTAAGGAAGGATAAAAACAAGTACTTATCATCATGGAAGCAAAGTCGTTGGTTATCTAAAGCAACGTAATTATATCGCGAGCTTTATCTGTGAGTGGCTTTTTCCTTCCAGGAGGTAGGGAATAGAAAAACTTTTCACTTCATAATGAATCCTATTGAAACTCCATTTTGCCCTTGGCAAAAGGCCATTATCCAGCAGAAACATGTAATCATCCTAAAAATGCATAATGGCATGGAAAACGGACAAGTAGTTTCTTGAAATATTGTTTGTAAAAGGCCTAATTTATAATGGGGATTGTTTGTATTAGGGCCTTTTGGCATGTATGGTTAACAAGAACTTGCTGTTCTGCTGCCAGTTCGTTTAATCAAGAGGGGCTTGTGTCAGCCCTGTCGATATGGCCGAGGAAACAATGGGAGCTTTTTCCCTGAAACTGCCCCATCGTGGCAGAGAGAGCGCCCTGCTATTTAATCTGGAGTTGTTGTTCCCCTTAATAGACACCACTGCTGTCAATGCACCCCATCCAAACATTCACACTGTCAGATCCATTGCATTGCTGTGCCCATTGGAAAAAAAAAAAATATATTAGGAATGATCTGGCAGCACCTCTAATTGAGGGCAATCATGGAACTGTGGCCTCTTTGTACCGATGCAATTGTAGGAACAGCGCCTTCCCTACAGAAATGTAGCAGCTCACACACAACCAGGAATGGGACCTCCTGGTCTGGCACTTTTCGGTGCTCAAAGCTGGGTCATGTGCAGGATTGTGTGTGTTTCCCCAAAAGGAAACGAGAAAGGCTGTGGTCAATACTCTTCACCCCTTTGGGGTATTGGAGTATGCTTTGATCACATTTTGCATCTACGAAAAGGGGGTTGGAATGTCCCCATTTTATCTGGCTCTGTTTTTGTCACACATATTAACAAATATGTAGAGGCACCAGGCATCCTGCTCCGTGGTGCAGAGGGAGGTCTCTCTGGTGTGTGACCTCTGCAGATGCACAAAATATGTTTGTAACACCCCCCAAGCATCTCTCTTCTGTTAGGAGATGTTTGTGTTCAAGTTCTGCAAACCGTTTATGGCAAATCCAGCACTTGGCACAGACACTGGGACATGGGAGCCTTATTCCAGTGCAGAACTAAAGCTATACACAACAGGCTGAAATGTTCCTGCCCCAAGCCTCATGTGTAATCGTTCACACTAAAAGCAAACTCCACAAGTTAGAGGAATCTCAACATCTGTTGTGTACCAGTTGTGTTCAGTAGCCAAAGGGGCTCCAAGAGAGCTGGAGAGAGACTTTGGACAATGGCCTGGAGTGACAGGAAAAGAGGGAATAGTTTCACGCTGCCAGAGGGTAGGATTAGATGGGATATTGGGAAGAAATTCTTCCCTGTGAGGGTGGAGAGGTCCTGGCGCAGGCTGTCCAGAGAAGCTATGGCTGCTCCATCCCTGGAAGTATCCAGGGCCAGGTTGGACGGGGCTTGGAGCTACCTGGTGTAGTGGAAGATGTCCCTGCCCATGGCAGGGGGGTTTGGAATGAGATGAGCTTTAAGGTTCCTTCCAACCCAAACCATTCTGGGATTCCACATTAAATTATCCAGGAGCCATGTGGTGGGGGTGGATAGCTGCTCCTGGCATGACGTGGTGCTCCTGGGCTGAGGCCTCAGAGCAGGGTGCGTCCCAGCACTGGGCGACACAAGGCCACCCACCCAGTGAAGAAATGCTGAAGATTGAGGCTGCTGCCGTCAGGAATTCCCTTGAAGGCAGGGCAGCACCACAGCCTTGTTCCTGTCTGCTGCTCAGCACTTCTGGTCAGAGCAACTCACGCAGATCCAGGGGCTGCCTGGCTGTGGAAAGCGGGGTACAGATCCAGGGGGCATCACCATAGTGAGGGAAAGATGTGCTGGGGGTGAAGTGACGAGGTTGTTTGCCAGCAGATTGCAATCAGTATGGCCTACACAGGAGTGCTAAGCAGCACAGTGTGGAGAGAAAAGGTGGAATCATGGATTTCAAGACTCATAGTGCCAAGATCTAAACCTGAAAAGTTGCATCTTGTCACACAAACCAGCTGTTTGCTGTATATATGGCAGTTGTGCCCCAAGGTCTTGGGCACAGATGAGATCTATTGTGCCTGGCACTGCACATACATTTATTTTAAGACAGTCTTTGCTACTGAGAGCTTAGAATAGACACAGAATGGTATTTTTAACAAAAGCACAATAATTGCCACAACTAAAATGAAAACAAAGCTGTAATTTGCGCAACTTGACTGTGTGTGAAGGCCTTGTGAAAAGCAATGTAACTCAAAGGATTTTTCACTTTTGAGGCATCCTGCTGAATCCATGGGTATCTCCCTAACATATAGAAAAAAAAAAAAAAAAGAACTCTTCTTTATTTGCTCCAAAGCTGTGTTTGTACAGCAACTGCTGAAGAAAGACCTTCTTCCTTCCACAACCAAATAAAATGATCCCTTTGGTTATTTATAGTCCTCACAGCCCAAAGACATCACTTGGCTCCCTACCACAAGCCCAGCCATGTGTTACTATATTAAAAAATGCGAAAGTGTAATTACAGGGTACTCAAGCCAGTGTCTGCAGACAAAACCTGCCAGGAGGAAGAGACAGGAAACGTGTGCCCTTCGGAGCTGCACTCGGCTTTTCCGCCTCAGGACTCCACCAGGGCTCACAGAGGAGGGATGGGGGCCGGCTCTGCAGCACAGCAAAGTCACATCTGCCTCTCAGCAGAAACCAGTCTGCTGTAAACTGCAAGTGCAATCCTGACCAAAAAAAAAAAAAAATCAAATTCCCTCCCTGCCAATTCCAAGAGCCGCATCATTTACACTTGGTCACACTGCGAGCCACCCTGTCTGCCCACAGAGGGGAAGAGGGAGCAGGCTAGGATGCAGCAGGACTTACCTCCCCTGCACAAGCCTCTTGCATCTGTCTGGGAGCTTGGCCCTCTGCAATGAAGCAATTTCTTACATGTTCAAATGAAGAGCGGAGCACAGAGACCGAGTTATTGCCTCCTCACACTCTCTTCCAGGTGTAGAACTGGTGCTCCTGGGACAAAACATGATCTTGATGTCTTTTCTCAGCTCTTGTGCGTCTTCCCGGTTCACAAGTCTCTTCTGTCCAACTGCTCATTACTGTCCCTTTGCTGGCAGCTCCTACCCACTGCAAGACAGCAGAAGGAAAAGCTGTCACCCTTGGTGATTTAATCCAGCTGGTCCCCACAGGGCTGCAGGTTCCGTAGGCTCTGCTCTTCTCCTGAGCCAGGCACTGTGCCCAGGCACAAATCCTGGCCAGGGTGACTGTTCACAAGGGTTAGAAACTTTAGGACCTGGAGATCCTCATTCTCCTGTCACCTGTTTAAGCATCTCCACATGACCGCGGAGGGGGAGCAGCTGGGAGATGCTCTGGAGAAGGCAAAGCTCCCACCTGATGTTCCCACTAAGCCTTTCCACGAGTGGACACCTTTGACTTTAATAAGTGACTCCAGGTTCACATTGGTCTGGATGGAATCAGAGTGGAGTTAAGCTGAGACAAATCCAGGCACAGCACCACTTTCTCCGAGGCCCCAGGACACCCACACAAGTAGCTAGTGAGGAGTGAAGGAATGAAGAAAGAAAAAGCACTTTTCCTCAGGGCACATGAGCTCTGACAGGAAACTTTAGAGAAACTTTGGGGGAGGGATAAGTCATTTGGATGATGAATCGCCCACTGGCCTTCCACAGTAATTTCCAATCAAATTGTCTTTAGGAGGCTTCCCTCAGAGCGGGGAACAAAATCCTCTTCTAAATACACACGGTCTCAGGGTGAAGAAGCCAGGTGTATAACCTCAGAGAATATATATATGTGTGTGTGTGTGTATAAAACCTATGTTAACAAAAAGCCCACAGCCAGCTGTTCACCTGCTCCTTCCTTCTAAAGTCTGTCTCTTGTTTTTAGCCAAACCAAAGCCGATCATTTTCTCCCTCATTACTGAGCATTCACTGACAAAAGGGTGTTTACTTGCCTTCAGAGAGAAATGCAAGAGATAAGAGCAGCTCTCCCCACCCAGCACTGCCAAGGCAGACAGAGAAGGGCTGGGAAGGCAAAGGTTTGCCCATTTTCAGCGGAAAACAACCCAGCTTTCTATACTGTCCAGCCAAAGCCAAGCACTCCTCTGCAATGCTCACTTTTAAACCTCCTGCCAGGCTCATTCGCTCTGGGGGTTTGCAATAATCTGCAACTTTCCACAATTTTGCACAGTCTGATTCTGTGATTAATAAGATTAAAATCTTGCCAGCGGACTATGAAGCACCAGGATGTTCCCGTGCCCTCGCACCACTCGCATCCAAACTGCCTCGTCCATTCACGCGGATTGCTTTAGGCTCTCTCAGACCCTGCTACCCATCCACGGATCCCGTGCCTCGTTTCTGCAGCATTTCCCCCAAATTCCCTGCTCTGGCCAGAGCCGATGGGACCTCTCCAACGCAGTATCGGCAGTGCCACCTTCTGGCGTGCGACACGAATCCCAGCCACCAGCCAGGTCCTGCTGCAGACGGGCTGGACAACCCACCCGACCCCTCTCGGGGTACAGCTCGCATGGCCACGTGCCAAATCCCACTGGAAGGTGATCCCCAAGGAACACCAGCTGCGCTCTTCCAGCTCGCCAGATGGAACAGCTGGGAGCGCTCGGGTCCTTAAGGTGTGCCCAGCACAAGCAGTGTGACATCAGTAACTTCTCCCTGCACCGTCACCAAGTGCCACTCTTCCCTCCAGCTCCTCGAGGACCAGCTTGGGAATCCTCACACTGTTTTGCTCCACAGGAAGGTGTGTAAGTAAAGGAGCAACTGCTGATTCCTTGCACTATTTTCATAGAATTCCAGAGGGGTTTGGGTTGGGAGGGACCTTAAAGCTCATCCAGTTCCAACATCTCCACGGGCAGGGAGACTTTCCACTATCCCAAGCTGCTCCAAGACCCGTCCAACCTGGTCTCGGACACTTCCAGGGATGGGGTGGCCACAGCTTCTCTGGGCAACCTGTGCCAGGGGCTCACCACCCTCACAGGGAAGAATTTTTTTCCTAAAACCTCATCTAAATCTTCTCTCTTTTCATTTAAAGCCATTCCCTCTTGTTCTATCACTACATGTCCATGTTAAAATCACTCTCTATCTTCCTAATATTTTTTGGCCCGGTGTCCCAGGATCTAGAAATCAGCTGTTTCTCTTGCTCCAGGTTTCTGTGTGCAAACGATGAATGCTGCAGTATCAGTTCCCTGTGTCCTGAAAGGAGCGGCCACTTTGCAAACAGCAGCAACTCCACATTCATTTTCATTGCTCAGGGCTCTCACCTGGCTGGCAGATGCTCCACAGCTGCTTTGCACCTTCTTCCCACTGACAGGTGCATTTCTATCCAGGAGAACCTCAGATCCATACCTGAAGTGCAGCACCATCAGCCACAGGAGGGTGAAAACCTGTTTTTGGGAGCACATCTGTAAAGTTGTTCTCTGGACTCCAGTACTTATTCTCTATATTATTTACAGCCATACTAAAAAATGAAGTGCTTCATGGAGCTTCTCCGTGGGTTTTGGCCACATGGAACAAATGGGATTTCCTGATGCTTGTATCACACTGGCAGCATTTCAGCAATTCCAGTGCGCCTCTCTAAAGCAGCACTTAATGTTCATTGATTACAGGCCCCATTACGCTGCTGGCAGTGGCTAAAGGGGCCTTGGTTTTGGCAGAAATGTCATTTGTGCCCAGCTTATGTCCTTTTTACAGCATCCTGGTGTGGTATAAAAAAGGGACAGTTTATTGCACAGCTCCAGCTTGCATCCTGGAAGCCAGAAGTTTTCCACTCATCCTGGCTTTGGTGAGATATGAAGACAATTCCAAGGAAGAGTCGAGCCTCCTCTAATACTTATTTTTCCCCTTCTTTCATCTATCAAACCCTTTATAAAGCTATATTAGGAAAACAGGGAAAAACAATAGAGCAAAAGCAGGACTTGTGCTGGAAAGGACAGAGTTCACGCTCTGTGTGGGGGATATGCAGCTACAGCACCTGGAAGAGGCCTGGGGGACTGCAGCCCACTGGGACATGGTGCTGGGAATCCCTGCCTGGAAAAGGCCTGTTCAAAGACGAAGCACTTCTCTGTGTTCTGGAGTCTGCAAAACTCCAGTTTGCGACTCAAGCGCAAAGGGTATCCCCAAAGGAATAACATTCTCTCTGGTGATGTTGCAAGGAGGCCATAGAACCACCATGTGACCTTGGGAATTTTATCCCTGTCCTCTAAACCAGACAGGAATCCTTCCTTCCTATCTGTTTGCTTCTTCAGCCTAGAAGTTCTCCAAGGCAAGGGCTGCCTCCTACACACATGGACCATCCCTGGCACGCTGGACTCTGGTCTTCACAGAATCACAGAATTCCCTGAGTTGGAAGGGGCACACTGAGTCCAGCTCCTGGCCCTGCACAGACAACCCAACAATCCCACCCTGGGCATCCCTGGCAGCGCTGTCCAAACACTCCTGGAGCTCTGGCAGCCTTGGGGCTGTGCCCATTCCCTGGGGAGCCTGGGCAGTGCCCAGCACCCTCTGGGGGAAGAACCTTTCCCTAATATCTAATATTTCTAATATCTTAGCTGGCCACTGCTGTAGCACATGATAATATTTGGATGAGGAGAGTTTACACATGTGGGAAGTCCCTTCTAGAAGTCTCCCGACTTAGCCTGGGAACTGCAACTGAGCGATGTTATCATAACAAAACACAGCCTTTATCTCCCAATGGGAAACCTTCCAAATTCCATTTTTTTTCTTAAACCTTATCTACTCTTTTGTAAAATACGTATATTAAAAAAATTAAGAATTTCCCAACTGAACTCACATTTTTAAATAAGATTTTAAAATTCATGTACAATTTTGGTGACAAATGGGCAGAATTCCAATCAAGCTATCACCACTGCAATTAAAGTGATTTTTCCATCTGAATATATCTCTGACATGGAAAGAAATTACACTATCACTGTATAAAGCTGTTTTGATAGATCAGTTCCCTCACTGAGCATATTTTATACTCATCAAAACTATTTATACATCCTCACATAACAGAGCTATTCTAGGAATTTCAAATCTGAATAATAATATTTGTCATTCTTGAAAGAACAAACACATGCAGTATCCTCAATAATGCAACATATAAATCCCAAGGAAGATACCGATTCCCTTTTTTTGCCCGCTTTTGTGCACATTCCCACATGCCTGCATGGATCACACATCCAAAGATTCCCCTAAACACAACTGAAGAGCAAAAGGAAGCAGTTTGAGGCTATTTTTATACGTGCACAACATGCACCAGATCCAAACTCCTTAACATACGCCCCTGAGAGCTTTCGCAAAATCCAGCTTAAGGGAATTAGGCACTCGGATCTAATTGAATTTTGGTGCGATATGGACACCTAAGTCCTTGAAGCTCCTTTGGAAACCCATCTTATCCAATACAGGGCTCATTTTCCATCTGAGAAATACCTTAGTAATGGTACACTTAACACTCAACAGCCATTTGACCTATTTTACTAATGTGTTTGGGAAGGAGGTTAATTAACAGTGGATAGCCATATCCTTAAGCTTAATTTTTTCCAACAACCCTGCTCATAAAAGGAAAAACTGAGTACATATTAAAGGAAGCAAGCAATTAAGTTGCACAAATAGTGAGCTCATTGAACTGCAGCTGACTTCTATCATGTCAAAGAACAACTAAACACAGAAGCAATGAAATGATTGTTGCCACAACCGCCACTGAGAAGTGCCTGGCAATAAAGATGAATAACTTCCTACTTGAAGATTACTGATTAAAGCTCTTAGGAACCAAAAGGTTAGACATAGGCATATCTGGAGCAAAATATTTTAATGCGTGTTTGGCAGATTCTGTAACGTATTTACAGTGGATTTAAAGCAAAGATTTATACAACTCCAGTAAACTCAGCATTAAGCAGCCTTTAAAATCACAGCAGCTCCAAACATCACAAGTACAGGCGTAGCTGGTTCATTTTGATGCCTTAGAGAAGAAGCTACTCCTGCTGTTTCCTAAGGACAGAGCTGGGGAAATGGAATATTCACAGGCCTGAGGGCACTGTGGGAGAGAACTGGGCCTAGCAGGATGAGTCACAGAATCCAGAATGGATAAAGTTGGGAAGGACCACCGGAGATCACCGAGCCCAACCTCTCTGCTCAAGCAGTGTCCCCTCGTGCGTGTCATTCAAGATTGTGTCCAGGTGGGTTTGGAATGTCTCCCATGGAGAAGACTCCATAACATCTCAGGGCCTGTTCCAGCACTCAGTCACCTCAGTGGTGTATAGAAAACATCAGGCCAGCAATGGATGGAGTCGTTGGAGATGGACCATTTCCATCAAGTTCCACGGCGGAACTTATTGTCATCCCTAAAATGTAGCTCTTAACTGAGGAAAATCCTGTTCCACAATGGGTACAAATACATATAAATACAGTTAACCTCATTTCTTACTTATCTATACCAACAAGATCAGCAAGTTGGGAGCAAAATTCCCCAGAGCACTGTTTCAAAGACTTTTTTTTCCCCCATTTCTTGCTAGGCTTTCCTGGAGTGTTTCCCCAGAAAGAAATGCTGATTGCTTGAAAAGGAGTTTTGGTTTTCATGGTTTTAATGCTGATATTGCCTGATGGAAATGCTTAGCTGCGTGTTTCTGTTTCACCTGGCCCACCAAGGCTATAACAACCAAAATCCAGTGCCCCACAACATCCGCCGGGATAAATGCTCCATTAGTACAGCAGCAAACCTCCCATCTTGGTAATTTCTAAATGAAAAAATGTAGATCAGCCAGTTCAGGAGTGAGTACTATTTAGGAAGAGTGTGTGTGTGTCCCAGAGGAGCTCTTCTAGGACACATCCGTGAGGCAGGAGCTGTGCAGCATGGACATGCTCCTCCTGCTCCACGACACAACTTGCAGCAATGCTTTTTGGATTTCCAATCCATTGAAGTTTTCACATGGAAGTGCAGGCCATGTCCTAGTAAATCTGAACTTAGTGACTTAAGTTTAATAACTGTGCTTTTCCCAGTGATATCCCATGGAATTCTATAGAGGCAAACTGTGGCAACATCCTTTTCCTGCATCCTGAGACTCTGCACCACAGAGAAAGCCACTGGCCCAAACAGATGTGTACAGACAAGAGAGAGACATCAAACAAAACCATCAGGCTCCAGTGGTGGAATGAGGGCAATGAACTATGCAGAAATGCAGGGAAAAGAACTGGAAAGGCAGTTTGGCTGGGAACTGACAGTGAAAACATTTGGGCAAAAGACTCAGGAAAATTTATTCAGATAAGTTCTGATTATTTGCTGTCTGTGACTAAAGATGAGGCACCTGCAAATGCAATAGAGCAAAAATCTACAAAGCAGAAAAGCTGCTTCATCCAGATCCCAGGGACGACTGGCTTTGTCTAGCAAAGACGTTTCATTTCAGATAGAGAATCTATGTGCAGTTCCCTGACAGATGACCCTAAATATGATTGTTACGTTCTTAGTTCTCACTGTAAAATAGTTCTGTGCATTAATTACATGAATTTAGAGATCACATTTTTGAACACTGGATCCAAAATCCAGACAGAAATCTGTGGGCTCCGACAACAATTAGCCCATTGGCTTTTAAGTGCTTGACCTTTATTTGTCTCACACACCTCCTCCTCGAAGTCAACTGGCATCTTCTCCTCACTTAGGGAGATTTTGGTTCAAATACCTTCTTATTTCCAACCACTGAATGCTGATGGAAGCAAGACTCGCTATTACAGCTCTTTTTAATCTGACTTGGAAATAAGTAACTTGGAAACCAAGACCTCCTTTTCCACCTACTTTCTCCTCTGACTTGTGTCTTTTGGCCCTTGAAATTTTTCTGAATCCACTTCCCCTGCAGTGAATCACACGAGGAAGTAAAAATCTTCATTGTAACACGAAAGTTAAACAGCAAGACATGACTTCATTGGAGTGGAGATAAAAGGGCAAGGGATTGCTGGATGAGGTGAAAATCCTCATCTTAATTCACGGGACTTCTTGGGATTGATACAACACAAGCACATGAGAGATGGGGGAAGTGGGGTTTTTAAAATGTTTTTATTTTAGTGCCTTTTTCCCCCTTCAGCTGCAACCCTGAGCTTTGGGAACACTCACAGCAAGTCACTAACACAAAGCACAGAAATTAAACATCACATTGATCCAAAACAGGCAAGACCTTCAAACCCAAAGTGCTCACTTACCTGTAGGAAGGTAACAACAAGCATTTAACTGGTCAGGGAGTGTCTCATTAGCATGAAGGTGATAGTGAGCCTTGGGAACATGAAAGAGAGGCAAGATAAAAGGACAGTGGTGGGAAATACAGGAACTCTAATTACAGCAGCAGCAGGAAAAAGAAACCCAAGTGGCTTGCAGTGACTGTCTAACTCACAGATGAGCACGTGTTCTGTGTTCCATCTCTGTCCAATGCCAACAGTGGATTAGAGTCCTGGACTGCCTACCCTGGCTCAAACTATAGATTTTCCTGTCTCTAATTTCAGAAATACCCAATATTGGCCAACATCTTAGAAACAGCACAGCCCCTGATTGTCCCTTCTAGCCCTATGATCTATGAATTCTCTCTACATTTATGGGGATGAAGCAGGTTTTCAGCATTTAAGTCTTTTTTTCTGATAAGACTTACTTGCAGTCTCCCCTCACCAAATACATTAAATTGTTTTTTAAAAAATTCCTTTAAAAATTGAACATCCACATTCGCTGGCCAGTGAGAATTTTGTGCAAAATAAATACGGGCATAAGGCATTTCCTACCTATGGATGTTTAAAAACATAAATAGTGGTGCAATTTTGAACAGTGTCTGTATTTTCTCTCTCATAAATGGTTTTGCCTTAAAATTTTAAATATTCCTTATATTTGTGGGGGTTTTTTCAGTATAATTAAGCTAATTTTAAATTCTATTCCTATTTGTCAATACATTAAAGTGCATTTGCTAGGCAACACTTGGCTTTGTTCTGGCCAGACAACAGGAGCAAACCAATTCCCTGGAATATACCCACTGTGACAAGAAGCGCTGGGAGGAAAAAGAAGGCATTCCTGCACATCACATGCACAGGGATATGCCCAGTTCTTCTGAGAAAAATAAGGATATTTCAGACCTACAGATATTTTTCATTTTTTGTGTCCTAAGTGCATGAATCACCACTTTAGTGCAGATTTTTAAAAAGCCAGACTGATAGAGAAGGCAGGAAAGTCAATAAGAGTAAATGAAACATACTACTAAAGGAGGTTTTCATGCTCCTTAAATCAAGGCGTTCAAATGTGCTTCCACAGGTACAGCTTTTCACATCTTACTAGTTTCACAATGTTGTAAAATCTCCTTGGAACAGATAAAAACTCAAGAGAGAACCATAAAAATTGACACTGAAAGAAATGAAAGGAAATCCACCACGTACTACCTTGACCAATTATGTTGACATGAACAGCATGCAGGAGAGCCTGCATGAGGATGGAAGCTCTGCAAAGTCAGACAAGGACAGATCTCAGCCACTTTCAATTTAGCAACAGGTTATTGATTGTGCTGAACTTGCAGCCAAAGCTTCCAGCCAAGGATTAGGAGTTTAGGGCTAAAGTGAAAACCATTTGATCCATCACAACACAACAGCAATTCACTGAAAGGAAGAAAGGTGAAGAGAGGTCCCTGAGGTGTTCAGTATGGAGCTGTTGACAAAGCCTGTCCAAAGGCCATAGGAGTGGCTGTGCTACTCTTGTGGTTGTTCCTTAGGAGGTTTTAATCAATGGCATCTGCAAAAGTAACACAAGTAAGTGAAATTATTCTATTGCTGAAAGGACTAATTCCATGCTGGGATAACATGGCATGACTGGGCTCCCAGCAGACAAGGCTTCTACAAGAATAGGAAGGAATTTTGTAGAGCCAGAAGATCTTCTGCTGCCATTTTGCCTACAATAAAACTTTGGTTTAAAGATTTGGATTTCTGCTGGAGATCTAAACTTGTTCTTGTTGTTTTTCATGTAACAATCCTCCTACCATGGAAAAGAGTGAACCAATGCAGCTTAGCCTATGGGAAGAAAATCACACCCTCCTGAAAGCCGGGTCTGACTCTTTCACACTGAAAAACTCAATGGAAAAGTTCTGTTTACGGAGCAAGCCCATCATCCAGCTAATTCAGGTAGAATCTGTAACAGCAGATGCAATTTTTTGAAAAATGGAATTTAAACTATTTTAAATAATCACCCACCACCTCAGCATTCTTGGCAAACAAAGGCCATCAATACTACCTTCCTCACCAAGTCGTTCCTGGAGAAGGATGAGCGAAGAGAGACTTCATGTGCTGGTGCTTCTCACCTCCAGGAAAACGGCATGGAAAGAATGTGCTTGTCACACTAGGAATTGAGGAGGGGGTGGGTAAGAGCCAAATTCATGTCATTACTGGAAAGAAACTCTTTTTGGTATAGGCATTACTCCTGGGCTCATTATGAGGAACTATGAACTCAGTTTGACCACTGTGCTGGCGGGAGTTTCTGCAGGAGTGGGGGAAAATTGAAGGGGGAAAAGGATATTAAATATACAGGATTATGATAATAAACAATAAGGTTATTTTAATGCTTTTCTAGCATGTTTTTTCAAGCAATTTTAAAATTCATATGAAAAATACATGCACATAAGGAATTTAGGGTTAGATTTCTTCCTTCCCCACCCCCCCGCCTGCAGCTACTCCGTTTCTCCTGGCTTGCCCTGTTTGCCGAGCCACGTAAGTTGTGAGCAGTTTATCTTCAGAGCTGTTTTGCTGGTTTGTTTGTGTTTAGCTGGAGTTCTGATCCTTTCTGGTTAGCATCTTTCTCTGGTAATTACAGGCAGTGTACCGTGAAAAGGTTAGTTTGGTCAGTGGAGCAGAGGGCTGGGCGGGGGGGAGAGGGTTAGGAGAGTTTATCAAATGATCAGAGATGCCTTGTTGGCGCTCATCCTTTGTAAACAATAAGAAATGTCAGCGTGGCTGGTTGCTGTCACTGCTGACAGTATAAAGAGCAGAGAGTGTAGCATTCTTTTGGAAAGCTGGTTTACTGGGAGAGGAAACAAGGCTATGGGATGAAGGCACTTGGTGGATATCCGAGTACCTTGGGAAAAGAGAGGAGTTTGGGCTTCTCACTCAGCAACCTAATGAAAACTAGACAAATAGTCCTGCATTTAATATATAGTTTCCACCGATTCATGCTTCTTTTGTTAGGAACAATTCCAGTCTGTATTGGAAAGAGACAGTTAAATATAAAGAAATCATTTCACATTGACAAGCAAGTTTCAGATTAAGAAGCCAGAGGAAGTTTATGAAAGAAAAGAGAGCTGCATTCGGATAGGTAAATTTCCATTCCCTGACCTCACATTCCTTCAACTTTGCAACAAAAAGGGGGGAAAAAAATCTCATGCCTGAACAAATAGTCAAATGGTAATCGGGAAAACTAAATAAGCATCTGTGTTATGAAATGCTGGGATACAAACAGCCACAAGTAAACCAGAAACTTTGAAAGGTCTGTGAAAGAACCACAGCAGAAATAGGAGCAACATGAAACAATTTACAAACACAAAGCTATACCTGCAGGCAAGCATTTATCTAAAGGAACAGAATGTTCTGCTATTTAGAATCTCATAGGAGAATGTGTCCTGTAAAAACACAGATACTTTTCCAAGATTTAACTGGATCAGTAAACCCAGCCCACCACATTATGCAGCATTTCTAATATGTGGCTGATGTTCCTAAACTAAAATAAAACCCAGTGTAAAATAAAGGCAGATTTCCTCCAAGATAACAAATCACACGTGTTGAATTGTAATAAACAACATACTGTCAAAACAGTGTTATTTAAAACAACTGACAGCACTCCATATTCACTGCTGCCTTGACACACAAAGTACTGAATGGATTTTGAGAGTTATCAGTCTATCAGTCACCCTGGGAGATTTACTGCACTCGAGTCAAATAAAACTCACAGAGCTGTTTAACTCTTGATCTTCTAGACTCCACAGAAGGAAAAGGAGAGTGAAATTAGTCTGAGAAAACAGGTAGGCTCTCTGAAGCAGAACTTCAGGTGGTGTTAACTGACACAACTCCCTTGCACTCCACTCCTAAATCCACAGAGTGAGTCCACATCCATCCCTAGCCCATAGAGATGGCACTGCTGCATGCACGTGCCTATAAAACCATATGATAAATAAATTCATACACCCAAAACACAGACTTTTAGAGACACAGAGGTGGCAACGTTCTCAAAATTTAGTGTTTTTTCACTCCAGACCTGGGATATCTGATGCCAGAGACCTTCCTCTGGCAATCACAGCCCTGGCAGGTGCCCTAAACTAGGCATCAACGTTGCTGTGTTTCATGTTTCCCATGTTCCACTGTGAAAATGTGTTTCATGTTTTTCCCTGTGCAAATGGTGTTTGGTAGCTGTAAGGAACAGAGCCCCAGTAATCTGGAATTTCCCCTTCTATTGAGAAGCAAGTTCTGGGTCACAACAGCAAGAGTGGACTTAAACCCAGACACAGATGAGGCCTCTGAGCTTCCACCAACAGTGGTTTAGACCGCTGGAGTCAGCGAGGATGTCATGAGCTTCACTGGGCACAAGATCAGGCCATACCTCTCATACCTAAAACTGCTTTATTTCCTGGGAAATCCTACCGCCAGTGAAATCAGCAGGAGTTTCACCTAAAAACTTAATAACTCGTTCTAGAGCTTTTATTCCCCAATGATAATCTCAAAACAAAGCGGGCATTATCAGTGACCCAGTCCTGCATAGGGGTAAGTGGACCTCTAAAATATTTCTTTCCCTTTTTTTCCCCCTCGTTCTTTTTTTAATTGCAAAGTAACAAAAGGGACTCTTGCTGTTTGGATCACTTTTCATGAAGTAAATCTACAGACCCAGTCTTTAAGAAACGATTGTTCTCGAACTGCTTTCTGAACTAACAAATAGTAAAAAATAAAATAAAATAAAAAAGATTTGCCTGTCATGGGAGTTGGTCAATAAAATGCTACAGTGTTTATTACAACATTTAAAGTCTGTGATTAAGAACACCAAAAGGCCTAAACTAGAAAGGGTTTTAGCCTGTAATTTCCCTATAGTCCTGGCCTGTACTTCCTTATGAGTTAGCTCAGCAGGGCTTTTCTTCCATGTCCATCATCAGCTTGTAATTATTGCCATTCTCAAAGCTATGCCAGATGGGCTCTTTAGAAGCCGGCATGCAGCTTGTTTATGAGAGAGCGAGCTGTAATATTACTCTACACAGAGACCTATCTGGTCCTAGTCAAAGAGCCATCGTGTTCCCCCCTCCCAGCCCTCCTCACTCTCCCTGCTTCCCTGGGCAAGGCTCTGCCTTTCAGCTTCCTTTCCCCCCGGAATGGGCACGGGATGGGGGACACTGGAACCCAGAACATGGAGACTGAACCTCGTCTCTCACTATTCACCCTCCCAAAAAGGTGTGTCGAAACCCAGGCGAGACACTGGCTTTGGGGATGTTTCCCTCTTTCTCCCACTTCCTTCCAGCTCTCTGAACTTCTTTCTTCCTTAGAGCGAGGACTGAGGTTTAGGGACGGGATCTCCCATCCTAGGGAGAGGATAAACATTTGTGGAGAGGTTGAGGTTAAGCAGTGGTGCAGGGAACGGCGAGAGGGAATAACCCAGAGTTCATCTCGTTAGAGGCGGTCAGCGTTAGATATCTGGGAAGGCCAAGACAGTGCTTCTATCAGTAGTTAATGAGGCAGGACTTGCAACAGATAGCCACTTTTAACTTACAAAAGCTTTTAGATGTCTCTGTTTACTTTGATCCATTTCAGTTCATTTGAGCCTTTTTTCTTTCCCTTTTTTTTTTTTTAACCTTCCCCCTCCCCACAGCCACCACAGATAAACTGCCTTCCCCCTTCTCCCCCCACCTTAACTCAAACAATAGTATCATTTACCAACTTTTATACTTAACAAGTTTGAAGATCTTTAGTCAAGTTCTGTTACAATGGCATAAAGAAAAAAACATGGCTCTTGAGAACACCATCATAAAGAGAGAGGGAGGGGAATCTGGCTGCAGAGACGTAATTAAAAAATCCGACTGCCGAAAGATAAATGAAAGGAAAGGGGGGGGTGGGAATAACAGGAAAGGCTGCATTTTCAGGAGAGATTTAAAGTTATTTGTTCCTGATTGGGGGAACTGCTCATTCTTTTATCCCTTGTTATTTTATCCATGTGATGCCAAAAGAACTTTCTTTGTTAAAATGTTCTCAGAACGGATAAAACTAATTTGCTGGAATGTGAAATAATCCAGAAAGTAAGAGGACTGTGCCTAATGTTCACAGACTGAGAATGGCAAATTAACCGGCCACAGTTTCCAGTCCCTGGGGCACAGGACTGGAATTTAAAGCTTCCGAAGAGAGCCCTGGTGCTAATGGATTTGCATGAAACTTGGCATGCTAATGGAGATTGTCTCTTGTAATGAGCTTTTAATTAGGTCTGCTTGGTGCTTGACCTTCTTGTAATATGGGGCCACTCCACAGATGACAGCATTTCTAACCCACAGGTGTGGATAAACAGAGCCTGTAAACAGACACGACTTCCCCCACAGCATTCCCGAGATCTTCTCCCCCCCCAGCATTCCCAGAATCTTGCCACTTCTTTCCCTCAGATTGCTCACCTCCTCATCAGTCACTGTTCCTTCCCTCCTGAGAACATCCGTGCTTCCTTGATTATTATTTTGAAAGAGATTTTAAGTCAGTTGTTTTCGTTTTCTTGTCTGTTTAAAGATAATATTCCCACCCAATTGGAAAACAAAACAAAACCGGCCACAGGAAACTGCTGTTGTAAGTACACATGGACAGCCACAGAATGGCACAAGGATGGCTCATGGATTCTAAGAGCTCTCCGAATTCCCACTGTCTTTCCAGAAAATAAATGTGGGGAAAAGTCTTTCTTTGCTAAAGAGGCGGCCAAAACAGCCATTTCTAGACAGACACATGAGCCCAATTACGGAGGCTGTACCACCCTCGAATAGCCCTGAACACAAGGATATGTATTTTTGTGCTTTCATATTCCACCAGAAGGGATTTCTTACCCCTCACTGTGGCTCTCTGAGTCACCACTCCTGCCTTTCATGCATGCAGGGTGCCCTTCAAACGCTGCCAAGATGTGGTAACATGCTGGAAGGCAGCGCCTTTTGGGAACTGTGTGAATCACTTCTCACAGCACCAAATTCTCACCGGGGAGGCTACCAGCAACCATGCTTTCCCAAATGCTCCAGATCCTCTCACTGAGGAATTTTTCCTTAAAACTCTGGGTGTGAATCTGCGCATCTGAATATGTAACTAAAGAACAAGGGACGCCAGTAAATAAATATAAATCTTTCTTTCACAGCAGCCTCTGCCCGTTCCCCTGGTTAGGAATACAACCAGCAGGCAACCTCAGAGGATACATATTCATGGATTCATAGAGTGTGAGGCCAGAAGAAACCATTAGATCATCCAGTGTGACTTCCTATATATCACAGGTCATTAACTTTCACTGGGTTACCCCTGTGCTGAACCCAATAATTTGTATTTGACCGAGTGTCGCTCGTAGCTGACGTGAACCTTTCATGAGGGTGGCCGGTCTTGATACAACGATATCAAAAGATGGAGAATCTGTTGAGCCTTTTGCTACAGTCCTTGGGTTCTTTAATTATTAAATACCCCTTTCATGAGAAAAGGTCTCATTTTCAATTCAAATATATGTAGCTTCTAGCTAGCAGGTTTCTCCAATTTCTCCAATGGCATTTCTCCAATAAATTTAAAAAACACTTCAAGTATTTTATATCTGTGAAGGTATTTGTACTCTGAGATAATTTACTATCAATCTTATTTTGACTAGATAATCTAATTGAAATTGGGAAGCTTTTGCTTAATTTACACTTGCTGGAAAAGACTCAGAGATACCTGCCAGCAATGAAAGTGAAAAGGCTGTGAGGAACAAAATCTGCCAAATTCCATAATGGAGAAAGGTTATAAAAGTCACTTTAGATAAATACATTGGAGATATCTATCCCTGAGCTTTTCAGGAAAACAAATGAAATAGATAATTTAGGGAACATATAGCCCGAGTTGGTTTAGGCCACTATGTCTGGAAGACTGATACACCTTAATCCTCTTCAGGAAGCATTTTGGGAGTTCGACAAGTAGCTGAGGTGTAGACAACTTGTGTTAACATCTTTGTGTGGCCCCGTTGTCACTATTAATATCCTAGTAAAAATTGTGTCAATTCATACCAACATAACTCATACCAACCTGAAACTCCATAACAGGTTTTTTCCATTTTAACTTATACACAAAGGTAGAAAAGCCCAAAGTGCATTCCTAAATACTCTGGCTGTACCCAAAATAACTCTTAAAGCCTTATTATTGCCACAATAGGAACCTTCCCTTCTTGTCCTTCTGTCCGGAGCAGAGGCTTCAGATGGAAAATCTGAAACTGAATATTATAATTTAATCAAAATGCAGACACTCCTCTTGGCAAATGCTTCAGATGAAGATAAAGGACAAGCATAAGACAAGTTTGTCTTTGTGGGATGAGTCATGGGAAGATCAGCTGTCAAGGCCTACAACTCATTTGGTTCTTCTTACAGATGTTTTTACAATTAAGAAAAGTGACTTGAGTGTCAAGTGGGAAAAAGAGTATTCCCCCAGGATTCATCCATTAACTCTGTCAGCAGTACCCCAAGCCTCCACATCAGAGCATGTTCCTTGCCTGTTGACAATACAATAAAGAATGACTATTTACCATATGGTAATTATAGTTCAAGATGTGTTGTCCACATGGATTCTACTTTTGCTTCTCATGTATCCATACAGGCAACTAAGGTCTTTAGGATAGCAGGGTGTGTGGAAACATCTTTATGGCTGGATTTGTATGGCTTGTGTCTTCAGACGAGCTACCATGGCCACAAAATACTTGCTGAATGCCTCAGGGCTGTGAAAAGGTCAAAGAGAAAAATCCATACTTGAATCCTAGTGAGATATCCTTACGGATAACTCGAGGTACTTTCTGTAAAGTGAATGAGCGAGCAGATGAAAGACAGTATCTTGCCACCAGCTCCGTAATGAGGTATTAGGGAGGAGTGTTGAAAAGCCATGGAAAGTTGCTGAGATATTCAAAACCCAGGAGGGGATGGTAAATTTTTTTTGGTTGTTGTTGGTGGTGAAAATATAGCAGGAATTAAAAAAATGTCTCCTGATTGTAAATTCTCTCTCTTCTGGATCTAAGTTATAGTAGAACCTACAGTGGTGAGATTTGGGAGCAAGCTAAGGAGAGATTGTGTCTAGTACATTTCTAAGAGTGTCTAGTACATTTCTAAGAGGTTTCTGCCCAAGCCAGGAACTGTTTTCTTCTTTTCCCAGCGTTTATCAATCCCAGATATATTCCTCTGCACATCACAAGTGTTACAATGGATGTGAAATGTTCTTCTCGAGTCTGTTGCAGCTTGGATGCTTCGACAATGACATGACACATATGAATGCATTAAAATTGACAATTAGAATTTTCTCCCAGAGTTTTTCTCCCCAGATGGGCTAAGCCCTCCTGGTGAAACAAGAAGCAATTCTCCTTGGAAGACTGACAGGTAACATCAACCCTAGAGGTATATGGAAGCCAAAATCAATAATCTCAGTACTGAAAAAGTTTGATCTCCTATTTTCCAATCAGCCACAGAAACAGGATCTAAACTGCATAAGCCAGTTAATGAAAGTGATGCTGTCTAGTTTATATCTATATCTACATCTATATCTATATCTATATCTATATCTATATCTATATCTATATCTATATCTATATCTATATCTATATCTATATCTATATCTATATCTATATCTATATCTATTGTTTATTAAACTTGCTCCTGTCCCCGATGTTTCAGAATTCCACCAAAAATAAGCGATGCAGTTACTACTTGAATCCTTAAGGTGAAACTGTGTTACTTCATTGGACAGGAATTCAGGATAAGTCTTAATACAATGTCTTCCTTGGGAAAAGAAGATTAAAGAGATCTACTATTAGTAGTTTTCCCTCTGCTTTTCCTTGCTATTGCTTAAAAGAAATTGGAATTACTAGACAATTAAAAAAGAACAATGGAAGGGTGATAAGTAAAAAAAAAAAAAAGCCTCCTGAGCATAGTCAAAATTCGAGAAAAGCTTGGGAAAAAAACATTCTTTTGCAGGTAATTAAGTCCTCTTGAAGCCTTTTCTTGACCTTTTTAACAGGGATGTGAAAACATTGAGCATTCCTCAATTCTCCAAAGGCTCGTTACCATTTCAGCAGGTATTCTCAAACAATTTGAGTCTGCCTTTTGGATGGAATCACCACACAACAACAGGCCTGGGCAGAAAATTTCATTTATTTATCTTCAAGATACACTGTTCTTAACTTTCCAGCTAAGGAGGAGGTTTTATGCCCTTCAAGAGCAGGCTCACTTTGCCCCAGCAAAATGAGCAACTTCCTGGATAAATTGTGGAACCCCGACAGTGCAAATGGGGACACAAAGTGACATCACATCCTATGTGAAAAGAACCAGCATTTAATGGATCATCACTTTTTTTCAGGTCAGAAAACCAATACTGTTTTGACTAACAAAGACTCTCCAAATCTTAGCTCGTTCTTGTGCCAGCTTCCTGAATTAGGAGGAATTGGAGGGAATGTGGGTAGCATTTCCATTCTCCACGGGGAGAAGTTTCCAGCCTCCCTTGTTAAAAGAGGCCAGAAAACACTCAGCTAAAAGTTTAGTCCTGAAACAAAGGTAGAACTTTCTGTTACCTCTAACTGTAAATACAGGTGCATTTAGAATTTTTTGTTTTGAGATTGTTGACCATATTGAGTAGTTTCTCAGGGACCACATGCTTTGAATTTCTTTAGGAGGTGATCACTATTAGGTGATCTTCTGCCCTAGAAAGCTGGAAAACTTAAATTCTAATTAGAATTCAAATTCAAACCAGCACAATATCTTAAGGTCTAATTGAATTTAAGCTGCCTCCTCACCCCAGAGATTAGACCTTGCTCTCCTCCAATAAAAAACTGTGTGTGAAACTGAAAGTCCAGTGGATGTTTGCCTGTACAGCACATTTAAGTGAGAGCAGAACTGCCACACTGGGACAGAGCAAGCATCAATATATTTTTCCCAGTAATGATCCTAAGGAGACTAGGAAAGAGCAAGAACAGGACAATCATTTCTGAAACTTGTCTGAATACTGTTCAGCTCCAGCTGTGCTCAGCCTGCTGGATTGCATGGTTCTTCTGTTTAGAAACTCTTCACAGATCTCTCTTACAGATTGTACAGACTCCCTTGAAACTATTTTTGCATCCATCAGCACATCCGCTGACGAGGAGCTCCAGGGATGAACCACCCATCTCCTCTGTCTGGTTTGAACAGGACTCCCATTAACTGAATTAGCTCCCACTGCCCTCCAGTTCTTGTACTGATGTATGAACAGCAGACCCCTATGGATACTCTCCGCATCAGTCAATCTTGACAGCTTTTCCAGGCTAACAAATCCCAACCACCATCCCAGACATTTATCAGCCCTATTGTTCTTTGGAGGTTCCTGTCGGATTGGCTGGAACTGTGCCAGGGGAGGTTTAGGTTGGATCTCAGGGAAAGGTTTTTCCCCCAGAGGGTGCTGGGCACTGCCCAGGCTCCCCAGGGAATGGTGACATTCCCAAAGCTGCCAGAGCTCCAGGAGTGCTTGGACAGCACTGCCAGGGATGCCCAGGGTGGGATTGTTGGGGTGTCTGTGCAGGGCCAGCAGTTGGACTCGATGATCCTTGTGAGTCCCTTCCAACTCAGGATATTCCATGATTCTGGAATTTTAAGATGAGGGTCCAGAACTCCACACCATGCTGAAAGAGTAGGCAATAAATTGATTTACAGAACAGTGTAATGATCTTCTTCTCTTTTAATCTCCAATCCCTTCCTTCTAATTCCTAATATATGATTTGGGGCTTTTTGACTGTTATTAAGCATTGAACTGACATTTCCACAGAAATATAAAAAACTCTATTGGTCACTGCATCTTTTATCCCGAGTGGTAGTGGCCAGTTTAAAGTGGCAGTGGTCAGCTTAAAGCTCCTCACGTTATAGTGAAGCCCAGATCCTGTCACCCAGTGTGCATCCATTTACAGGTAGGTCTGCTGAATTTCACCCTCTATTTTGTTTATCAATCGCTCATTCCTTTCAAGCTCTTTCACATTCTTTCACTATCCATCAACAACTTTATTCCCCTGACTAAATCCTGCCTCATCACCAGATGTTCTCACTGTTTGCTCTACTCTCCTGACCACTTATGAGTGCATTGAACAGCACAGGCTCCAGCTCAGGGCTCCACTGGTGAACTTCCCTCACTGCGAGAAGTGAATTATTTGGTTACTTATCCATGCAAGGAGCTTCTCTCCTATCCCATGGATGCTGAGTTTCATTAAAAGCATTTTGTGGAGAATTTTCTGTACAGTCTTTTGGAATTCTCAAGTCGATTATATCTATCAGATCAATCTATTCACTTGTTCATTGATCCTTTCAAAGAACTCCAAGACATTTTTAAGGTAGGACTTCCCTGCCATGTTGACTTTTCCTAAGTGAGTCATATGTATGCATGTGTCCTTTACATTTTACCAATGTGTCCGTACAAACACCCTTGTCACACTTCTGTAGTTCTCTGAATCCTGGCTAAAGTCTTTTGAAAAACTGGTGTTACATTTGACCCTCCTGATGTTGGAAAAGACTGGGAAAGCTGGAAGCTATAAGGCTCACACAGGTGACCCATGGAGCAGCATTTCAGAGGATATCTTGTCTTTACAGCACATAGAAATGGTCAGAGCTCAGCCAAACTGCTCAGTTCAGGCACAAGAGATCACAATTGCCATGATTGCTTTTGCTCTCTGCATGGAAACTTTGAAAGCTCTGCAAACATCCAAAACCTTAAACTCACTGCTCGACCCCAACACTGCCAGTTTACACTCCAAATTATTTAGGTTTTGTAAAACCAGACAATGAGGGTTTTGTTCAAGAAAAATGCAAGTAAGCCAACAAGTAAACAAGACAAATATAGACCCCGGGGATAAACATTTCAGCTTGGGACACTGACAGTGTGGTTTCAGTTATCAAATCCAAGTGAGCCTCGTAAACAGGGCAGGGAAGCTTCCTGCAGCTACCTCAGTGTGCACAGAGAGGGCAGGCACTGATCCCCCAACATCCTCCTGTCCTTCATTTCCCACCCCAGGTGCTCAAAACAATGCTCTTGAGTGATGTAGTTCCTTCTCAAAAATAAGGGTTTCTTCTAGGGTTTTTCAAACCTCCTGCTCTCCCATTCATCTCCCTCCTTGTGACTCCAGTTCCAACACCCACATGTTCCTTCCACATCTGCCAAATGTTTCCAGCAACCACATCTCCCTGCCTCACCTTGTCCATACCTTTACCCCTTTCACCCCAAACCTCAACTACCTCATCCATTTACTTTAGTCCTTCCCAATTAGTTCATCTCCTTAGGGTAGAGACTTCCTTCCCTTGGGCTCCCAACATTTTAATGGCTGACTCTCAACATTAATTCACTTTCTTTTATGTGCAATAGTGATTAAGGGTCAGACTATACCCACTATTTCACACGTGACACTTAATCAGAGAAAATCGAAGTTACTGAGGCTCACAGAGACAATCTGTCACAGCAGAAAACTGAACCCATGTCTCCCAGGTCCACAGGAAATGCTGTAATGATTGACCAGCCCTCCTCTCTCAGGTGGCGATCCCACTGTGGAAGTGGTGGTGGCACGTGACAGAAAGGAATTAATTGTTCTAAATACACATAGCTCACCCTGGTCCATGTTCAGACCTCTGTATTGTTCACATCACAGATCTGTTTAAGCAGGTAAGGCAAAAAAAAATGGGGTGGTTGCAGCCCCATCCTGAGATAAAGCACTATCAGTACTCTGCAGCTCAGCTAAAGGAATGCATCCAAAGAAAATTCCATTTGCCAGCAGAGCAGGGCAGTGATTTTGTGTAAAAGGAGCCTCAGCAGCGGGTAAGACCAGCAGCTCTGGCAGCACCAGCCTGTTTGTGCTAACGATGACAGCTGCACAGAACTGGGAAAGTTTGTAACTTTGCATGTTTCCAACCCATCTAGTTGCCCTTTTCAGGAGTGCTGTCCAACTGGAATGGCCCAAGGCCTTGTCTCACCCCTCCCTGGAAATGGAAAGGCAGCTGGTATATCCCACACTGTACCCATGGCTTGTAAAAATTTATGCTATCCAGCTGTCCAGGAACAGGAGGAGTTTTCAGAGCTAAAGCCACACTCAGGGACTGGTGCATTTGCCAAGTGCCTAGGGAATGAAGGGAAGATGGGTCTCAGCCTCAGGACTGCACTCCTGCTCACGGGTCCCATGCCTGCGGACCCCTGGTCGTGCAAGCATTCCCAGACAGATCAGGGAACAAAGTGTCAGACTTCCTTAGATTACTCACATGAACCAAACAAGTGGGATTTGGCCTGAATACAGGAATCAGTCAGTTATCCACTGCTAAAATATAGTGGATAATTGAAGATGAAAGGCAGCTGTAAACAAACAGCAGAGCAGAATATTACACTATTCAATAGCACTAGGACTGAGCAGCCCATGGAAACGTACATTCCTATCCATCTGAAATGGCAGGATTAACTTTGATAAACAGGACATCTTTATCAAATTATGGGTCAGATAAAGTGCCCTCTGCCACACAGACGAAAGTGAATGTTGTCACCCACAGAGGAGGTGATGCCAGGAATTGGCCCTTCTTACCTTTACACAGTGGGAGAGCTGAAAGTGAGGGAGGGAGGGAAAGGTTAAGAGCTGTGAAGAGCAAGGTTTGCTTCTCCTGCTGCTGGGAAGAAGGAGAGGACAGCAAGACAGCTGCTGTTGCTGCTGGGAAAGGCCTTATCCTTCAAGCATCCCAACTTCTCCATCAAAGCAGTAGTGGAAGAGATGGCTCTCCCAAGGTCTGGCACGCACCAAGCAGGCGTCAGGGCCAGGAGTCTTCCAGCTCCAAAACTGTTTTGCCTAGAACTACAACCGTAGTCCAATTCAATATTCAGACCAGATGTATGAGTCTGCCAAGGAACGTATCCTGCCCTTGGTGTTTCTTCTCACCATCAGAACCAGAGCCAGCACTACATGCTGGAGAATCTCCATCTCTCCCTTTGCCCACTGCCACACAGGGTGTCTGAAATTTCTCTTGATATCCCATGATGACATGCCTGCGCTGTCCCATGGCACAGAGCATCTGCTAAAATCCACCATCCTGCTCCATGCGCATGATGTCCCATCTGGGCAGCTCTGAAGACCAACCCTGTCAGGTCCTGCCCAGGCCTGGCTACACCCCAGCTGCCCCAAAGAGGCAAAGAGAAGGGTCAGTCTCATTTACTACAAATGACACAGCCACAGGGTGAGATTGAGCTTTGGCTCAAAGCCTTCAGTGTGATCACTCCTGCACCACCCCCAAGGAACTGGGAGAATCAAGTATCACCCCTTCCCTGCTCACCACATGTTGCAGAGCGGGGCGAAATACGGTAATCCTGTGGCCGGAACGTCTTGCCTTTCCCTCATTCCAGCTCAACTCCACTGGCTGGCACACTGTGAGAGAAATGAAATACCTAGAGTGTCTTCCTGCCCTTCTTCACCATTTCCCTGCTCATCTCTGCACCGTCACTCCTGCCACTCATCTCTGGGGAAGTGGGGAACCAGAGGCTCCCATGCTGGGTGGGAGCCTTGCACGTCCTCGTGCAGCTGTGCTATGGCTGGTCCGGTTCAGCGCATACTGCAGGGATGATTCAGTCGCAGTAAACTCACCACAATCTGTGTCTTTTCCTTTTTTAAACACGATCATTCCATTTCCAAGAACAGACCAATAGCTTTTATAAGCCCTACAAATATTCACCTTTAAAAATATGCTCCTTCTTTCTGGAGAAATTACTTTTATGTCTATTTTTAAAGTACAAAGGAGTTGTGGTTCTCCATGCGGTTTTACAGTTTATGGTCCCACACATTTTGCAAACTGTAAAATACGGATGTTTCCCTAGTGGAAAAATTTCACTATAAAAAATTCATGGAGTTTCCTGTTTTCACATGGGGCTTCAGTACTTTCTCTTTAAAAAAATATCACCCCTATGGAAGAATCTGGTAGAGGATAATGGCAAAGGAGCAGCATGCTACAGATGTGGGACGTGTCCAACAAAACGTAATGGGAAATGATAACCTCTGTTAAGAAAGTCATAAAGTTATTCAGGAGTCCCTATTACAGTTTTCATTTACTGATTTGTACGTTTCTTTAGGAGGTTATGTTTCATTACAGATTAACTGGGTTCAGTCTTGCTACATCTCATGTTCCACTGAGGTAGAACAGGGTAAGAGTACAGAACAGAGCTTGCAGCCCGGGAGTGCTTTGGGACACACACCACGGGGACACAGGGGTCTGCCAGGATTCTGGTGTGTGCAGCATGTGTGACAGTGACTCCACATAGTGGCGCTGACAAGAGAGACCAGGAGAGCCGCTGGAAATGGATCAGCAGGACACTAAGCATATGGAGGGCACAGCACAGGTTGCATGGGCTTAGAGCAGGGGGACTGAAACATCATAGAATTACAGATTCACAGGATGGTTTGGGTTGGGAGGGACATTAAAGCTCATCTCTTTCCAACCCCCCTGCTATGGACAGGAACACCTTCCACTATCCCAGGTTGCTCCAAGCCCTGTCCTACCTGGCCTTCAGGGATGGGGCAGCCACAGCTTCTCTGAGCATGGCCTCACCACCCTGACAGGGAAGAATTTCTTCCCAGTATCCCACCTAACCCAGCCCTCCATCAGTTTGAAGTCATTCCCCCTTATCTGTCACTATCTTACCGCTTCCTCAGGAAACCTTTTGTTAGGAGGAGCCTCTGAGGGGCAAAGGAAGAAAAACGTGCCACAGGAGAATAGGCTGATGCAACCTTGATACCACTCTTTACTCAGGCCTTAAAGTGCTTAAAGGCAAACCCTCTCTCTCCTCCACTTCTCTTTTCTATCCTTCGCACCTCACTTGTGTACAAGAGTGACAACGTGACTTGTGGCAGCAGCAGGATGTCACTGCATGGCCACCCTGTAAGGGCGCATTTTGTACAAGATGAGGACTGATCCAATAGCCCAGGGAAAGGAACTCTGCTACAGCCTGGGGTGAGAACTGGCTTCCTCCCTTCCTCCTGGAAAGCAAGATCCTAGATTACAGCAATGACAGCAGCAAGAATAATACCTCGCCTGTGTGTTCAAAGCCCTGCCTGGATTTTTTTGTGGCTGTACAAATGGGCCTGTTGACAAATATTAGTGCTCAACACAGCCTTTGCTTCCCGTGTATCAGTAAATCACTACGGCTGCAGCAAAGCTATGAGTATTTGTCTCGCAGTACTTCATGTGCAGTCATGATCTGAGCTCTCAGAGCTGCCTTTTGCACTCTATTTATTGTGATTTCAGCAATGCAGGGATACCTGGACAAACTTACGGCCTTGTTTTATCACATACTCACCACATAATGTTGTCAGATACTGCTTATCACTATTGGTATTTTCCGTGTAGCTCAGAGGGGAAGCCCACCAGCTGAGTAACAAATCTTTTCTAGAGCTTTTTGCACCTGCAATAATGTCTTGAAACCTCTACAGAACCTTGTGAAAAGAGTTATTTTGTTACAGAAAGAACAATTTTTTTGGCTTCTCATCTCCTCCCAGATGAATTAGCCAAAACAGAAAATCCGGTGCTGTCAATGGAGATTGTGCGAGTTCAGTTCAAGACTGTCAGTCTGGAATCTGTTGTTCAAACCTGCAGATAACATGAGGCTGCCTGCAGTGCCTTAAGACACCTCGGAGTCACACTGGACTATCCTTCACTACACAAAAGCCCTGGAAACTTAGGTAAGAGAACACAGACATCAAGAAATGTACTACAGTCACACAGCCAGGCAGTGTAGAGCCAACTATTGAATTTTTATTTATTTTTTTTTTATTTCTTTAAGTATTCTATGCATTCGCTCTGCAATTCTCTGCTTTTCCACACTGGTCCAAGGGTTGACCACAGCTGGGGACAGGGACTTCTCTGTAGGTTCTTCTCTATATACACAGACAGAGCAGGATTGTGGTGCACGAACTGGTCATAGATTTCTCCACACTCAAAACCTCTACAAGCTTTTCTCTTTGGGCTGGGAAACAGCACAGCTTCACATCCCAGAACTCAAACTCAATTCACTTCCTACTCCCCCTCTATATTCCTCTCTTTTTTTTTTTTCTTTTTTTCTTTTTTTTTTTTTTTAGCTGAATGGCCATAAACTTCACCAGCAGATTCCATACGGGTTATGTTACACCACCACCTGACTCCAAATCAATTACAGTCCAAAGGGATAGAGTTGCAGAGAGTCTGTGAAGCCCAGCCCTGGGGTTTCCATGAGGGACAGAGAAACCACAGTGCTAAGAACAGAGCCTGGAGATCCAGCTGAAAGAACTGAGTGATTTCACGATGAAAGCATGGACTGGGAGGCAGGAGAGCCAGGTCTGTGTGCCCTGCTGCTGACTGCCTGCATGAGATCAATCTCTTTATTTCATATCTCAGTATATGGCTCCTTGCACACCAGAGTCCCCTATTTCTGGGCTTCTCTGTGCTATCATAACCCAAACATTTCATTATAAAGATGCAGAATGTTTTCTGGAGGACAAAGGCACTGTAAGGGTCTGAGATTCTGTTTCAACACAACACCAGAGATTTCCACTGCAATTCTAAGAAATATGAGCACACTGATCAGTAAGAACTACCAGAATAACCCATATTCTTCTCTGACATCCATCATTAGAGGGAAATCACAGGAAGATGAGGATAGAAGGGACTTAATTCACCATGTTCTGCTTCCTGCTGTTACAAACAACCCTGCCATATAATCCTTTTCATTAGTCACACCTGACAAACAAACAGGTGTATTTTACAAGGCTACAAGAAGTGCTTGTGAAGGGTAGAGCCACAGAGATGAGATTAGGCAGGGTTTGGATGCCACAGATCTCATGAATGAGGCCCTCCACCATCAACACCAGCTGTGCTCCACACCAGAAACAGCACAGAGCACAGAGGGCACCTGGCTTTGTGCTTATCCACAGAAAAGACTGAGCACAAGGATCGCTCATCCCTCCTTCTTCATGCCTTCCCAAGAGAGACTGGAAAAGGGATGGAAAATACAGTATTTCTTACAACCCTGGGACACGCAATGCTCAGCACAGCATTGTGAAGCATCGTGTTGAAATAGCAAAGATAATTTGTTTTCTGCCAGTCTCCAAAGAAGCTGTAACACTCCTAATGAAATGAAGTTCAGCTCATTTGGCTTAAGGTTGAACTCACCAAATCCAGAAAAACCTCTGAGACTCACAGCTCTTCTTCCTTTGTTTATCTCGCTGAATGGAGAAAACTAGCAATTACCAGGCACTGTGGCAATAAAGAAATGGATACAGAGCCTGGTGAAATATGTTGCATCCCTACATGTCCCAGTGAGGCACGGCCTGAAGTCTTGGCTCAGTTTCTAACTCAGCACAGCTTGGAAGGGTATTGAAGAAGGAAAAATGAAAGAAAAGTGAAGATTTCTGGATAAACCAGTGGATGATGCTGTTGCTAGGCACCTGTTTGATAAGTTACATAAAGAAACATGACACATGGCCCAAAAGCCCAAGGCCAAATTTCTCTCTGGCATAACTCTAGTAAATCAATCAAATTACACAAGGAACAACCTTAGTTCAACACACCTCTGCCTAGCAGCCACTCAGGGTTTGCCCTTCCCTGTTTTAGCACTGTTTCTCCAGAAGAATTGCGATGGAGACCAGGGAGTTCACCGGAAAGTCAGCCTTTGTAGATTTGGAGTTATGGGGAGGGGGAAGGAGAGGGGGTTACAGTTCCTCTCCTGCCGAACCTGCCCTGAACTTCCCTGCTGCAGGAACTCCGAGCTCAGCACATCCGTTAGCGCCTTTCAGGGCATTCAAACCAACACAAGCACAGAAAGGGAAAAAAATCTTCCCTCGCCAGCTTTTGATACAACCTGGAAAACAAACAGCCTGGAAGAGTTCCTTTTTCCTCAGCAGTGAAAATCGTGGTAAAGCACCATCTTGATAGTTCCCAAAGAGATTCATTTACAAAGATCAGTATAGGGGAAGGCTTGTTTGGTCTCCCGAGATGTATCTCATCCTCTGACAATTCACTGAGACCTTTGCTGTATCTCGCTATATGTGTATAATTATCTGCTCTGATACCTGAGCTCCTATGCAATAGTCTTACTCCAAGTAATCCAAACTATCCCCAAGGCATGGCACACACAGAATGGTCAGGGAGAGAGGGGAGGAGGGGCAGCGGACTTCCCTCGTTTGCCGCTGGAAATCGGCATTTTAGGGCCTTGTAGTCATTTCCTTGCTAGTGTGAGGAAACTTTTTTGTACATTTATATAAAATAGGAGGCCAGAAGTGCACACCCCCATCTTACTTCCTAATATATTATGTTCTCCCCTGCCGAGTCCTGGGACTTAGTCTGGATTTGGTAACTGAAGTAATATAAATGTTAGCTAAGAAGTATTCCAGCAATATGGTTCCAATTTAAGCTTGTTTTGAAGTCTAAAGAACTAATATGTCTCAGAGATTCTTCACTGGATGTTTAGCTCTAATGTAATTTGTGCAGGAGTGCACACTGCTCTCTAGAAGCCCTTCTGCAATGCTCCAGAAAACAGGTTCCTTCCCAAGCAGGATGGAATCATAGAATCCCTGAATGGTTTGGCTTGGAAGAGACCTTGAAGATGATTGAGTTCCAACCGCTCTGCCATGGGCAGGGCAACTTTCACTGGACCAGGTTTCTCAGAGCCCTGAGTCCTTGAGGTTGCAGAGCAACCACGAGCCCCAGCCCTGGCTGATACCTGCTGGCCTCTTGTGAATTTGGAGGCTTTGCTTGGGAAATGGTGTCCTATTTGCCCGGCCTTGTGGATAAATGAAGGCTGCATGTCGCCACTGGTTTCACTCCCCTTTTCCTCTTGTTTTTCAGAGGTGAAACAAGCCACCTCTGAAGGAAGCCATGCTTCGCAAGCTGTTTGCACTTTACTTCAATAACATGCTTCTTGCAACGCTGCCTTTATTTGTGTAGACATGCATTCTCAAGGTTTGCCTGCCCCCTTTTCCTCCCTCACACCCCTACGGAGCCCCTGCCTGAATCCAAGTAATGAGCTAACCCATGGAACTCATTGCCCTTTATCTTGCTGGGGAACGTGCACCTTTTGAACTGCCATCTGCAGATTGTGTTGATGCACTGACTTGTTAACTGTGCCATACTGTGAAGGAAATGGCATGATTTAGATCAAGTGCTCTGGACGGCTGTTCATAAGAAACACTTGAGCCAAGCTGTTACTGCTCAGGATGTGCCCTGGGGAGAGGGGTTTCGTTTCGGGTCATGCTCTTGCCTTGTATGAGGGCAGGCGCAAAGTACTGAAATCACAGTCCTTCCCTGAAGCTGAGGGGAGGGGGGAGGAGAAACATTATGAAACCATAGAAGCGAAGCTGCCAAATTAACTTCTCACCCTTTCAATCACACTCCAGAGGATAAAAGCCTAACATTTCTGCCTCAGAAACAGGCTCAGTTTACACCAAACAAGTTATTTCTCTAATTTATCAGACTTGCCAGCTATCATTCTAATTATTGGAAACCTCAGACTTTTTATGAAGTCAGATGTACAGCGTTATTTGCATAGTTGTAACGTATCACCAGATAAATAGGTCTTGGGGAAAGCATGGAATTTTAGAAAGGGATCTGCAGGTTTCCTTACACGGTTAGGGATTTAAGAACACTACCACTATGGAAAAAAAAAAAAGTGGTTCTGGATTTAATTTTCTTAAAAAAAAAAAAAAAATGCTACTTCCAACATAATGTAACATAGCTCAACATGAGAGGAGGAGACCATGACGGAAAACTCATCAAAAGACTCCCGTTGACTTTCACTAGCTTTGGATCAACCCTTAATTCTTTATCTTCCTTTGCCTAGTAGCACAATCATGGAAACAAGCTAACACCCAGCAGCCAGGCCAGGCGGAGGAGGAGGAGGCAGCAAGAGCCATCGGGACCGGCTGCTCGCCCAGCCATTCCCAACACAAACACTGATTTGTCCGTTCTATGTAAATGGATGATTAGAGTCATTCTCTAAGACAAATTTACTTTTCTGCACACTCTAAATCTGTTTAGTCACTTTAAAGGTGTCAATTATTGGAGCATGCTAAGACTATGAATTTCTTAGTAATAGCTTTAATAACATTTTGAAATGAAAAGCAGATACCTCGAAGTTGGCTTACTTTGAAAAGACATATGAGTAGATCTGGTTTTAATTTATGTCCTATTCTACATCTGGAATCCCTTATAATTAAAACTAAAAGCTGGACTACTACTTCCACCTGTCAAATGATGAAAAGATGAATGCACTAATAGCTTACTAAATAGCCCAACATGATCGAGTTTACTTTCCCGTTCTATACAGTAAAAAAGGATTTTGGACAGGAGGCTAAAGGTCTTTGGTCATTACTAATAACACACTTTCAGTATTAACCTACGTACCCCACGACCAGCACCACCACCAGTGCCTTTTAGCACCAAGATCTCTAAACTGCACTTTGCATTTTGATCACTTGTGTGTATTCAGCTCTGCTGCTGCAGCCTGTCAAGCTTTCCCAACCCACAGGTGGATTTTCTTCCCTAGAACTCTTTTCAGCCACTCCACATTTTTCTTCTTCTCATCTTATTCTCTCATTAACTACTTTAATCCATCAAGTTTTCCATCTGTATTTCTGAAGCACTCTTATCCCAAATTACAGCTTGCTCACTGATGTGAGCAGTTCAGGGCATGTGGCAACTTGGACTCTATTTTTGCCTCTTCTGGTCCTGTTCCATTATGATCCCATCGCCTACTGTTCCTGTTGATCCACCTGCCTCATCTTACTACACTGGTTGATTCATGACAATTTCCGAGTGGATTTGCACAGAACCAAAAGAATCTGGACCTTCAAAAGGTCAGAATGGTAAGCAGGGCCTTGAAGCACAGACACTGTAAATAAAGTGACGGCTGTTGGGTTAATGGTTAGAACACAATAAAAATACTCTCCTACAGAAATACTGACCACTTTTTCCCTAATGTGTTGATACAGCGCCCGTGGGTCTTTACAGACACACAGTCAGATTATGAATCCTGTAGATCTTGTAGGGAAATCCAAGAGATTCCAGCTCTTCACTGAGAGCACACAACAGCTGAAGCCCCTCTGCTCTGGAGCCAAGCAGGGAGAGCTGGGGGTGTTCACCTGCAGAAGGCACCAGGGAGAGCTCAGAGCCCCTGGCAGGGCCTAAAGGGGCTCCAGGAGAGCTGGAGAGGAACTTTGGACAAGGGATGGAGGGACAGGACACAGGGTAGTGGCTTCCTACTGCCAGAGGGCAGGGTCGGATGGGAGATTGGGAAGAATTCCTGGCTGTGAGAGTGATGAGGCCCTGGCATAGGTTTCCCAGAGAAGCTGTGGCTGCCCCTGGATCCCTGGAAGTGTCCAAGGCCAGGTTGGACATTAGGGCTTGGAGCAGTGGGGCTGGTCAAGTGGAAGGTGTCCCTGTCCATGGCAAGGGGTTTGGAATGAGATGAGTTTCAATGTCCCCTCCAACCCAAACCATTCTGGGATTACATAGTATAGCATTGCAAAGCAATTCACCCCTCCCGTGTTTTTTGGATGTCGGGTTTCTTTTTTCAACATCTTTAAAGATAATTGGGCAAACGTGCTGGAAAGAATGACTCTGAAGGGCCAGAAGAATCCCTGACTGGTTAGGGCTGGAAAGGGTTTAAAGATCAACTAGTCCCAACTTTCCACTATCCCAGGTTGCCCCAGGCCCCATTCAGCCTGGCCTGGAGCACTTCCAGGCATCCAGGGACAGCCACAGCTTCTCTGGCAACCTGTGCCAGGGCCTCACCACCCTCACAGAGAACAATTCCTTCGCAATATCCCATCTAACCCTTCCCTTTGGCAGTGGAAAGCCATTCCCGCTTGATCTGTCCTTCCATCCCTTGTCCAAAGTCTCTCTCCATCTCTCCTGTACATACACATTCTTTTAAAAATAAAAGAGTAGCAAAGGAGATCACTTCAAAAGGAAAACTTCAGTTCTGTCCTTGCAGAATCCTTGCAGCAGCCAGCCAGCTGTGTGGGCTGTCTCTGAAGATTAATGGTCTCATCGCCTGCTCTTGTATTCTCTGTTCATAGAAATATGAAAATATCCAATCTGGAAAACAGGATTTTACTCTGCTTGCTAAACAGCTTGGAATATTCTAGACTGTGAAGGGTGTCTGGCCTAGATAAAGCAGTCTAATTAACACTCTTGTTGGTATCCTCACAGTATTGCTATTTCCAGTGAACAAACCCCCTACAGTAGTTCTAACAGTTCTGAATATGGAGGAATAAATTATTTTCATATTACTGCATTTCTCAAAGAAAAATAAAAGCCTTCTCTCCTGAGTTGCTAGAGAGCTGCCCAAAAGCCTCCTTGGCATGAAAATGCCAAGAGACATGATTGTTCCAGCAAAAATGCTCGAGATCAGGCAGGGAGCTATGGAAAAAGCTGTCCCAAATATTACAAATGCACTCGGCCTCTTACGTCAATGCAAAGAGTAATGTTTCGGCTGCCCCAGCAAGTAGGAAATGATGCAGGTATTAAACATTATTACGAGAACAGAGACACATTAGTTTCTGCTTATGCAGTAGGACTGTGAATGGAGCTTTTTGTTGGGGAGGATTTTCATGGGGAAAGTTAATACACTTTGTCCAGACCATGAGATGGTACAAATCAGTGTAGTTCCATCTAAATCAGTGGATCAGTGTTGATTTACAGCAGCTGAGGATCAACCCCCTGTTTTTTTGGCCTGCTGAGGATTGTATAACATATACTGCCCAGAAACACTGATGACAAATTTGAAACTGTGTAGGGATACGCTGAACCAAAAACCTGATTCAAACCCAAACTGGCTACTCTCCTTTTAAATCACTGAGAGCTGCTGTCTTAAACATTACTGTCAAAGGAGCATTTTTAAACATGGATCAAAATCTGGTGGCTGCACCCTCCGGTGGGTGCCAGGCACGCTGCATTCCATCCAAACTCCAACCCGCTAGTGCCGATTCATAAATGATGTGTTGGTTTAATCTATTTTTCACAGGGGGTGTTTCAGAGCAGGAAAATTAGAAACAGGTAGAAGGGACTATTATTACTGTCTCATAGTGTGCTCTTGTACATGAGGATTGGATTAAGATAACATCTGGTCTATATTTCTTGAACTATTTCCCTTTTATCACAAGAAAATCGGCAACCCATCTCACAACTGCTCCTAATTTAGATCTAAATATCACTGATGAAACATTGTACAACATGCTGTTATCTATTAAAATGATTTCCCTGAAGGAACAGTGGATACTTTTATATTTTCCAGTGAAGCCAACCATATTCCCCCATAGCACTAACTAGTTACCTTATAATCATATACGCAAATAGTAAAAGCAAAATCTCTTTGGAAAAAGCAAATGAATGCCCACCAAAACCTTCAGCTGGTGGAAGTTAAAGCACATTCACTGATTTCAGGTCCATTTACACCATTCTCCTTGTGATAATGGTTTTGGTTCACAGTCTGAAAAACTGCCAGGTGCCGAGCACCTTCTACACTCATTGCTTTTAAAAGGAACTGGTTAAATCATACAAGTATAGAATCATGGAATGGTTTGGGCTGGACAGGACCTTAAAGATCATCCAGTTCCAACCCCCTACCATGGGTAGGGATGCCACTCACTAGATCAGGTTGCCCCATCCAACCTGGCCTTGCATGCTTCCAGAGATGGGTCATCCACAACCAAAGCTAAACTCAGGCTCAAATACATAATTCAGCGAAGTTTTCAAGGATGTGCTTTTACACAGACACAGCAGAAGAACAATGAACAGTCTGAGCCTTTCCTCGGGAAGCAGAAAGGCAGAGCACAGCACCCTGTCATCCCTCCCATTTGGTTCAAACAGAGAAATTGTCCGTGGAATGCAGTAATCTTTTTTTCAGCAACTTCGCAGAGTTCAAGTCCCCAGAAAGCTGCCTATTGAGTTCAGCAAATAAAAACTTCTGTTTTCTTCACGAGTCTATAATTCTTTTTCATGGACAGTAAATCAGAAAAGGGGAGGAAAAAAGCTTTTTACAATCTCAAGCTATTTTGCATACCTTAAGTGCACATCAGTTTTTCCCATTTCCATCATATCGTTACCACTTAAAACAGGGGAATTAGATAAGCATACGTCCCCTGAATTAACTGCTTTAATTTAAAAGCAATTTCTACCACCTGGAATTACTATTTACTGTTGTTTGGAGGAGGGGGAAAAAAGAATCTGAAACTGTAGAAAAGATCATCACAATTTCTTTCAAAGAATAACCAATCTGAAGGAGGGAGATGCATACAAGGAATGCAATTGATTATCCTCCGGTCAAGTTGGATATTTTGGAGGGAATTCTGAGAATAAAAACTCTCTACGAGTTATCAGCGGTCAGACTGGAGCCATTCAGTTTTCACCTGCTTGTGTTTGTTGTCTGGCAACCAGTCAAGGGTGCTATTAGCAGAATTAAGCTCCAGGAGAAAAGATTACCCTGTAGGAGGTAAGATAAAGACTGGAAAGTGTGGCTTGTTATCAGTATCACAATAAGGACCAGGTCAGAAAGGATTCAGTGTGGGTTTCCTTTCAAACAGGTAATCTCCGCTGAAATAATAGAGTAATTGTTGCTTTGAAACCTTTTCTGTGCTGCAGCACACTGCAGCTCATTTGATACAGATTCTGGATTTAATGGAGAACTCCAACAAACCTGAAACACACACGGGGAAAGCAAGAAAAGAACAGGGCACCAGTGGAAAATGTCTTTATCCTGTAATTCCAGGTCAATATAGCAAAACATAAAATATTATTCAGGGCAGTTTTATACCTTGATTTATGTCTCCCCTCCTTCTCAGGCTGCTTTCTATCTGTCTGTAAAGTTTTGGTCTATAAACGTGCAGTAATGTAATACAAAATATTGCAAGAGTAATAACATATGCAATTACAGTTCATCTCACAAATCCTGAACACAAGCAATGAATCAAAGCTTTCCAGGGCTATTCCTTGAAATACAACATTTTCTAGGTTCTATTCAAAGGCCTGAAAGCAGTCACTGGGACAAGCTGCAAGAGCAAGATGCACATTGCAGATGAGGGACAGCGTTTTATGTTTTTCTGGCAAATTGCCTAAATGTTTGTCTTGAAAAGTAATTGTTGAGTGGGCTTCTCTTTTTTTTTTTTTTTTTCTTTATAAAGATAGTGCACCTTTCTCTCTGCCATCTCCTCTGGAAATGTGCATTAACTGTTTGGAGATGAAGCCGCAGTTTGGTTTCTTACTGTCTGCAGAAAGTGTTAACCAGCAAAATGGTTGGGCTTTAAAGTCTCAAAATGCAAAGATGAGCTGGTAAACAGTGTCAAAGGAGAAGAAAATATATGAAAGAATTCTCTCATTATCTGTCTATCTATCTATCTATCTATCTATCTATCTATCTAACTAACCTTATGGCAATTTTTGGTTTCCAAGCCTTGGAAAAGAAGCTGCCTTTTGGTGTAGATGTCCCCAGTCTTACACACAGTCCTTTCCAAGCCATGCACAAGGAGGGAAGCTGGTAGAAGCTGGTCAAGGTTCAAACATCTTTTGCTGGAGCCATTTTGGGTCCTGGATGTGGAGCAGAAAGCAGCAGATTACACAGAGGCAGTTCCCTGATCCTCATCTCAGCTCCCTGATGCTTCAGTTACCACAGGGTTACCTGGATTCAGAGATGAGATATTTTACCCTTAAGAGTTTGAAGAGCAGCTCAAGGAACTCTGAGTTTGCACAGTTTTTGTCTAAGAATTCTTGCAAAAGCAAGGAATGTGCAGAAATTAATTTACGTTCCAATGTTTCTATAAAACTTGGGCACTGTGGGTAACTACAGAAGGATCAACAAGGCATCAATGCCAGGTAAGATTATTATAAATTTGTGAGGAGATGCACTCAGTTCTAAAGCCAAAGGTTCATAACCTAGATAATATCAATCCTCTTGATGAAATGGAATACAAGTCTTAAATTCTTAAAATTATTTCATGATTTCATAACCAGAGAAGCTGTGGCTGCCCCATCCCTAGAAGTGTTCCAGGCCAGGTTGGACAGGTCTTGGAGCTACCTGGTGTAGTGGAATGTGTCCCTGCCCATGGCAGGGGGTTGGAATGAGATGAGCTTTAAGGTTCCTTTCAGCCCAAACCATTCTGGAATTCTATGTTTATAAATTTTTTTGGTTAAAAGTAGTGGAGCTGACAGAATAAATAAAATTTAAAAAATCTGCAGGGCACACCTCACACGATGTCAGTTTTCAAACAGTACTTTATAAAACTTGATTCAACACCCAATTTATGGCATGAACATAGTCAAGAAAACACTCCGTATAGAAAATCAAATCCCAAGGTGCAAAGAATAGAGTCTGGGAACTCCCAGGGTTGCACAGGTAATAGCACAGGGCTCTCACTGTGGATAGTGCCATTCAAACACACTCCACAGCTCAGAGGAAGAGGCAGCATTACTGCTGCTAAAGATTGCAGATGACCCAGAGCCGGGTGAAGGAAAGAATAACAGTAAGGACTGTCAATCCATGAATTTCATGTGGATTATTTGGTGGTTGAAGCTCTTTTGTGTATTTACACATCTTTTAATACAGCCAGATGCAAGGCCATGGCTTGGCAAGGGCAGTGCAGGACTGCTTGGCACTGGGAGCTCTGTGTGGGATATATCAGCTACAACTTTGCCTTCTGGGCACTTGACTTCAAGTCACTCCAAACCTTTCCCAGTGGAAATGTTTGCACTGGCCTAACACTGTGCTGTCTACAGAAAGCACCAATGGTTATCCAGGGAGGGAAAGGAACCAGCCTTGAAGGAAACTCAGTGTCCCAGTCCTTTAAAGTTGATTACCGAAACAATTCCTTGCTGTATCTTGTATTTTGCTAACCTACTCCTATTACCCTTCTGCTTATGTGATACCTTAAAGGCAAAGAAATAACCACACAGGCATAAAAGAAAAGAAAAGAAAAGAAAAGAAAAGAAAAGAAAAGAAAAGAAAAGAAAAGAAAAGAAAAGAAAAGAAAAGAAAAGAAAAGAAAAGAAAAGAAAAGAAAAGAAAAGAAAAGAAAAGAAAAGAAAAGAAAAGAAAAAAAAAAAAAAAAAAAAAAAAAGAAGATGGAAAGCTCCTCATTGGTAATAAAACTTAGACTCAGATTCCAAAACGAGCTGCACAGAAGCAGCCTCCAGGCTCTTCTGACTCCACTGGAGTCACTGGGGAGCACATGGCCTTGCCTACAGAAGGATCATGGCAGATTTGAGCATATGAGCTGAGGGGGCTGATCCTGCTAACACTTCATACCAGGCAGAGAGCCAGGTGCACAGAGATAATCAAACCAAATCCTAATTAAGTGTCTGAATTCCCAGGGAAATCCATGCATAGTGAGATGCCTAAATATGATTGTGGATGTCAACCCAGCTGCTAATCGCTGTAAGTACACCACTGATTTCCAGAGCAGATGATGGCAATTGTTATTTCATTCTAATTCATCTGTTTTTCTTGAATGTAAGAGAAGTAAACTCTGAGGATGACTGCACTATTATTAGTTGCGTTTTCCTAAAGGAAAATAATAACTTTTATACCTAAATATGAACCTGAGCTTGGGCAACACAGGGAGAAATTTAGCACATCACTAGAAAATTTTAGAGAATATATACCATAAAGCTTTGTAAGAGAGCTGTAAAATCTTCAAGAGATTTCTATAGTTTGAAACATAATGACTTCTATGCGTTTTCACACATTACAATTGATGTTAGCTGATAAAAATATTTGGTGAATAAACCAAAATAAAAACATTCTGATCTCACCCAAAAGGCATGCTGAGCTTGTCACAGGAAATAAGAATCCTGCACCTCTTAGATCATATCTTTGCTACCCACTCAGAGAAAATGATTGATATAACAGACATGTTGAATCAAGATGTTAGATCATTCTTTTCCTTCTCTACACACTCACTTGCAGCCAAGAGATTTTTTTTTCCCCCCAGAATATCTGTGATTCCTTAGATTCTTTGAGGCTATTCCCTTAATAATTGGAGGAGCTGGCTGAGCAAAAACCTGCAGCACAGTGCTGGGTCAGAGGGATCCTGCCTGTGCTGCTGAAATCAAACCAGCCCAGCCTGAGGAAGTATAAACAGTGGAGTGGGCAGAAGAGCCAAAAGTGGGGCCAGGAGGGAAAACAGTAATGGGGTGTGCACTGTAGGTGTCCAGGGTAAAGAAAATAACCCTTCCTCACCTGCACAGTTCTTCAGGGAAGAGGAACTTCTTCAAAAGAACAGCACCTTCGCGAGGTGGGATTGGTTCCTCCTGCTCATTGTCACCTTCCTCCTCTTTGCATATCAGAATTACAGCTGGGATTTTCAGTTGTGGGACACATCTTTAAAGAAAGCAGCTGTTCTGTTTTCTATTTGTATGAGCTTTTGCTCTTCACACCTGAAGATAAGTAAGAATAACGCAAAAAAAATTACTAGAAAGTTACTTATCTCTGCATTTTGGGATATAACAGAGAGAAAGTGGGTGTTTTCAGCTTGTCTTGGTAACACAGCTGCTAATTGGACATTTTGCACTAAGAAACATGTCAAAAGCCAGAGGAAAAACTTTATTATTTTATTAAATTACTTGGGACACAGTAATGGAGTTTGACATCTTCCAAAATACAGAATTGTTTCCTGTTGCTTGCGTTCCTTTGTATTTTAAGGGAAGAAATGAGATTTTTATTGAGTAGAAGTGTAATGGGAATGACACATTTGAGGAAAGAAGCACCCATATCATTAGCACGAGGAAATGTTGTACATTAAGAATGTAGGAAGAAATTTCTTAAGAGTGTAAAAGAGAGGGTTTATTAGTTTGGATTATCCCTAGGGGTGTTTGTTTCTCACAAGACTGCAGCAAATTCTTTTCCTCTTTCAACTCCCACAGCAGCATACCTTTGGGAAACACCTACTTCTCCTCCAGTAACTTTCTCCTGCCACTAATACATTCTTACTCTCAGTCCAAGGAGCTCGCTCTTCCTCTAAAGGACAGAACACTGTAGGGATTTTTCCAGAATGAATCCTATATTTGTTAGGACATGGCGTGGATGAAAATGAAGGAAATAAAAGAAGAGTAGAAAAAAAAGGCAATGCTATTTCCTATGAATATATACTGTCTGCATATTCAGGATTTATTATCAATAGCATTTATTCCTGATAGATTCCTGACATCAGTCCACATACTGCCCTCCTATTGCACCTTAACTCAAAAGGTGTTACACAAATGGCACTCACCTGTATTTATGCATCAATTTATGATTTAAGCTGGATTTCTGTGGATGAAGAGATGGATGAATATGTGAATTGTGAGCAAAGCTGTGAGAATTCACTGTAATTTTGAAAAACTGGATGATAAAGATATTTTTTTAAGGCAGAAAAAACATTTGATTCACAGATGACACACAGAGTCAGGCTCTAACTAAAAATACTTTTCTCTGAGGATGCTACTTGTTTTCTTCCACTGTCAGTGGGAAAACCCCAGATATACAGACTCTGGGCAGGTCTTATAACCAAACTATTCTGAGAAAACAAATCTTAAAATAATATATGCAATACAGCTGCTTAGCAGCTCCCCAGGGCTTACTGGTGCTCACTGCCAGCTCTCAGCTCTTTTGGCTTTGAGCAGGAAGGGCCAAATTCTTTAAATTACCCTACAGAGTATGTAGGTCTCTCTGCCCTCCATGCTGTCACCCTGGTGGCTCTGACAAGTCTCCTGCCGCCACATTCTTGTTCTCAGGAAGATCTGTTAACATTTTTGGCTCCTTTTGATCTCTGGACCCTTCTCCTGACACTTTTCACAGCCTCCTGAAAATGGGATTCTTGCAGTCAATACTTTGCTTATTGTCTCTCTAGTGTAAACTTAAATGTTTTTCATCTTGAAAACTATTTCCTCGTGTGTGAGGTTTTTTTTCACAAATGCTACTGAATTCAAGTGATCTGGGATTTAATAATCATTCTGCCACATGAAATGAACACTGGCACCTACCCACTGTTCAGGAGCTATCATTGTTCTGGGATTTATATCTAGTAACTACTTTTTCTTTATTCTGTTTGATCAGTTTAAGTACATGGGGGTGCTGCAGCTGACAGTGGATTTTACATGTGAAGCCACATTTCAGGATGTGACAGAGGACAGGGAGTCCCAGTGGGCCTGGAAGGGACCCTTCCTTCAGGCCCTGGTGCAGGACAGAAGCCTAAAACAAACCATCAAGCACAGTAAGAAAATACTTCTCAGCCTATTATATTCCCCCCAGCAGCACCACCACCCCTCCAAGTCGGTTGAAATGGCACAGTTTTCTGTACCACAAAAGACTGTAATTTGTAAGGAATCCTAAGCACTTGGAAAGCACAAGGGGACACTGAGAGTGGGGAGGTCCTACCCCATAGACACTCCATCCCTTTCAAACCATGGGAATACAGCTGCTCCCTCCACATGAAATGCAGCCTTATGAGATGAATTCTGTTCTCAGCCTGAATAAAAATAAAAAAAAGATGTTTCCAAAAGTGCACAGCTCTCCCTTAGCCCAGAATCCTTCTTTTAAAACAATGAAGCCTTGTATAGATTGCACACAAAGGAGGAACATGGAAGGTAAGTTTACTTTGGCACCACAAGGAAATCTGGTTATGTACCAATGTTTAGCCTTTTGGGACAGGGAAAGTCTCAGCTCTGGGGACATTAGACCCCAAGTGGCACCTAGTGTCACCTCCACCCCTGCAAGTGAAGGAGGACTAAAGAAATAAGTTGGGCTGAATCTCCAGTTTTAGAGCACAAGGAGCTCTGGACTGGAGCACGTTCCTCAAATTTCTGATGGTTTTCACTTGTTTCATGATTAGAGAAGCAAAAAATACCAAAAGAATTGATCATGTCTGCTATTACTCATTGGACCTCTCCCTCAAAAGGAAAGAAAAATAGTCTGGTTACCTCAGACAGGTGAAATCAGCGCATCCCAGGACATTTGAGATGTCATGAGCTGTGCAGGTGAGGTGGGACCAGGTCAGTGTCTCAGGCAGCACCCTCTGAAGAGGACATGACCCGAAATGGGGTTAATGGCAGTAGCTGACAGAGATGATATCTTACACATGATAAACATAATTCAGGTACTTAACATTTAGGGTCATCAAAATCAGAAGATACATTTCAGGGGGAAAAGAATACTTTTAGTGTTTCAGCCAAATTCCAACAGATTCAGGCTCTGCTGTCCTGGAAGCAGGGAGGCAGGTGGGACCTGCACCACTCTGGGGGCTTCACCTTCAGTTGTTTTCAGGCTCATGGAAAAACAGCACTGCCAGAAGTAACTCCAAGGAAGGTGCCCTTCCACTTCTGAATCCAAACCCGGGGATAACATGAGGTGAGGCTTGCAGGCTGTGGAGCACTGGACTGTGATCACAGAATAACAGAATCACAGAATGGTTGGGGTTGAAAGGGACCTTACAGATCATGTAGTTCTATTCCCACTGCCACAAGCAGGGGCACCTTCCACTAGACCAGATTACTTGATGCTTGGCCTTTTGGAAAGCAGAAATCATATTTTTGGGTTTACTTTATCCTTGGCTTTTTGGAAAACAGGAGACAATCTTCTGAGGCCAGTTCTGCTGGAAGGAAAGAATCCATCACATTGCAGTATTCCGTATGTGTTCCCTGGCACGCCCCTGACCTCGGATGCGATTCCCTCAGCCTGCAGGAATGTTTTTGCTACACCTGACCAAAGAGAAAAGATTATTTTCTTACAGATTTGTGAGTTGATTAAGCTTTTACTCTCCAGTCAGGCAAGTAGGGGAGCAGCCGCGACAGAGGAAATTGATCCACATCATTGGGAAGAGGGGTGAGGAAGAGGAGTGAGAATGCCCCTGTCCCCCGAAATGAGGAGTTGGACTGTTTCAGTTTTATCAGGCAAGTTCCCTGTGGTTTCTTTAAAGTGAGAGAATGTGGCCCATTGCATTGATGACCTGAAGAAGCATCTAGAGGAATCCTTTTCCCTGAGAGGAGAGAGTAAGCCTGGTACAGCAATATTCCTGATTTAAGATTGTACTTAAATGCTTTGCCAAATAAGGAGAGAATTAAAGCATCTACATTAACTGAGGTAAATACAGCCCGTGGTATCCGTGCCTTGATTCACTCTTGCCAGAAGGTCACTTTAGCTGGACCCAGAGGGAGAGCTGCTTTATACATCTCTCTCCAAACAAAAATTCTACTTTTCCCTTGAATACTTGCTTTTTTGCTCTTCTGACCAGGCACACCTGTTTTCTCTACTAACTCAAATCCTTGCAGCCACGTGTGCCCAGGGGATGGGGGGGTGGCGGTGGGGGAGTGTAATAAATAGCAGAAGCAAATAATTTATCCAGTAAAGAGCATTCCATGCTTTCTGTATGCAAATTCTGCATAAAAATTCTACATATATGGTGCAAAACTGCTCTGAACTGAACTCTAAAAATGTTTAATGCAAACACAGCTGTTATCAAGTGTTGTTCTTTCCAAGAGTCCATTCAGTTTGATGGTTATCACTATGCCAACAGCATTCCCAGTAAAAATCTCTCTTCCTGAGACTTCAACAACAACTTTACAGACCAGAAAAGTTCATTTCACCCTGAACTTGCTTCTCTGGATCCCTCCTAAATGTGTTATTCTCCCTTCTAATGGTACTGAGCCTAGCAGATACTGACATTTAACTAATTTAGATTCTTAAGAATAAATTTAATTTAACAACATATAACATCACTGTTCAGCAATATATTGTAGTGCCTTTGAGTAAATTGTCAAATCCCGCTGGTGTCAGAGGAGATAAGGTATATTGTTTAAATCACATCATCTGGCAAAATCAACTGAATTGTTTTGAATTGCAATAACACCTTTTATAAATTTCAGGTTTTGAGAGCTGAAGTGAATTAGAGAATTCTGAAAAATGTAAATCTACTATTTTAATTGACTGGTTCATTTGCTATTTATATTACCTTTCAGGAAAGGGGTATTTTTCATCCGGCTAGAGAAGAGCTATTTTAAAGATCAAAAGTCTTTTAAATTTATAATTGTACAAAACTAAAGGGGACAGCACTCCATTCAGGGGCTGATCATCAGATCTAGCTGAGCATTTTGTTCTTGAAAAAACACCTAAAATAACTCAGCAGCTGGCAGTTTCAAATGCCACAGGAATGGGAAGGTCAGCTCCCCAGCTGAGGATTATTTAACTCAAATCAGGACCTGGGCTGTTGATTATAGAATATGGTTTAATATTAAATACATGTGCCTGATTTAAAAAATCGGAGCAGGAACATTCTCATTCATTTCACAAGGGAAATGGGAGCTTTTGGTTCCTGTGCCCTCATCGAACCGATTCCCATGGGGGAAGCAGGGATGGCAGCATTGTCCGGGCTGCCGCTCTTCATCCCTTTCAGATGGGTGGATCTTTCAGGATCATCCTTCCCAGCACACCAACCAGCACTGCAGAGCTAATGAGGTGGAGCAGGTCATCTGCACACAAAAACAATGAATGGGGACGGGCCTCCTTCCACACAAAGACAAGCATATGCTGCAAGGTTTATTCATTAATTTACCCATTAGGAGCATCTTCAATATCAAGTCATGAGAACATATCAGTATTGTTGTTGCAAACCTCAATCTTGTTGCTCAAACTCCATTTTAGAGTGAAGTAAAAACTCCCTACACCAGTTCAAACCACTCAGGAGAGCCTCTTGCTCCAGCTCCTCCTCTCCCCCTCATTAGCTCACCATGCAGAGGCATTGAGGCGAGTGGGGGGTCACTGATGTGTTGTAATTAGTGATAGTGTGTCACTGGGAAAAGCAGAGTCTCTAATTAACGTAGGGCAGCTCCTTTCCTCCCTCACTGCTTCCTTTGCTCAAGGAAAAGGTGGAGTTATAGATGGGAGAATCCAATAAAAAGTCCAATGGACATTTGCATCTCTATGACTAGCAGTAATTTGAACAAAAAATTTAAATTTGGCTTCATCTGGGCAGACACAGAGCTTTGAGAAAAGCAGGAAACAAAAGAACATTGGCCTGAAACAAAATTATCAACCCCTGACTCCTCATGGTGACCAGTGAGTGATGCAACCAGTCACAGCTGAGGGGTTCTGGTGTGACTTGGCAATTCCATGATGCCCCTGCAGCAGAATCACAATTGGAGACTGTGCAAAGCCCACCCTCGGGGTCTTTTGGGGTTTGCGTGATTGCTTTTAGGATTCTTGAGTAGCTGGCATCAGGAACAAGGATGTGCTGTAGGTTCTGACTGGGATTTCCTGAGCTTATTTGCAACCCTTTGCCAGGGGATGGTACTGAGGGAGTAGAGAGTGTGAAAGGCCTGGAAAGTGGCTGGCCATGGAATTCCTGAGAATGTTCCCAGAGCTGAGCTCCAGTCTTTGCTTTGCAGAGTTTCCCATCAACAACACAGATGGACAGAGGGTCATCGACTTATGCTTCTACACTGAATGTCCAAACTTTGATTTCTCCTTCAGAAGTGACATGAGTTTGCCTTTATGAAGTAATATCTCAGGTGGAGGAGAAAATCTGTGGCTGAGAGAAGCATCTTTCCACAACTGAAAGGTCCAAATCACTGCACAGGGCATCCTACACTCTCCCCCAGGAGGAATCACATAAAAAGCATAGACAAGGAAACAAAAGATGACTGAAAACATATCAGAGCAAGGAGGAAGCCAAAAATCCGTATCCTTGAGTGTATTTAATTGTAGCTGACACTGTGGACATATGAAGAGATTGCCTTGCAAGAATGAGCTGGAGGAACTGCTTGAGAATTGCCACTGGCTCAAACCAGACAGACTTCAGGGACATAACCCTAAATTTCTCAGTCCTGCCCGAGAACCCCAAAAAGGAGACTAATTAGGATGATCTGCAGGAGACAAAAGACAGAAAATAAGAAAATGAGTAGTTTTCCAGGAACGAAGGCAACATATTATTACAACGAACATGGGAGATTCCAAGTTCAGGAAGGACTGTAGCATTCCAAAATCATTAAGGTTGGAAAAGACCTCTAACATCATCAAGTCCAGCTGTACTTCTTTGAGTAGGATCCACACTGACATCCATGATGTTACAGAAGGCACCATCCCAGAGCTCCTGACAAACTGCAGAAAAGGGTTTATGAAGGAACTCTCAGAAAACTTCCCAAGCAAGGCCAACAACAGCAAGTGAAAGTTTAGCTCATTAGGGAAGCAGTGAAGGAGGGGAAAACTGGCTTTGTTGCACAGTGCAACAACTTTTACAGAGAACAGGGCAGTCTCACAAAGAGGGTTAACAACCTCCTGGAAGACCGGCTGAGAATCTCTTGCCAAACCGAGTAAATGGAGGTTGAGAATGGGATAATCATGATACTGTGGAGTGAGAAGTGGGGAGGAGCAGAACTGCCTCTTTCAACAGCAGGGCAAGATGTTAGGTCAGCTCAACTGTATCGTATAACTTTACCCTCGGCTTTACTAAAAGGAGAGGAGGAAAATTAGAATTTAGGTGGTCTGGATTACTCTCTAGAGATTTCTCCCTGCGTTATAAAAGAAACCAAATGTGGTTGTATCTTAACCCCAACAAAAAGTGAGTAATTATTAATGAGTTTGCCTTCTCCAAGCTGCCTCACTGCACAGTCTGAAAGCAACTAAATTCTGTGGGAAGACAGGAGAAGGAGAAGCAGAGGTGAGTGTGTTGCTGAGGCTGTTCTGGTTTAGAGAAACTAAAACTGTTTGGACACACAGTCTGATTTAATCTGGCTCATTTTTGGCAAGCAGGGAAGAAGGAATCTTTACATGCCAATGGTAAAGAATAGCTGAGGATAATAGTATCTTCAACTGGCACAGCAAGACCTAGAAGACAGTGTCTAAAGGCATTTTAAGGTGTTGTGGTTTGAAAGAGACTAAGTTTAAAAACCTCCATGTTGTAATGGCAAAAGTAGTAAAAAAGAGGTGTTAGACACCTCATTTTCTTTCCTTCACTCCCTGAAGTAGAAAAGATTATACAGTTGAAACTTGGGGATAAGTCACTTAACCACTGGTTACATCTCCTTCAGCAAAGAAAGGAGGGAACAGAGACTATTTGGGTTTTTTGCAGACACCTGTTAGGTTGTCAGAGATTGTACAGAAACACACAAGCCTGAATGCTTCTAAAGGTTTAAGGGAGCAGTAATGTGCATCCAGATGTCATCAGGGTGTGAGAAATTGCTGTTTTGTTCTGATGCTCATGCTTTGAAGGAGGTTGGAATATTCCTCAAGTATTCAAAGAAAGGCTCCAAAAATTATTCAGATCTTGAAAAGGAAAGCTTATAGTAAGAGCCTTAAGGAGTTCAGTCTGTTGAGCTTAATGCATGAAGAAGTGGCCTGAGAGCCAGGAAGTTCTTGATCTAATGGAAGCATAACAAAATCCAGTGGCTGCATGGAGACAGGTGAATTCAACTCTCTAAAACAAAAAGTAATTTCCTTGTAATAACCATTATTAAATATTGCAACACATTAGTACAGAATTTGGCTGACTTTGTCTTTTTAGCCTTTAAGAAAGACCAGATACTGTTGTAATTCAACACTTTAATCCAACTTCCAAAAAACATTCCACAGCCTACAGAAACAGGGGCTGGAAATAGACGATCAGTGGGGTGGTCCCTCCTGCCCAGAGAGTGCATGTACAGGTAGTAGGAACTTCTTTAAGAAAATAAACAAAGACCTGCTTTAAAAGACAGAGTGTAAACTGATCTGACTGATGTGGTCTGATGCAACAGACTTAGCTTTATTGGATTAACTGGCAAACTTTATCAGCTTCCCAAGAGTCCCAGGAAAACATTTGAGTGCCCACCCTTTCAAAGCTGTTGCTTAACAAGGACTGAATGTAAGGAACAGCAAAAAAGGTGGATCCAGAGTGGTTAACCTGTGTTCATAATAGGTAAAATACCCGGTTTATGTATTTATATTCACAGCTACGAAGTTAATATGAATCGGTTTGTTAAACCCTGCTGCTTCTGTGTAAAAGAACAGCCACACAATCATATAATCTCAGAATGGTCTGGATCGGAAGGGACTTTAAAATCCATCTAGTTCCAATCCCCTGCCATGGGCAGGGACACCTCCCAACCCCTTGAGTTAAGCAGCAAAGAGCAAAAGTAAAATGTAAAGAAAACTTGCCTGTGCTACAATAACCAATCGTTTACACCACTTGCAACCTGTGATTAACAGACAATTTTTAAGGAGTCAGCAGCATCACTATAAAAGACTCTGTTTGCCATGGTCTTAAGCTCACGGTGCAGGAGCCTAGACTTCTTTTGGGAAACTTTTTAAAATCTGTGAGCAAAATGTTTGGAGACCTATAGCTTCAATTTTCAGAAACTAACAAATGCAATTGACTGCCTTAATTTTAACATCATTCTTGTGATTGTTTTTTTTTAGGAGGCAGACAGAAGAAATCTTCAGTTTCCTGAAAACTAAAGTCCTTTGAAGAAGCTTACATTCAAAAATTTTAAAAATGGGGGGAAAAAGCAGTTACATTTTCCTTCCTTTGTTTTTCCCAAGACCTGTGAATAAATCAGAAAAGTTTCACATTGTATTTGACAAGCAAATTCTTTAAGAATGACCCAAAAAAGCAAGGTGCAAAACCTCTAACAAGTGTCCCTCCTTAGGGCTGGTCCATCTGCACTCTGAGCTATTCTCCAAAGAGGCACAACACCCCATGTGGGCTCCCAGCCTGCAGTACAGCTCCTGAAAGTAGATTTTGATGGGTCAAAGCCATTTTATTGAATTAGCCCTTTATTGTTTACATTAAATCCAAGTGAGCTCAGAAATACTGATTTATCCTTCTGAAAGGCTGGATTATACCGCGTGGCTCGGATGCAAAAAAAGATTAGGGTTTTTATACTAATTACTTCCAGCATGAGGAGTGCATGGACAAGAAGAGGGCTGACTTTGGAGACTCTCTGCTGGGCAGTTCAGAAATATTTGCCTGATTTTTTGTTGGATTTGTCGTATTTCTTGCCACGAGTAAAATGATTCTTGCTCCATAATGTAATTTGGAGTGCCACACTGCCATTAAACCTTGCCCAGGAGAATTGCCATGTTTAGGATAGAGGGAAGTAACAGCCTTTTTCCTCTTGTTCCTGGTTGTTTTATCCACTCTCCCACTGGTGGGAGTCACTGGTGTTGTAAAGTGCAGTGTGGCATCACTTTCTTCCACTCTACATCACCCTTGGAGAAAGTGAGAAACTAGAAAAAGATTATGTCATTATTACCCAGTGAGTTTTCATTCATTTATACTTCATCAGATAACTAATCCTGCAGGAAGCAAAGATTCCCAGACTACAAAAGCCGAGGTGTTTTCAACAGTTTGGAAAATCCAAGTGGGATACAGATGTGAATATTTTGGAAACTTGACATGTCAGATCAGTGTCATGGCTGTAAATCACCAGTGCTGCAGTCAGACAAGAGCAGACACACAACACACTCTCACATGTGTGTCCTTCCCTAAACAAACCCTCATATTCCTCATGATCAAACAGGAACCTGCCTGTCCAGAACAAACTCACCTCTGGGCAGCTTTCATGGCCAGCAAGGGAAATTCTTCACAGGGAAATCAGAACTCTCAGGGAATTCCAAAATTTGTACAGGCAAAGCAGACGGCCCAGAGGTGCCCACAGCTTTCACTGAATGACTTTGCACACAGTGACATCAGATCTTCTCACTACACAAATTACTCCTTGGGGCCTGGGGTCTGTTGGCATTTGTTTGAGTGATGATACTCTGTGTAGTTTGTGAAACAGAACAAACAGGAGGCTTAAAATGAGCCTAAAGATTTGTGGGCTGCTGATCCTACAGAAAGGACACCCTGTACTGCTTTTACATCCAATACAACAATTACATTTTTATGATTGTTCTTAGATATTGATCAAAATGTTTGTACCCAAACTCTAAAGTTACAGAAAGGAAATGCACAGATCTTTCCACTCACACAGCTGTGATGGGGAAGGTAAAGCTCACAAAAGGGTCTTGTTTTAAATCTTGCATTCAATAAACTGCTAGAAGAACAAAATGAAAACAAGCTATTGTGTTAATCTCCAGATTAGCCCTCATAGTCTGTCAATTTAATACTGATTAGTAAACAATGTCCATAATTAAGCTGTTGTTGGAGACACAAATGCCCCACGAGCCCGAACTAATGCGTAGTATTCAATCCTTTTACAAAGGATGGCAGATACAATTCCAGGAATGTTAATGCTGTCAAGTATCCATGATGTACATAACAAAAGAGAAGGCAGAGAGTTGAGGTAATTAAGCTCACACTAGACCTTCTCTCCATCCTGTACGTGTTTATTGACTAAATGTTATTAGGCGCAGTAAATAAAATGCCACTGAGTCGTGGGACCAAAAATGGGACGAAGTTTATGGGGCCGTCAAACCCTGGATTCCCCTGGCATCAAAGCACACACATCCCCCTTGCTAAGGCCAGTGACATTAATGTGCATGACAGGGGTCCATGGGGCCGTGGTCCCCTAATTGTTTAGGAGACCTTTTAGTCTGGTTGCAGACTGCATGTCTTGGTATTTGTGGAGCTAATTGCACTAAAATCCGCCAGCACAGTGTTTGTAGTGATGGGTTAACTCATTTATCCTCAGGATAATACTCAGCTCTTTGTCAACCTGGTCTCCCGCATTCACTCCTGACTGTCAGCCCAGATGCAGGAGGAGGAAGCAGACTTCCAGCAGCGCTGCCCATGGAAACGCCCTGGCTGCACATGTGCGAGAGCAGAAACATTTAAACAGGAAACAAAACTGTTTTTCTGAGTGGTTCCATTATCGGTAACCTGTTCTACCTTTCTTACGAGGGTCACAAAGCCCAGATTTGAGTTTAGACCCTGATAAACTCTTGACAGTTGGGACCAGCAAAGAGGCTTGGCTAAGCTCCCCTCACCTTTATTCCTCTCTACTGGATCTCATGGATCTTGGGTTAGAAGAAGATGATCTTTAATGTCCCTTCCAATCCAAATCATTCCATGATTCTGTGATCCAGTTTTGAATTAGCCCCGTGCAGCACAACCCAGTCAGGGTAATGCCCTGGGTTCCCTGTAACATTCTTTTTTTTTTTTTTTTCCCCTGAAGAAAAGAATCAAGTTGGAAATAATTACAAGTCTTTTTTTTTTTTTTATCTCAATATTTTTACATGGGGACAAGATGTCACTCTGTTTTCCCTGCAGTTTCAGTGACAACAGAATGCAGAAAAATATTTTTTCTAACATGGACTTGAATATTTACAAACTCCAGAGTGAAAGTAGTGTCCAAAGGATATATTTCCTTTGGACATTTTTCCAGAGTCGTTGATTTATTGTATTTTCTCAGACTTCTTGCCCCATGTTTACAAACATGCAATAACAAACAAAACCATAATTACAGCAACACAGAAGCACTTTTTGTCCCGGGATCTCAGATGTCTTGGCTCACAGAGTGTCACTGAGCAAGTTTCCTATGGGATGAAATGTATTGACAGCCCCATTGTACAGTTTGGACATCTGCAAATTAAATTGTTTTGCCAAAGGTCAGAAAGAGCATAAATTAGTGGGAGAACTAGGAAAAATACTCAACAGTATCTTCCCCACTCTCCATCCCCAGGCTGCCCATGGAACTGCAGAACAGCACTGAGCAGCTTCCTGTTTGGACATGTGGATTTGATTAAGGCAGGCCGCAAGTTCCCAGAATTTTTGGCCAGGTGGTGACTTAGCTTTTGGGTGTTACAGAAACACAGCACCTCTGCCCTGCCCTCCTTCCACCCTTCAAACCTCCCTGCATGTGGGGAGCAGCCCTGCCCCATCCACAGCAACAGGCACAGAACAGAGAGGGAAGGAGATGGGAGTGGAAATGTGCAAGTAGAGGTTAGGGGCAGCACTAGACCACAGCACACCAATTTATTTTGGCTTAAACTGCTATGGAATCACAGGCTCAGTGGAAAATGCTCCTTCTAGAAATAGAGCCAGTATTCCCATCCCTTGAATAGACTCATAACTGAGACACGGTTTTATCCCGCGTTTTAAACTCCTCTCTGACACCCCAAAAGCCTCTTTTCCTCATAAAGGGGTAAGATTTACTCTGTCTTCACAAAAGCTACAGGAAAAAGGCTACAGTTTTCTGCAGCAGCTGGTTTGGGGTGGTTTTGTGGATCAAGCAGAGATAGCAGAAAGTGTCGGTGTCACAGCGAGCCTGTTGGGCAGCCAACTAGGATCACTGGAGCACTCTCAGAGAGCCTTGAGAGTGCATGGAAGTCACTCTGATGCTGGGGATATGTGGCTTTGCCAAGGAGATCAGCAGTCTCTGTAGTGCTACCAGAGGTTTCCCAAGTCTGAGCCTTTCCAGAATGCTGCTGCTCTGCCTCACCGGCCCCTTCCAAGCTGTTGGAACTGGAGCAGGTGAGACAACAAAGCACAAAAATGCAGCTCAGATCTCCCAGGTTTCATGATGGTGCTTCAAAGGGAACAAAGGTGGCAGCTGACAGCAAAGGAAATTTGGGCTTAGGACTGAAGTACAGAAGTGAGGACTAGAAAGTATAAAAATGTTTCCCATTTGACACAGGAAAGTCACACAAGAAGTTGCCAGAGCTTTTACTGAGTCACACAGGAGATTAATAGAGGAATAACCTCCGTTTCCACTTACTATCCTGCTTAGATTGGGAAAGGCTGTTTAGATGAAGACTCCAGTTCTGCTGAAGAAAGCACATTTTCCAAGTAAACCCCATTTTGAGCACATTAGCAGAAAAACAAGAGTATGGATAAACTGTAGTCCCACTTCACATTTCAAGTGCATCCGAATAAAACAGGAACTTCTTATTGCTTAGCAGGAAAGAAATATGTGTTTCTCTCTGGATTAATAAAATAAATGGAAGCTGATCTGATATCTCTTTATTCTTTGAATTGTCTCATCATACAGCTGGTTTGATTACAATTTGCAGAGGACTTGGAGATACTTAGATGAGAGAAGTAACAGCAGCATTCACACAGTGTATTTTAGAAAAATATTATAACCTTTTCATATAAGAATATGGACAGGCACATGAAAATTGCTGTCTCTTTTTCCTACAGGCCACAGCCAAGAGCTAATGATTCATATGTAAAAGCAAAAATGTCATAATGCACTTAACCAGATGTGGAAAGCTGAAAATGGAGGTGTCAGTGGATAGCTGTCCTTAGCTCCTCAGTATTGCAGTCATCTCTTTCCTTAAGACCTGGAGTGGAAGAGTTTGAAACTCCTCCATGCCAAACAAAGACAGCCGCTCTCACTAAGAGAGTCAGTTCTTTTCAAAATGAATTGTTAGCTGGAATATTCCCTAGACTAGCTGTAAGCTCTTTGAAAATCCACTCTTTAACATTCACGTAGAGCTTTGGTACCACCAAGTGCACCAAGAGGCAAATAATTACCTGAAGCAAACCTCACCAAAACACAGCCTTGAGCTCCTCAGGCCAAATCTCAGCACAAAAGTGAATTCTGCCAACAGCAGCTTTTTCTTGATTTCTCAACCGCAGAGAGCTGAAGGAAGACTCAGGCAGAATGGAAATGTGCAAAGTTACAGACTGCAAACATCCTCTCCTGGACCCAGCAATACCTGTGGAAAATGGGACGGCCTTCAGCCCTGTCAGCTTCCTAGGAAAATTGCTCATGGAAGCACTGGATAGCAGGCAGAATTAGTAAAGGTCTGCTATTTACACCCTTTAAAATAACCCTGCTCGGTTACCCTGGCATGGGATGCCCACAAATACCTTGTTGGGACAGCTGGGGTGGCTGTGACAGGGCAGAAGGGCAGGAGAGCAGCTGCAACAGGTTGGCGCCAACCTCCCTCCCACCCCACCTGCAGTATCTGTCTCCATCAAGAGAGGAGCATCCAGGTACAGGGAAGTCAAGCCTCACACTCTGATGCACAATTTCAGTGTGATCTTGAGCAAATTGCCTCGATCCAGGTCCTTCACGGGACTACTTTTACAGAGCCTTAAGTTACTGCTCAGAATTATACACTTAAATGTATAAAATACATTTGAAATGCACATGCACATGTTAAGTACATTTACATACGTTAAAGTACATTTACATACATGTAAAATGTACCTTTGTAGCTTTGTCATCTCCGTTAAAATTTCTCTGTTCCAGTTGTCCCAGTGCAAAACAAGACATCAACCCTTCCTTGCTTCTGTGGAATGCAATAGGAATAAAGTCTCTAAGATGCCAGGGTAAGTATCAGCAGAGACATTTAATGAAGTTAACAGAGCCTGTATTAAAATGTCATTTAAAAGAAGAGGGCTTAGCTCAGCTTTCTGATCGTACAGGGTCTGTCCTCTCCACAAACATCCTCGCTTGCACACTTCAGTCATTAGTGCCTGGACTGAGAGGAAAAGGTTTCAGAGAAATTAAAGACACTCAAAGTTTTAAAAGAAGGTAGTTCTTCTACAAGAACTTGGCAGTGTCCCACCACTGAGATAAACCTGTGGGACAAACTCAGCCCTCACCAGGCACCAGGAACCAGGAACCCACAGGGCAAAGAGGCTTGAGCTCTGCCCCAAGCACAGAAAAACCTAATTCAGAAAATCCAGTGACACACACCAATACAGGGACCATGATTAATAGTTCCACTCTTTGCCAAACTTCTTGTTTAAAAATCCTTCTCACTGTGTCAGCCATTATCACTTTGCCTGGTGCTCACCCCTCTTTTGTGAGCACTTTGAGGAGATGATTTAGTGGTTAACATGGTGGTGCTGCTGACTTGCAGGTTGGACTTGATATCCTTAAAGGTCTTTTCCAACCTTAACAATTCTATGATTCATTCACCTTTTCTTCTGCATTTCATACAGGGTTACCAGACTGCATAGATAAATCTCCCCTTTTTCTTGATTTATCAGTTCAGCAGCAACAATGAGGGCCAACTATTACCTACAGTCCCACATTCCCTATGTATTTCTACCCATCTCTGAAGTTCCTGTGTGCTCTCCCAGCCCAGCTCACAGAGGTTCTTACCCTGTAGTCTGTAATTTGTGAAGAGTCCCTACAGTCCTTCCTGGTGGGCTGTAGAGGACACTTGGTTCTGCAATGTTCCTGAGGCTTCTTTCTCCAGCTGGATTGGAACAATCCTACTGAGTTGTTATTTTAAAAAAAATTAAAGTGCATTTGGCACCTTCTAGTATTGCTTTGTTTGATCAGCCAAGGACACAGGTGCTGCAGTTCCTATTTCAATAATCTGTTGCAAAATAGAAAGGAAATGGTTTCTGTGGCTGTCCAGTGGAGAGGATATGGACTGTGTGGCTCTGAATGGAAGTCTTTGTACACACACATTTCCAAACCCCAAAAAAGCATCATAGACATCAATTAGGATTAAGGCCAAAGCAGTTCAAGGAAGACCAGAGCAACTGCCCACTATGTCAAATCCAAAATCTACTGAGTTCACCCTTGTCCCTGGGAGAGAAGAGGGGACAGAGTAGCAGATACTGAAGGAAGAATGTGCTCAGAGATGTTGTGGACTCCCCATCCCTGAAGTGTTCAAGACCAGGCTGGATGATGCTCTGAATTACTTGGTCTAGTGGAAGGTGTCCCTGTCCATGGCAGGGGTTGGAATGAGATGGGCTTTAAGGTCTTTCCAACCCAAACCATTCTGGGATTCTGTGGATGCAGGACACAGGCCAAATACTGCACAGCTCTGTCTGAACCCCACCAGCTTCCAGCAGTCAAAGGGGCGTGGAGCTTCTGAGCCAGGGTTGCAACAAACAAACACATGCAAAAGCCACCAAGAACTTTATGGTTCTCACTTTTTGCCTTCTCTAAGCTGTTGGAAGGTCAGCTGTGATAAAATATTCCAGAGCAATTCATAATTTTATTGTTTGCTAAAGTTCCTTAGAGAAAGGTAAAAATGGCCTCTTTCCCATCATCCAGTAGTTTCCAAACAGAATGATATCTAAATAGTGCTTAGCTGCCTTGAATCACTGGTTTTCACAGTTAAGCTAGACCTATTTGAATGATTTTTGAATAATGTACATCTCCCTTTGCAAATTAAGATACTGCTTAATCCAACTCCCATTCCAGGAACCAACTCTTGAAGTTTGCTGTAGGTCTGCTCCCCTGATAAATCCCAGTTACCTATTCCTCCTGCCATTGTTGAGGCAGAATTCCCAGCCTGCTCGGAAGAGTTGGCTGGATTGTCTGTTCATCCTTCAAATCTGTTTGTTCCTCATTCCCCAAATGCAAGGACACGGGAGATGCTGTGAAGCAGAAAAGAAGAAACACATAAGCCCTAACTTTGGGCAGCTTAGTTAGAATTAAAAAATTGTAAGATATTTTTCTGTAAGCAGGGGCTCAGGCAAAGTTTCTTCCATGTCAGTGAGAGTTTGTTCAACAGCTTTGAGGGACTCTGGATCATTTCACAAATGAAATGAGCTGAAGTTTTTGTGTCAGTTCTCATTTACCATGCAACAATGCAACAATCATGACAGAGGCAGCAGTTATACCCTGGAAGGGTGGAGGAGTGGGGTTACTGAGCAGAGGATTCACAGCAACTGTCGCCCATCATCTCTGCTGGTGGCTCCAACCAAGAATGCCACGGAAAATCCTATCACATTTTCCCCTGAAGGCATTCCCTAAGGCAGAAGGAAAGTAGGTTATAATTTGCAGCAGGAAGACTGGGCATTACTCCATCAAGGCAGGAAAAAAAAAAAAAAAGTGTTTTTTAAAAGAAGGTTATGAAATCAGATGCCATCTTGTGGCCAAATCTCATGGAATTGCTACGGGAGATTCAATCTAGCCACGAGACACACAATAAATACACAGACAAAAGAGAAGAAATAAGGGATTAAAAGGCTGGTGACACACTATGGAGACTTTCCAGGTCTGTAGTCCTCTGTTAAATGTTTTTCTGTTTGCAGGTGCAGAAGCAATTCCTCCACACTTCTGACAATTAAACTCCAGTAAAAGATTTAATTAATGATGAGATGGTCTTTAAGGTCCCTTCCAACCAAAACCAGATTGTGATTCTATGCATAGAAAAGCTTCTAATGGCCTTTTAGATTTCAGATCACCTGTCATGTCCCTTATGACTGGCTATGTGTTCTCTGCAGAATATGAAACCACCACAAAATCAGGCAAAGCCTTTACTGTCACACATTTTAAATTATTCTCATTCCTGTTTCATGGTTTTGTTAATAAGAAATCACAGGATGACAGACTGGTTTGGGTTGGAAGGGACCTTAAAGTTCATCCAGTTCTGCTCCTTGCGACGTGCAGGGACACCTTCCACTATCCCAGGCTGCTCCAAACCCTGTCCAGCCTGGCCTTGGACACTTGCAGGGATCCAGGGACAGGCCACAGCTTCTGCGGGCAACCTCTGCCAGGGCTTCACACCCTCACAGCCAGGAATTTCTTCCCAATATCCCATCTAATCCTGCCCTCTTTCTAAGAAGCCATTCCCTCTTGTCCTGTCACTCCAGGCCCTTGTCCAAAGTCCCTCACCATTAAATCATGCGGCCATCCCATTGCACTGTTGGAGGACCCCAATTCCTGACTGTGAACATCACAGATAGAAAAAGAAGTTCCTGACATAAAAAACAGGCACCCAGTGCCACTGAACACACCTTCAGCCTTAGGGACATCTGCACAGGGCTGGGGGCTACACCAGAGGACCTGCAGGAGCCCCAGGCCTTCTCCAGAGTGCCAGCTGGAACCCGGGTGGGATTCCTTATGTGGAAGTGGTGCGAGATGCCTGTGTTTAGGGAAATGACCTGTTCCCACCCAATGGAAACACACAGGACCATACATCTGAACATAAAAAGAAATACATCTGAGCTGGTAGCAGCAGCAGTTGTGAGTAAGGGGTTAACTAGCAGCCATTACTCTAGTGAGGAAATTACCCCAACAGAAGTATAATCCACATGGTAGAAGACAAGTGTTATTCACAAGTTATTAATAAAAGAGACCAAAAAGAAGGCAATGCTATACTGTTCTGTTAATCTCATAAGCCCAGATGTTCGTGAAATGAAAAACAGTCCAAGTACATGACCTTTCATACTGATGTAAAGGAATGTTTAAGATATGATGGGATGTTATATATCACAGGATGTTAAAAACATCACGGAGAAAATTCAGTATGGATAGCAAAAATGTAAAGAATTGAATACTTACAAAAAGATTTATCTGATAAGATGCAAAAAAAAAAAAAAGAGAAAAGCAGATTATAAATTTCCATAATCATCATTTGACACATTTTTATAGGCACCACTGGTTTTACAGTGCCAAAGTACAGTAATGGCAGGAATCACTATGGCATGGAATTTCTACAGTTATTGCACACTTTCTCTTAGCGTGAAAGGAATTGTTCATTCTTGGGAAGACACGGGATGGTTTTATGCACAGTAAAACGTTATGCAGAAAGCACCCTATGTGCAAGAGAAATTAAAAATCTATGGACCTCATAGAAGTCTGTTCTTGGAGTTAGTTCTTGAGGTAATGAATTCATTTGGAAGCAAATTCATTTGGGTAATTAGAAAAACTGGAGATTCTAAAATATAATGTCTCTGGATACTGGTCATCCTTTTCTGTTCCAGCCGTGGTGAATGAACACAAGTGAAGAGCCACGGGTACTGTGGAGAGAGCAGAAAGAAAATCTGTGTGTGCAGACTGCAAAGAATTCAGACATAATCTTTTGGTCTTTCCCCTTGTTTCTTTTCTTTTCAGATGCTTCGGTGTAAAACATGTGGTTTACACTCATCTTTGTGTAAACTTCTCCGGGGTGATTTCAGACACAGGGCAGGCCCTCTGTAAACAAGGTGGACAAAGCTGAGCCTCAGAGAGTGTGGAACACGTGTCTATTGTAGCTCTTTATTCCTCACACCACCTGGCTGACGGGGATTCTGGATTCTGAAGCCACAGACCGGCACGTACCTATTGGAAGTGATGGAATAAAGGAGAAGAAACCCAGCAAAATCTAAACTGGGGTCCCCAGTCTCCTCTCAGAGCATCCCCATCCTTGCTGACACTGGAACAATGTGGCCTCGGCGAGGGGAGCGTGGGGCAGCTTTGGGAGGTCAGTTTACACCCAGGTCAGCTCAGACATGGTGTATACAGTACCGGGGTCTGTTTTCTATTTGCTTGTCAAATACCAACACCATAAAGAAAGGAATAGTACTAAATCCACCATTTTAACCTTACACATACCCACAATTACAGCTGAAATAACTCAGCAATTTTTGAGTTATATGAGTGCAAAGAAAGCATCTGCAACCAATCACTTATTTTTTTGTTGGTGCTTTTTTTTTTCTGGCAATTCTATATCTTAAAAATTGTGAATGCAGTTCTATTTTTTTTTTTTTAAATCTTGTTAAAAAAAAAAAAAAAAAAAAAAAAAAAAAAAAAAAAAAAAAAAAAACACATGTGCTCTCAGGCTGAAAACGCACATGCCAAATTCAGCCTGGAGAGAATTTTTACGGCTGAGTTATAAAACCCTGAAAATAGGGATTTATAATGGAAATGCTGACAGACCATTAACTACAATAATAACATAAATGGAGCAATAGAATTTCCAAGTTATCTCCTTTTTGTTTGTGTCAGCATTCCTGCACCGAGAGCCTGTGTAACACACACACAGCATTAGCAGCACATCACTGAGGGCTCTCTCCTACGGCATTCACAGGATGCAGAGGAAGACAGAGCAGAGGAAGCAGAAAAGGACAGTATTTGTGATCTGTGTCTTGGGGTGCACCAATCTGACTCAATATAGAATCTAATTAACTCTTGATGGATATAAGTCTTGTGAGGAATCCTGCCACCAAGCAAAGGCACGTAGCAGGTACCAGTTCAACTGTTTTGCTCTGTGCTGTATCCACAGGAGAGCAAGGCACTGCTTGCTGACCCCACATAGCGCCAGTGGCCAGGGTGAGGATTGCTTTGAGCTTTCTTCGTGACCCACAAAAGAAAGAGGGAGGTGATAACTGGGCATGAAAACAGGGCACAGGAGGACTGTTAGAATACAACTACACTTTGGATGCTCTTGCTTTAAAAGCTCAAGCTCTGTCTTCTCTGGGAAGATGAATATACTGAAAATATGCAAAGTGTCATGCTGCTCAAGATAATTTGTTCCCTGTTACAGACTGGGATGAATTGTTTAAAGTAAGTGGCAGCTAAAGCTACAAAATCTGTGCATTCTTCACCCTTCCAAGAAAAAAACCTCTTACTGGTGAAGCTGTGTTTAGCCCACCACTGGAAGTTTACAACAAAGTACGTCTTCCTTATGAAAAGAGAATTTCAGATTCATAGGATCCCAAAATGATTTGCATTGGACAGAACTTTAAAGCTCATTAGATTCCAACCCCCTGCCTTGGGCAGGGTCACCTTTCACTAGACCAGGTTGTATCCAACGTGGCCTTGAACACTTCCAAGGATGGGGCAGCCACAGCTTCTCTGGGCAACCTGTGCCAAGGCCTCAGCACCCTCACAGCCCAGAACTTCTCAAATTATTCTGCACAGGGTTGCCACTGGGAGGGAAGGAAAATGACAGATCCATGTGCAGTTAGGATTTGTCAGATTCAGGGCTTTGAAAGATCCTCCAATACAATCAGCATCTGCCTTGCTCCCTGGCTCTTTTGTCCTACACTTCCTAAGACACCTGACATAACAGAGCCAGCATCACTCCCATTTTACAGATGGTTAAAGAAAGGCACAGTGGTGAAATAAATTCCTCAATATTACATATCAGATTTCTTTCAAAACCCAGGAAAAGAACCAAGTTTTCTCCTTGTTTTAGTAACCTCTTCTGTACAAAATCCAGATTTTAATCTTTTTCATTTGAAGGGTAAAAAGGCTCAATATGACCCAGGAGTTGAAATAACTCATCTGCTTCACAAAAGCCGTGGTTCAGTCCAGAAGTGGAGAGCAAACTCTGAGATCACAGAAATTACTTTCTTCACAAAAATCTGGAATTTTACAGAAGAGGAAGTTTGAACAAAAGAAGCGTCTTTTTCTGCCAACATCATCAACGACCCTGACAGTCCCTCCTTGCTATCACCCTTTTCTGACACCCACCAGCTCCCTGAACGGGGAACCATTCTCCTAAAAAACATTAATCTCTATTCTCTGCATCAAAAGAAGGAAAACCAGTGGCTGTAACAAGCTGCTTTACTGATCCTTCTGCCACTACTGCTCTGCTTTTGTCCAACACACGTGTCTGAGCCTCGTCTGTGCTCGGGATATTTGGCAGGCCGAGCACCTTTTGTCCCCCTCGCATGCCGAGCGCTCCACAAAGCTGCTCCCAACAGTGCACAGGCGCTCACGCCACTGTTTGGATTAGAGAGCCTGGAGATGACACGTGGCTCTGCCTATTGTTTACAGCCCAGGATAACACAACAGACACTCAGTTGTCCCAGTGTCTCGCCAAGATTAGCACGTGGAAGAGCAGGAGCTGGCCGGGGCTAAGGCTCAGCAGGACAGAGGTTAGGCTTGCAGGCAGAGGGAAAGGCTCCAAGGAGCGTTGCAGTTCCTTTGGAGAGAGGACACGTGCTCGCGGATTATCAGGAGAATCCGTGTTCTGGAAGTTTTCTTTCTCCTTATTGGTACTGAGTTCTCTCACAGCAACATCTGTGAGCAGCACTTTCTACCATCTCTGATAAACCAAAAGGCTGTCTTACATCCATGTGATGGCCCAGCCTCAGAGATAAATGCTTTCCTCACTTCCCAGCTGGCTATGGCATTGTAGTCCATTTGGACTTGGAGCTTTGGCATCAAAGAACCTCCAGATGGTACCAAGGGCTGTAGCACAACTTCTTTCCCACAGCAAATGTGGGCAGGTTGTTCCCTTGCCACCACACCACCTATCCACAAAATAATGTCTTAAATTAATGGAATCACAGACTGGGCTGGGCTGGAAGGGATTTTAAATACCATCTTGTTCCAAACTTCTGTCAGGGCAGAGACACCTTGACCAGGTTGCTCCAAGCCCTGTCCAACCTGGCCTTGGACACTTCCAGGGATCCAGGGGCAGCCACAGCTGCTCTGGGCACCCTGTGCCACGGCCTCCCCATCTTCACAGTCAAGAATTTCTTCCCCAAATCCCATCCATCCCTGCCTTCTGGCAATGGGAAACCATTCTCCCCTGGTCCTGTCACTCCAGGCCCTTGTCCAAAGTGCCTCTCCAGCTCTCTCATAAGTCTTCTTTATGTTCTGGAAGGGTGTAAATGGAGTTCTGGACTGGAAGGAAGTTCTCATCCTTATTTTCAAGGGGCCAAATGGCCTACAGAAAACTGGTCCAGCAGCCTCTTGCCACCTCCACAGTTCTCATCTCAAGGATACTGCCACAGCTGATACTAAATTGAGGATTATTGCCCCGGAAATAGAGCTGCCAGGCAGTAGAACATTTCCTGCTGTACCCAAGCCAGCCACAAGCACTTTCACCTTTCTATCCAAGCTCATCTTAAACCTTCCTTTCCATAGGAAAAAGGCACTGCTCAACCCATCCAACAAACAGCAAACCAAAGGCAGTCCTCCCCACTTTTTCTCCCCACATTCACGCAATCCATGCACTGCCATGCTTTGAAACTAGAAAGAAGTGCGGGGTTTTTGGAAATAATCACCAGAAGTGAAGCACTGAAGCAGCCAACAGAGTGTTAACCTGGCAGCTGACTGCACTGGGGAATGGCAATAGGATGACTATTCCCAGAAGGAAAACTTAGCTCACTAATCCCCAGCCTTGCTGGCACTGCCTGAAGGAGGCTGGCATCTCAGAGCTTGATAATATGGTATTAATCATGTTCTTGTCCTGTACAGTCATCATCAAAATCAAACAGCAAAACCAAAAGGAACAGGAAATGCTGAATTAAGGTAACACTTCCCCCACATAAACCACCACTCCAACCTAATCCTGTTCCTCAGCCATGCCAATCCCAGTAAATTAGACTTTTCAAGCTGTTTGAAGTCCTGAGCAGCCAGCTCCAAAGTGAGGAGTAAGTACATGGCTTCCAGCCACATTAGCAATGCCTCCCTGCCAATTTCATCCTCCCCAGATGCAGGTTCATGAGCCATGACAAAATTTGGGGGCAAAGTGGAACAGATGCAGGGAATTGTTTCTCCTGGTTTGAGGTTTCAACAGGAATGCTCCAGACAGCTTTGGTGAAGGTTGAAGGGAACAGGCAGAGCTCAGCACCTGCCCTCACCCTGCTCCACACTCCGTGGTTTCACTGTGTCATGGTGAGAAGAACAAACTTTCACTATGTGCGGCCTTGGCTTTTAAAGTTACAGAACTCCTTCTAAGTGATTTATAATATTAAAAAGTGGTTTGAATGAATGAAAAATAGAGGGGCTAGATTTTTATTTTTTTTTTTAGGGCTTCAATTGGTTTGGTTATTTGTTTCATTCTAGGAGATCAAAAATAATCTTGGTGTTCACAATGAGCAGTAAAGGCCATTCAACTATGTTGGAATAAGTTTAAAAGCAGGTGGTTACCTTATTAAGTGTTAAATATTCAGAGATGAAATATGAGTCTGTTTCCACCTAGGGCATGCAGTAAATGGCTTCCACATATGCATAACAGCCCATTAGCACAATAAAAAAAATTAGTTGTTCAGCTGAAATTAGAACAAATATGTACTAAATGCAAGAATTTCAAAGGATCCGTTTTAATTTAAGAGCCCTTGTTCAGCTGGGTAATCCTGAGTCCCCTAATCTAAACAAATACAGCACAATAGAAATTATTCTTTGAAATTCTTTTACCCAAATAATTTGTGGGAGGGGAGGTAGGCGGACATAGAGTGGTTTGAACTCATCAGGTACACGACAAAGAACCTTCAGATTTTCATTTCCTAAAAGGACTGGGAATTCCATGGGCAGGAAAGCAGCTTTCCAGGACAAGGTACTTCCTTGAGTCTGCAGCATCAATAAAATTCACTCCTGAAACTCAGTTTAATGAAGTAAACTGTGATTGCTCTCAACATTTTGATGGCATTTTAGCAGGTCTCATCTCTGCATGACTTACTTAAAATTAACTTGTTGAACTTTAACTGACTCTTTTGGAACAAAATATTCACTGGCAGGTGGGCTCCAAAGGGACAAGTATCCAAGCTTAATAAACATGCAGTCTATCAGCTTGTGTGTGTTTTAATAACCATAACAATTTTGTAGGTATTCAAGAAACCCAAAATAATTTTATTTTTACAACAACCTGTGGCAAGTCAAATCAGAAAGAGGGCAGACTAAAGCTAAAGTAAATGCCCATAAACTTTTAGCCATATATGCAAAAAATAAAATTCTACAATAAAAGCTGTTTAGCAGTCCCCATGCCCACGTTTCAGCTGAAGGGAACTGTTTCAGTCACGTGTGCTTTTTCTCTGGAGAGTTATGTTTGGTATTTTACACTCAACTCTGGCACTATTTTTCACTTGTTAATTGGAAACCACAATCACTTCTGCAGTGTTTTGCTCTGCTTTCTGTACTTGTGATCTGCACTCAACTGTCAAATATTTAAAGCCCAAAGCTGTCCTGACAAGGGAACAACATCTGTCCCAGCTCTCCTTGGAGCTGACCTTCCACAAAGTGAGTCCTGGCTTCCATCTGTAGCAAACCGGTTGTTACTGGAAAGAAAAAAGTGAATTCTACAACCTGCATGAGAACAAGACTCCAGCATCGTGTCTGTTCACACCAGGGTGGAGTTTAGCAGTCAGATTCATCAAAATGCATGCATTTTGTACTGAAAGGGAGAAATTTTAGAAATAGATGCAAATCTTCTTCAACATTAGCCTTCTGGTTAATTAGGGGCTACTCATAGTCATGTCACAGTGTAAAATCTGCTGAGTGATATAAAACTTTATGGCTGAGATTGTTGTCATGGACATTGTCAAAACAAACATCAGATCAGCCCCAGTGATGGCAAGGCTGGGGGATCTCTCTCAGATGTAGAGACATACACACACATGCCTGTGCGTTTATGTATGTCCATTGTAGTTATTCTCATGTCTTAGCAATTAAACTCCAATTTTAAATAGCACCTTTATGGTTACAGTAAAAACACTTTATATTTTTTAATCACTGGGGAGGAGATTGAGTCACCAAGGCTGTGCCAAACCAAGCTTGATTGCTTCAACCATTCCAGTAAGTAGCTTCTCAAAAGTTTTCATGACCAAATCTGATTTTCATCCTGTATCTCTGGTAAAAATACATCCCAGCAGTACCTCTCCTACCATTTAAGTGCCCACAAAGATCAAAAATATCCCTAAACAGGACAGCTCCCTACAGGGCACCTGGGGTCATGGGTTAGTGGTGACCTTGGACACGCTGGGTTAATAGCTGGACTCGATTATTTTAGAGGGCTTTTCCAGCCTAAATAATCCATGATTCCACACCCGCGAGGACTCTGCCCAGCCTTGGTTTGAGCTTCACCTGTTTTGTTTCCCAGGTACCTCACCCCTGGTTCCTCCCAGCAGGCAGGGACATCTAGCGACTAAAAAAGGATATTGCAAATAAGCCCATCTATTTCCCGCAGTTTTGTTAAAATCGAATCTATTTCGTTGCTGTGGCTGATGAGATATTTTCAACCCATTAAATTAGCCAATACCATGTCCTCTCACCCACCGTCTTTATTTGGTTTAACCCTTATCAGGGAAAATCAGAAGGTAAATAATTTATTTTTTAATTTCACTCTAGAAAAATATTTTCATTCCTTGCAGTAATATCTCAACAGAAAAAATTGCCTAACCAAAACAATTTTCTTCTTCGCACAGATCACTAGAATGCTGAACTTCTTAGGAGGACGTTCACAAGTTTTGTTTCATTACTTGTATCTTATGCTTCAAATAAGACATAAAGCAACATTCGACATCACTATCATCGTTCTTTTTCCTCCACATCTATAAATTGTCTCATGGAAAAGGCCCTGGTAAGTAAACCCATATTTCTGACCTGCTGCATGTCTAACATTTCTTCTTTAATAACTCCATGAGCATGGCAGGCTCTTCCTATTAACTACATTACATCATCATTATCAAAGACGAAAGGAAATTAATTTTGTTTTCCAAAGACTTGGCAATAAGTTGGGTCTTTACTTCATCAGACATCTGCTGTTTTTCTACGTATGTCATTTGTGAAGCAGAGTTTTCCTTATGACTTTATTCTCCTCACAGTTTATCATGCCACACTGTTTACCAGGGAAATAAAGCCGAGCAGGATTTCTCATTTGCCCTCCAAAAGTGTAAAGCTAACTTAAAGCCAGTATTATAATCTTTATTTCAGTTTCACATGCTTTTTATGGTTTAAAATAAAGCTCAGCAAAGACTGTCATGCAAATATAACCTCTCATGGTCTTTGCCTGAAATTTATTACTTGTGCTGCAGGACTTTGTTTTAACAGATGGGACTTTATCAGCAAATTATATGGGCAGGCCACCAACTTCTCTCAGGAATGGAGGAGTGCTAGTATTTACTTGGGCTCTTATCTCTGCACTTAAAGCCATATTCTAACCACAAACTTCTATATTCGTTTATTGATAGAAAAGACAAAACACAGAGAATCTTCTGTTCTAAAACACTGCATCCCCAACCCTAGTGTACCCCGTGTATGGGATGAGTAGCTGCTGTCAGATATTTCACACGAGGAAAACTTCTCCTCTTTAAAACTTCTCCTCTTCAAAACTTCTCCTCTTCCTTTTGAAAGCTGAATAGACTTGACAGGGTGTTCTCACTTTCCCCATGTAACTCCATTAATGCTGCACAAAAGGGAACAATTGAGATCACGTTTCCAAATATTTATTTTCCTAAATAATTTGTTGTGGTTTGCTTGGAGTTCTTCCTCCACTGAAGTGCACCGTAATTTACCCTGCAAATAATATTCTATAAGAGAATTTTGTTCATGGAAGGAAAGTCCTTCTAAACTACAGCCACCAGTGCATTGGGAACTGGAAGGTTTACTGAATGCAACCAGAGAGGAGTGACCCCAATTTCATCTCTTTACTACCCTAGCAGCACAGAAGGGCTCCAAAAAGTAATCCTGTTCTGAGCAGGCAGGAGAGGGTGCAGGACCAGTATGGGGAGAGGGAGGGAATCTGAGCCCCCAGGCCAGCCTGGCTCCCACCTGCTCCGTGGTGTAACCTGTGTGGGACATTGTGGGCTGAGAAAGAGGCAGGTGAGGGAGAAAAACTAAATAAATAATAACTCCAGGGAGAGAGAGAAATAGTGATAAGCACTGAGTGTCATGCTAGCTGCCAGCTGCTATGTCCCATTGCAGAACCTGATATTTATGCTTACTCCTAATCAAGATCTAAAGATGTAATTTATAATTTATCTCTGAATTGCAAACACCATCCACAGACAAACACCTTTTGAAGGAATTTTGAAAATGTGCATTCTACATCTAATAACTCTACTCAGCAATGCGCTCTGAAAGAGATGGAATTCTGAAAATTATGGCACATGGCTAATTTTAAGATTTTCCTGCTGAAACAGTGTTTCACAGCTGTTTGAATTAATAGGAAGGATGGCAAATAAATTCTTTAAAATGGGAACGAAATTTTCAATAGAAGACCATGTAAAATTTGCCAAAAAGCCCACTGAAACATTTTAAGTGTTTTGTTCCAAATCACTGAAAATAGCATTAAAACCAAACCATGTTTTCTTGTTCAACGCAATTATTTCAATATAGTTTCATTTGTATGTGTGTTAAAGGATCCAGACTGTAGGACCCAATCCTGTAATGACCCCCCTGGAATTTTCTCATTAAATCCATCTAGGAATATTTGAGCAATGCATTTAGGACTCGACATTCAGTCAGATGAGACTCTTTGTTAGCAGAAAGATTCCAAGTAAATTGTCAACCATAAAGTTCAGAATCCAGCACAGAAGCCACCTATATCATTGTGACACACAGTTAAATGAGCTGTTTAACTACAGTTAAATGCAATTTGTCTTAATTTTTACTCTTGATGACTTGATCATCCTGTTCTTCAACCACATATAAAGCCCTGCTAAGCAATGAGATACCTCCATTGTACTCCATGGGTCTTGGATGAGACCTTGATGGCCAAAGTCGTCCTGTTTTGTTCCCAGAATGAACACTTCCCAGTCCAAAAATGTGGTATTACTGCGAGAAAATATATCAGAAACCAGACCTCAGAGGAAAACTTAGTAATATGCTTCTACAGAGAAAGTTTGAAAAAGCACTACAATTGTAAGAGGATTTGTAAAGCAATCCTGTGAAAATCTGGCCATGGTTCTGGCCCAACAATCCATATCTGGATTTCAAATATTCCAGCATTTACAGATAAGATATAAACCAAATGGTGTGGTATGAACTACCACAAGGATAAGGGTTATTTTCTATATAATCACCAAAATCATGCTTAGAGGCAACAAACAATTGCCAGAGCTGTAACTCATGTGAGAGCGGTTAAGCAAAGGCAAATTCCAAGGTATTTTAGCCGAATATTAGGTTCAAATTCTGACATACAAGGATAGGAACTCATGTGAAATGTGGATCTGGATTTCAATTTTAAACTTCTTGCCATTAAAATTCAGGCTATGTTTGGGTCACGCAGCTCAATATGGGTTTAGATCTCTACAGGATATCGGGGTTTTTAAAGATACTTTTCATTTTCAGATGTGACAGTTAAAAAATCCCGGGTACAATAAACCATTTGACTTGGGGAAAAAAAAGTTGAGCTATAAACTGAAACCAAAGTAGCTCAACTTGGGAGTGTCCCAGCTGCAGAAAACTCTTAATTTTAAAACATTTTGATTGATCCCCAATCTCTTAGAATTACACTGCAGTAAGGGCTGTGCACCCTTCTGAAATCGGGCTATGCCTCAATTACTTCATCTGCGGATAAATTTCATTGTTATTTGAAACATGTGCAAAAGGCAGATACCAGTATACCCTAAAATTGATTAAATATCTACCTCATTAAAATACAAACCCTACAGTATAAGAGGCCCTGCTCTGAGGGTTCACTTTGCATTAGGAATGCTAAACCTTGCCAGGGAAATACCATTCTGGATCTGGATCAATCCAGTTTAGTTGGACAACATCTGCACTTTAGCAGCTGGACATTTACAGCACCAACAGCTTCATTAGGGCTTTCACGGAGTTTCTACTGACAGTAAACACAAACTGACTCACCTGGTTGTCTCCAGCAATGCAAAGGAGAAAGATAAACAAGAAACCTCCTCAGATAAAAGCTTGGAGTGAAAAGCTTCATCCCACATGAAGCTGACATTTTTGAGCACCAAATTTGGATCAGAGTATTTCAGAATGTTTTATGAATTCAAAAGTGACTCAAGGAAACGTGAAACCTGACAGGCTATTAGTCCATTCTGGGGGACTATTACCTTCCAGACAATTATTTTCAACATAAAATTCTGAGGTTTGGAAAACCCTTGTGCCACTTCCCGTGAGGATTCACAGTCTGCTGGCCAAATGTGTCTCTGCCTTGTGATACAACACACACAGCAACACTGTGCTTGCTGCCCTTGAATTAACAGACAGGAGGAACATTTCATACCTTTGTTCTGAGACACTACTAAGAAAAGGGCAATAATTATTTAAAAATTATAGGAAAAACTTATATAAACACAAAACTTTCAGGAAAAAATATAGGTAAAACCAGTCCCATCTTGGCAAGCAAGCAAACAAGGTGAGTAGTATTCATAAATTCCATCTGAATGGATCATTTTTCCTGACCTTCCGCTACAAGATCTGGGGTGCACAAATAGCAGGAATGGCACTTCCCAGAGTCTCTCAGTTTTCCATGCATGCAGAAAACCCTCTAAGAATCACAGCATTCCCTTGGGAGAAAAAAAAAGTCACAAATGTGTGCTGGATCTGTTTGATGAGGTTGTTCCCAGTTGTTGCCTTTGTTTTCCAAGGGAGAGTTGGGAAGATGCAGATTTCAAGCCAGAGGAACTGCTCCAGAGATGGTACCCTACAGCTTGCTGATATTCTTCCCTGGAGCTCACATCTGGAAGCATGCACCTCATGAAATGCAAGTCCAGGAGCCCTACAAGGAGCACAGGGGCCATGTTCTTGGCCTTTCACTATCCAAACAGCTCTGGAAGCCAACACCGCATGCTTCCTGTGCTCCTGACTTGCTACCTGAAAACAAGGAGCAAGTTGCAAACTGGTTTAACCCTCTGGGTGAGCACTACTGCAGCCTGTGGATCACAGCTGAGCACCCCTGTGATCAAGAACCTGTGCAGGTGTTTTTCAGCCAAATTTTGCTACTACAGCTCTGGGAGAAGCAGTTCAGCTCCACATTGCTGCTGCTCAAAGCCATGTCCACAAGGTGTATACCCGCCCTGTAGTTAAGCAAGGAATTTGAATGTGTGCTCGGTGAACAGGATGAGTTACAGAGTTGTATCGGGTTTAAATCAATCCCTTTTCAGCAGAGCACTTATGTATGTGATTACCTCTAAGGCTGTATGTTCCTCATTAAGTCGGTGGGGTTAAGTATGCCCTTAATGATATAACAACGATCAGAATATGCTTAACTCTTTTACAGATGGCAGCCCTGAGCCAGGACCCTCATTAGTGCTCCCACTACACTGGCAAAGGGACTGGGCCCTTTTACTACAAGGGAAATGGGATGTGGTCCTTCATAATATTTCAAGCATTAAATCCAAATGCAGTTTCCAGAAGAAAGCCACTCAAATCCACACGGACATCTCAACTACTTTACTGTACATCTCACCTCCTGAGTTCTGCATGGAAAAGTTTTCTGAGTGTGGAAGTGACTGTCCCAAGCTTTTGGAGAATCATTTGTAAACTTGGCACGAGGTTTGTTTTCTAAAATGCTGCTGTGAACAATTTGTCACTGACTGAAAGTCTGACAAACAAGCCCCTCTAGGCTAATTCAAACAATGATTAGAAATGCTTTTCTGGAGCTAAGGATGGAATACTGGCTTTGAAGGCATTGCTTTTACTTATGACATCCAAACACTGCCTTAAAATAAAAATAATAATGGCAATCAATGCCAAGAATCCAATTGTTAGGAAATGCCACAAACTTCATCCAGCTCTTTTTTGAGTCAAGTGTCCACGACATGATCATGCACAACTCTTTTCCACCAACCCACCACTTCATTCATTGTGAGGAAAGAACTGGGGCTGTCCAGGAGAGAGCTGTCTGTAGAGATGCTCAATGATTTCAAAACCAAGCAGTTATTGAGCTTCTTTCTATTCTTTCCTCTACATGCAGCCCCAGACTTTATCCTGTACATGGCCTTAAACTCCACATTTAATACGGAATTATCCATTTCCTCACAGGCATTCCTAGGGTCCTTTTAGCAAAGCATCCAAGCACATCACATTGGATAAAAAGTTTATCTTCACAACAGATATGTGAGAACAGAATTAACAGCTTCCACTCAGATCATTTGTTGTTTTCTGATACCTCTACTTCCTACTTCCCTCCCATTTTCTCCACTGAAATTCCCATCAAGTGCTTCTTCCTATCACTTATCCTGAGCATGTACTTGAGAGACAGCACTAGAAGCAAAGAAAAATAATTATGAGATGAAAACTTCAGAGGATTTGGCTGCCAAACCCTAAAAAGCCTCTACTAAACATCTGTGAACTAAAATCTTTTGAGAGCCATACAGCTTGGCCAGATTCGGGGAAACATTTTTATAGGCATGCCAAAAGATCTCAATTTGATATCAGAACAAGTTTCATGTCAGATTTCAGGTGTTTGAGCAAAGCCTGCTTGGGCTCACAGTGAGAATGGACAAACCTTTGGTTTGCTTGTGGGTTATTTGTTTGTTTGATTTACACAGTGTCTTTTTCATTAAAGCATTTCTAGTAGAGTGAGAGGAGCGTTGCTAATCAAAAACAGTTAAAAAATTGTAACAGAAATCAGTGCAATATACACTCAAAGCATTTCAGCTCTTCTGGGGATGCCAACTGAGACTTAAAATAAAAATTTAGGAATAAGGTTCCTTGAGTTTAAGGCTAAGTAATACAGATAAGTAGGCAAAGGCATGTTAGACCTTGCAGTGACTCCTGGTGGCCAGTTGTCCCGGAAAAGAAAAGAATATCAGTGTAAAACCCATGACACAAGGGTGCTGTTCACAGCTTGGCAGGATCCTGTCAGCTGCAGGCACTGCCCAGAAAGGTTCTTCCCTCTGGGCACCTTCCAGGGGTGTGATTTCTCTGGAGCACCAACAACATCCAGCAACCTCTTCCTGGCAATGGGATTCAGCTCCAGTCAGCAAGGGAAGCTTCCCTAAGGAAATCTCAACAGTGCTTTTTTTGATGTTCCCTTCCAGCTATTTGAGTATCTAGTTCTTCCCTCATCCCTCAAATTTCGGGTTGTAATGAAATTATAAAAGCCAAAAAGTACTGAATATCAGGAAAAATATTAGAAGTTTATTAAAGACGAGAAAACAGTGGTTTTCCCCTTGCTGAAAATGTCAAGCAAAGGTAGACATTTCTGACAAATTTCCAGTAGAAAACAATTAATTTCAACCAATAAAATCCTAATAATATTAAAAAAAAATTCAGCATAAAATGTCTTTTGTGATTCAATCAAAAATTTCCTTCAGGCTCTGTGGCTTTATTTGTGGGGATTTCTTTCCATTGGCCTCCAAAGGCTCTTCTCAAGTACGACTCCTCCACCCAGGATGTGAAAGCCTAATGCTTTAGGACAGATATGTGCAAAGGAGAAAAGGAAATCTGTTTTAAATGCAAAGAAATACAAAGCAGATAAAGGAGTGATTTTAAGTTAAGCTAATGAGAAGTGTACAATTCATTTTCAAATTAATATGTTTCTTTCTCATAAATAAAATAGAAATGAGCTTTTTAGGAACAGCATTTTTGTGGAGGATGACGGCTGAGACACACGCAGACAGGGAAGGCAGATGCTGCTATCCAAACACGTAAACTACCAAGTTGTACAAAGTGCCTCCCCACTTTTAAATGGACTAAAATTAAATGAAATCAATTTGGTTTTAATTTATAAGCTCAAGTAAGCACAAGATTCTTCCTTTTTTTCATGTTCACTACTCTAGCCAGGAATAAGGTCACCCCTGGCCACATGTGAGGCTGGATTTACATCGAAGGCCCCAGCAGTGATCTGTGGAAAAGAGTCTTTGAGCAGCAAGAACAGCATCCAGGCTCTTGGCTTGCTCCTCACACAGTTGTGCTGACAGGTCTGGAGCTGCCCTTCACACTGTCACAGCCAGGCTGCTCATGCCATGTCCCTCCCCCCTCGTCCCCTCCGTGTCACTTCATTCCTTTAACTCATATTTAGTGCTAACAGAGCTCCACACCTCCATCCCTATGGACTGGGGGCCTCTATTCCTTCTCTGACTTCACAGCGAGCTCAGCCAAACATCCACGCGGGGGCAGCTTCCCAGGCATCCCCACACGGGATTTCCTTGGGAGGGTTCTGGGCCTGATCCAAAAACCAACAGAGCAATGGGCTTTCCCCACACTGTCCTATCAGAGGATTTCAACTCCAGCCCAGTGTCACTGCCACCTCATCAAGCAGACAAGGAGGTGCCAAGAAAGTGCTGTCCTACCCCAGAACTACAACTTGTCACCACCTCAGTGTGAGCCAGTGACATTTCCTATTATTTCCACAGATCTCCAGGGTGTGAATCTGGGATATGGGCCGTAAACATAATTCACAAAGCAAGCTGAGGCTGCACTGATAAATTGTATTTCTTACCCCTTTAAACACTCAACACACCGAATACATAAAACATCTTGTTTATGAACTTCTTCCTGTGTGGACAGACCCACTCCAGAGAATCAGCCCATTTTTTTATGTCACATGAATGAAAATCAACCTTGGATGACAATCTACTGTGGACCCATTTACTGTGATTTATTGAAGCTTAAGACACTACTTTCTAAACATATTTTGTGTAACCCACCTGAGAGTCTGGCCATCTGGTTAAATAAGATTTTTCTATTTGATTTCAAAATGTTGCTGCACTTGGCCTGCAGATACTAAGGTTAAAAACCTCAGCAGTAAGGAAAAAAGCCCAATTACACAAAGGCACAAAGAATTCCTGATCAAAACTCTGCAGCAAATCCTCAGCTGCTGCAAATTGGCATGAAGCAACTTACAGGGGGCAGGAATCTGGTGAGCTATTTAGCTATGAAAGGCTGTAATGCTACAGGATCTGAAATTCTTTTTCTAAAAGAACTCAAGCAATCAGGGCTCACCAGATTGAAATGAGTATCTTACAGGCATGATGCTGTGAGATAAAAAGTATGCTGGCTGCTTGCCAGCAAGGAACTTGAGCATCTCCTTATCTTTAAACTTAGGAGCAGTCACACTGAAGTCCCATGCTTTGGGCCTGAAATTAAACATCAACTCAAGGATTTGGCTGGACCAGCGCCAGTGAAATTTTAAAAGTGACATCTCCAAAAGCCAGGATTGTTTTGGGAACAGTTACTCAGGTGTATCTGGTCTGAGCTCAGCTGACAGTCTCAGGGAGGGATGAAAGTGCTGTTACTTTTCTGCTTTCCAGTTATTTCAGGCCTGACAGTCTCCCATTTAACCGTGGGAAAGGTTTTCAAGTTAGTAAATGGCTATTAAGAAAACCGAGAGAACTTAAAATAAACTTACATAATGCCTTGCAAAATGTAGCATCCATATACCTTCATCTCAGTCATCCAGAATACAAATGGAGGAAAATCTAAAAATCTGTCACAAAGCTTTAAATTAACTGTTTCGTCAATAGCTGAGCATTTGCAGCATTGACCTGCAACTTCAGCTATTAAAGTAAGTCAAGGAGACAAAAAGGGAAGATGGAAATCAGAAAGAATAAAAGCTGCAAAATTAAGCTGTTCTCTTTCACATGTGAAATTCCATATAAAATACTTCCCTATAAATAGTTGTCAATAAACACAACTGCTGCAAATGTATTTGGTAAATGTTGAGGTCAAAGGCCTCAACTGTTTATTGCCTTGTAAACTCAAAGGCAAGTAAATTTATTGCCTAAACGAGTTTCAGAGTATTGGCCATCATAAAAACTCTGCAGCCAAGGTACAAACCAGCCCATGGGCTGTACCACAACCATTCCACACACAACTCAGGGCCACCACATATAGCATAATTCCAAGTATCAGAAATACACCAGAAATACATTGCTGCCATGGTGGATGTACACTGCACTTCCCAGCTGGAAGAATGGATCTCACGATTTATGTGATCTCACAGACAGAAGATTATTACTTCATAGTACCTCTTTTCCCTAATTTCAAAAATGTTGAATTGGTCCTAAGCTTTCTATAAACTCACTAGAACCGTGGTTAGTGTTTAGGGCCAAATCCTATCCATTAGTCATGACTATATTTCCAGCATTAATGTTTTGAGAACCTTGTTGTCTTCCAGCTCCAAAACAGAAAAGGGCTAGTTCAGAAACAAAGTACATATATATGTGTGTGTGTATATATATGTACAAACATATATAATGTATGTATATATATGTTTTCTTGACCAGGGTTCTATTTAAGAAACATGTTTCTGTCCTTGAAGTTGCACCTCTAGAACAGAATGTGCTCAGCACCCTTGTTCACGTGATCCTCTCTCAAGTATTGTATGATTATTAATTAATGTAAATTAGGAGACAACAACCTGCACCAATTGGATCAAGAGAAAATTCCAGGCTCAAGCTAATATGGCATTTGGTATAAAATACTACACATAGTAATCTAGCCTGTAAACCCCTCAGGGATTTTCCCTCTGATGTTTTCCTCTGTACTGTGGAACTTTGGGGTAATTCCAATTTTTAATCCTCTTCAGTTGTGTGGTCAATAGGAGCTGTCTGGCTGCCCCAGCTCTGCTTTCCAATTTAACTGGATCTGCATCCTGCCTCCACTCTGTGAGCCCACTGCGAGTAGCTGATGATATCTGCAGATAAAGCTTTGCAGGGTGTTATTTGAGAGTGAAGCTGCTGCCAGGGGATGGAGCAGCTGAGTGCATCTGCCAGTCAGCAGCCCCACCATCCCCACTTCAGCTGAGCACACACATGTAGACAGGCACGTGTCAGTGCATGCACACAGACATTTCCCCAAACCCATCAAACAACAAACAAACAGCAGTCGGTTTAAAAATCTAAGTCCACAGATCTTCAAGCTCCAAGAAGTCAGAGATCTAAATACAAAACACCCAGGAACATGCATAGGTACACCTCATTTCCTAGACAACTATGGCACAAGTACAGAATGTAGATTTTTGGTTTTACTCCAGACAGACCTAACTCTCAGCTTTCCTCCAGCCGTTCCTTGGAAAGGTTAAATGGTAAACATTGCTCCATCTGAGAAACTGCCCCAGTAGATTCCATGCACAAACACCTCGTCAATGTCAACAAACCAACGTTTAAACTGAAAGGTACTGTCATGCTGACCCTCCTTCTTCTATTTGCACCTTTTTAAAAAACACAATTAATCCAAACCACACATAGCATGTGACAAGTATAACACCCCAATACAGTTACATATGAGTGGGCAAATCAGAAAATTCAACACTTTTCCCCATGTTTCCTGAACAGCTTTATCCTGGGATGATAATACACAAATGCAGAACACTTATGACTGAAGACTTCATTGGAGAAATATTTCCATCTCCAGGCAATTCAGCTTCTGCTTCTTTCCACACCAGAACCACTTGACACACCCACTGATGAGGATTTATCACTTAAAGGCACCAACTTCTTGGGGGAAAGGCTAAGGAAGCAGCACCTCCATACCCCTAGCCAGAGTTACCTAACAGAGCATTACTCATGGTAGTAATTCTACTGGGGTTACTGGGACTAATCAATAGAATGGTTAAGGTGGAGGAGAAATAGACCCCAAATTAACATAGGGAGAAAATAAGCCCAAGACTAATAATGCACAATATTAAACATAAAACTCTTCCAGGTACTTCTGTCCTATAAGTGTGTTTAGCACACTTAATGGAATAACAAATAAGTGTTATAACATCACCCACCCATTACACTGTCACTCGACAAACAACACAACCATGAACTTTTCTTGGCATAACGTGGGATATAAATGGGGTACTGTTGCTTAATCATTCTCCATGATGTTTATAGGAGGGAAATAAGATCTCAGTATAGCTACAGGCCACAGGAGGGACACTTTAAAGGCTGCACTGCCATGTGTGTCAATACCAAGGGCTCAGCAACATCTGGCTTAATTCATTTTTTAGCTGTTTGCTAACTGGAGACCAGGTGTTATTTCCTCTTTGAGATGGGAAATGCCTTTAATTGCTGCCAGTGCATCTCCCTCGTGCCAAATGGGCACTCAGCAGACCCTGTGAAAACCAGTGGAGTTGTGGGAGAAGCTGGGGCTGGGATTTGCCCATGGGGCCTCTGCAGACCACAGGCCCTTGGAACAGAAGCTGTGTCTGACTGTGCTCTTACTCTGACAAAGCTTGTGAGTCCATGCAAGGCTGCTCAGTGCTTTTGAAACAGAAGTGTAGGAGAAGATGGTTAATTCCAAAATCCTTACCCTCCGCTGAACAAAGGAAGTGTATCTCTTTAGCATTATGTCTTCCAAAATTTCTTCCAGAACAAGTTACAGGTTTTAAGGGACTCTACCCAGAATTCCTTTTTAGAAAGGCAGTTTTTAAAAACAATCACCTGTTGCTACAGTCTTCTGGGGAGACCTTTTGACCAGTTGGACTCAGTTTGTCTCTCAAAACTCAGTTAAACATTAGCAAAGCTGCTTGTGAATAATTTTTCATAAGAAGGGTTTTTTTTTTCATATCCATGTTTGGCAGAAAGCAGAAACAATTTGAGGCTGTTAGAGAAAAATCAAACTTGCCTCAGATGATCTGTATCCCCAAACAAGTTTAGAGCACAGCTGCAGATAGGTTATGGAGATATGAGCTTTGTGCACTCACAAAAACATCAAACCACATTACTGGCTACAGGAACATGCCAGAAAACTTCATTTGAAAATCATTATGCATTCATTTCTACAAGTAACACCTTGTGGTCCCTGCTGTGAGTGTGGTTGTGCTGCAGCTATTTCCTTTTATGTCAGAAATGTTTTTTGGGAGTTTGGCAAGAGAAACACACTAATACTTTTGTTAAGAAAAATTTCGAGTTCCGCAGCAGGTCCTTGAGAACAGCACTGTAATGCAAGTATTCAGATTTTTATCATTTGTAACCCAATTTCAGCTTTGCCTTACATCAGAATAAAATTCCTTCAAAGCTAATTTCAGTCCAGTCCCAAGAGAGCATTTGTCCATATCATGAAAACTGGGATTTTATTTAACACGATTACATGCACATGCTGGTGCAGTCAGATGCCTGACTGGAACAGCAGAGTTAAGACAGGTCAGGATGAAGGTGCACTGGTGGAGCTTGGCAGGGAACCTGCTTTTAGTGTTTCTGGCTCTAGCTGAGAACATCAGTTTCTCGTTGGTGAGTTCTGAAAACAAAATTCTTTCCAGAGAAAAAAAGAAAAGAAATAAATCCCTTCACAAATTCTACTTCGGGCAATTGTGTGTCGGTGTCGTAACTTAAAATCAACAAACCATACAAAGGAGGTGAATCAAAGTTAAACACATCTGTGGACATGACATTCTTTGATTCTATTTCTTCCACCCACTTTTGCAAGCAGGCTTCTGATGCGTCAGGCTCAGCTGGCACAGGCATTTTATTCAAGTTCTCCCAGCCGGTGCTCCTCCACAGGTATTAAATCCCCGCGGGGAACGCAGGCACAGAGGTAATAAACATGTTCGTTTCATTACAACATCTTAAAAAATGTAAAAATTCTAAAAAACCAACTGTAAGCTGACCTGCAGCCAAAGTACACATTAATTATACAGCTTAAGTCAGGCGGATGCTCAAGGAAAAGAGATATAATGTTACACCCAGCTGGATACTTTGTAGTTAGCACAAATGTAATATAAAGCGTACCAGAGTTTGTCAAGTGTCTGTCTGGATTTTCAGTTTTCATTAGTACTATAATTAAAACCACATTTTCAGCTATATTACCTATAACAAGAAAGGAATGAGAAATGAGGTTGTCAAGGTCAGTCTCTCTCTGCTCTTTATCCTGAGTATCTGCAGGCCACAAGCTGTTGAATTTGGTGTAAACCAGAGTAATAGGATGGAATGTCACGTTACAACCAAACCTTTGTGGCTGCAAAGACAAACTGATGAGGTCACTTCCTTTTAATCACCAGTGGAGGGTATTTATCAACAGCCACATAAGTCAGGGGGACAGGGAGGCAGATGACAGACAGACTGACAGATATATGGAAATACAAACACCCCAAATGCAGATACCACAGAGCTGATGCACACAACGGTCCTTTGCAGAGAGCTGCACTTGATCTTGTGCTGTCACGGTCCCTCCCATCCATAAAAGGCACATAAATGCTTTTTATGCCCTTTCTGTGTCACAGAGGGAACCGCTAAGATTTGGAAAATAGGAACTATGGATGAGCGAACTCAAAAAGATTTAGACCCAGATTCATATTTTTAAAACTTTGAGAGAAATCACAGTTTTGCTTAAAGCCACTAAGGCAAAGGGAGCAGGTAGCAGAGAGCAGAATTCCCAGGAGAGGGACACAGTGTTACAATCGCTATTGTGGATGCCTTAATTAGAGACTGGTGGTGAAAAGCAGCACAGCTTCATTAAACTCAGCAGAGCTCAACATTTACTAAGGATCTGACCCATAAATTCCAGTACCAAAAATGCCTCTTTTTTTTTCATATTTAAGTGCAAGTAAGTACTTGAGGCAACCAAGGCACCAGTGAATGCAAATGGAATTCCCTAGCTGTGGTCTAGAAGGTAAATATGGGTTTGGCTTCCATGAAACTCAGAAAAAAAATTTAAAAAGCAGCTGATCAGCCATGTTAAATATAAACGACAGTTTACTTGTGATACTAAAAGGGGATTTTAGCTTCATTAAAAAACAAAAACTAACTACTATGAAGGAGATGAGTGAAATATTACAACACTAAAAGACTTAAAAACGATACCCCAGGAGATAACATTCTGAGAATAAAGTGAAAGAGCTCATATAAAATACAAAAGGTGTGTTGTAAAGAAGGATCAGAAGGGCAGACTTTGAGCTTCATCCAGTCATAAATCAAAAGCTTGTTCTCCATCATTCTTGCCTATGAGGTCAGCTTTGATTCCCAAGCTACAATTCCCAAAGGATGGAGGTATTTCTATTGGCAAGTATGTGTCTTTCTTCCCCCAGGCTGGCTCTGCCAGCCCTGCTGTCACCATGGACTGTCATTATCTCAATCTCTTTACTGCCCAGGATTGTTCCATCCTGGAGCCATAGGGAACTATCACAGGGCTGCGAGAGGAAAACCCATTCAGAAGACCGAGGGCATTTGCAACAGATTAATTGACAAAGAAGTTTATCAAGCCAGGCCATCTGCAATAGTTCAGTGATTCTCCTTCACAGGGACCAAATGCTTTAGCACTCCAGGTGACATGTCAGGGATGCAAACTGTTACACAAAATAAAAGTGTTTAAAAAACAGCTTAAAAACTCTACCCCCAAAGAATATAATATCAACTCTACCCAGTCACGGGATTCATATCTTTTGTATTTGAGTAACTGAAGCAATAATCTTTGAGGTTTAGCTCGGGCAGACTGTCGATGCTCATAAGAATGGTCTGTTCTCTCCCCACCTGAGCACCGGAGACTGGTTCAGCACCTCGATTTGCAGTCAGGCATCTCTGTGTGCACAGATGAAGGGCAGACACTTTCCAGACTGAAATAAACATAAAACACATTTAGCATGTTGTTACCCCAACCTTCATGTAATATATTAAACCAGATAATTTTTTCTTAAATCGAAAAAAAAAAAATTCAAAAGACTTCTTGAGTTTTACTCAACACACCAGACTTTTACAGTGCTCTTGCACAGTGAGTTCTATTATTTGCTCCATTAGTATCATAATGGTTTTACTTCAGTAATTCTCACTTACTATAGAGCAACGTTGCTGTGTGGTGTAAAACCTGATAGTTACTGCGAGTATCTCTAACAGAGATAACAGAATAATGCAGACATCTGATCCCGTATGTTTCTAGAGATAAAAACCTTCATTCTTTTGACAATTCGCAAGGGAAAGGCTTCGATGGGTGTAAAACCTAAATTTTTAATACAAGATCGCCCTCTACTGTGTAGGAGAGAGGAAAACGAGTGAGGCTCGCAGAGACTGGTTTGGGCTGGAAGGGACCTTAAAGCCCATTTCATTTCATCCCCAGCCATGTCAGGGACACCTTCCACTACCCCAGGCTGCTCCAAGCTCTGTCCAGCCTGGCCTTGGGCACTTCCAGGGATCAAGGGGCAGCCACAGCTTCTCTGGGAATTCCATGACAGGGCCTCCCCACCCTCACAGCCAGGAATTTCTTCCCAATATCCCATCCATCCTGCCCTCCAGAAGTGCAAAGCCTCTTCTTCTTGTCCTGTCACTCCGGACTTCTGTACAAACTCCATCCCCATATTTCTTGCAGGTTCTCTTCAGGTACTGGAATTACTGATTATTACTTGTACTCTGGTAGGGTTCTCTCATAGGTAAGTTATAAACAAATCAAACTGTACTTAAAACTAAGTTACAAATATTTTCAGGGCTGGCTTTTTTTTTTTTTTTTTTCCTGACAGGTTAGTTTCAGTCTGAAATACAAAAGAAATTGCACAGCAGAGGAAATCTTGTTTTTAAAGAATTATTTTATTGAAACAGATTCTTTAAGGTCACATACAGACCACAGCAGAAAGAACAAGTTACGGAAACAGAACAAAAAGTACCATTACAGAGACTTTCTTTATCACTTACTTTTGTGTATTTAACAGAGATGGGAAAAAAAGAAAAAAAAATGTGTCTATATTTATATTTATAGGAAACCTGTGATTAAAAAATGAGCAGACAAAAACCAACCATCTCATATCAGCTGCACAGGATGGTATGATTCTTGACTCCAGAAAGCACTAGAGCTTCTTTTGTAGCTATAAAAAGCTTCATTTTGATTCAAAATAAACAGGGGTTTATTTAACACTGCAAATCAAAGTATCCTGATGCATCATTGCCATTCTAGACGTTTGTTTTCTGTCTCAAGTTGCAACTGTTTCTCCAAACATTACACAATTTTATTTTGCATAACAATAACCTTCCATTCATATCCTCATTGTTGGGAGGTGACAACTCAGGGATTCCATTTTCTACAAACATACAATTGAAAGGGAAGGAGAGGAAAAAAGAGAAGATGCTTGAAAATCCTGAAGCTCTGTTCCACCTGTTATTTTTTGCCCTCCATAAACAACAACCTGGAAAAGTAAAACGATTCCTGGTGAGATGTGATGATATGACTGGTAGAGAGCTCCCAAAGAGACCTGGGACAGCACATGAATTAATTAGGCTTTACTAAAACTTCCAGAAACTGAGATATGAAACGAGAAGTGACACATCTTTGACATCACAGATGATTGTCTGGAGTTATCAGTTATCAATGTCCTTCAAATTATTTGGATGATTTGGACATTTCAGATGTGACCTTATCTCCTTGCAAGGAAAGCTCACATCTATAGAGCTTGTTTATTCAAGGTTTCTCTTTGCCTAAGAGGATGTACCTTCAATCTCCTCCACTCCTTGTTTCCCTGGCTGTCTCTGCCACACACCCACGTGAGCAACAGCTCAATTTAAGAAACAAACAGACCACCCTGAGCAGTAATCAGCCAATAAACACAATATTTGTCATTTAATTCTGGAAGATGCCAAGAGTAACAAGGAAACTCACAGGACTTCCCCAAGTCTGGATTTGGGGTACTTTTTCCCAACCTTTTTCCTATATTTAGTTGAAATTTCACACTTACTATCCCTATTTATTTCTGCCACAGCTGTAATCACCACTTTAGATTCCATGCAATACCATTATTATTTCTACTACATGAAGGCACCCAAATTCCTGAGAATTCTTTTGATCTTTTTAAAAAATGACCAGGAGCATGACCATTGTTGCTGTTTTTATATTTATTTATCAGCCTCATGCTGCTGCTTCCATAAAGCTGCAATCCCCAGAGTTCAAGTCTGCAATAACTTTCTCCTGAATAGGCAAGAATCAATCACAGGGGAGAAAAAAATACAGCAAATTTCACATTTTGATCAGAAGACAAGTGTTGCACATAATATCTAATGGGACCACAGCTAAAAACAAAAGCACACAACATACTTGCTCCTTTGTGCCTTTCCTGAGTTATTAAAATCATCTTTGCAGCTACAGGGACTGGCTGTCCTCACGTTGCCTCAATCCTTAGGATGTACTTCTTCCCATAGCTCATCACAGTCTGCAACATCTGGATTGTTTTAATTCCCCATTATGCTCAGTAATGTAATTTTTGTACCGCTGCTATCATATTTTGAGTTTTAATAAATTCGTCTTCTCCTTGATCCTCTCATCATCTGTTTCTTCGTTCCCTGAACTCATCCTAAATCCTGCCATTTCAAGCAATTTGCTCCTACAATCCTCCTCAGGCAGGTTTCAATAAAACTTCCAGCTGTGGAACCAAAGTTACTAATGTAGGGCTAAAATTTTAAAATCTCCACACCCGGAGATCTTGCACTGGTCCTACTGGGAATCCCACCAAGCTCAAATCACTTGTGCCCAGCCGTTCCTTTGACTTGGAATATCTTTGGAAATCTCCATGGCATTATCCTCTAAACTGATGCCAAAATTCACTGTTTGTGCCTGGATCCTTCGCAGCGTGTTTAAACACAAGCTGCAGAAATGCCTTAGTACGATTTAAAAAAAAGAAAAAAAACACACTGCTAATTTATGTATTTCTTCTTCCTGATTAATGGCCAGAGTTACTCACAGAATAAACCAGAAATTCTGCAAATAGAGATCATTTGGAATGCTCTAAGCACAGGCAACCAGCCCAGCTCTTAAAAAGAAGGAGGCAAAAATATTTTTTCCTCCCTGGTGCAATCCTTCATGCTAGTTACATTCAGATAAAAACTCCACACTAGCCTTAAAAAACTAGTTTTACAGATTGAAAGCTAGTTTTTATGATTGAAAGCAGTACCACGACAAGAATATTTGACTTCCAGCTCATGGCTTAAAAGAGCAGAAATGGCTCATTTTCTACTGTTAGAAAGTCCTGTGGTCTCTGCACATAGAACTGACCACCCAAAACCCCCACAAGGCACCCGCTCAAGATCATCCCTGCTCCTGCATATTCTGTGAGTGAGGGCTCACGTCCATCTCCATGTTTTATCATGGAACCAGGGAAGGTTTTGGGTTGAAAGGGAATTTAAAGCCCATCCAGTCCCACCCTCTGCCATCAGCAGGCACCTTCCACTAGAATCTTAGAACATTTCCAGGGATGGGGCAGCTTCTCTGGGCAACCTGTGCTAGGGCCTCACCGCCCTCACAACGAAGAGTTTTCTCGCCAATATCCCATCTAACCCTGCCATGTATCTTCGTGAATTCATTCCCCCTTGCCCTATCGCTTTTAAGAACCACGGGGACTACCAGGAATAGGATAGTCATGAGCACACCCCCAGGAGCGATTTAAAATGGAATGAGGGGAGGCGCATTCCCCCGGCGCCCCCGCCCGGCGCCCTCACGGGGCCCCGCCCCCTCGCGGAGCCCCGCCCCCGGCGCTCGAGACCGCCCCTTCCCGCCTCCCCGTCTCACCCAATCAGCGCAGAGATCACCACAGCTGTTTGCATATTAAAAGCCCCCCTCGCTACTCACCAATCAGAGCGCTCCTCTCATGAAGCCGGGGGGAAGGTCTGCTCGGCTTTCCACACACCCAGTGAGCCGCAGCTTCCCATTGGGCGATGGGCCGGTGGGCGGGGCCAATTTGAACGGGCGGCGGCAGGGAGCGGCGCCATGGTGAAACCGCTGAGGGATCGGGATCGGGATCGGGATCGGGATCGGGATCGGGATCGGGATCGGGATCGGGATCGGGATCCTGATACCGCCGAGGGTCCCGGCCCCACGGTGAGCCCCCCGCTCTCCCCGCAGCCCGCTGCGGCGCCAGCCGACGGCTTCGCCTCCTCAGACGATGAGGTCGCCGAGGAGAACGCGAGCCCGCTCCACATCTCCTGGTGAGGCGACACCCGCGGGATCCTTTCCCTGAGGAAATTGCATTAAATCCCTGTCTTGAGAAACAAGAGGGGTTTCTCTTCGCAAGGGAAACCCGAGCCGGGCCGGGGGTGGCCCGGTGGTGCTGGGGAACTGTCAGTGGATGTGGCTGTGGTCCAACACCCCTGCCCAAGCAGCGTCACCCACAGCAGGAGGCCGAGGATCACATCCAGGCGGGTTTTGAATATTTCCAGGGAAGGAGACTCCACGACTTCCCTTGGGCAGCCCTTTCCAGGCCTCTGTTCTTTATTCACAGGATAGGGAGGCCCTGGCACAGGGTGCCCAGAGAAGCTGTGGCTGCCCCATCCCTGGAAGTGTCCAAGGCCAGACTGGACAGGGATATCCCAACCTGGGATAGTGGAAATTGTCCCTGCCCATGACAGGGGATTGGAACAAGATGGTCCCCTCCAACCCAAACCTTTTGTCACCCTCAAAGTAACGTTTTTCCTCATACTCACTTCCCATGTTTCATTTTGTGCCTGTTGCTCCTCATCTTCCCACCAGACACTGGTGAAAGGGTCTGGCCCCACCCTCTTGACACCCCCTCAAAAGATATTTATATATTTAAATAATTGAAATCTTCCCTTCTGATTTTTATTTATTTTACTTTTCATTTTCTGATAGGTTGTCTTTGCCTCCTCTCTACTCTTCAGAATTCCTGGGATTATGTTCCCTTCCAGGTAAGAAGCAGTCACTGAAATTTGCAGGCGTATCTGAAAGCTGAAGAGGAGTAACACCTTGTACCCCAAAATTCTGTGTTGTGGGTGACTCCTTTTGTAATGTCCCCCTGGGATACATGTTTTGGAAACACCGAAGCTAATCTAGAGAATAATCTTAATGTAAGATCACATTTTTTAAAGTCATAAAATAAACATATAAACTTTGACTGCGTTTTTAACTACCAAAACTGCCGCCATGGTGAATCTACACTCAACTCTAAAGTGATCTTTATTCAGCCCTTGTATTTGTTGGACGATTTTTTTGTATTTTGTGGGGGGATTTCATGCAGTATTCTGTTTTAAAATATCCAAAACTTTTAAAATATCCAAAGCACAAAGCACCTTAAAACCTCAGGCAGATTTCTTCCTTTAATCCTATTACATTACAGTATTAAGCAGATAATGGTGTTTAAACTGTCTTCAGTACCGGGGATCTACCTGCAAAAACAAGATCTGTGTTTTACGCAGGGCGTGGCTTTGTTGCTTGTTTTGGTTTTGGGGGGAGGCTGCCTGTGCTCTGTTCTCCTGCTGCCATCCCATAAATGTCACTTACCTGGAGTGGTAACTGTTGTTCATAACTTGTTCCAGGTTGCAGGTTTAAGGATGTCAGAAGAAATCTTCAGAAAGATATAGGTGAGTCTTCCTTGTGTCCAGGGCAATCCCGTGGATATTCCATGACTATGGAATAAATAGTCAGGATATTTCCAGGCAGGAGCTGCACAGAACCCATGAGGCGTCTTCAGAGCAGCTGGGATCAAGATGAATTACAATTCTTTCTCCCAGAGAAACGTGAAATTGGGATAGAAAAGATGGAATTATGTAAAGATTTGTGCTGACTATTCAGCTGTAAGCACTAAAGAGCAGAGACTAAGAGCAAATTCCCACCGGGTCTGGGTAAGCCAAGCTTTGGAAGTCTTGGCTGTGAGGGTGGGGAGGCTCTGGCACAGAGAAGCTGTGGCTGCCCCTGGATCCCTGGAAGTGTCCAAGGCCAGGTTGGACAGGGCTTGGAGCAGCCTGGGATAGAGGAAGGTGTCCCTGCCCATGGCGGAGAGTGGAACAAGATGAGCTTTAAGATCTGTTCCAGCCCAAACCATCCTGGGATTCCGTGATTTTAACTGGAGATGGGACAGAAACATACTTAAGTGGATAACTGGCTGTCCTGAGTGCTGATGTGTTCTCCAGTGAGACTTCTCTCAGGATTCCCTCTGAACTGAGAATTCCTCTCCTGGATTACCTGAAGGGAAATGTGGGAGGGACTCAGTGGAAGGAAAGAGTGCTCAAACCAAAATTGCTCGCAGCTATTGTCTTAGCCCCAAAGATTAAAGAGACTCAGGACCAAGGTGCTTATCTGTTCATCCTTAAGCTTGATAGGCTTTTGTTTATTTGCAAGTGTCTTAATCTGTTGGCAGGAGAACTGAAGAGCTGTGGGATCCAGGATATCTTTGTGCTCTGTACCAGAGGAGAGCTCTCAAAATACCGAGTGCCAAACCTGATTGACTCCTACCAGCAGCACGGGCTGTGTGTGCACCACCACCCCATTCCTGATGGGAATGCTCCTGACATTGCCACCTGCTGCCAGATCCTGGAAGAGCTCAGAACATGCCTGGAAAACAAGCAGAAAACAATGATACAGTAGGTTCTGGCTGCCTCCTCATCACCCCACATTCCTGTAAAGGATGCTCATACATCTCCAGATGTATGAGCAGGGGAAATAGGACAGTGTGAAAAGGCAGTTGCATTCTTTAGGGTTAGTTCATGCTGTGAAGTCTGCTTCTTCCTCCTCCTGCAGCTATTTGGAGAGAATTCGTCCTTTCAGAAGATCAGAATGTCCCATTTCCCCTTGCTCTGTCCAGCAAGAGTTTTAAAGTGTGTTTTGAGTGGCACCACAGGGCTCCTTGCTCCCAGCCTACCTGGATGTCAGCTGTACAGGATGAGTTGGGTGCTAAAACACTTCTTTATCAGAGTTTGTGACTGCCCCATCCCTGGAAGTGTTCCGGGCCAGGCTGGATGGAGCTTGGAACAAACTGATCCAGTGGAAGGTGTCCCTGCCCATGGCAGGGGTGGAATGAAGTGACTTTAAGGTCTTTTCCAACCCAAACCACTCTATGATTCTATAACATGCCCCTGGACTAGTTATCAGTGGATAAGCAGTGGATTCCAGCAGTGCAAAATTGACTCCTAATTTCCATGAATGGGTTTAAAGGAATTTATTTAGTTGAGCTCAGGGAAGAGGGGGAGAGCTTTCCAAATTCCATGTTCGCTGAATGATCCCACTGACAGCTTCCTGTCCAGACATCCACTGAGTCCTTGGTGTTCCTGCAGACACAGAACCCTGCCGCACTCCTCACAACTGTCCTCAAACCCTTCATCTGGAGTACAATTTAAAGAAATTTGAGATTGTCCGTCCTCACGCTGTTTCCTGTCCTCCTGTGCCTTTGGGACCATTACCAGGAATGAAGGGGAACTTTAAAATAGAAGTTTCCATGGAGAGACACAGAAGGTCTGGAGAATAAATAGGATATATCCCTGTTGGTATAGAAATAGAATATAAAAATATGGAGGAATTCTTGTTCTGACTTCCTTGTAGCACTGCTCCTCTTGATTATATTAAGGCAAGAACTGTGTCCATATATTTATGTGTTGGGGGGTCTCTGGGGGTGCTGCAGTTTGCTACAGCTCATTACAGCCAGATGTTTTCTTTTCTCCAGCTGTTACGGTGGCCTCGGACGCTCATGCCTCGGTAAGAGTTTGTCTCCATGCCTGACCAACCCATCCCACAAACCCATGGAGCCAAATCCTGCTGGAAGCTTCACTGTGGATGCAATCCAAACTGCCACTACCAGGAGCAGCCTGGTTAATAGAAAGGACATGAACCAATTCCTCTGCAACTGTCTCCTTTGCAGTGTTGTCCCTTAAAGCTTTCGGGAGCGTTAGTTACTGTGTGTTCCCAGAAGGAAGGGGTGCTGATATGGCCAGAAGACACAAAGGGGAATTAAGTGGGTGTACTGGCACTCATGGCTGAAAAGCCTAGGAATTGCATCCCAGAAGCTGCTGGGAAGGCAGGGGGAAAATAGTGGGAGGGTTTTCACCTATTTCCAAAGCCCATAGGCTTATGCAGGAGCAGCAGGCAGAGGGGCCAGTGCCCAGAAATAAGATTCTGCAAGAGATCCAAGAGCTCTGGGACCCAGATAGTTTTGCCAGGGTGGTTTTCATGGGACAAATCAGTGGCTGTGTGCAGTCAGAGGTGCTCAGCAGCATTCAGGTATAAACACTTTCCCTTACAGTGGCTGCCTGTCTCCTGCTCCAGCTTTCGGACACCCTGACACCTCAGCAGGCGATAGAGAGCCTCAGGAACCTGAGAGGATCGGGGGCCATACAGACCATCAAGGTAATGGGGCTGCAGCAGGTAAAACACCCGTGTTCCAAACACCAGTGAGAGCTCAGCCAGTCCCCTTCTTCACCTCCCAGAGAGATACCTCCGTCTTTCCAGAGCTGCTCTCTGGGGTTTGAGCTGTTTCCTGCTTACAAGAAACAGCTTCTTCTAGGAAACTGGTGACTGGACAAGAGGAAAAGGCCTCAAGCTGTGCCAGAAAAGGTTTAATTTGAATAATAGGGAAAATTTCTACACCGAAAGGGTTGTCCAGCCCTGGCACAGCTGCCCATAGCAGTGGTGGAATCCCCATCCCTGGAGGGATTTAAAAGCCATGTGGATGCACCTGGGGACGTGGGGTGGTTGTGGCCTTATAGTGCTGGGGGAATGGTTGGACTCAAAGACCTTGGAGACATTTTTCAACCTAAATGATTCCATGATTCAAAATAAAGCAGCTTTGAATTCTGTCAACCCCCAGCTCTGAGGACCATGTAATTGGGGTAATGCATCACCTGTGGCCATTATGGGGAACCACAGGATCCAAGTCAAGATCCATGGAATATGTGTCTGACAGTGAAAAATCCCAGAGGATGTGGAATAAGCACAGGAAGAACAAATGGACCAGGGGGTGCAGTTTTCATCCAGGGGTATCAAACAGCTTTTTAACAGAGGTGGTGCCTCTTGTTAAAGTCCAGGGCACTGACTGCAGACCTGGCTGTGCCTTTCCAGCAGTACAATTTCCTCCATGACTTCCGGGAGAACCTGGCTGCACACCTGGCGACGGAGGACGCCGTGCTGAGATCGGCGTCGCGGTAGCTGATCCTGCCACGGGCACCTCTGTGTCTGTGTGGAAAACTCCTGGACAAGACAGCTCTCTCCTGACCTTTCCTCAGTGCTACTGCCTCTATGTCACAGCTGCTGCCTTCCAAATCCATGTGTAAAGTATTGGGATGGGGAAGGAAATCCTAGAGAACATGTAGAACTTCCTCTCTTTGGTGACTTCAATACTCACTGCCTGAAAAATGCGTGTACAAGTGTGTTTGTGTCCATTGCTTTTCTGCTGGGATAATGGAGCTGGATGGAAATTCCATCTCTGGAGGTGTTGAAAAACACCCTCACACCCTCAGCTCTGCTGTAAAGCAAAGTCAAGTCAAGCTGGAGCACTCACCCCTTACGAGCTCGTAACAACTCATTCTAAAATGTCACGGTTCTGCTCAATGTGTTGAGGGGTATTTGGGAAGGAGGCTCCTCATTCCAAAAGCAGGAGGTGTTGTACCAAAAAATCTGTGAGAAAGCCAGCAGGGGGTTGTAGGTGACTGTGGCAGGGACACACTGCTGCAGCTGCGTGGGTGAGCTGGCACGGCCCTTCTGCCTGCTGCCACCACTGCGAGTAAACAGTCAGCTGTGGGCTGGGAGGATCTCACAACAGAACAGTCCTCTAACAGTCCTCAGCCCTCCTGTTTCACTATATCCATTCATAAAGCCAGATGAAACAGCTTCTGGCCTTTGATAAAAAACTCAGGATTCTGATAAAGTTCAGGACCTTCTCAAGTCAAAAGTTGGGATGAGACTGCAGACAGCACCAGGGGGCTGGAGTTGAACAAGTCCCTGCTTTGTGAACTTCAGAATTTATCTTTTAACATTTGAACTTCAAGCACAAAGGTGATTTCTGCAGATTAATTAGTGTTTACTGCCATTCCCTTCCCCACTCTTATGGCAAACAGGAACTTTACCAGTTTCCACAACATAGAATCATTTACAGCAAATACCCTGCCCCAAATGTGCTCCAGTACTTAATCCTTGCAACTAATGGTTTTCAGATATTAAATATTTATCACATGACTCAGCAGGAAGCTTGCTGAGGGCAAGAGAAATGTTTATTTTCTCCATAATCTTTTTCCTCCTAGAACTCCCAAAAACACTGATCAGTCCCACATTTGGAATGCCAAAGGCCTGGTACTCCAGCAAAGCATCACACAAGGGCTACTCCAACATTCCTGATGTTGCTGAACATGGATGGTATTATCCACAGCCCTGGGCAGCTGGGAATACTTATCTGCACCCCACATCCAGTTAAAGCTGGTCATCAGCAGGACAGTGCAAACACTTTGGTAAATATTGCTGGGCAAAGCCCCTGCAGCTGGAGGGGCTGCAGGAGCAGCTGTCACTCGGGCTCAGTCAGGCCTGGGTTGTTTATTCCACGGTGGAATTTGGCTCAAACCAGCCCAAATGCCAAGGGAACAAGAGGTTTGTTTAGAAGGTTGAGGAGAGCCAGGGGCTACAAGCAGCCAGTCTCGTTTCCATAATGGATTGATAAATATACAAACATAAGAAAGGTTTAATAAGCTTTGCTTCCACAGGCTGAAGTCATCTCTTATATCTCTGGAAGAGCCAAGCAGCAGAAAAAATAAAAATGATCCAATAGGAACAATATTCACAAGTTTCCAAAAAAGCCTTTCAAAAATTCTGCTGTGAAAAGCTAAAAATTATGGTTGCACAAGGAAAAAAATAAATCACGGAATGCTGAAGGCTTGAGCAGTAGGGGCATGGGAAACGCTCAATAAATGCAAGGAAACATGAGAAAAACAATTTTATGTACAAAGCAATACTATTATTACTTAGGAAAGAAAATTTGAAGTTATCACAGCCTAAACTCTTACCCCAGTATATTAAAAAAAAAAAATAGAAACTACCACTCCCCATCCCCTGGGAGCCCAAACTTTGCGTGGTAATAGCCTAGAAAAGGGGAAAGTTGTGGAGGAGAAAGGACAGTCCCAAACCTTGTGGAACGACTTCCAACCAGAGATCACAGACTTAGCCCCTTTGATAGATGACATAAGGAAAGTCTGTTCATTCATACCCAGCACGAATAAAGTGGAAAGGGGGACATTTTCACCATGTCCTAAAAAATAAAGTGTAGGGTCACTAGGTGAAGCCTGGCAGAACTAAATACCTTTTTCACACACAGCAATTCCACAACAGGACTCACTGTCAGGATTCCCCAGAGAAGCTGGGGCTGCCCCATCCCTGGAAGTGTCCGAGGCCAGACTGGATGGGGCATGGAGCAACCTGGGACAGGGGAAGGTGTCCCTGCCCATGGCAGGGGATGGAATGAGATGGATTTTAATTTCATGTCTCTTCCAACACAAACCGCTCTGGGATTCTGTGATCTCTCAGACCAGGCTACAAAAGTGCTCAAAAAGCAACTGAACCGATGGCAGAAAAGCCATTCAGAGCTTTTTAAAATGCCAAAGCCCACTCAGGATATCTGTCACACACTAATTCCCAAATTTCTCACTCTTGAGGCAGATAACACCTGCCCTGTTTTGTATTCCTTTCCCCAGCCATTGCCACTGCCCCACACACAACCTGTTGGAATATCTGGATTTCTGGTGGAACCCAGTGCAGCTATTCACACTTTTATTCCCCCTAACACCCAAGAGACCCAAAGTGAACAAACACACAGTTTATGCAAAAAAAAAAGTTTTACTAGAACAGGGAAACTCTCTGTTGTTCTCCAGCACAGGTAAATGAAAAAGATCTAATTATTACTTGTAAATTAGGCAGCTGTTCACAGTCACAATTTACAATGCAGTATTTATCTGAAACATCTTCCCCTGCCCATCTGCTATTTAACTTCAGGAAAAAAAGCAGGAAATCAGAGCTTCCCTTTTCCAGAGGTAATTAAGATTCCATGTTCTATTTTTAAAGGGAACGCAATTATCCACTGTAAAACAACTGCTGAACACAGTGAGGATCTGTTGAATTTAAAAACAAAACAAAAGGCACCACATAAAAAGAAGTGTTGCTGAATTTGAGATTTGTTTTTTATTATCATTTATTGCACTAAGGAACAGCGGGGCAGTTTCACAATCTCACTTTCTGCTTTGAAAAAGTCTGCAGTATTTACTACTCTTAAGCCCAAAAGTGTTTTCATCATTGGACTTGATAAACGTTGGAGGTTTGTCCATTTGTTAATCAGACAGCACAGACATTAAAAAAAAAAATAAAAACCCGAAACATTTAAATTCATTCCTTCATGGGACAATTCAGCTTCTCCTACCACAGTGACACAGGCTGGAGATTAAAGCAGGGTTAATGTTTGGAGAAGACACAGAAGGCTCTGGACCATGCACATACAGGGGGAAGATTAACCAGATAATAATAATAATAATTAAAAAAAAAAAAAAATAGAACTATTTTTGCATTTGTGTCCATGAATTAATATCCTAAGACCAAAATCACCTATGGGCAATACATAGAGCATTCCAGTCGTTCCCAAGCACTTGGAGCTAGGGCTGATTTTAGAGTAAAGAGTGGGATACACAAGTCCAAGTGAGCCACTACAAAGCCCATCCTACAGCAAATCCCTAGAGTACTAAGGCTAGTAGTAACCAACACCTACTCGAAGGTTATGGCTGTTCCTTATGGAGTGCAAAGTCAAAACTTTTCAAACCCCAGTCATCTTTATATTAATTTACACATAATTCATTAATTTCAGCATCCCAGTAAAATATAAGAAAAACAGTCTTTCCACAAGTATAAAATGTGGAAATATCTTAAAAATAGGGGAGTCGTTTGTTTTCTAACTCAATTGTGAACATCAGGTTCCGGATTTAATCTTGGTCAGAGGTTCTTGTTGTAAAGAATCCAGGTTTTTTTTGTGGCTTTTGCATGCACTTAACTGGAACAAAGCTTGCTGAATGTCTTCTTAAGAGCTCACCAGAACATAAATCATGCTGCAAAAGAAAATAAAAATATTAAGATGAATAATTTTGATTAGTGTTACACATTTAATTATAACAGTGTATATTGTAAGGAACAGGTCCATGTGAGATACATGGATTGTGACTGAAGATTTGACAGAACAACTCTCCTACTTTTGACTTCAACAAAATCACACATCAAAAACCTTCCTCTGAAAACAATGTTTCAGCTTCTTCATGAAAATACTCCGGGACTTATTGTATTATGCTTAACAGAAGAAGTTTGGAGCTTTTCAGTCTACAGTCATGGAACGGAGATTCAAAACAGTAATTCTGACCAAATTAGGATCTCTGTTTTAAAGCAGAATCAGTAGTGGATTCTTTTTCAGGAAAGCTGGCACTGTAGATGATCATAGAGATTCCCAGCATGTTTTCAGTTGGAAGGACCTTACAGCTCATCTCATTCCAACCCCTGCAATGGGCTGGGAGACCTTTGCCCAGGCCAGGTTGCTCCAAGGCCAGGAACATTTCTAGGGATGGGGCAGCCAAAGCTTCTCTGGGCACCCTGTGCCATGGCCTCCCCACCCTCACAAGGAAGAATTCCTTCCCAATATCCCATCTAACCCTGGCAGTGGGAAGTCATTCCCATGTGTCCTATCACTACACACCCTTGTCCAAAGTCCCTGCCCAGCTCTCACAGGCTCCTTCCCAGCACAGGAAGGAACATATTCCTATGGACAGTATTTCCCTCTGCACTGAGCCAAAACTTCAGACCGAAGAGGAAAAACTTACCCATATAGGTAGTAAAAAAAAGATAGAAGGTAAAATGCTAATTTGCACCATCCTTCTTTCTGGCAATAGGCTAAAATATCTGCATTCATGATGGTCGTGGGATCGTAGAGCCCCGGGCCGCTCATCACGGGTCGGCTCATGTACCTGCAACGAGGCACAGGCAGGTGTGGGGTGACAGCCACAGGAAACGTGGGTCCTGCCCCCCACCCACCAGGGAATACCACAGCTGAGACAAGGAGTAACACCCTTGACAGAGAAGCAATGCAATTCCCACGTCTCATAGAACAGAAGAGGAGAATGGAATTGCCACTTCCCCTGGCGTTCCACACTGGGAATCGTCTCAGTGCACCTCTGACATGTCAGTGACTTTAACACACACAACTCAATTCTCACACAGCACAAAAGAATAAAAAATAAAAACATCTGAGAAAGCCAGGCGATGGTTCTTATTCTACAGCCATGACCTCAACTTTCCCAGAAAGCATCTGGGTTTTCCCAAGACACAGACCACTGGACAGGAAGACAGCAACAGGAGAATGAGTAACGATTCACTGAGCATAACAAGACTCGCCAAAATTACCTCCAAATATGATAAGCCAACAAGGGCATATTGAGACCCAGTGTGAGCCACTCTGCTGCACAGAGAAACATGACACAGAAGAATGCATGGATGAGGTACTCTGGAAGTACAAGCTGGAAAAGAAAAAGGTGAGTTAGAAGTTTCGATTACACAGAGCAAAACGTGGCATTTCAGCTACTTTGGAGGCACACAATTGCTTAAAAATATTATTTAAAACCAACGCTTACAAGACCGTGGAACGTGAAAGCAGCAACCAGCACTATGTGCCTTGCTGTTTTCACAGGATTTTCATAAACCAAGGAGGACAAATTTGTAAGATTTAATGGTCAGAGCAGTATTTTTTATTGCTTCTATTAAATCAACAGATTCCACGCTTTATGTGTGACACTCAGAAGAGGTCACTGAGACATTTCTGCTCATGCACCGGAGAAATATCAGTAAGGAGCAATGCTCTGCAGAATGGTTTATAGGCAAAAAGATGTTTTGTGTTTTCCTGTTTTTTTGGTCTTCACAGATCCAGAACTTTACAAAGTCAAATTATTCCCAAAAATGTAACACCTCAGGGCAGAGCTTTCCCCAACCAGACCAGCGGTGACGTGGTGGCACACACGGGTCAGCACAGAGCAGCTGCTCTGCACACACATTTTGGGGGCAGTTGGGCACTTCTCCCTCACAGGTTCCCACTGTGCATGCTTTACAGCATCATGCTTCCAGCAGAAGCCCACAGAGCTCAGTACCAGGTACCATGGAATCACAGGAAGCATGGAATGCTGCGTAGATTAGTGTTGTTAATAGGTACAAACATGGAGAGGTACAGAGAGTAAACACATGCAAAGAGCTGCAAAATCTCACACCCAACACAGGAGTTAAGTTTGATACAAGTCACCCCAAAGTGTTGCTATTTACTGCTTTGTTACCAGGTTCAGAAGGAGTCACACAAATCAGACTGGTTTGGGTCGGGAGGGACCTTAAAGCCCATACAGTTCCACCATCCCAGGCTGCTCCAAGCCCTGTCCAACCTGGCCTTGGACACTTCCAGGGATCCGGGGGCAGCCACAGCTTCTCAGAAAACCTCAGGGCCTCCCCACCTTCAAATTCCTTCCCAATCTCCCATACATCCCTGCCCCATGGCAGTGGGAAGCCATTCCCTGTGTCCTGTCCCTCCATCCCTTGTCCCCAGTCCTTCTCCAGCTCTCCTGGAGCCCCTTCAGGCCCTGCAAGGGGCTCTGAGCTCTCCCTGGAGCCTTCTTTTCTCCAGGTGAACATTCCCAGCTCTCCCAGCCTGGCTCCAGAGCAGAAGCAGCAGATCTGTAAAGCTTCTGCCTTCTCAACTCAGGCCCAGTAAAACTTCTCCTCATGGAAAACATCCCATTTTTACCCAAAGGTTTAAATTGTTTATGTGTATGTGCATGTACACACACAACATACTCTGCCCTCTTTCTATGCTATAGGATTAACATTGCATGGGATGATTACACCAAAGTTTCAGTGGTTTCCAACCTTTTTCTTCTTCTTTTAAAACCCCAAAATATCTTCCAAGAAATCTAAAGGCTACCAACAAACCACCTACTTTGCTACAACACTCTAATTCTCCAAGTGAAGAATATCAAACAAAGCAAAATTGCATCAACACCACCAAAAATTCAGCTGTTGTACGCAAAATGTTTCAAGTAAATATTTTCAACCAGATCCCTCTTTGCATACTTACCATTTGCACATGGCAATTATTTACAGCAGAACAACAACCACCCTGCCCAACACACAAAGCATTTGGTAGCCTGCTCAGACAGATTCACCAGGCCTGAAAAATCTGTATTTATTTACCTACACACCTCAAAGTATGTTTTTCTTTTCTCTTGTTCATTAAACCTTACTCTCACACCAGAATACCTGCCTCTTTCCAATCTCCCCCACTTGATCCTCCCTGCCTGTCCTAAAGAAAAAAATGAATTACATCAGATCCTGCCATATTTATCACAGAAGTGAGGGAGGATGGATCTGGTTGCTGAGAAAAGACACGACTATAACAGGAGCAGGGAAGAGAAGGAATCAGCAGTGTACCAAGGAGTTACTATTTTAGTAACTAATCTTCCCACTGAGGTGCCTCAATTCCTACCAGGATCTTTGGTTCTTTGTACAGGAGAACAACACAGCCCTATGTTTGTCCAGCATCGTGTACCAGAACCCCTCAAGAGCCTCAACTTCACTTTTGGGGACTGATCTGCTTCCACAGGAACAGCAAATGTGAGGTTATTTCAGACTTTCAGTTTGCAAAGCTGCCATGTAAAGGACACTCCATGCACGTGGGGCAGCACAAGGTTAATATTTGGTCAAACATGCACATTTTTACACTACAAAGGTTGCAGTAAGGTCATAATGCATCAATGTAATGAGAGTTGGCCTCTCCCACACTGCAGCAGAGATGACTGGAACAGACCAAGCAAGGGAAACTGTTAGATGCACAGCTCTCCTAGCAGCAAACCTCCTCTCCTCCTCCCCTCCTCACACTGAAATATTCACTTTAATTTCTGTGCTGCACATATAACACGCTTTTCCCCTCACACAATTTATTTTTTGTTGCACATTTTACTTAAAACACACTAAAGCTCCGGTTCAGGCCACACTGCTGTGCTGCCCCTGCATCCTCCCTCAGCCTGGGCACACACAAAGGAGAAGCCATAAGAAATGCACAAAATGCTGCAGGATCAACCCTCTGTGCTCTTTAACAAGCCTCCCTGATGTCACTGGCCTGTAAGAGATGCAGGCAAATAGTTTGCCTCAAATTCCTTCCCTAAGCCAAGGAGTGTCAGAGCTGCATCCAAGAGAGGACACTGGGACACATCCCTGATCCTGGAACACAGAAGTGAGGAGAGCAACTATCACCTTCCACTCACCTAAATCCTCAAAAAAAAAAATCAGAATTGACTTGGTCAATGCTTAAACCCCCCCCAAGTATTCTCCTCTGATCTGAATTCAGTAAATCTGGCTTGAAAAACACAATTTATTTATGCCTGAAGTTATTTTCTGACACCTAAAAGGCATGTAACAGTTTTCCCCACGTTGCTGGGTAAGCAAGCAGAATTGGTTTGGCACAGAATATGGAAATCCATGAGGTTGTTATAAACCCCAACGAACAAATAACAAGCAGATGAACAGGCAGACTAAACAGAACAACTAAATAGTATTACAAATGTTCCTAACAAAATGAAAGGGAAGTTCAAAAACATGAAACTGAAAAGCAGTACACACCTTCAATGCAATTTTGACTCTTTTAATCTTTTTGACCTTTTCAACTGTCTTTGTGCCGAAAATGTGGAAAGCAGATTGAAAGAATGTTAGTATGACAGCTGACAAGATCACCATCAGATTAATAACAGTCAGAATATTCAACTTGAAAGTAAAGAATTAGACAAAGAATTTCCCTAGAACTTCTACCAACAGCAAGGGCTTCTCAACCCAGATGCAATTCTATTGCCCAGGCTGATTGCATCAAGATAACACCAAAAATAAGCACTTTACACGTATTTATTTAGCAAAACAAAATGCCCACTGTGCTACTTACAGGATTGAGTGTATTACACTGGTCTATGGGGTTCTTGTAATCAGTCTTCAGTTCATCGAATGCTATAATCTAGAGGAAAAAATGAGAGAGTTTTGATTCCTCAGGAGCAATTGTGTATTTTACCCAATAAAAGTAGCATTTTGGCACAGAACTGCTACCTTTGCTCTCAGTAAAATTCACCTAAGTTGTAACTACATCAACTCACAGGTAAGACAGATGTGGAACAGGTTTCACAAATATGAAAGCAGTAGTTTCATCAGATATTCAAAAGCCTCTGACTACTCTCCAACTTTTTATCTTCCCACCTGCAATGAATTTCCTACATCCCCTTCATCAGTTTTCAACCCCGCTCGCTGTGCAGACCCCAAGCCTCACCCAGGACTCTCCTGGTGGCCAACAGGAACCTGGCATGGCATTCCTTAATCCGGAAAAAGCAAGAGCAAGCTTAAAAACCAACAGATATTTTTCCTCATTGTCAAAGTAAATGCTGAGCCCACGCACATCCCAGAATCAGGGAACTGTCAGGACTGGAAGGGACCTCTGGATGCCATCCAGTACAACTTCCCCGCCAAAGGAGAAGCACAAAGAGCAGGCTGTACCTCCAAAAGATACATCGATTTAAAAAAAAAAAGCATACACCGGCCTTTTGCTTGACATAAAAATAAAGACGAAGATGCAGCATGAAGTACAAAAGGCATTTGTACACAACAAATGTCCTGCCAAGCATCACATCCTCCCTCAGAGAATCTCATCTCAGGCAGGGTCCTGCTGGCTGTTCTCCCTGTGCCACGCTCGAGGAGCAAATCACAGAATCATGGAATGGTTTCAGTTGGAAAGGATCTGAAAAATGATCCAGTTCCAACACTCTGCCCTGGGCAGGGACACCTTCCACCATCCCAGGTTGCTCCAAACCCCACCCAGCCCGGCCTTGGACACTTCCAGGGATCCAAAGGTAGCCAGAGCTTCTGTGGGCACCCTGTGCCAGGGCTTCAGCACCCTCTCAAAGAATTCCTTCCTAACATCCCATCTAACCCTGCCTTCTGCCAGCGGGAAGCCACTGCCCCTTGTCCTACCACCCCATGCCCGTATAAAACCCCATTCTATCCGCAGAGGCCGATTCGCGCTCCGAGGGCGGTTCCGGATGCGGTTCCCCCGCTCTCTCGGCGGCTGTCCGGGGACGCCCTGCGCGCTCTCCGGGGCCGTTCCCCGGGCAGTCCCCCCCCCTCCAGGGTGCCGGTACTCACATGCCAGATGGCGAAGAAGATGAGGGCGGCCGTGAGCAGCAGCGCCAACATGTAGCAGAAGGCGGCGAACGTGAAGGCCATGGCGGCGGGGCCGCGCGGGGGCTGCCGGGCGCCTCAGCAGCCGCCGCCGCGCAGCCGCCATGGCCGCGCCCGCAGCGCCCCCTGCCGGCCCCGCCCGCCGCCGCCATTTCGTGAGGCGGGGAGTGTGAGGGGATGGAACAAACCAAAAAAAAAAAAAAAAAAGAACGAACCAAAGCCGGCTTTTTTCACCTTAAAGTGTGGGAGGAGGGAGTGCGATCGCGCTTTACGGGGCGCGGTGTGAGACGGGGTTGGCGTAGAACCGTGGAATCACAGAGTCACAGGGTCACTGAGTTTGGAAAAGGCATCCAAGATCATCGACTCCAACCTGTCACTGTCACCTCGTTGTCAACAGACCAGAGCACTGACTGTCATTTCCAGTCATTCCTTGAACACCTCGAGAGATGGGGACTCCAGAACCCCTAGGCAGCCTTTTCCCAATAACTCACCACTCTTTCCATGGGCAATTTTTCCACAATATCCAATCCCAACCTCCCCTGAGGCATGATGAGGCCATTTCTCCTTGTCTTGTCCCTGTCCCCTGGGAGCAGAGTCCAACCCCCCCGGCTGTCCCCTCCTGTCAGGGAGCTGTGCAGAGCCACCAGGTCCCCCCTGAGCCTCCTTTTCTCCAGGCTCAGCCCCTTCCCCAGCTCCCTCAGCCTCTCCTGGTGCTCCAGACCCTTCCCCAGCTCCGTTCCCTGCCCTGAACACGCTCCAGCCCCTCAATGTCCTTCCTAAATTGAGAAGCCCAGCACAGCCTCTTGGTGGCCTCACAGAGGGACAATCACTGCCCTGGTCCTGCTGTCACACTATTGCTGACACAGGCCAAGGGTCACTGGCCTCCTGCCCACCTGGGCAAACCTGGGCTCATGTCCAGCTGCTGTCAAGCAGAACCCCCAGGTCCTTTCCTACTTTCCAGACCCTCTGCCCCAGCCTGGAACGCTCCATTGGGTTGTTGTGACCCAGGTGCAGGACCTGACACTTGGTCTTACTCAGTCTCAGACTGTTGGTCTCAGCCCATCAATCCAGACTGTCCAGGTCCTCCTACAGGGCCTTCCTGCCCTCCAGCACATCCATGTTCCCACACAACTTGGCATTGTCTGCAAATTTGTTAATACTAGACGCAATCCCCTCAGCCAGATCATCAATAAAGAAATTAAACATGACTGGGCCCAACACTCATCCATGGGGGGACACCACCAGTGTGCAGCACCATGCCCCACCACTCTTTGGGCCCAGCCATCCAGCCAGTTCTTAACCCAGCCTAGGGTAAACCTGTCCAAGCCATTAACTGCCAGCTTTTTCAGGAGTTTGTGTTGAAAGGGAACTTAAAACAGATTGATTTTGAACCCAGTGCCATGGGCAGGTAGACCTTCCACTAGACCAGTCCAACCCGGCCTTGAACACTTCCAGGGACATGGCAGCCACAGCTTTTCTGTGCAACTCATGCCAGGGCCTCACCACCCTCAAAGGGAAGAATTTCTTCCTAATACTTCATCTTAAATCTTCCTTCTTTTAGTTTACATCTGTTGCCCCATGTCCTATTCCTACCTGACCATGTAAGATTCCCTGCTCAGCACAAGCTACATCTGGAGAAAAGGGAGATGGCAAATTTAGGAAGAAATGCTGGAGGAGGCTGTGCTGTGTGAGCCCTGGGGAAGGGAAGGCTGGTCACACAATCCCAAATCAATACAACTTGGAGCCTGCCCAATAGAAACAGCAAGATGAGAAAACAGTTGGAGGAGGAGATCACCCCACTCTCCTTTCAAAAGGTCATGTAAAAGTTGTTTCAGTTTAAGCAGTAACACCTTGCAGTAAAGGCAAGCCGGGGTGACATTGCTGCAATCATTTCCTCCAGAGCAGAGTGAGGGATGATTTCCATAAAACCAACAGCTGCCAAACCAAACAATATTTTCCGGTGTTATCTGCTGGAAAGCTTTATACACAATTAATGGAGTGTCACAATGAGAGATGAGCAGAAACTTTATTTCCTTCACCAAAATACAGGAAAAACTGTAGCAAATGAGCTGTCTTTAGGATATCAGCTGTTGCAAAGATAAAGTTGATGTTCCGGTATAAAATCACTCATCTCATCCACAAACTACTCCAAATGAAACAGCTGTGGTGTCATTACGACCCACGAAACCTCCATGTGAAACCCAGAAAACGGATTTTAAAATAAACTTCAGTGAAGATGAGCCCTGAACAACCTGTTCTAGTGGAAGGTGTTCCTGCCTGGGGCAGGGGGTTAGAACGAGATGGAATTTGAGGACTCTTCCAACCCAAACCAGTCTATGATTCTGTGACTCTGAGATTAATAAAAATGTAAGACAACACAAGGTCAGAAGAGTGTGGGGTGGGACTGCAGCCCAGGCAGCTGCTCTGAGCCATCCCAACTCTGTCCCAGGAGCTTTCCCATCACCTTGCAAGTAGGACAGACGAGAAGACCACCAGACAGTGAGAATATCAGTTAGTGTTGAGGCTGTTGTGGTTTCCTTCCAGCTCAGGGTGACAGGATGGGTTAGGAAGAGAGGCCTTGGCAGTGCATCACAGCCACCTTCCAACCATTCCTCATCCCTCGCTCTTCAGGAGCCAGAAACAACAATTTCTGCAATCCCTCTGCAATAACATAGCTTTCTTCATACCACTTGATGCTTCTTTAGCCTTATTTATTAGCAAATTGTTTGTTTCTTATTTGGAGTACTCTTGAGCTGCACAGGCACACTTATTCCCACAGACATTGGAATGGACTGTGCTGGAAAACCTGATGTCCAGCATTCAAACTCTCTGGGTCAGGCTTTTCCAAAGCCATCCAGGAGGCCAGTTTGCCTCAGAAGAGTTGTGGGAGGTAGAGAAACAGAGGATGTGTGCAGAGATCCTGTTGTACCTTGGGGCTGGGGAATGCTGGTTTTCCACTGCAGTTTGATCCATTCAATGTAAATACTTCTGTATTTGATGATTTCTTATCCATGAAAATGCTGTGCAACAGGGATGTGCAGTATCAGAAGTAAAAAGGTGTGTCAGCCACATACTTGCATTTGCAATTAATCCTGCTTCTGCCTCAAGGAATGCAGTGTTTTATTCCCTCGGGTGCTGGCATACCATTCAACTGCAATTATCCTGTCAGAAGAAGCGGAAGGGAGCTGTAATCTTGCACAACAAAGATTTCTGCACTGAAGGATTTCTTGTATCATAGATTTTTTTTTTTTTTAAGATAACACAAAAGGAAATGAAAAACAAATTCTGTAGAAAAGGGTCTAATCAATTCTCATTTCACATCCATTTGGTGTCTCAAATCAAACAGTGACTATCTTCTCTGATTAAACTTTGTAAACAATGTCAGGAAGCCACAGAGGAGCTCTGGAGATGGCCCACAGCTCTTAATGCACTTTCCCGTTAGTCTGGACACACTGAGTTTAATCCTGATTGGAATCCTCAGGGAAAATGTCAATGTCTGTTCACTTCATCTTAAATCCCTCTCAAGTACTTGTCCTTATCGGAAAATAGCCGTATAATCAGTTATAATTCAGTGTGTTACAGCCTGTTCATGAGGAAGATTTTGGCACAGAACTGTGAGGAAAGATTATGGAGCAATTTCTCTGAATTATGCACAGGCTAACCACATCCTTCAACATAAAAAATTGTCATTTCACTTATAGATATCAAGGAGAAATCTAATACTATTGAACTTGGTAATAAAAATCCCGCTGACTATAATAGACTTGGCTTACTGAGTTTTCAGGAGAGGAAAATCTGAATATTTATCTACAATTTAAGGGGCTAATAAAAAGGAGGAGGAGAGACCTTTTTATACAGGCGTGGAGTGACAGGGCAAGGAGGAATGGCTACAAATTGATAGAGGGCAGGGTTAGATGGGATACTGGGAAGAAATTCTTCCCTGTGAGGGTGGTGAGGCCCTGGCATAGAGGAGCTGTGGCTGCCCCTGGATCCCTGGAAGTGTTCCAGGCCAGCTTGGACAGGGTTTGGAACAACCTGGGATAATGGAAGGAGTCCCTGCCCATGGCAGGGGGTGGAATGGGATGGGATTTAAGGTCCCTTTCAACCCAAACCATTCTGTGATTCTGTGAATTTAGCAGAGGCTCTCGGAGTATCTCTCACAGAGTCCAGCCAATGTCACCTTCCTGCATACCTGTAAATACACATCAGGAGCAACGAGAGCACAAAACTCCTCACCCACTCACCCCCTTTATCCACTAACAGACATTGGTTCAGTCTTTGATCAGCAGGTTAAACAGATCCCACTTGCAAGTGCCCCAGCTCCCCTTCCACGCTGGCAAATACCTTTCCTATTGCACTAATTAACTCACCTCCAAAATCCCTGCTTAGTCTCTCCCATTTAGTAGTGATCACATAAACAAATTAACATTATAAATTCCATTGCACATGAAAGCCAGTCTTGAGAGAAACAATCACATTTGAAACCCAATTTCAGAACACCGGTGCTGCCAGGCATCTCACCACGACTCATTACAGAATCCACCCGTGGCCTCAATCCCTCCAACATTCACAGTCAGATGGCAACAGTTTTCATTTAATAGGATAAATACTGAATACTCAACCTGTCCTCATAACAACAGGGTTTGTTTTTCTCATACCGGGTAGAGCTCCTGTTAATGGCTTTCCACACAATTCAGAGCATGATAAAGGAAGGAAAAGGGACCAAGAGTTGTATTTAAAAAAAAAAAATTATAATGCATTTCAGGATTTGGCTGCTCATCAACAAAGAGGGAGATTTTCCAAAACATTTTGCATTAGCCTAGCTGTAGCAGGGGTGACTCCAAAAATGTCACCCTTAGTCCTTAGCTCTTAGAATCCCAGAATGGCTTGGGTTGGAAGGAACCTTAAAATCGTCCAGTTCCACCCCCTGCCATGGGCAGAGACACCCTCCACTGGACCAGGTTGCTCCAAACTTCATCCAGCCTGGCCTGAAACACTGCAGGGATTAACATCCTTATTGTTTCTGCCCAAAAGGAGGCAACAACTTCAGCTTTGTATTTAAAAAAAAAAAAAAAAAAAAAAAAAAAAAAAAAAGCTGTGGAGGTGTCTGACTTTGGTCTTCCTGTTCTCTCGCAGACATCCCTTGTGGCCCTTAGTATGGCACCTTCAGGCCCAATGTGTATTTACACACTTAAATCACACTAAATAGGATTTCAAAAGCCTCCATCCACATCTAAATTCCTTCACAAATCTTGCCTTTGATCTCTCCAGCTACATTGGTATTATCAAATCAGCTCAAAGCTGTACCAGTGCTAGAAATCCACCTCACTGGTTGTTCTTGATATTTAAAGTCCAGCTCCGCTCTGGCTGCGCCTGCAGCAGTGCTCCCACCAGTAACCTCAGGCACGGGGAGCTGGGTGGAGTGGCTGACTCACACTCCACATCCACAGGCCGTGTGGATGAGGGCACAGAGCCAGCACCTCCAAGGTTTTTGGACTAAACCACAGGAATGAGGCTGCAGCACTAAAGATACAGAAGTTCTTTGTAGATGAGAACAGCTTTGTTCACCTCCCAGACAGGGAAAGGGGGCTTGTATTAAACCGTACTTACAGACCCTGGAATGGGGCCATCCAAGCAAAGAACGGCTGTTGAGGGGATGCTTCTGTTTTTCTACTCTCCCAGTAATACAGCCATACAATTTGTTTTGTACTCCTGAACCAAACAATTGCACATTCACAGTTGGAGGTAGGGTATAAATATTGTGTCTGGCTGATCCCTTGATCCCGCCGTCCTCGCTGAATTAATCACACTCGCAGATCAATCCAGGATTTGTTGCTGGCAGAGCAGATGGCCAGGCAGACTGCAGTTGTGAACAAGGCAGGCACGTTCTCCTTCCAATTATCCAGCAACATTTTCCAACACTGGATATTTAGAATTAGACATTATTTTGAAGAAATGCTAGATCTCTTGTTCCTTCTTCAGCTCCATAGGGACAGTGACCCCTGATTTTTACTCTGCTTCCATCCTCTAAGGCTCAGTGAAAGTACAGGATAGCTGGTGCCCCTTTCAACTGATTGTTTTCTGCCCCATTTTCTTCTGCTGTCTTCCCATTTTCCACAGAAACGAGGTGACAACACCAGCTGCTGCTTGGCACAGGGATTTCAAGGGTGCATTATATTAATTGCTGAGCCAAGGGCTCCAGGAAAGGGAAGAGAGCCCCATTCATAGGGCTCATGGCATGGAACAGCAGGAACGGGGGTGACAGTGTGTGCCTTTCAAACAGCCTGAACAGGACTTCCCTGTCACAGGAGTAAATTTGCTGTGACAGACAGACGTGCTGTTTTCCCAGTGTTTACATCTGTTCTGCATTCAGAGTCCCTCTGGATGATAATTGCTCCTGTCCTCCCTCTGTCCCCTGCTGAGGAGCTGTGAGAGCTGTCAGGGGAGTTTGAGCCCAGCTCCATCACTTTCTGTAGGAGACACCTCAGGTTGCTCCAGAGGTGAAGAGGGTTAACCCAGAGCGTGTTTGCAGTCCCTGAAGGAATGAAACACGACAGGACAGTCCAGTGGAGATGATACCCCCGCGGTGGGATACAATGGGCCACTCTGATTAACCACATCTATGCAAATGCATCAAAATCATCCCCTTCACTTCATGGCTAGAGAAAAGACAAGGAGGTTAGACAGAGCACAGGATGCTGCACATACACACTGCACTGCACAGCCTGTTATCCATGCAGGATCACAGCATCTTAACAGCACCTAAAGGAACAGCAGACATGGAAAAAAGCCTGCAAGAGCTGGGAGGGGAACGGTGCCCGAGCTGACACTGATGTGAACTTAGAACCATGGAATCCCAGAATGGTTTCGATTGGAAGGGACCTTAAAGATCATCTGGTTCCAATGCTCCTGCCATAGGCAGGGACACCTCCCACTGTCACAGGTTGCTCCAAGCCCTGTCCAACCTGGCCTTAAACACTTCCAGGGATGGGAAATCCACAGCTTCTCTGGATAATCTCTGCCAGTGCCTCACCACCATCACAGTCAAAACTTTTTTTTGGATATTCAATCTAAACCTACTCTTTCAGTTTGAAGCCATTCCCCCTTGCCCTGCTACTCCAGGCCCCTGTAAATATTCTCTCTCCGTTTTTCTTTTAGGGTCCTTTCAGGTGCTGGAAGCCGCCTCTTCTCCAGGCTGAACAATCCAAATTCTCTCAGTTTTTCCTCACAGCAGAGCTGCCCTATCCCTCTGATCAACTTGGTGGCCTCCTGTGGACTCACTCTAGCAGGCTGATAACATGAGGACATGCCAGCAGTGTCCTAACCACCACCAGAGAATATTCACTGTTTGGTATTTCACCCTTTGCTGCTTCTCACAAAATGAAAATCGAGTGCTAATAGAAATCTTGAGGTATGCAATTTGGACAGCCTCATGCTCAACATTTCAACACAGAAACCTGCCAGATACAAATGTGTATTAATTGGAAAAGTTAAATGCTAAAGTCAGGGGTCCTTGTACTTCAGAATTGTATTTATTAAAACAATGCTGGAATTGACATTTCCTGTGCCAGAACACAGCACAAACCAAGCCAGTGCACTCCCTTACTCAGCAGCCCAGAGAGAGTAATGCCAATTCTCCAAGATGTTGATCCCAGATACGTATTTGGAGAACTACAACTCCGTTTTTCTGCTGTACTGCAGGAACTTATACACCTAAATATTTGGCAGTTCAAGACTGCTGTTCAAGACCACCAGGGCTGCCTCTCAGAACCCAGAAAAATTCTCTCTTCTCCAGCAGTTATCATTTAAACTGTGTGCCCAGACCAGCCTCATGGCCAGCTCAGCACACAGGACCAATTCCCTGGGCTCACTTTGTCTCTGGAGGAGGTGAGAACAAATGACATCATCTCCACAGCTCTCCCTTTGCTGCCAGAGAGAAGCAGTTACCTGCCCTAAGGGAAGCCCCTGCAGAGATGTAACCAAACTGGAGTTACGCAAGTAGAAGCCAAATCTCTTGCCTTTATAAACCCCTCTGTGCAGGCTTTCCCACAGGAAGCTGAGCTTAATTTCTTTAGACTTTGTAGTACATCAGCAAAACTGCAGCTGACACAACTGTGCCAACTAAGAAAAGTGCAGGGGATGACCCACCTGACACATCTTCATTTTTTTTCCAAGGGGTGAGACCAGCCTTAAACCCTCACTCCTGCCATACAGGAGTGCAGCTGAACAAATTCCAGCCACTCTTACAGCCACAGAGCCCTCATGTCCTTCCCATGGCCCCACCAGCCCTCCCTCTCAAGGCTGCTCAATCTCTGTTCTGCCTCTCAGTGGCACCATACCAGAATCTCACCCACCTGTGCTTGGCTTCCTACCTTCACCTGCACCTGAACAGGAAACTGCAGGAAATTCACCTGTGAGGAGCTTGGGGGAGCCAGCTTGTATTCCAGTCAATCCCACAAGCCATGGAACAGTAGGTACAGGCATACTCACACTGTCACACTCAGACAGCGACTGCCTCAGCTTCCATCCCTGGAAGTGTCCAAGGCCAGGTTGGACGGGGCTTGGAGCAGCCTGGGATAGTGGAAGGTGTCCCTGCCCATGGCAGGGGTGGAACTGGATAGTGTTTTTAAGGTCCCTTCCAACCCAAACCATGCTATGATTCCTCTTTCAGCTTCTCCAGAACAACCTACATCTCTCCTCCATATTATTCCCAGACACCCTGCCAAGACACGGGATCTCCTTAGCAAACTCCCAGCCCTGGGCAAGCCGTCTCTTCACACACCTGGAAGGGAAAGCACCAGCTGTGAGATGCTCAGGCTGCAGGTACATTGCAGGCTTGTCCTGCTGTGCAGAGGTTTCCCATTTTGATTCCTACTCTCTTGCTTTGACGTTAATCACCACTCAATTGACCTTTTCATCATTATTATAATCCAGTGACCTTTCCTGAATGGAAGCAGCTGCCCTTCACTTCATATCTCTGGATCTCCTGGCAATTCTCTTTAGTCTGCTGTTGTTTTTACTGTCTGTGATGTGGCAGTACCAATAAACTATTGCCCATTTCCTTGTGAAGCACACAGCAGAGAATGCCACAGGACCCCACAAGTGACCTTCTCCTCCCATAAGAGAGCTGTTTATTCCTTTCTTTCCTCTCCTTTTCTGGAGAACTGTCACAGCTGTGCACGGGTGGTTAGGAGTGCTGCGACCTTCCTCAGAGGTGTCCTGAAAAGGATGTCCCAGGGGGCACAGGCATGTCCAAGCCACTGGTGTGATTGAGCTCTGTGGTGAAAGCCACGGGATTCGGGCGACACGGATGAATGGGATGGAGCCTTTTGGTGGAGTTCTCCAGGAGCTTTATTCTTCAGAGGAGTCCAGGGATGGAAGACCAGAGAGCCAGGAAAAGCAGGGATTTTTACACAGAGGAGGCAGGGACCAGGGTTACACAACTTGGCCAAGCAGGTTAGGGATTGAGAAATCGACCAACCAGGGGAAGGACTGAAATCAGAACAATTAATTGGGGTAAATGGGAGGACGGAGGGAAAGAACCAATGGGGTACAATCAATTAATCTGGTACTGATAAGCTTTATGGGGGAGGAACACACTATGGGAGATAGCAGTCTCCTAAAGTTTCTTCCCTAGGGGGCTTACCACAGCCCTGAAGCCTAGGGGCTGCTTTCTCTCCAGGGGAGAGTGTCCTCACCACGGTCAGGTCACCACAGCCTCCCGAGGCTTAACTCCCGCCACAGAGAACCATTCTTCTCCCACAGCAGCTTCTTCTTCCCCAAGCTTTTGGCAACAGATTTTGCCTTTCAGTAAATGAGATGCCATTCAGGAGCCAGATGTGCTGAAGCAGCTGTGCATTTTCTCCTTCGCAGAGTTCTCTCACCTGGGAGCAAAAGGGTTTATTTCTGTCATGTCTAATCTGTGGCCTATTAATGCTGTTCTTCGGTGTTGGCAGAAACAATCTATGTCAGGAACTGAAGCTGAATTCCTTGGATTATACTTGGCAGTTTTTTCAACAACAAAGGAATCAAAGTCTCCAAAGATTGTGACAGGATAAAGCAAGAAAGCAGCAAAAGAGGGCTTAGATCAAATTAATGCAGTGGTCTCTTGGGCAGGAAAAGACACGAGCCGATAACTGTGGGAAGGTGAAAGTACCAAGTTCCTCTGTCTCCTTCAAGCTTTGGGGTCTCCTTGACAGCTACTCTGACACTGTTCAGGGGGCACCTGCACATTATATTGTATTCCACAGCTCCAGGTTCTTGCCAGAAGCCTTGCGGGAGAGATGGAACAGGGAAGTTTATGTGACATTCCAGGCTGACACTGAGCCCCACGCTGCCTTGCACCTCATCTGGAGGTGGTGGGAGGTCTGTGACAAAGGTGCAAAGCAGCACAGCACAGCAGTTCCCTGCAGTATTCAACAGCTCCTCTCCTTCCCAGCACAGCAGATGGAAACAGGAATTATTTTAGGTACAACAGCAAATGAGGGAGCAGTTGAAACTGAAGACACACTACAAGTCCAACACAAACTCCAGGAAGCTGAGAAAAGGAGGAAGATCATACCAAGCATTACCAGATCTTCCCTGTCACAGAGGGACCACTTTGCAATTAAAACAGGGCAACACAACCTCTTAATGAAACCTTTTATTTAAACCAATACAAGCACCATGCTTAGCAATAAAAGATTTGGTTTAAAGTAAACATGCAATGTGAAGTAGCAGAGACTAAACAGCAGATGGAAGTTGTACTGGTTACTGGTATTTTCATGGAACTGCCAAATTCTCAAATCTCGCCATGAACCTCTCACACCTTTTAAGGCAATGAGTCTGAACCACAGAACAAACACGTGAGTTCCAGTGAGCCCCTTCTCATGTCCCACCTGTCCCACCGTGGCTCCATTTCACAGTCACTACATGAAAGTATAAAAAAAGTGTTCATGATGTTTAGTTTTGGAATGCACTGAAGTAAGGAATTGAATTCTCTTGCTTCTGCCTGTTTGAGTCAGACCCCTGCCATCGTTTCTGGAATAGCTATTTTACAGTTAAAGATACAAAAATGGAATCCTGATACAAATGCAAAGATACTCCTTTGGAAAAGTGAAAAAGGTGTCAACACCAGCATTATTGCCTCCTTTAATAGAACAGTATTCATGATACTAGAAATACACTTAAACCATCAAATACCAGCATTTACATTAAAAAAAAAAAGATATTCAAAACACTACAAGTCTATTTCATGGGCTGACATGCAAACTCATGCTTTAATTCAGCTTACCATCAATGAATAGGATTACAAGAGCTGTATCCCAGCCATCTAGTCAATATTTAAAGCAAACCTAATTAATTGTGGCAGAAGTCTCCCTTGGAGAGACCTTTAACTCCAGACCAAGGATTTTATGGCCAACTTACTAACTCCTGAAAAATAGGAGCTACCAGTGGAAAATGCTGACTCTCAGACCTTTAGCTACAAAGGCTCCCCTAGGTTAATTTTTTGTCCTTTAGAGGTCTGAAAATTCAAGAGAAATGTGTGATTAGAGATGGGCAACTCACCAGCAAAGGCCAGCTGGAACATACTGCCTGAACATGGACTCATCTGCCTCCCACTGAGCCTAAGGGGGCAGCAGCACAGAACACACAGTTCTACAGATAAGGTGGGGAAAGGATATTATGAAAACAAGGATTATTTGTGCAGGAAAGACTTGAACATAATGATGTCTTTGTTTAATCAAGTGCTAGCACTACCTGCATCTCAAGAGCCCAGGACAATTAGCAGCAGCCAGTTGTGTCAAAACACTGCATTAAGACCAAGGAGAACACAAACAAGGCTGGAACAGCAAACACCCTCTGCACACTCGTCCTCCCAGAACCTGCAGCTGCTTCCACAGGTCAGCCAGGGGAGGAACAGCTGCCAGGCAAGGCTGGATGAAGAATAATTAATACTGGTGGGCTGAGCAGTACCAACAGCACCTTTCAGGAGGAACGGGGCTTTAACACTCTCTTGAGGATCTGTTTGTTCCCTGCAAGGCTGCAGGGGCAGCACCCAAGGCAGAAAGTGCTTAAGTGAGGCACGAGAACATGTGAAGTGGAAGAACTCAGCTGAAGATTCAGCTGTGAGGAGCAATGTTTTCTTGGCAGAAGGTGGAGCAATCCAGAGATGAAAGGTCAAATTCAATAATTTCATGCAGCAGCTCCTCCCTTCCCTCCTGATACAGGCCTCTTGTACAGTTACTTTTGTGCAGACCTGTGCAGGCAGCAGTTGGCTGCTGGCAGCCCACCAGTGTACAAAGTACAACAGATATGATTAATCCAGTTTTTCCCCACTGCAAATCAAGCTGAACATTCCAAGCAGCAGCTTCCCTCTCGCCCACACTGTACTTTGACATGCCTCACCTTTAGTACAATCCCCCCCAAAAAACCCTCAAAAGAGATTCTTGCCGTTTCCAGACTGATGCTTGGAATGACATGACCCTTTAAGCCAAAGTCTCATTTATACAATGTTTGTCACAAAAGACATTGTTTTTATTGATCTGCAGTACAGAATGATCAAGCAACAGTTTCATAATCAACATTTTTTCATCCAGGGAAATGAAATTGCTTTTCCAGTTCAGTACGTTAACACAGAAATTTAATTACAAGCACTTCTTCCCCACACCAAAAGATCAATTTAATTGGATCATTCCAACATGTATTTGGAAAAGCTCCTCTCAAGTCAGATTTATATACAAATAAATGAGCAATAACATCAAACTAGGAAGAGATTTACCAACACTGAAGACCTTTGCAAATTAATTCCTTGTGATCTTGCAGGAATTAGTGTTTTACCACTAACACAGCCTATGCTGACAAATGAAAAACCACCCCACTTTCAGCAAAGGTTTCACAGCATGAAATACTGGCCTCCAAATTTAACACTGCATTCCTTCCCAGCGAGCAGATTGGCTGGGGCAGCTGTATTTTAAGGTATGTTATCAACAGGAAGCTGCTCTTTACGCACTTACTTGTTCAGCAGCACAACAAACACTCACGAGCAAGATAGGGAGAGACTGTCCCATGAGTGCTCCTCCTGCCACAGCACGGGCTGAACGTGTCCCACATCAGACAACTACTCTATTCAATATAAAACAGACCTGTAAAAAGACTGGTCATTTATAAAAGCTAAATACTATTTTCACATTAGATTTGCTGTTTCAAAGAGATGAACCGTTAAGTAGATGAAAATCAAATGATCGCTTATGCAAAAGCTTCATCTGGAATGTAATTTTGACCAAAAAGCCATTAAGAAAGTTAGAGGTTGTAATTAAAGTACTTAAAAGCTACGTGTGGCCAACTTTTGTAACAAAAGAGATATAAATCGTTCATTATCAAGAAAAGCTTTAACCTCCTGACTCCTACAAATGGAGCAGATGATTGGAATTTCAAAGAAAATGAGGTTGGCTTTTTGTTTTACAGATGTCAACTGCAGCACGAGGCACTAGGAACAAATATTACTTGGATTCTTTAACAAAGTTTTTACCAAATTTGTAAGAAGTGGCAGTGTAAAATTCTCAAGTCCTTTTAAAGCTAACAAATGAAAGGCACACAGTATCACCAGGTGTTCAGATAACAGGAAATGAGCAGAGGTAAACTTCTCAACAGTGTCAGAATAGAGATACAAGAAAGAAATCTGGTGCAAGAGGAACCAGAGTTGTAGTTCAGCCCTTAGTTATCAGCTAGTTCCTGTGAGACTGTATTAGCATGAGAACTGGACAGTCAAAGCTTTGCCCTGAAATTTAGAAAGATGGACTCAGGCAACTGAGGAATTACTGGAATGACAAAAATTAGTTCCAAGAATTTGAGACAGTTCACGTGGACTCAATGGAAAGATAAATGGATGGATTTGCTGTACAAGGATTTTGACCTTTTAATACCAAACAAATGCTTCCAGGGAGTAGTTTTCAAAATTGAGAAGACATTAAGTCAAAAAATCTGGTAAGTGACAGCACGTGGTGTCGCTTCCCTGCCTCGGACACATCACATGCAACGTCTGGTGACCACTGCAGTGATGCAACAAGCCGCTGTGGATATTGTGGGGAGGCAGAGGGCAGTGGGAATTGCTGCCTGCAGCCGGCAGGGCTGCAAAGAATGATGGAAAAAGCTGTGGAATCCTGGTGGCGCAGCAGATATAGCTGTGGAAGGCAATGGAGAAGCTGTGTGGGTCCAGACCCCCCTTTTATGGAAGAAGACGCCATCAGGAAAGAAAAATCTGGGAGGGTGGGCCTCAGTACACGAAGAGCCCATTATGAAGGTATGGATTCCTTTCTTAAAGAAACATGAGATAAGATACAATAAGCAGGCTTTTCTGGCCCTGCTGTCACAGTCTGAGAAACACAGACTGTATATAACTGAAGGAACCACTCCAGATTTAAAAACATGGGAGCGGGTTGGCAGGTTTATAATTGAAAAAGCCTCCCTAGGAGATGAGGCAGCCATCAATGTGATAAAGCCCTGGAGGCTTTTAGTGGACTTTTTAAGGCAGTTTATAACCGAGCATGACGAAAAAACGGCAGCAGAGACACTGCAGGTGTCGCCAGCTGAAGCCAGCAGCAAGGAGAGGGCACCAGGAGGAGCAGCAGGAGGTGTGGACACTGGAATGGGCACGCAAGAGAGAAGAACAGGCAAAGCAGCCACGCGGAATCGTGCTGCCACTCCATGCCAGACTTTTCCCTGGAGGAGCATCCCACGGCCATGCGGGGCTGTGCTGCCAGCTCGTGCTGGAGCACCTCATCTGCGGGGCATCCTGTGGCCGAGGAGCAGCACCACTGGCCCATGCTGGGACACACTGACAGTGAACACACTGATCACACCAAAAACCTCCTCAGCCGCTGCAAAGCTGTACCTTGCTGCCATGAAGCAGAGCCTAGCTGCTGCAGAGAGGCGCCGAGTGCGCCTGCACAGCCACCCAAACAGCGTGCCCTGGAGTTGCACGCGTCCTGCGTCACCACGAACATGCTCAGACTGCCTTATCCTGGAGCTGACTGCAGGACTGCACCTATTACACTGCCTGCACTGCTGTCTTGGGTTGCAATACAAGATGTAACCAGCAGTGTGTATTCTACTGCCATGGGTTGAAAGCAGTTGGGGAGGTGTTTTCATCTCTTCTATAACCCATTCCACATAACTCCAGGAGGGGAGGAGGGTGGGTGTCTTCTGTTAATGGGCAGCTGTTAAAACCAGGTGGGGCCGTGTTCTTTACCTCCTCAAGGACCCATCCTCCCTCCAGGGGGTATCTGCTGTTACTGGGCCATCGAGGCTCACTGCATGACTGATACCATTCCATCATCCCATTGTGAGAAGCTCCACCCAGTGGGAGGAGCCCAGCATCCCTACCTGGATAAAACCTGAGATTCAGAACACCACGACAGCCTGTTTGCACTGGATTCCCAAAGGGAGACCGGACCCATCTCATCACCACTGGACCTTCAGAGGAAAATTACACTACAGGATCATCTCTGCTAGAACCACATCTGTTACTCCAGGAGGACTTAGTTGGACTGCTACCAACAACACCCTCACCAATAGGGTGTCAGGTTGTATTCTGACTCTGTCAGTGTTTTTTTTTCTTTTTTTTTGCTTGTTTGCTTTTTTGTACTACATTTTTACTTTTAATATTCCTAGTCAAGAACTGTTACTCCTATTCCCTTATCTTTGCCTGAAAGCCCCTTAATTTCAAAATTTTAACTCAGAGGGAGGGAGTTTACATTCTCAATTCCAAGGGAAGCTCCAGCTGTCCCTGGAAGACACCTCTCTTTCCAAACCAAGACAACTGGACACACCCACCCGTTGCTGCCACTGGTGGGCAGACCCCGGGGACACGTCATCGCGCGAAAGTCAAACCTGTGTCAAACCCAGAAGCACCAGGGATGGGGAGAAGCCACAGTGATGTCAAAACGGAAAGTGCTGAACAAATATTACCCCCCAGACTTCAATCCAGCAAAGATCCCAAAGCTCAAGCTCCCGAAGGACCAGCAGTACGTGGTAACACTCATGGCCCCCTTCAACATGAGGCGCAAGACGTGTGGGGAGTACATCTACAAGGGCAAGAAGTTCAATGCCCGCAAGGAGACAGTGCAGAACGAGGTCTACCTGGGGCTGCCCATCTTCCGCTTCTACATCAAGTGCACGTGCTGCCTGGCTGAGATCACCTTCAAGACAGATCTCAGGAACACTGATTATACCATGGAGCACGGCGCCACGAGAAACTTCCAGGCAGAGAAACTCCTGGAGGAGGAGAAGAGACTGCAGAAGGAGAGGGAAGAGGAAGAGCTCAACAATCCCCTGAAGGTCCTGGAGAACCAAAGCACTCCAAGCTGGAGATGGAGGCCCTGGAGAACCTGCAGGAGCTGAAGGAGCTCAACCAGCGCCAGGCCAACATGGATTTTGAGGCCATGCGGAAGCAGTACAAGGAGCTGGAGGAGGAGCAGAGGCACAGGGAGCAGGAGAAGGATGAGCAGGAGATGAAGGCCATGCTGGAACAGGCCCAGAACCGCCAGCTCCTGGTGGATTCTGACTCTGACGAGGAACGGGCAAAATCGCGCCCAAATCCCACGGCCCAAACAAAACCCAAGGACATCCTGCAGGAGGACCCCCAGCCCCAGAGCAAGAAGCTGAGGACGGAGAGCTGGGAGCGGAGCATGGGCAAGCTCAGCACCAAGGCCCAGCTGGCCGGGCTGGTGGCCCGCAGGAAGCAGAAGCTGGATCCTGCCCTGGAGAATGAGATGGAAACCCAAGGCACCGCGACCAACACCAGCTCAGTTTCAGCAGCAGCAGCCACATCCTCGCTGGGTTTGTTGGGAGCCTATGAGGACAGTGACTGCGGAGCCAGCAGGGCAGGGAGGGAGCAGGGGCTGTCCCGGCTCCCTGCTGCTCCTGGAGCCCCACACAGAGCTGAAGCACAGCCAGGGGCCCGGGGGATCATTGGGGAAAAAACCAAAAAACAACAACAGTACATAAATTCTGCATACAAATGGCTAATGTGTGTCATAAGGATGCGTTTGTAGCTCAGAAAAAGTTAGCGTCAGCTTCCAAATGATATTTGTACACGGTTATAAATCCAGAACTGAACTATTTTAGTTACAGAAATATTAGTCACAGGAGTGCAAAAGGAGTCCCTGCAGAGTAGTATTCCCTTTTAGCAGGTACAAATAAGGAAACACCTGCAAAGATTTGTTACTTCAAGGAGACAGACCTGCCATTCTTTGCACAAACTCTGCACAAGAGAGATACTGCAGGAGACAGCTGTGAATACAGTGCATTGCTTGGATGTAAGTATTCATGTCTGGTTCCAGTATCACCAGGATGGTACATAAATACTTAGAACAGAGGTTTTCCTTAGTGGAAGAAGCCCAGTTTCTCACGCAGCCATTCTTCAGTTAGGTCTTCTGTATTTCTGATTTCGAATACCTAAACAAAATGGCATTGCATCAATTCCTGAGGGATGGGACTGGAAAGGGACTAGTACACAATGCAAGCAGGACCTTTCCACACATGTTGTCTGAGCTGCAATAAACCACTCCCCAACCTACAATTTTCAGGTGCTTTCTTGAAAGCATCAGATCAGAGGAAAACACACAAGACTAAGTGGAAAGAACATCACTAACATGAACAAGAATCTTGTAATTGCTATTTCTAGGCTTCACTCTTGTCCCTTAAGAATATGAGAAAAGCACAGTACTACATTTTAAAATAACCCTGAAGTGGCCCCTTCTCACAAGCATTATCTCAGCAAGACAGTATTTTGAAGAATACTAATTAATTTAATATCTGGGTTGATTTAAGCACAAAGTTCATCAATTTTTCTCAGTACAACACACTGGGTTTTTTATTTGAACTGAAATAAATTCATAATATCCAGCAGCATATTATTTTACCTGCAAAATATCCCAAAATAGAAAACTTGGGGGAAAAAAAAACCCCAACAAAATCCTAAAAGCACAGAATGGTTTGGGTTACAAGGGACCTTAAAGATGATCCAGTTCCAATCCCCTGCCATGGGCAGGGACACCTTCCACTATCCCAGGTTGCTCCAAGCCCTGTTCAGCCTGGCCTTGGACACTTCCAGGTATCCAGGGGCAGCCAAAGCTTCTCTGGGTAAAACCCCCAAAACAACCTAAAAACTACTAACCCAAAGCTTTGTGAAATCTTTAATGAACCCTTAATGCAGCCTTGAAGCAGAAAACAAGGTCCAAAACACCAATATACTCTTTACATTGCACTGGTCAGGGTTTGGGGTTTTTTTTAATAACCTGAAGAGAAACTACCTTAATTATGCATTGATTACTGGAGTCTATGACAAAAGTCATAGTAAATACTGGACAAAAGTCCAGTAATTGTACAAATTAACAGGCCTTCAAAATAGAGAAACCCCAAAAATCAATGTTACAGAACAGCTTAACAGGAGCCAAGCTAATATGCAAGTCACAAGAGACTGATGAGAGAACTCAGCTGAGTCATAAGCAAAAATCACACCAGGAGGAAGTCACAGCATGAGTTAAAATGAAACACAGCTCAGCATGTGGCAAGAATAAAGCACATTTGGAGAGCAAGCAGGCAATCCCAACTGGAGACAGCCTGTGTTCTCAGGCTTCAGGAGGAAGATGAATGATCATGAACATCTATACTCAGTCCTGGACTTGCATTCAAAAGCCATTCAGGCTGAATTTGATAGGAACTCCAACTGAGCTACTTCCCGGGCTTTCACCTTCTTCTCACCAACCCTTTCTTCTTGCTTACTGAAAACTCTCTACCACAGCTATCAGCCCTCCAAGATGCAGTTCCAACAGATCTAAAAAAAAGATTTCTTGGGGCTGTGCTGATTGTTTCTGCTATTTTCTCCTGCATTCTTATTGACTCCTATCAACTTGAGGTCTAATTTATAACAGAGGTGTCTTTTCTTACCAGGTGCAGCTGGACGCAGAAGTTGGATGAAGCTTGGAGCAATCTGGTTTAGTGGAAGATGTTTGAACAAATGAACATGAAGGTCTCTTCCAACCCAAGCCATTCTATGATTCATAGTTCTCTTACTGACCCAACAGACATTTTAACTGGCATGTTAAAGAACTCAGCAGGATAAGGAAGACCTAAAGGGAACAGTGCTGCTGGAAGTTCTGCAGTCATTTCACATGATATGAAAAACCTGAAGCAGCTACTGACTCTATTAAGCTTTACTGCTTGAGGCAAAAAGGAGTCTAGGTGCCAATTAAGCAAAGATTTCAAAGATCTCTAAAATGAAAAACAGGTGACATTTCTTTTCTAAAATATGCACACAGCCGGGCCTAGTGAATGCAGTGATTTCTTCTGGTGTCAGCACTGGAAGAACCCAACACAGGAAGAAATTGTTCATCACTTGGCACACGTTACTTACTCTGCAGGCTGTTCTGCAAGCATCCAGCCCCAGGAACCAGCTAAACTGATCTGTTCCACACCACACTGAGGCTTCAGTCTATTCTTCCCATCAGAAAATTCCTCCCCCACAGCAAAGATGTCCATCCTACTGAGGGATATTTTTGTTTTAGAGAACACTGTTCCTCCTGGTGGTTTAGGCTACAGAAATCTCCACACATACTCCTCCTTCAGTCTTCCTAAACCAGACTCTGTTCACTGTAACCACAACTGCTCACAAAACCCTTCCTGCCATTGGTTCAAGCAAGACACAAAACAACAACCTGCAGTGAAGGGGGAAAGAGTTATTTCAAAAGCCAGTTGTACCTTAGTGAGTTCAGCTGTCTGTACAAGCTTATTCTTGCTTCCAGCATACATCATCTGCTGCTCAGGCTTACATCCTGTAGTTGGGGGGGGAAGAGAGTTTGTTTAGTTATTTTGACTGCAACACTTTAAAAAAAAGGTTGGATTTTTTTTTTTTAAAGAATTCAAAGTAAAAGCTAAAGACATTCAGAGAAAGATTCTCAGGTTAACTACAGAAGAATATGCTCAGTAGTTGCTAAACTTTTATATACCTAGTTACTCTAGTTCTAAGAAATTAAGGGTAAAACAATGCAATCAGTTTATCTTCTTCCAGGGGATAACAAGGATAATCCATTAATACCAGCAACATACACTACTACAACACAGACTATAGATGGAAGCCCAGGAGCAATTCAGCTCTGTAAGTCCAAACCAAGACACAGGTTATTTGGCTTCTATTAAAATTACACAGTGCCCTGTCCAGGTAAGTTGATGTTGAGGGTTGCTGTGACACAAGCAGAGGATGCTCCATCTGCTCTCTACAAACTTGGGATGATCCAGGATTAGAGCCTCCTGGAACAGTCTGTTCCCCCAGCACTTTCACATGCTCAGATCTGGGTTAGGGAGCCCCCTTTTCCTCCTTTTCACTCATGGCTGTGAAAAGCCGTTTAGACTGTCCCCTCACAGCATCCTCTATTGCTGCCCATTACATCCAGGCCTCCTCTCAAATCCCATCCTAACCCTCTTAGAATCCTGTTCCTTTCATGGGTAGAATGAAAGGAATAGGATTCCAAGATCCTCAGAAAGAAATGGGTTCCCTTGTCCTTCTGAGATGAGAGAAATTTCTTCTCTCCCAGTCACTAATGCCTGAATAGCGGGAGAGAGGTAAACAATCACTCAGGAACAGAGGTAGTGTTTTCCAGCCCTCTCTCCACTCAATTTCTGAGCCTTAGAGGGTCATGTTTAAAGGATTCCCCAAGGTCTGAGGAGTAAACAGGTTAAATTAGCTTAAACCTCCATGAGTAGACAGAGTGCTCCAGGCCCTGTCCTTCAGAGGAGGGTTGCTGAGCACACTGAGAACAGGCACATTTAGGCAGACACACCTTTTGGCCAGCTAAACAGGAAACCAACACTCCAGTTCAGCCTTCAGAAGTGGAAAAGAGAGAATCTCTTCTATCATACATCTGAAGTGCCCTAAACATGAACCTCAAAGGCAGGAAAACCTCCTTGAGAGCACTAAGTACTCAGTTTTATCTTCCGTAGAAAAGAATATTGCCAAATTTACAACACACAGTAGCTACCAATCACAAAGTTCACTCACCAACTGGACTGGAGAAGATAAAGCACAATGGATAGGAAACTCTTCCATCTTCATGCTGGTACTTGTAACTATACACAATAAATGTTTTTTCTGAGGTTAAAGAAACTAAGAAATCAATTATTCTAGTAGGATATAATCTTCAGTTATCAGAGCTTGATGCAGGCACGAGTCAGTGTTACATTTTAGATGATGTTTTAATTTGGCAATAGTAACCTCACTGTTCTGTTTTCACTTCCACATCTGACTTTCAGAACTGGCCCTGCCTCAATGTAAGGGCTGTTTCTGTAGTAATGTTTCACATCAGAGCTAAAAATCACCCTCTCATCACAAATATTCCTCTCCCAACTTTGTAAAAAGACTTCCTACACCCACCAGCATGGTTTTGGCTTAATGAAAGCCTAATTCTTTCTTTGCTGACCAAGAACTTCGTTGTTTCAGGTGTTTTGCTGAATTTGAATCAAAGTTTTAGCCAGGACTCCTGTTTTACAGCCTCCCACTGCACTGTGGACATGAAAGGGAAGATTCAGAACAGCACAGGGAACGGTGCCAGCCAGCTCTTGAGGCTAATTGGGCAGGTATTTTCTTCACATGTAACTTAAGTACCCCTTTTATTTCATTAGTTAAAGTGTAATTTATTTGACCCTCTTTTGTTCCTGTTTTTTCAAAACAGGGATTCCTCCCTGGATCACATGCCCACAGCAATCCCACAGAATCGGTAACTGCAGCAGAACAACAGCCACATCCTGAGAAAGTACCAAAACAGATCCAGAGTTACACAGGGAGATTCCTATATTTAGAAGTAGCCAACTGGCACATTTTACTCACTTCTTTACATTACCAGCAGCATGGCTTTGCTTTACTTCCCCAAACATTATATAGTCTAAAAGGAAATAAAATGTCAGGAAAGGCTTAAATGAGTCATTGTTTCAACAAGTGGTACAACAGTTCAGCGCAGCCTGAGAACTGATCCCTGGGTTATTTCACAAATAAAGGATCAGCAAGATCACACCACAGCAATTATTGGCCTAAAAAGGTGAAGTCCAACATTTTGAACAGCTTCCAGGAGTGAGTAAATCCAAATGGCAGCAGCATAGGAAGGATATCGAGGTTGTCTCTCGGGCAGCTCATCCTTGAGCTCATCGGGAGAGATACCCTGGTGACATTAAACACAAGCAATATTTGAGCAAGTATCTCTCACTGGAAGGTTAAAGAAGGGTAATGGGCAGCAAAACACCTGCAAGGCAGATGTTGATCTACAGGTGAACTAATAAGGGCCTCCCAAATTACTACAGCAGTTTAGGAAGATTTGTTTGCCAATAGACTCCTATGACTAAACACAGAATTAACGTTAGCATGAATAATCATCCCTATTTTAGGCATAATGAGTTTAGCAAACAGTTTTGGCTCTAGTTGGCTATGCTGGCAGCTACCATGCTTTGCCAACCCTAGTGCTAAACAGAAATAAGCAAGCACACACCATGAAGTCAGTTAACATCAGCTACATAAACCAAAAGTTTGAAAAATTCAGTCCTTCCTCCTTCAGCAAACAAGAGTCCCCATTCCATTTAAGTGTTACATTAACATCCAAATTCTAGGGAACAAGAGCTATGGTTAATGCTCAAATCCCTGGGAAAGGTTTAATTTTGCCCTATGGACCATTAAGAAACACCACACACTGGGCTGACCTTATTATGCCACCCATCAAATTTAGAGTCTGCAGGGGATTAGCAATCCTGCTTCTAATTGATAGCAGACCAGCTCAGAGGCAAATGTGCAGATCTACGTGGAAACACAGCAGAAATCTCTTCAAAAAGCCAGCAGGTGCCAAAGACGCTTTTTACATCGTTAAAACAGCTTTAAAATAACTTTTTTTTTGGTGCAATTAATTAGTCAACTCAATTGCTTCTGCATAGTTTCACTATTAATGGTGCTGTGCTTTACATGCAGAGTGACCATGCATTTAAATAAGCTCATGACCCAAATTAGATTAAGAGTTTGATAACAATTTGAAACTAAGGCAGTACCTTAGAGACAACAATATATTGCAGGCTGAAGATACTCTTATTTACAATTCATTTAACAAACCTCATGCTCCTCATCCAGCACCACCAACTGCTTATCCTTGTCGATTTTCACTACAAATCAAAATAAAACACAGATCAATGTTTTTTTCAATTGATTTATACAATGGAGGCATGAAGCTTTTTAGCACTCAACAATTACAGTCCTTGTGATTCTGTTTTTCGTCTTCACTATATCCCATGACTTCCCAAAATCATTTTACAAACAGCGATAGACTCTGAGCCATAATTAAATATAAATACTCTGCTAAGAGCAGATGGAGACTTGAATCCTAAGAACAGCACTGTTTTATTGTTAAAATTACAGGCAGAATTGGAAGTGCTGCAGCTCAGAGAACAAACACCCTCCTGGCTCATATTGACCTGATACAGCAGCAACATTACATAGGGAAGAAAAGAGGAGAGAGGATTTTCTGACAGTTTTTGTCAGACATCTTTGGAACTCACTTATAATGGCAGCATTGCTGGTCTCTTTGCGAAATCGGAATTTTCTCAGTTTCTCCACCAGGTCTTCGGCAACATCACAAACCACCAGAGATTCACTCTGCAGAAAGGAAATGGCAGAGGGGAGGGAGAGATAAATCCTTCCAGAAAGTGAAACGGACAATAAAATCCCTGTGTCACACATATCTGTGCATAAACCCTACTGAAGACAACCTGCATGCAGCCTGTCCAAAGCTTCAGAGCATCACATAAACCAGAAAAAACTTGGGTGAAAGCAAATTGGCTTTCTTTTTGAAAAAACACATTAACAGAACATTTATCCACTTTAATTTCTCGATTCAAAGCCACACTGTTAACTAGAAGTATTTCATTAACTACTCCTAAAGTGGGATTATTCTCAGATCTCTTAGAAGTAAACTTGACAATTCAGAAGTAGATTTTACAGTTCTACACTTAAAAAGTAAATTTTACACTTCATTTTCCAAGCCCCGAAATAAGGGAGACCCTTAGAGTGGCAGCAAACGGGATCAAGTAATTTAAGCATTTAACATAATAAGAGTTACTTTTAGTTTTTAAGAACAACCTTGTCCTTGTTTATTTTTACCCACAAAAATAATTATTGGACTTCTGAGATTCACACACACAGAAGGAGTTTCAGACATTTGAACCCAAAAACATGCAGCCATTTCCCCCTGTGCACACCAGGCTCTCAGCAGAGATGCTCAGATACCATATTAGTCATCACACTGAAGATGAGGAAGGAAATTATCGTTTCACAAGCAGCCATGCAGGTTATCTTCCCTTACACATGCAATTTCTGAACTGTACCAAGCCAACCACTGCCATTTCCTGAGCAACATTTTATACACACAACCTCCATCACCAAGGGGTTCATGCCAGCTTGATAAAGAAGTTACTTAAAATCTGCAGCTTGTACTGTATTGGTGAACTCCCAAGGCATCAAAAACTTTGGACCAAAGTAACTGTATTTCAAGGTTTCCTTAAAAATTTTCTCAGATAAAAAAATTGTGCAAGATTACCCATCAAAAGCTCTAATAAAGAGCTCTTGCACTGAGACAAATCACTGGTTTAAAACCAGAATGTCACTATTTAAGCTCTCAGTTCTGTCTCCTCGTGTTCAGCACTGTGAGATTTCCCCCAAAAAGCAGACGAGTGGCTCTGCTTCCCCACTTCAATACCCCACGTCTGTTGCTGCTCTTGAAGAGATTTCCACCTTGACCAAATTCTGGCACAATGTCTCGTCCCTCTCCTTCCTCTGGAGAGCTGGAGAGGAAATCAGGCTCTGCTGTGAGAGCAGAGCTCAGGCACTGCCTGTACAGCCTCCCTGATTTTGCTTGCTTCCCCTAAACGTCAAAGATTGCCCTTGGTTCCCTCTCATCAGCGAGTGGGTCTCTCTGACCCAAACAGGTTGAACTCGATGATCTCAGAGGTCTTTTCCAACCTAACTCATCCTGGATTCTGTGAAATATCCCTAGTACCCACTACTCTCACTCATTCAGGAAAAAAACCCAAAAAATATTTAAAAACACAACAGAATTCAGGGCTGCATTTCATGGCTGAAGTTGTACCTCATATGAAATGTCACTAATACCCACTCTCACCAGGAGGTCTCAATTAAAAAACCCAACAGGATTCAGGGCTGCATTTCAAAGCTGAGGTTATATTTTACATTAAATGCTCTTTTGTGAAAGAACCTTTTCTCCCGATCCTCTGGGCTCACCAGCTTCTCCCAGCAGACAAGCCATGCTCTTGCACACACCTGTGCAGCCATACAAGCACAAATCCCTGAGGGAATCTGAAGGAAAACACTTGGTAACATCAGACTGTTTACCGGGGCTAAACCGGCTCACCAACGCTTGGCTTAACAAAAACTCAAGAAAGCCGTGGCAGGATTGCTGCACAGACACAGACACGCCTGCCAACACCACCGAGGGCGATGCCGCTGCTCCCCGGACACTCCTGTGCACTCGGGACACCCACTGCCCCCACCATCAGACTGACAGGTAAACATGAATTTCCCAAAGTGCCTCAAGCACGACTCTCGCTAGAGAGGCACACAGCAAAACAGCCCAAGATTTGATCAAATTTGCTTTGCAACTGCTCCTTCCACAGGAGGGTTCACCTCCCCAAACCTTTACTAAAAGCAGCAGGCACGACTCGTCCTTTTTTCACAACCATTTCTTTACCCATTAGCCAATATTAATGCAAAGTACCCCACAGGATTCATCCACCGGTCCCTGTTTCTCTTGGTCTATTCCAACCAGCAGTCACAGCTCAACCCCAAATTCACCACTCGGGTGAATTAGTTCAATGAGCAACAATCAGACGTTCTTCAGCGAAATAGCTCGAAACACTACATGACAAGCAACAGCCAGGTGCGATCAAGCCATCAGCGGCTTCACAGACACAAAACCAGTGACTCAGAGGTCAGATCAAGCGTTCTACTGCTGATTATTCTACCATTTCACGATCGAATCCTTCTATCTATGCATTATCTCAGCGGGGTGAGCCCCCTCCCGGCCGGATCCCCCCTCCCCTCCCCTTCACGATCCCGCCGGGTCCCCCCTGAGGGAGCGACGCGCGCTCCCCTCTCACCATCTTGGCGCGCGCACCAACCGCCGCCGCTCGCGCGCCGCCGCCGCCGCCGCCGCCTCCTCCTCACTGGGTTGCGCCCCCACCCTCACCGCGCCTGCGTGGTGCAAGCCCCGCCCCCTCCCTCGCCCTCCGACCAATCAACAGCGCTCTCCCGGGGGTGGGCGGGGCGGCGTCACGCGCCTACGGGCAGCGGGGAGGTTCAAGGCCGCCGGGCGCGGGAGGGCGGGAAAACGCGGGGTCACGTGATCGCCAACAACACGCCCCTCCCATATTGCCGCGCAGCCTCGGCCCCGCCCCCTCCCCGTTGCCATGGCAACTCGCGGGCTCGCCCTCAGGCGCCATTTCGCTCTGGGGATCCGAGGGGAGCGGTACGGGACGGGGCAGCTCCGGCTTCAGAGCCCTTATTGTGCCTTAAAAAGGTCCGGGACTGAAGGTTTAAACCCTGGAATTGAAGCATGAGGCGAGTCAGAAGTTGTACTGCTCGCGGCGCTTGTCGTGTGTGCAAGTGGAGAGTAATTCTAGAAGTCATGCGGCGTTTCCAGCACACGAGTCACAGATCGGAGCAGCCAAAGCTGAGCACGCACTATTCGTCCATATCAGGATTTTCATAATACTTGTGAGGTTTTCCTGATGCTGGAGTTAATATTTGGCCTTTTCCGTGCCGCTCACAATTTTAGATGATGTTGCAGCAGAGAAAAACGCACTTTCAGGGATTCCATAATAGAGTCAAGAACATAATTGCTTTCCTCACTCAGAATGAAAGTGCAGATGCGGCCTTCACATCTCAGACGACTTATAGTGAATTATGCTAATGATTTAAACACCAAATTTATAAGATAAAATGCAGATTTTCACCAAGGATTTCAGCGAACACCACAGAAATGCGAGATTGCTGAGCAGCTATTGAAGCCTCACACAAAATCACAGAATATCCTGAGGTGGACGGGAGCCACCTCATGGGGATCATCGAGCCCAATTCCTGGCCCTGCAGAGGAAAACCCCAAAAATCCCACATCTTTGCCTGGGAGCATTGACGAAATGCTCATTGAGATCTGTCAGCCTTGGGGCCATGAAGGTTCGTTCCCTCAGGAGCCTGTTCAAGTGCCTGACCTACTGGGGGAGGAACCTTTTCCTAATTTCCCACCTACTTACAGGATCACAATCTGGTTTGGGTTGGAATGGAGCCCAAAGATTATCCAGTTCTTACCCCACTGCTGTGTGTTGGAGCACCTTCCACTAGACCAGGATGCTCCAAATCCTGCCTAACGTGGCCGTGAACGCTTACAGGGGATGGGGCAGGTACAGCTTTTCAGGGCAGCCTGTGTCAGGGCCTCACAGCCAGCAATTCCTTGCCAATAGTCCATCTAACCCCCATTCCACCACAAGGAGGAAGCAAAGCACAGCCATGTGCTGCCAGAGTCACCTTTGGGTCACCTCACACCCACTGCCACTGCAGCTGTGACTTGCAGCTGTGACTGGCAGCTGCCAGGGACAGAGCTGAGGCACGCTGAGCTCTCCAGTCTCTGGCAGGGTGGCAAAGCTGAATCCTGCCCCGACTGCCACCACTGTGGCTCCAAGGGCTCTCTGTGCAAGCACACAGCAGCAACAGCCCTTCTGGTGCTCTTCAGACTTGAAAGGGCACCTGGAGCCCAAGCACACTGCCAGGAGCCAGCACCTCTGCCAAGAGCCCAGCAGGGACAGGGGCCAGTTTCCTCCAGAGGCTCTGAGAGCAGGGCCAGCAGGGCTAGTAGGGCCTGGGGACAGGGGACTGGAATCACAGCCGGGCTGCCCTGGGACAGGCCCGACAGGCAGACAGGACATGGGGCAGGCTGGAGTCCCCATCTTCTCTGTGCTCACCTGTACAGAGGGACATAAGGGACAGGGAGAACGGCAGCAGAACAGGCCCGTCTCCTATGGGTTTCACAGAGTTTTTGGAACGGTTGTGTGAGAAACAAGGCTCTTAAATTTTTTACCCAGCGCTGTGGTGTTTGGCAAAACTGCCAAAAGCACCCTGTTAGCTTAAAACAATTATATCTTTTCCATTACGTTTGTTAAATGTATATTCATGAGGATTATACATATTCAAACATTCCTGTAAGCTTACATGATCTGGGAATACTTTTGCTTGGCTTGACCTTTGACTTGTCTTCATGCCTGTAGATGAAATTCATATATTTAATTTCTTCTTGAGAGTCTTTTTTCGGTTGTTTGGCATTTCCTCCATTTCTGGAGGGTCAGTCTCTGCATTTTTCTCTTGGTGTTTATTTTCCTGGTTCTTGTCACTGTTACAGTTCAAATAAGATAGTCAACAGGTACACTAAATCAACACAGGTATTTCACAATATTATGTGAGTTAGTTACACAAAAGCATTTAACATTACGTAGTCCCTATTTTAATGTTACGTGAAGGCCTAAGCTATAATATATACTTACCACACTGCTATTTATATAAGCTATATGGTGCATACAGAAACTGACAGATTATACTATATTAAAGCAGTTAAAAGGGGTTACAAATAGTACTATATCAACATCCTTGTGATCAATAATAACTTACAAAAGCCAATACATAAATGTGAAACCCAGTAACTTTATTGTCATTTTTAACAGGATGCAGAAAAAATAGTCTGGGATTGGAGAATGCAGAGGACGTAGGCACAATAATCTTTCTTTTGCTTTATAAAGCTTTATCCTGTCCCTGCAGCTGATGGAGGGTAGTTTATATGGATATCACATTTCAGTGTATAGAGCAGCACTTTGATTACATGGAGCGGGAGGTGACTCACCTGCTTCAAGAGCTGGTGCAGAACAGCCAGGGGCAGAGGACGAGGGCGTGGGGAGCCCTGCTGTGGTCTGGCTTGCAACGGCAGCACTTACGGGCTGCAGCTGAAGTGCTGCTCCTGCTCTTGGGCCTGTGGTGTAGCCACAGCAAAGGTGTGGGCATCAGCCTAGAGGAGGCACAAAGCCAGCCAGGCTGCACACCTAACAGGCCAGACCTTGGCTTCAACCCTTGAGAGACATTTGTTTAACTGAGGGTGAGCTAAAGGAATCCTCCCGAGAGCCTCTGCAGTTGTTACGTTAACGAATCCAAGTTCTGTTCCCCTATTGATTGTCTGTGTTCCATATTTGGTGTTGCTTCCAGAATCATCCACCCCAAGTCAATATATTGTCACTTCTCCCTTGTTTCTAGTCTTTGGAGTTCTGTCCTCGTACTGTGTTTGGTTTCTGGGCATCGGCCCTATTTTGTTTCTTCTTCAAGTGATTTTTCTTTTTCGGACACTCCATCCTACCCCCTCCTTTTTCTGCGCCACATCTGCCCTGAAGTCAGGGAACCCAAAAAGACTTGTCGCAGCCACCCTTGCTGCATAAGGCACAGAGCAGTGACCAGGTGGAGATCTCCAGCAGCAGCTTCAAGGAAGAGGAGGAGACTGTTGTGGTTCATCTCCTGAACACCCCTGCCATGGTGGCTCAGGAGGGATTTCCTGCTGGATGTCTTGGAGCGCCTGTGCCACTCCCTGGAGAAGACAGTCTGTGGTCGCCCCTGGGCCGGCCACCCACAGAGGTGTTCAGCCTTCCTTGGAGGGCCAGCAATTGATGAACTGCTTTTAGGTTGCTGTGCTCTCCCCCTGGGATGTCTCCTTAGGAGACTTCTCTCCACTCACAGTGAGCAAAACTAAGTGCTCCCATGAGCCATTATTACTAAATGTTAATCTTTGAATCCTGATTTGCTGTATCCCCAGTTCCTGGTTCTCCCTTCTGCCAATTGGTTCTTCTTGGATACTTTTCCTGATTGGCACTTTCTTCAGTCCTTTTCCCCATTGACCCAAGTTGTTAACCCCACGCCCTTCAGCCTCTATATAGTCCTGCTTCCCTGAGACCTCAGGGTCTTTTGGTCTCTGGTTCCTGTTCCATAAAGAAGACACCTGGAAACCACAAGACCTGCTCCTGTTTTGTTCCTGCATCACTTGGAGTGGCTCTGCCACCTTGCCGCTCAGGCAGCACTCACAACTGAGCTAAATCACCATCCCTTAGGGTGTGCTTGTGCTCTTGGCAGGTTGGGTGTCTTGTTAAAGACGCTTCTGTCAGGGAAGGTCGCGGCACCTCTGGAACCGCCAGCAGTCTGTGACAGTCTGGGCTCAGACCTCCAAGGATTCAACCAGGCCATCAAAATGGACAGTAGTCCTGCTAGCGCCTCTCAAACCCTTAAGCAATTCCTAGACCAACGGGGAGTGAAACACTACCAGCATACCCCACTCCCCACCATTATAACCTGATGATAGTATATAAATGTACTGTATATAAATTACCTGTATCTATAGCTCTCTTTAACCAGCATCATTGTACATAAAAAGATTTATATGTGTGTATCACATTTATGTATGTAAAACTTTGTGTTATATAGATAGTTTTGCAGTATTAGCCAAACTCTTGTATGAAGAGTGGATGAGAATGTGTGGCAGCAGCAGGTAGAGGACTTGGAGCAGGGGACCCAGGAGCCGGCTGACCCTGGCTGGGATGCACAGCATTCAGCGGCCTTGGGGCAGCCCCTTCTGGGCTGTTGCTGAAGTGCTGCCCCTGCCTTTGAGGCTGTGGTTCAGGTGCAGGAGGGCAGCCATGAGGCAGAGAGCAGCGGCCCGCAGAGCTGAAGCCGGGGCGAGACGGCACAGGGTGGGAATCAAGCAGAAAAGGCTTTGCTTTTAAAGAAGGGATTGAAAGAGATAAAGGAAATATGGAGGCCAATGAAAGTCATGCAGAAGAAAATAGCCTGTCAAGTTTAAGTCATCAAATATAACATTTCAGTTTCTGACACATGCTGAGCACAATGTGACCTGAGACAATGCCGTGGCTGAGATCAGGTTCTTCAGGCATGTGGCTAGCCTGGCCCAGCAGCACAGGTGGCACTGGAAATGCAGGAGCTCCTCACCCACATCCTGGTGGGCATAGGTGTTTCCACCTACACCTTGAAGATGTCTGTGATGCGCCTCATGAACACCCCTGCCACGGTGGCTCAGGAGAGATTTCCTGCTGGATATCTTGGAGCTCCTGCACTACTCCCTGAAGAAGACAGACCTTGATCACTTTGTTGTAGGCAGCCAGACGCTTCCTGTGGAGATCGGCTTTTGGCCAGACTTTGGAGTGCTTGAACCACCAAGGCTTTTCTGGCACCTGGTGCATGACCCAGGTCCCCACACTTGGGCCATCCATGATTACAGTGTCTGCCACATGGGTTCAAATGACTCCTGTTCTGCAGCCCTTGAAAGAGATCCTGAGGCACAGAGCTGTGGCGGTGCCAGAGATTTTATAAGTTCAAAGCATTACAGTTGTGTTGTGTACTTTGGTTTCATGTATTTCAGTTCACAGTTCACTGCACCCCAGTGAACTATTTTAGTCTCCCTCATGTCACAACCTCCCCCTCTGCCTCCCTCTGCCTCTCCTGGTTTTCCCCAGTTACAGCACCTGATTGGCTACCCTTTCCCACCTTGTGTAACTGCCATCCCTCAGGGAGATTCCCCCTCCCTGCCAGTCACCCAGGGCCTGTCCCCCAGGTCTGGAAGCTTCGATAGGAGCTTCCAGGTGACTGGCTGGCTGGAGGGCTCTCCCCTCCCTCTCTTTGGTGATAAGTTTGTGTTGTTGTCAGTTATGTCAATGGGATCCCCTCCTCTCCCTCCCCATTGGTTCTGTATGTACCCACCCCGAGTCTCCACCTCTTGTATCAAACCCCCTGCCTCCCAAGGCTCTGGGCCTCTCCGAGGCTCTGGGCTAAAGGCGAGGATCCCCCTCAATAAAGCCTGACTCCCAGATAAACCTCCGAGAGTCCCGTCTCTCATTACCTCCACCGTAGCTAAGTGTCAGGAAGAAGCTGGCCAAAAAGATCCCACCGATGTCCTGTGGGGGTGTGTCAGGGGCTAGCCTGGCATAAGGAGACACGCACCCCCGCACAGTGCTGTCTGATGACAGCTGAGCTGCCTGGTGATAGTGCATATATGAACTGTACATAAATTACCTGTATCTATATCTCTCTTTAACCAGCTTCATTACACATACAAAGGGGTTTTTTTAATATGTACATATATGTATATATGTAAAACTTTGTGTTGTATATATAGTTTTGCAATATTAGGCAAAAATACTGGGTGCAGATCAGAACACCTGTGGCTTCTGCTCCTTTTTGTCAGTCCATGGAAGCGTGGCTGGTCCCTTCTGTCTGGATGACCTTAGCTCATGCACTGAGACAGGACAGTCTTTGTCTGTCAACGGCTGCCGCAGATGATCCCCTGTCGACCTGCCTGGTGGGGATCCCGTTTAAGCCCTCTGAATTTCCCCCAAGTTTAATAGGTGTCCAGAGGAAAATAAATGCTTTAGGAATCCCTTACTGAGTCATCTATCGAGGCAGTTCCACCTACGAGCTTCAACTCCTGGTCACCAACCCCCTTATTTTGTGGAGTGATTGGGTCAAGAAATTACCAAAATTGGATAAAGAGCCCCAAGAATTCGAGGTTTTGGGATCCTCTCTTGCATCTCTTTGTGTTCAGTTTAATTCTGAGCCCCATTGTAGGAAAGGCAGTTTTGATTCAGTTATGCAATACGACAAGAAGGTTACTGCCACCAATTGGTGTCCCTCCGTTGCAAAAGCTAGTAGACCCTCGACTGAGGATGGTTATCCCTGTAGGTTGGGTAAAGGAGTATTTGTGATCTCTGGTGATCGGGCATGGGCTGGCATCCCCCCTTGCCTTCTCAGAGGTCCATGCACCCTTGACCCGTTGTCCCTGATTGCACTCAACATGACCTAAATTGCAGATTAGGGTAAGCAAAACAAATCAAGAATTCAAAAAAGGGGTGCAAGCCAATTTGATGAACATTGTGAATCAGAAATTTTTCTTTGTTCAAAATCTAAAAGGGCTGCTATTTCTGTATTCTTGCCATGGGTAGCAGCAGCCAAGGCTCTCGGTGAATTGTGCCACCTGGAGTGTTGGGTGACAGGGCAGGTGAATGTGACATCAACTGCCCTCAGTAACCTCCTAGGAGACGAAGAGATTACCAGGCAGGCAACTTTGCAGAACCAGGCAGCCATGGCCTTTTTACTGCTAGTGCATGGGTACGGGTCTGAAGATTTTGAAGGAATGTGTTATTTTAATCTATCCAGCAAAAGTCAGAGTGTCCACGCTTCCGTTCAAGAAATGAAGAAGATGATTGGAAATACTAAGCGAGAAACAGAAGACTGGTTGGGAAGCATTTTTAAGGACTAGGGGCTGTCGGGATGGGTGTCATCAGTTGTTGAGGATGTTTTGTGGTTTGTCCTTGTAATTTTTATGAGTTCTCAGAGTTCTCCTAGCCTTTTGGGTTTTGAAAAGGATCCTGACTAAAAGTTTTACCAAGTTAGTCTCTTCCTCGGCAAAAGTCATTATCGCAGCAGCAACCAAGATGCAGTCGTGGTGGGAAGAGACGTCAACATGAGTTTGAAAACTTTCGTTTTCCCCTGCTTTTCATTTAAACAAACCAAAAAAGGGGAAACTGGGGTAGTGTGTTTGCTTTTAAATCCTTGTTTGCCCTTACGGTGTTGGTTGAAACTGGGTTAGCTCCCCCCTCCTCCAATTATTTGTCACTCTCTGATCCTTCCTACCAGGATGTCAATCCTGGTCTGTCCCTGCCCTGAGTTCTAGAAATTTCTGCGTTCCTCGACACACCATTGGTTTATTGAAGTTGTACCATCCTGTTTCATTTCCTCATTGGCCATCGTTCTGCAAGTCGCTCCTTGTGATTCTCCCCCAGTTTTTCCCAATTGGCTGTACCCACCCTCAGTACCTCCCCCGTTTATAAGTGACTGCGCAGCTTTCTTCTTGGTCTTTCGTCCCTGCCCCTCTCTTGGAATAAACTTCCGTGGGAGTCACGCGAGAGACCCCTGTCTGTAATTTGCTTCCGTCCTCAGTGCTTTAGCACCAAGTTGTCTAGAGAGCAGCAATGCTGTTGCCCAAAGCAGCCCTTCTCTCCCTCCACCTGGACCGATCCTGGTCTGGGGGAGGCCACTCTTGGCACGGCCTGCGAAGGGGCTAGCTGGGATTCTCTGGCACCACGTCACCACCTGAGGTTTCAACCAGGCCATCAAAATGGACAGTAGTCCTGCTAGCGCCTCTCAAACCCTTAAGCAATTCCTAGACCAACGGGGAGTGAAACACTACCAGCATACCCCACTCCCCACCATTATAACCTGATGATAGTATATAAATGTACTGTATATAAATTACCTGTATCTATAGCTCTCTTTAACCAGCATCATTGTACATAAAAAGATTTATATGTGTATATCACATTTATGTATGTAAAACTTTGTGTTATATAGATAGTTTTGCAGTATTGGCCAAACTCTTGTATGAAGAGTGGATGAGAATGTGTGGCAGCAGCAGGTAGAGGACTTGGAGCAGGGGACCCAGGAGCCGGCTGACCCTGGCTGGGATGCACAGCATTCAGCGGCCTTGGGGCAGCCCCTTCTGGGCTGTTGCTGAAGTGCTGCCCCTGCCTTTGAGGTTGTGGTTCAGGTGCAGGAGGGCAGCCATGAGACAGAGAGAGCGGCCCGCAGAGCTGAAGCCGAGGCGAGACGGCACAGGGTGGGAATCAAGCAGAAAAGGCTTTGCTTTTAAAGAAGGGATTGAAAGAGATAAAGGAAATATGGAGGCCAATGAAAGTCATGCAGAAGAAAATAGCCTGTCAAGTTTAAGTCATCAAATATAACATTTCAGTTTCTGACACATGCTGAGCACAATGTGACCTGAGACAATGCCGTGGCTGAGATCAGGTTCTTCAGGCATGTGGCCAGCCTGGCCCAGCAGCACAGGTGGCACTGGAAATGCAGGAGCTCCTCACCCACATCCTGGTGGGCATAGGTGTTTCCACCTACACCTTGAAGATGTCTGTGATGCGCCTCATGAACACCCCTGCCACGGTGGCTCAGGAGAGATTTCCTGCTGGATATCTTGGAGCTCCTGCACTACTCCCTGAAGAAGACAGACCTTGGTCACTTTGTTCTAGGCAGCCAGAGGCTTCTTGTGGAGATCGGCTTTTGGCCAGACTTTGGAGTGCTTGAACCACCAAGGCTTTTCTGGCACCTGGTGCATGACCCAGGTCCCCACACTTGGGCCATCCATGATTACAGTGTCTGCCACATGGGTTCAAATGACTCCTGTTCTGCAGCCCTTGAAAGAGATCCTGAGGCACAGAGCTGTGGCGGTGCCAGAGATTTTATAAGTTCAAAGCATTACAGTTGTGTTGTGTACTTTGGTTTCATGTATTTCAGTTCACTGTTCACTGCACCCCAGTGAACTATTTTAGTCTCCCTCATGTCACAACCTCCCCCTCTGCCTCCCTCTGCCTCTCCTGGTTTTCCCCAGTTACAGCACCTGATTGGCTACCCTTTCCCACCTTGTGTAACTGCCATCCCTCAGGGAGATTCCCCCTCCCTGCCAGTCACCCAGGGCCTGTCCCCCAGGTCTGGAAGCTTCGATAGGAGCTTCCAGGTGACTGGCTGGCTGGAGGGCTCTCCCCTCCCTCTCTTTGATGATAAGTTTATGTTGTTGTCAGTTATGTCAATGGGATCCCCTCCTCTCTCTCCCCATTGGTTCTGTATGTACTCACCCCGAGTCTCCACCTCTTGTATCAAACCCCCTGCCTCCCAAGGCTCTGGGTCTCTCCGAGGCTCTGGGCTAAAGGCGAGGATCCCCCTCAATAAAGCCTGACTCCCAGATAAACCTCCGAGAGTCCCGTCTCTCATTACCTCCACCGTAGCTAAGTGTCAGGAAGAAGCTGGCCAAAAAGATCCCACCGATGTCCTGTGGGGGCGTGTCAGGGGCTAGCCTGGCATAAGGAGACACGCACCCCCGCACAGTGATGTCTGATGACAGCTGAGCTGCCTGATGAGAGTGTATACATGAGCTGTATATAAATCACCTGTATCTATATCTCTCTTTAGCCAGCTTCATTATACATATAAAGTTTTTTAAATTTGTATATATATGTAAAACTTTGTGTTGTATATATATATAGTTTTGCAATATTAGGCAAAAATACTGGGTGCAAATCAGAACACCTGTGGCTTCTGCTCCTTTTTGTCCAGTCCCAATCAGCCCCCAGCCTTTGAAAATGTTATTTAGCCGGTCCTCAGACTTTTTTTTATGTCGCTTGTCATACTCTTCATCTTCTGTATGGTTGTTGTGATGCGTCCTTGATTTCCCCCTCTTAGTCCCTACAATTGGTTCGGCCCCTTGAGAATGTTGCTGCCACTCCTCCTATCCATCAAGCTAACCCTGCCCTTTATTCTAGATCCCTTGCCCGCCAGTCAAGGCTTGTTCCCTCCCTTTGTTCCAGACAATTTTATGTTGCTCGGTACCCAGTCAGTACCTTAACTTTGTACCCTCCCCTTTGTACCACCCCTTGCAATCCCCACCCACAGTGTTGCCATTGGTTGCTGTATTGTGCTACCCCTTGTTCCACCCCCTCTTTAAAAACCGATGTACCTCTGTGCCCAGTGTTCTCTCTCCCTGAGCCCTTCAACCAGAATAAACCTCCTGTTGGAATCATTTTTTTGTTTTGTTTTGTTTTGGATTGCATTGGGCGTAAACAGCGACAACCGCAACCGGCCCAATGTGCTCTGAGCAGGCGAGAGGGGATGCCTGCCCAAGCGTGGTCACTGCAAATCAGGAAGGTGCCCTTTTCCAGTTGATGAGGGAGGTGATCTTTGGTCGAGACCATTTGGATACGGACGATTTTTGCATACCCCTCTGCAAGAAAAATAGGTTCTTCTGTGGGTTAACTGATATAAATAGTTCTTTTCTGGAGCCAGACTGATAATTGAATTGGATGCAGGAACTGGCTATAGATGAGCTGAGCAGCTCAAACTCCTGAGATTCCCTGTCTAGTTGGAGGAGGAATTTGACCCAAGATGGCCACATAGCTAGGGGATTAATGTTGGAGCTTTTTACTTCTTGAGTCAACTCATGGATTTCAAAAGGGATCCCCACTAGACAGGTGGACATTGGGTTGTTGACTGAGGCCATTGACAGGTACATGTGGTCTTGATAAGTGCCTTGGCCACGGTGACCCATGTGTTGTTTTGGGCTTGAGGAATGATCCAGGCTGATAAGAGTGATCCAAAGACCTGTAAAGCTTTGAGTAGTTATGTAGATGGTAAACAACCATGGGATAAGGGAGAGTATGAATACGCCAGGATGTGGAAGAAGGCGGATATTAGACTCTTCCCGGTAAAAATTAAAAACCCCACTGCAACCCAGGGTGACACAGGGGAACCCCTAGATTATCTCCCACTGCTGAATCTAATGCCTTTACCCCAATCCACACAGGCCCAGGCTTTACCCCTGGGACCCCCGCTGATGGCTTCAGCACTTTGTGGCTTTTTCTGATTTTCATATCACAATTTTTCAATAAATTTCTTTATAGATAAAATTGGCTGATCATTTTTTACATTCCTTAACTTAGAATAAATTGCACAGAAGGAAGAAATTAATGAAAAGTTGAAAACAATTCAGAGAACTTGCAGAACTACTTGGTCACACGGTTTTGCATTACAACAGTGATGGTTCTTTTTCTTTTACCAGTACTATTCTGAGATTTAAGAAGGAAAACAGTCACCTTTAAAACATCCACTGCTACTACCGAAGACCAATGTCACGGAAAACTTCTAAAGAATGTCCGAATGGTAAAACATGTATTTTGTATCAGTTTTGGAACTTGGGACACAGATTGTGAACTACTAGCAGTTCGATTAGTTTGAGCTAAGGGTAACCACCTCTCATTGGTAAAAGCATTAAAGACGTTGCATGCCCTGTGTTCATAGCAAGTTATTGGGGGGTCTCAGAGAAGAAGAAAACAAGGATAGGGTACAGGGCACAGACGTCACCACTGTGGGGGGTTCACACAAAGCAGTGGCTTCTGCAAGGAGGCCCCTAATTCCTTTCCCCCTGGGAGGGGAAGGACTTAGAACAGCCACTGCCTCCCGAGGTGGAGCCGGTGGAACCAGAGGCTGGAGTGGGGACAGGAGGAGAAGGGGAAAGGCAGGAAAACCAACTCCAAGTGGCTTGGCTGTTGCCATCTTGGAGTGCTGACACACAGCCATTAACTCTTCCGGAGGACTGGCCTGTGGCCAGCGGGGAGCTCCAGGCGATGTGGCCAATGTCATCCTGGGCAGGGGACTGGAAAGGGTTTAGGAGAATGTGAAGGAAGGAGGGTGAGGAAGGCTCCATAGGAGCCAATGAAAAAGCTACAGGAGGGGGGACCAATCTCTGCAACTCCTGACACAACTTGGACGTGTGGCAGAGGAGTGCAAGTGGGGTCTCCAGTGGGGTTGTAGCAGCCATCAAGCCACAGTAGCAGTATGAGAGCTGTGTGCAGCCAGGAAGCGCCACCCAGACATCCTGCAGCATGGGCGGCCATGCCTCAGGAGTGGCTGGCGGTGGGCTGCCCCTGCCCTGCCCCTGATGCTGCTTGCAGAAGGACAGGCGGGGACAGTGGCAAGCCGAGGTGACTCAGTGAGCGGCCCGCCACCCTCAGGGAGAGCTCCACTCTGTTCCTGCCAGAATTTGTCCCTGCGACGCCAGACCCCCATCTGACCCACGTGGTCCTGGCCCTGTGCCCCCCAAGCCACCTTCCCCTTGAGCAGCCCCGAGAGCCGGGCTCCATCTGCACTGGGACCCCCGAGGGGCTATGGGGGTGTGACGGTGACTCCGGTCCCTGGCGTCAGCCCCACTTGCCCACTCGCTTCCAGCCCCGGAAAGGTCTTACAAAGCTACCGGACCATGTTTTTAAGATTCATCTTTACAAACTCTCTCCCATATAAAACTGAAATGAACTTTAAAAACCTATAAACGCTTTGCTGGCATTTGGAGGATGTTATTTCCATTGCCTGTCATTCCCACAAAGTTTCCTAAAACTCACGGGGCAGTCTTCTGCTTCCCCTGCTGCTTCTGGACGCTCAGTTCTGAGGCGGACTGTCCCAGGCAACCAGAAAGGGCAAAAAAGCCACCAGGTAGAAGCTGCCTCAACTTTTGGGAAGGACCCTAACTCATAGCCGCCACTTCCCTTTTTTCTTGCGCAGCCAACTAGTGGCCTGTTGCTTATGGGCTTCTTGGAGAACTACAACTCTCTAGGAAGAAGAAGGGTCCCGCACGTTTTGGCCTTACTTTTGGGGATTTCAGAATTCATATTTGTTTTCTCTCTCCACAGGGAGTGTTGATGAACTCCCTGGTCCAACATGGGCAACCCCCACTGGACAGCGATTGTCCAGTTATGGGTACACTGATCAAGAACTGTTGTGGCTTGGTTTTCATTCAAATGGATTGCTCCGTTGTACCCCTGTTGTAATGGTTCCTCCTTGGTTATACCCTCCCAAGGAGTTGTCAGTTTTCCCTAGCCCTGCCTCTTATTCCTGATTGTTCCAGTCTCCTAAGTTGCCTCCCACGTCCCTTGTCAATCTTTGTTGTTTGCCCCTTCCTCCAGAATGTTCTATGTTCTTCGATGATTGATTGGTGGTTCAGAGTTGTACCCTCCCCTTTTTTTATTCCATTAGTTGTTATCATATCATCCGATCACCTGAGGCCTCCTTTGCCTTCTCCCCATTCACCAGAGCTCTGTCCCTTCCCCGAAACCCTCTTCCCTTTATAAGCCCATGAAGGGGGAGCACGGATCTGCCCCATGCATAGAAAGAAATGGGACAAGTCAATGTATGGGGGGCAGGGGAGAGAGTGAAAAGGAGGGAACAGAATGTAAAAATCATAAAGACGCAGAGCCACTTAAGTGATTGACAACAAAAAATTTTTACGAGCCTTTTAGACTGGAGACAACAGAAAGCAGGTTGCTTAAAGACAAGAACTGGCACATGGTCTTGGTGAACCCAGGACATCCCAGGACCTTTCACCAGATTACAGACCATCGTAAACATGTCGCTGGGGACACCAAACAAACACCCCAAGAGATCGAGGTTGTTCGGGGACTTGTATCATCTGATCCGGAGCAGTTGGTCCTCATGGTGCGCTGTGTCCACCCACCCTATTTTCTGCACAAAGGACAGGTAATCGCCCAGGCTATCCCAATGCCATCCAGGATAGTCTTGCAAGAAACATCACCTAGTGTCTACTGGGCGGAGGTCATGGGTGAAGACAAACCAGTGAGAAGGTGCGGAGTCTGTTGGGGTGGGGAATATCAATACCTTGAGGGACTGTTGGACATGGGGGCACATGTGACAGTTGTTCACTCTCAGAAATGGTCACCACACTGGGAGTTACAGGACATGGCTGGTAAAGTTCAGGTATAGGGGGTGTCCAATTGGCAAGGCAGTCAAAGAGCATTGTCCAAATTGAGGGGCCGGATGGGCAGTTGGCCAGTTTACGCCCATGTGTTTTAGATTATAAGGAAACCCTGCGGGGAAGAGATCTTACATCCCAGTGGGGGGTCTGAATTGACATACACAAGACCACCCAGGATTCTTCATAGCGGCTGCTGATAAGCACCCTACTGTTGTAGTGTACCCCCTGTCTCCCCTCCATTCTCCCTCAAAGTTGGTCTTGCCCATAATGTTCCCGCCACCCCTCCTGTCCATCAAGTTGACCCTCCCCTTTGTTCCTGACCCTTTTATGCCAGTCCTCAGTTGTGCCAATCTCCTGCCTATCCATCAAAGATCACCTCTTCCCCTTTGCCTAGAATGTTCTGTGTTTCATGACACCTAGTTGGTGCCTGAGCTTTGTATCCTCCCCTTTATGTGCCCCATTGGTTGTTGTTACTTGTACCTCCCATTGATTTCCCTGCCTGCTGGATAACCCATTGGTTGTTGCTCTGTTCCACCCATTGTACCACCCCCTGTTTAAAAGCTGCTACACAGCAGTGTCAGTTGCTCTTCTCTCCCTGACCCCTTCAACCCTAATAAACCTGTCGGAACCTCACAGAGAGAGCCTCCCTCGCCTCCTTTGCCTGGATCCTTGTCGTCGACTCCTTCATGCAGCATAGGGCTGAAAGCCCTAAAAGTTGGGCATTCGTAGCATTTGTGCCCTGCCGTTCCCCATGCTCGCCATTCAGCTCCTTGCTGTTAGCCGGAGCTTTGGAGACCAATACCCTACCCAAAAACTGAATTGGAAAACAGATTCACCAGTCTGGGTAGATCAGTGGCCGCTGAGCAAAGAAAAATTGCGGCTGCTTGAGGAGCTCATGGAGGAGCAAGTGGCCAAGGAGAACATGGTTGCTTCCACTAGCCCACGGAACTCCCTGGTGTTTGTTACAAAGAAACTGCGGAAAGATAAATGGCAGTTTCTTCATGACCTCCAAAAAATTAACAAAGTGTTTGAGGATATGGAACCTCTTCAGCCAGGGATGCCTTCCCCTTCAATGCTCCCCCAAAACTGGAATTTGGTTGTTACTGATATAAAAGATTGCTTCTTCCAAATTCCCTTAGACCCAGCCAATGGCCCCCATTTTGCCTTCTCGATTCCCACCATCAATCAAGAAGCCCCAAAGAAGAGGTACCACTGAAGAATATTGCCTGAGGGCATGAAAAACTCTCTCTGACCATTTGCCGGTGGTACATCAGTTCTTTGCTGTCCCCAGTGCACGCTGAGGTGGGCGAGGCCATCATCATCCCTTATATGGATGATGTCCTTGTGTGTGCCCCTGATGACAATGTACTTACCCATGTGCTTGACCTGACTATAAATTCTCTAGTTGCTGCAGGATTCGAGCTCCAGAAGGAGAAGATTCAATGGATGCCACCTTGGAGGAATATGGGGCTTGAGATCATGGAGAGGACCATTGTTCCTCAAGAACTGGCCATTAAGAACAATACAAGACCTTAGCAGATCTCCACCAGCTTTGTGGGTCTTTGAATTGGGCCAGGCCTTGGCTGGGAATCATCACTGAGGACCTATCCTCTCTCTTCAATTTATTGAAGGGGGGAGAGGAGCTGAGTTCTCCTAGGACCCTGACTGAAGAGGCGAGACAAGCTCTGGAGAAAGTTCAGGAAGTAGTATCATCTAGCCAGGCTCCGACACAACATAGTAAACACTTGTGCTGACTGTCAAGGCCACACTGCAACCGCCACAGATAGGAGTTAATCACTGTGGTTTAAAAAATTTAAATATCTGGCAGACTGATGTCAAACCTATTCCTGAATTTGGACAACTGAAATACATGCATGTGTCAATTGATACCTTTTCATCATCAATATGGGCATCAGTACACTCAGGGGAAAAAGGTCTGGATGCCATTGCACATTGGCGATTAGCCTTTGCTAATCCCCCATAGCATCAAAACAGATAACAGACCTCACAAATATACCTCACAAAAAACTAGACAATTTCTACAGCTGTGGGGTGTGTCACAGCAAACTGGTATTCCCCATTTACCAGCTGGACAGGCCATTTTATAACAAGCACATGGCACTTTCCAACACCTCTTAGATAAACGAAAAGGAGGAATGTGTGGCAAAACCCCACAGAGCAGAGTAGCAAAAGCCATTTACACCCTTAATCACCTGACAGTATCAGAACAATCACAAAACCCAGTAATTTAAAATAATTTCCTATCACTGCAGTCATCTGGTGACACTCAGTACCTAAACATAAAGTAATGGTAAAAGACACTATGACAAGTGGGAAGGTCCATAGGATCTTACTGCGTGGGGACATGGGTACGTGGGTGCACCTGTGTCTCCACGGACACTGGAGCACAGTAGGTACCTGCCAGGTGTGCTCGTCCTGCTCTGCGTCTTGCTCGGGACCTGAATTAATACCCTCCTGATGACATCCCAGTAGATGTTAAGAGCAGTGATTTAAGCAATGTACACCTGCCACATGGAGATGTGGGACAATTTATTTAAGGATTTTTATCTTTTTAAGGACATTAACCATAAAAGTGAACTAAGGCAAAACGTTTCTTTTGTCAGTTGGTGAATTGTTTTCTGTTGGTAGACTTAAGTTGTAAAATTGTAACTTTTAAGTTAATAAACCCCCGGCATGCCACTTGGAGAGTTTGTATTGCTGGTAATCCGATTTGACAGCTCCTGTATATGATTGCTGCATCACCAGTGATACAATGGGATACATCACTGGCTGAAATGGAGTTGGTGGAAAGGTTGAGGTTTTTTATTGCTGTCATTGAGAATATTTCATACTTAGTGCCGTGTTTGTCACCCTGTCTGCAAGGGCCCTGCAGACAGGATGACAGATGCTGCTTTTGTATTTAAAAACAAAAAGGGGGAATTATTGTGATGGCCAAAAGCTGGCCTGAAGGTTTCACAATAATAAGTAATCCCTGTCTTATAACTCGAAGGTAACTAATTACATAAGTACCCTAATTATATAACTTAGTGTAGACCGTTGAAGAGTAGGCCTAGGCATTGGAGACAAGAGCAGCTGTTGGTTGATAGACAAGACAGTGACAGGCTAAACCAATGGGGATTGAACATGCAGACTTTCAGATTTGTGTAAGAAAGAGAGCACTCAAGAAAAGTCAGCTGTCATGCATGAACATTGCTGTGTATTGTTGCATTCCCGCCTCCAAAATCACAGCGACAGTCTTGGAGGGGCTGGACCCTGGAATAATCAATCAGGAAAAACCGAGCCACCTGCACCCATTCCACTCGTAGAAAAACAAAAGCCATACCAGAATAACCTATGGTCCTTTAATAGTTAATATTATTGATTATAATAAACATGAGTGATGACGTTTGTTTCTTTTTGAGAGGAGCTTGGGAGGTTTCTGCCTGCTTTGTGAACGGAGCCCCTGGGAGCCCATTCCCTCCCAGAGGGGCTGCTGTTGGTGGGTGCTGGGGCTTTTGTTGCTGGGCCCACTCAGAGCCCCTGAGCTGGGGTGGTGACAAAGGGCAGGGCTGGCCCGGCTGTGATGCCTCTGGCACGTGTGACAGCAGGGGGAGGTGTCACAATGGGGGCAGCTATAAAAGCGCCCCGCAGGTAACGCTGGCCCGGCACAGCCTGGGCAAGCGGTGAGTGCGCACGTGGCGGGGCTGGGCCGGGCCGGGGCCGGGGCACGAGCGCCGCAGCCGGGGCTGCATTGTCCCCCTGCATCCAGGGCCAGCCCCTCGTGTCGGCACCTTGGGCGGGCCACGGGGCTGCCGCTGTCCCACGGGGACAGGCCTTGCTGCCTGCCACCTGCCCGGGGCTCTCTGCCTCCGGACCTCACTTCAGCCACCACACACTCCCTTTGGTCGCCCCACTGAAAGCCTTGTCTCTCTCCTCCTGCAGACCATGACGTACAAATCAGTCCTTGCCCTGGTTGCGCTGCTTCTCTTCAGGGTGCCACAGCCCGTGCACGACGGTTTGGATGAGGATGCCCAGATGAGCCCTGAGGAGCTGGAGCGGGCTACCCCAGAGCCACCTGAGCCTGGATGGGTGCCCCTGCTCGATGCAGCCTTGCAGCAAGGGCCCTACTGGGCTGCTGCTGAACTGCTCTCCCTGCCTTTGTGCCTCTGGTTTAGGCACATAAGAGCAGCCATGAGACGGAGAGCAGCGGCCCGGCGGGCTGAAGAAGAGGCGAGAAGGCAAAGGAGGGAAATGGAGCAGAGAAGGCAAAGGAATGAAATAGAGCAGAGAAGGCGAAGGAGTGACATCAAGAAGAGAAGGCTTAGGTTTAAGAGGATGGTCAGAGAATTGAAGAAGATGTGGAGGACCATGAAAATGATAAGGAAGAGAATGGGCAGGCTGGTTGGAATGAGAAGGAAGGTGAGCAGGAGGGTGAAGGCCAGCTGGGCAGGCTTTTGGAGGTGCACAGACAGTGGCCTGTGTGAAGAAAAGGTCCTGCTGGAGATGCTCTTTGGGCTGGCCAAGGCGAGCTGCACATCTTTGTGAGCAGCCAGCGCACAGAGCTGCGTCGGGGCAGAGGCTCAGGGCTCCTTCCAGAGCCTGCCCCTCTTGACTGTGTCTCCAAACTGTATCTGTATTAACTGCCTCTATTTATGCTTTTCCCTGCAGAGACCTTGCACTTCCCCGAAGAGGCGTTTGAAGGAGGATTGGGCCAGACGGATGTGCATGGATTTCAATAGGGGAAAAAAGTTTAGAATTAACCGTCTATTTTTAATAAATTTAGATAACTTTTTTTGTTAACTCATAAGATTGTAGAATATGTTAACTGGTGTCATTAATAATACGTTTCAATTGTTATATGTACAAGCTGGAGGAAATGCAATACTAGAATTTTGCTGGAAGGAAGTATAAATGTATTAGTCAGGAAGTACTAATTTTTTTTAGTTTTAGAAAAACATTACGTTGCAGTGTATTATATGAAATATATAATGTTCCTACGTGATATATAATGTGGTGGAATTTTGCAATAATGCATGTATGTTATATATATATATAAATATATATAATATTATATATATATATAATATATAATAGCTGTACATACAGGATTTGATAGAAACTGTATGGATATAAGTATATGGATACAAACGATACTTTGATTTTGTCATGCATTTCAATAAAGTTGTCGTGGACGTATTATTTCGTCTGTGACGTTTCATGTGTCTGTGCCAACCCTGGAACCCTGGGGCCGCCATGGCTCCTCCCCGTCCCTGGAAAGCTGAGGGCAGCGGCTTCACTCGGTGGGGCTGCCATGGCTCCTCCCCGTCCCTGGCGGGCTGAGGGCAGCGGCTTCACTCGGCGGGGCCGCCATGGCTCCTCCCCGTCCCTGGAAAGCTGAGGGCAGCGGCTTCACTCGGCGGGGCCGCCATGGCTCCTCCCCGTCCCTGGCGGGCTGAGGGCAGCGGCTTCACTCGGTGGGGCCGCCATAGTCCCGCCCCGTCCCTGGCAGGCTGAGGGCAGCGGCTTCAGTCGCGGGCTGAGGACGGTGCGGCCGTGCCGATGGCCGCCGTGTTCCTGGTTACGCTGTACGAGTATTCGCCGCTGTTTTACATCGCCCTGGTGTCCGTCTGCTTCCTCGTCACCAGCGCGCTCGTCCTCGGCTGGTCAGTGCTGTGGGGCCGGTGGGGCTCGGCCGAGGGGGCCTGGGCTGCGCTGAGGGGGGGACAAGGCCAGGCCCACGGCAGGGGCTTGGAACGGTCCCTTCCAGCCCAAACCCTCCTAGGCTTCTAAACGAGCAATAAAAATAATTTTTAAAAGGAATTATACGTATTTCTGTTAAGCTCGTTCCTCTTTCAGTGATGCCGAAGTGTTTCCTTAATGTTTTTCGTAATGTCGTTCATATTTTTGGCAAGCAGTGCGTTTGTATTTCCTGAGCTGTGTGTGTGTATCCTGGGAAGGGAGCGGAGCTGGAGAAGGGTCTGGAGCAGCAGGAGCGGCTGAAGGAGCTGGGAAAGGGACTCAGCCTGGGGAAAAGGAGGCTCAGAGGGGACCTTCTGGCTCTGCACAACTTCCTGAGTGCAGGCGGGGTCTTTTCCAACCTAAATGATTCTGTGAACTAATCTCCTGAAATTAGTCTTGAGGCGTGGTGAGTGAAAGAACTTCTGCTTGCGTTTGAGAGGATGCCGCAAAAATGCCGCGGTTGCCTCTTTCAGAAACAGCTCCTTGAAGGTCCCTAACTCTCAGGAGCAGCTGAAAATGTAAATACTGGTACTTGTCAAATGCAGAGCATTGATTGGCAATCAAAATATTTCATGTAGGAATAGTGGCTACATCAGACTTGTGTGGCTTGTGAAAATAAAACTTGAGTTGTTGGTTCTCTCTTTGGTTCCACATTAATATCTGCAGAGAGCTGGTGATAAAGTTGTCCTTAAGAAAATGATGACACCGAAGGTGAATGATGATTTAGATGAATCTTCATCATGTCTACCCCTAACCGCTGATCCTTTTGCCAATTTAATCATTATTTATCTACTTGTAGTGAATGCTGGCAATCCCCTGCTCAAAACGTTCTGAAATAGTCGTGTGCTACAAGATCCTTACATGTGTGCACCTGTCCACTGGTGTCTTTTGGGTGCAGGGTATGCAGAGGACTGTCCAGAGGCATTTTTTTATTCAGGATCAGAGATTCCAGCTGCACCTGCACTAGGTGTTATTGCAGTTTATGGAGATAAATGCGTTTTTTTTTCTTCAAACTGGAGTATTAAGGGCCTGTTAATCAAGGAGCCATAGGCAGGAGCTCAGCACACACAGGCAGGTGAATGTGTGGGCAACTGCTTAGAGGCATTTGCTGCTCCCTTGGAATTCTGCTGTGCCATGGGCATGACCAGGAGCCTCCAAGGGATTTCTCCATGCCTGCAGCTGCAGTTACAGCACAAGTACTCCTGAACTTGCTCAGGGAAACAACTCAAATCCTTCATTTGCCGCACAGAGCACTGTGACTGCAAATGGTGTCACCGGAGCACGGAACACCTGATCTATTGCTGCAGTGGCTTTTGGGCTCCCCCATAATTTTCAGCATTAGTTTGTGTAATGATGTGTTTGTGGTGGTGTCAGTCAGCCTGAAAAACACCAGCTGCTGAGGAATGTTCATGTTCTCTTTTGTCAGTAATGGGAGGAGCATCTTCTCCTGTGGCCAGCCCTGGATACTTGTGGCTCTGCTCACAGTCCAAGTAGGTTAATGCACAGGCAGCTTCCAGAGCCAGTCCCACAGGTGCCCTGGGCACAGGGGTGAAGTGGAATTTACATTACCTGATTACCTGGACATTGTATTTTTAGCTGGAGGGGAATGCTCCTGTTAGGAGGAGCTAAAAGCTCATCACCTGTTGGAAGTCTGGCTCTGCAGGAACCTTAATTCATTAACTAAACCCTTGGAAATTCCTGCTTTTTCTAAGCTAGCTCTGAAGAAATTAATGTTCTCCTCCACCAGCTAATGATCTGGACTGTTAGATTGTAAAATAAAAACTATATCTTTATCCACCCTTCCTACACTTAAAATTTACAGGGAACCACACCTTACTGTGGAACAGAAAGGCCTCCCTGCCTTCAGCTGCTGCTAAAACTGTACCAGAGGCTGTTTTATCTTGCTGCTTTTCATGAGGATAATCCTGTTGCTTTCAAGCAGCAAAGAAAGCTTCCAAGGAATGGGGATTTTCCTTCACATTCAGGCAAATTCTGGTATAAAACAGGACACACCTTTGTGCGCAGCTGCAGGGATCGGCTCCGTTGAGGTTTGGGTATTGAAGAAGGGAAACAGCTGCTGCTTCTGGTTTCTTTGTGAGATGTTTAAGTGGGATATTCCCCTGCAGCCCCAGGGAAGTCACTGTGGGTGTTTTCCCTTGTAGCAGAGAGAACTGACCTCTGTGTGGTCAAATCAAGGATGGCCAAGAGCCTTTAGTGATGCCACTGATGAAATGCAAATGTTTCCCTGAAAGGAATGGCTTTTAAAGAGACAGAGAGCAGCTGAAGGTTGGATGTTAGGATGGAATTATTGGCTGTGATGGAGATGAGGCCCAGAGAAGCTGTGGCTGCCCCATCCCTGGAATTGTTCAAGGCCACGTTGGATGGGGCTTGGAGCAACCTGGTCTAGTGCAAAGTGTCCCTGATCACGGGAGGAGGCTGGAATGGTGCTCAACTCTGCAGGACTCGGTTGGGAGGAAATTCTGGCCTAACCCTTTACCGCTAGAGGGCACTGACAGCTCTCATTGATTTTATTCCCTGTGTGGAAACCCAAAGCAAAATTTTGCCACTTAAAAGATTCCCTGCATCGCTGTGCAGACTCCTGCCTTCTGACAAAAAGCTGGAGTCGAAATGGCAGGTTGTACTATCCATGCATCCTTGCAGATATTCTGGAAAGCCAAGCTTACCTTTATTTGTTCTGCTGTTTGTTATTTAGAGCTGACAGAAAAAAAAAAATTCAAATGTGTCAAGACTAACACGAACCCGCTCATTCTTCTTGTTTTGTGTCTCCTAGGTTTGGTTTGGGTGTTCCTGTTATTCTGAGGAACTCAGAAGAGACAGATTCCAGCACAAGGGTATTGAAAAAGCGGATGAGACAAGTGAAGAATCCTTTTGGGTTGGAGATCCCTAATCCTGCTGCAGCTTCAGTAACAAGTCAGTGGATTTCTTATGTGATTTTTGTCAATTTGCGTTCCTGAACTTGGTACTTTCCATTTTCTGCCTGGAATCATAGGATGGTTTGGGTTGGAAGGGAGATCATCGTTCTTGCTCTCATCCTTTTTCCCCATCATAATTCCTCAGAAATACACTTCCATTCCAACAAAAATAAGCTTTTACACAGTTTATGAACGTGGTGTTTTTAGAAGTGAAATGTTTGGATATGGAGGTACAGTTTAATTCTCATTAGTGGAACACTTCTGCTATTACAGATCTTGAAGTAACTAAAACATTTGCAGATTACCAACCACTGTGGGCGTTTCTATAAATTTCATGGAATTGTAGAATTGTACAGAATTCATCATGGAATATGTGCCACCCACTTAAATCTAAGCCCAGATCTTCAGCAGTGTTTGGAAGTGCACTATTTTTAATAAATAGATAAATAAATCATCACCCTCTTTTTCTATCTGTTCTCCGATGGAAACTGAATTTAAATATCTGTTTGGATCAGAGTTCAAGCCAATCCCTATCATTCCTGAAATCAACCCACACAGCAAGTGGAATTCATGGCCTTCTGCATCACTGGGGAGCAGTGAGCAAGGCTGAGCATCTTCCACCCACACAGGTATGGGGCCTTCCAATGCATGAGGAGGGGCTGCAGCAGATTTCCCCCCTCCCTCAACATAAACCTCCCCCAACACAACAAATCCAACAATTCAGGTAACTGGGATTTTTCAGGAGCTTTGAGCACTCCTGCTCCTGTTTGTGCAAGGAAGTGTTTGGAAGTTTACAGGTTTTTGGATAAAGAATGGAAAGCATAGATACCCTTTTTCTCCTCCCTCTGCATGATCAAGAGCCTTATTCTGCGAGACCACAGAGAGTTTTGTAGATGAGTGATCTAATTAATGCCATTATCTCAGGAGGGAATGGACTTTGGGCTAAGGCTAGTGCTCTTGGATCTGACAATGAGTGTATAAAGTGTTACCAGAAGTTAAAATTTACCATTCATGAAATGCATGTGGTATTTTTGTGAGCTTAATCAGCCATTTTATCTCCTCACACCCACTTCCTCATCCCCACTGACTTCCATAAACACCAAGCTGAATCTAAATCGTTAGAACATTTGTTTATAATGATAAATAATTCTCGTAATTTTATCATGTTTATCATTTTAGGGGTGACCTAATTGCAGCTTTTCAGTACCTGAAAGAAGCTTTAAAAAAGAGACTTTTATAAGGGTCTGGAAGGACAGGACACAGGGAATGGCTTCCCACTACCAAAGGGCAGGGATAGATGGGATAGTGGGAAGAAATCCTTCCCTGTGAGGGTGGTGAAACCCTGGCACAGGGTGCCCAGGGAAGCTGTGGCTGCCCCTGGATCCCTGGAGATGTCCTAGGCCAGGTTGGACAGGGCTTGGAGCAGCCTGGGATAGTGGAAGGTGTCCCTGCCCAGGGCAGGGGGTAGAACTGGATGAGCTTTAAGATCCCTTCCAACCCAAACTATTCTATGATTTTATGGTTCTATGATAAAAATCTGTGACACTGAAGTTGTTTTCTGCTTGTAGCTCTTCAAGCATCTAGACTTAGCAATTCCATGACTCCTTCATGTGGTGAGTTAATGAAATCCCTCTCCTCTTTCTCCAAGGGGGTGTCACACTGACACCTGACTGCCTGGAGGACTGTGTCCTTACCTGCTACTGGGGCTGCAATGTCCAGAAACTCCACGAAGCGCTGCAGAAACACGTCTACTGCTTCAGAATAAAGACTCCTCAGGCATTAGAGGATGCTCTCTACAACGAATACCTCTACAAACAGCAGCACTTGTATCCTTTTTTTGAATTGTTTTGACAAAACATGTTGATTTTTTTGGCACGGGGAGCATTGAGGCTGGTGAGCGCGCCGCGGATTTTGGCGCAACTGGTTTATGAGCAAACACGATGAGAAATATTCTTTATGCGAACGTCACATTTGTCTGCAACTGCAGCCACTGATTGTTTTCCTTGACACAGGCAAAGCATTAAAAAAAATGACAAGGCAGAGAAATATTGTCAGTTACCAGAAGATGCTCAAGTTGTGGATTTTGGCCCCGTGCCTAGAGCTCGCTATCCCTTGGTAGCATTGCTGACGTTAGCAGATGAAGAAGACAGAGAAGTATATGATATTGTAAGTAATCTCAGAGTATATTTCAGGGTCACTGTGTTTCAGGTCTGAATGTTTCAGGAGAGAGGCTTGAATAAAGCACCTTCACTTTCCCATTCCCTAGAATTTGGTCCTTCACTATTTTCTAAAATAAAGCAGTTCGAAGCTTTAACTTCCAAACCCCGGTCTTTGAAGAGAAAATGGAGAAGTAGAAACATTGCTTACTCTTTACTTATTCACTACAGCATTTAAAAGATGCTTGTGATTTCCCCAAAGCTTCCACCTTCCAGGGTCCCTGTGGTGAGAGGAATAAGGGTTGGGGCAGTTTAGCAACCTGTTACTCTGATTTCTGGGATCACACTGGCCTGGGGTGGAGCTCTTGCACTTATACAGACTCTGGGATTCTTTTGGCAAGGCAGGAGGATTTTTTTATGTGTGTGTCTGGCACAGAGATGGAACTGATTGCTGACTTGGCTGTTAGAAACACAGAAATTACCTTTCTGCTCCAGGTCTGTGTCATGGTTGTGTCTCACAGGAGCCAACTCCAGGGCACTTACAGGAAAGGGTGAAGGTCTGGCTTGAGGCTGATAGGAGATACTCAGCTCCCCAAAAAAGGTCTCCTCCTAATCTCTTGCTATTAAAGCAGCTTCAGCCTTGCCACATGCTGTTCAGTACCCTTTATAAGCTCTAAACTGATGATCCCTGAATAATTTGAGACACACTTTTGTCTCTCATCTTTTCATTGGATTGAAAATCTGCTTGCACCAACTCCTTGAACAGTAGCACAACTGAACTCAGAAGCAAATTGCCTAAATCCACGGAACGCTGAATTTTCCATGCATTCACCTGCAAGCTGTAATCACACCAGTGCCTAAGAAATTTGTCCCCTTTCCAGGTGATGGCTGTCCTTGGCTTCTTGTCACCTGACTTTGGGACTGCCCTCCTCTCTCCTGTCCCCACTTGAGATGTTTTAATGTTTTAATACATTTTTATAGGTTCAGATGTCAGATTAGTTGAACATAAAGAGACTCCAAGTGTAATCTTTGAATGTATTTGACATTAGCATGGGCATGAATTTGTAACACTTCTCTTTAGAGCCCTAACACAGAAGAAAGGGGTGGAAGGAGAGTGGGGGAGGTATTTTTCCTTGGGTTTTGGAGGAAAGGAACACATCTAGAATCCGTAAATCCAGTCTAGGAGCAACTCCACCTGAACTCCTTGCCAGACAAATGCCAGAATTGTGTCTGGCTTGTTGAAGCAAACTTGTAAAATGGAAATGGAGTGTGGAAATGGATTTTTGCCAGTGTGGTATTACCATTTTGAAATATTTGGGAGTTCTGTGTGGGTGTCCATCCCTGTGGATGGTGTTCCAGTGTCTCTTTCCTGGGGGAGGGGTCTGATTTTCATCCTAACTGGTTTTGTGGCAAGATCATCCCTTCTTGGATTTGTGCCATAGATTTCCTGTAGATCCAGAAAATTAGCATGACCATATATAAAGTTACAGAAATTACTGGAAGACTGTCACGGATAAAGTGGAAGCTTAGATCTCAGGCACTGTGATTTAGAAAAAAAAGACCCTTTTGCCAAGGAATAGTGAATTCAGTTCTTATAAATCCATATGTGTAGGTACATACACATTTGAACTCTGTATTTAATTAGTCATGTGTGGATTTTGAAGTGCAAGTCTAATTTGCCTTTAAATTTCTTTTTAAAGCAAAACAGCTTCTATATTTCATTTCTCTTTTGACAGCTTCTGGGAACTACAATAATATTGAATTTCACTTTCTTTTTTCCCAGCTTTTTAGAGGCTATTACGTAATTTGGGCAGGGTGGGGGTTGTTAGGCACAGCATGCGAGCTTAGAGTGCTTGCATTTCCAGAGGAATTATCTAAAGTCAGCCCGTGGGGGTTCAGAATCCTTTCCAGTGAAATTTGTCTTTTGCCTGCTCGGATTACAAGCCAATCAGTGACACTTCTTAGTGGTTTTTGGAGTCTAAAAACTGCAGTCTGTGTGTTTGTGAGGGAAGGGGGAGAAAGTGGAGAAGACTGCTCAGGTGTCTTTCCCATTTGGGGTGTAATTCCATGAGGTGGGAGCAGCCAGAACAGGTCTCTGCTATAAACTGGCCACAGAAGAGCTCCATGGGGGAGCAGGGTGGGAAGCTGAAGGAGCACCAAGGGCTCTCTTGTGCCACATCCTGTTTATACCTTGTCCAGTGTATTTTTTTTTTTTTTTGTTCAATGCTTGAAGTCAACATTGTTGAATTCCTGATTGCCTAAGGAGTTAAGCAGGTCAGAAGCTGTACCAAAGTAAATCAGACAACCATGGAATAATCTGGGTTGGAAAGGACCTTAAAGATCATCTTATTTCACCCCTGCCATGGGCAAGGACAGCTTCCACTATCCCAGGCTGCTCCAAGCCCCTTCCAACCTGGCCTTGGACATTTCCAGGGATCCAGGGGCAGCCACAGCTTCTCTGGGCACCCTGTGCCAGGGCCTCCGCACCCTCACAGGGAACAATTCCTTCTCAATATCCCATCTAACCCTGCCCTCTGCCAGTGGGAAGCTATTCCTTGTGTCCTGTCCCTCCATCCCTTTTCCCAAGTCCCTCTCCAACTCTTCTGGACCCCTTTTAGTCCCTGGAAGGGTCTCTGAGGTCTCCCTGGAACCTTCTCTTCTCCAGAGTGAACGCCCCCAGTTCTCTCAGCCTGAGTGATAAGTTACTAAACATAGAATTTTTTCTGTTTGTAGATTGCAATGGTGGCCGTAATTCATGTTCCTGATGAAAGCTACAGGCTTTCCTGCCGAATTTTGTATCAGTATCTCCTCCTAGCTCAAGGTCAATACCATGACCTGAAGGTAAGCCACGCACGGAGTCTGGTTTCATGTGTGTGACAGTGTTAACTTTAGCTTGTGTAGGCTTTCAGGAGCCTAAATTAGTACAAGACTTCTATTGTCATGCAAAGAACTGGATGGTTGTTAAAATTATTTTATCAGTTAAGCAGTACCACAGGAACTTACAGTACAGAAATATTTTCCATGAAAATATACAAGATTTCCTGGAGAAAATACCTGCTTTTAATCTAGGAGTCCTAGTGTCCACTTAGTAAAGCAGTAGGAAGAAATTCACTGTTGAAAGCTTCTTTTTCCCAGAATATTTATTTCCTTTCTCCAAAATTCTGTTTTAATCAGGAAAGCCTCAGAAGAAACTTACTTTTTTAAAATTCCTTTTTCTTGCACTCTACTTAGGAATCATGCCCAGAAGAATTTGCGCTTCACGTAAAATAAGACAAAAATAGGAGTAGGGGAATGGAATATGAGCAAGAGCAGAATGGGTTGAGTGAAGCAGATTTGACAGCGTGGTGGATATAATTTTGGTAGGAATGGATAGAAAATCCCTCTAGGCACAGAGACTGATGGACCAGAAACAAACCCGAGCTGCTCAAAACCTAAGCACTTCTGTTAAAGTTCATGCATGACGTTGATTTGATGCAGCCAAGGTCTGAGGACCTATCTTTAATATTTTCCCACTGTTTTTTGTAATTTCATGATTCTGAAATGCCTTTTAACTGGAAGCCAGGCAGCTGCCAGGACCCACACAGAGTCTAGCATTGTATGACCCAGTGAATGGACCCAGTGGAACTACCATTGCACCTGTGTGCGTACAGAGATCGGGGAAGAGTTTGCTCACTCCTAAATATTTTGTGTTTATGTGTATTTTAGCAACTCTTCATGTCTGCAAATAGTCCTTCACCCTCCTCCAGCGATACCTTCCCTGGTGAGAGCAGCACTGACAGAGGGCTGCTGGAAAAGGCCGGGCTGGCTGCAGATGAACCAGAATTGCAGGAAGAAAACAGCAAAGACTGTGTTGTTTGCCAGAACGGCCCCGTGAACTGGGTCCTCCTGCCCTGCAGACACACGTGCCTGTGCGATGGCTGCATCAAGTATTTCCAGCAGTGCCCAATGTGCAGGCATTTCGTGCAGGAGTCTTTTCCGCTGTGCAGCAAAAAGGAGCAAGATGAGGATGAATCGACCCATGTCTTGCAAGATGTTCTTCCTGGAAGAGATTTTTAACGGGAGTTTAAAAATAAAAGACCTGGGTTGTGTGCACTAAGATTAAATGTGGAAGCCAGACTATTTATGGGAGGATATGTAGCGTTAACTTGTAGGATTTGGCTTTTTCTTTTTTCAGTTGGGTAATTTTCAGCTTCCTTATTTTTCCTCGCTCCATATGCTCGCAGGAGCGCTGCTTACCCGTGCAATGTGGACAGGAGAAGTGCGTAGGATAGCTCTGAAGGATGTGATTTTTATTTATAACTGCTTCCTAGATTTTCTTGGAGCACTATTGGAGGCTATTTTGACTACTAATTTTAGGCTGTCTACTAAAAAAAGACTAAAACTTGCCAGTGCAGTAGCACAAGGCTCATTCTATATTTATTGTGTTTAAAATACTAGAGCCGCATATCGTTTTAACTTGGTATAATTTAGGAACTTAGCACTTTACAGAATGTACCATATGAAGGAAAGTAAATATTCTTCATCATTAACCCTGTGTGTGTTTATTTTGTAGCTGAAGGTTGGACTGTGGCAGGAGATGGGGGTTGAAGGTGTGGCTCAGGACGCTGCTTCTGGCTGCTTTGAAGGATTTGTTTGTGAGGGACTTAAGCCAAAGCCCTTTGGAAAGATTTTTGTTGATTATTCTTGAACTACATTTTGCTGACACTTTCAAGCCTCAGCCCCTGCGATGACATCTTGAGACACAGACTTTCAGTCTTGTTGGCAGTGCCTGTAAGAACTTGTTCTCCATTCAAATGTTGGTTAATCACTCTCCAGAGTGGTGGTAGGTTTGTGGTGCTTTGAGGGATTTCCAACTCTTTTCACTTGCATGGTCAGCTTGGATGACCAGTTAAAAGTTAACCAGTTACCCTCATCAATAGGCCCAGGAAACGTACCTGCTCAAACAAAGGAAGAAGCTAAAGAATAGCAGAAAATTATTTCCTTTCACTCCAGTGGTGTGTTGTCAAAAGCAATAAAAATGGCTGTTGAGAAAAGAAGGTGGTTTGTTTCTTTAAAGAGAGACAAATTCTCCTAAAGACAAATTAGCTGAGTCTCATGTCTGCTCATATAAGGGAAAATGCTCCTTAGAACCTGTAGAAATGGGGAGTAGCTGTTTTCTGTCCTCCCTTTTGTTCCCTTGCAGCTTTTCTCCACATCCAATTCCAGGACAGCTGCTCAGGCTCGGGCAGGGAAAGCTGTGCTCCATGATCCTCAGCTCCGCTCTCCTGCAGCTCCAGGGTACACACAATGTGCTGCACACCTCCAAACCAGGGAAGGAAGCTTCCCCTACTCAAAGGTATTCCATCTTCACCTTTCCATCCTTCTTTTTTTATTGTTGTTCACTGTGACCTGCTTCTAAACTCCTGGCAATTACCTCTGAGGAAAAGATTTAGGTGGTGCTTTTGGGAAGAGTAATGGTTAGTTGTAAGGACAGATAGAAGTGGGGAATTGATGCCTGTAGCCACAGATTTCCAGCCAGTGATCAGCGGGCTGGTTGTAAGATAATTTATATGCTCTGCCTTAAGTGACCATCCTGGCCAGGGACAACTTGGGAATAAACTGCTGGACAATGCAGGCTGTTGTTTGCACTGTGTATCAACCAGGAATGATTGATACCCCGAGGTGTCTGTGGGGATGGAGCAGTTCCTGATCCATGGCAGCAGCTGCTTCCACACCAACAGCTCACACAGCATGTGGGACAGTGGCTGGGCAGCTTGTTATTCCAGAAGAGCAGGTTAATGCTGTACTGGTTCCACCCTGGAGCTGGGCACTGATAATTAGCAGGGACTTGTTTGCCCACGGAGATGATGAAGGAGTTGTTGTTTACTGTTTGACCACACTAGTCACCAATATTTAATCAATTAATTAAAATCTCCCATCAAACAGTGTGATCCAAACCTGTGGGCTTATTTAATCTCACAGTGAAATAGTATTCAGGTAACCCCACAGAGAGTTGCCCGCTCTGCCTCATCCTTCAGTCGATGCCAGTATTAAATAATAATGGCAAGCAGAATGTAGCTGTGCTGAACTGCCAGGCCATGTATTTACCATTAAGTCTGTCCCAGCTTTTCATTTGTTACTTGCTCTTTTAATAGAGCAGGATGATTTTCCAGAGATGCTTAGTTGCTTTCTCTGCTCTAACAAGCTTCCTTGCTGGCCCAAATGAAAGACCTGATGAGAGTTATAAAAAGTACAGTAGGTGCTTCATTATGTTTGCCCTTCTTCTAAGAAGCCATGCCAAAATACAGATCAGGTGAGAAGGAAAAGGAGCAGCTCTAAAGCTGCCCACTGTGTCCCTTGGTTGTCTTAAAGCAGGGATTCAAGGCTCTAAGAGAGAAACAAAACCTTCCTGTGACCTACAAAAACACAGTGTATTGACAAAGGCTGTTCTGCTCTGTCACCTTGTTGTAATAGAGGTGATATAACATTCCTTTTCTGCTCATTATGATGATGTTTACGGATTTGGTGACATTGAAGAACATGGGAAGACTTCTGGCAACAGGACTTGGTTCTTCTAAGCACCACTGGAGTGTTTCAGATTTATAATGTTTTTTACTGCAGGAGAGGTTGGTTCGATTTGATTCATCAACTCTAACCAGAGCTGAGGCTTCCAGATGGGTTGATCAGACAAAGTGGTGCTATTTAGGGATGTCCCAAGGTGTCTTTCCAAGTTGCCAATGGACTGTGACATGGGCATCTTCCTTCTGTCAGGAAAGTTGCTGTATTAGGATCTTCCTTCCTCCTTGCCTGCCTCCTAAGTAGAGGGGGAAATGGTTGTAGGGAAAATCCAGGTCAGCTCAGGTGGCTGCTGTAGAACTCCCTGACAGGAGGGTGCAGCCAGGTGAGGGTTGGTTCTTCTCCCAAGAAACAAGAAATAGGACAAAGGGAAATAGCCTCAAGTTGCAGCAGGGGAGGTTTAGATTGGATATCAGGGAAAAATTCTTCACTGAAATGGTGAAGAATGGGGGCTGTCCACAGGCTGCCCAGGTACATATTTTTTTTTTTGTTCAGCTTTAAGATGAGCTTCTGTGTGAATCTGATTTAAATGCCTCATTTACATGCTAACATCATACTTGAGGTATGGTAAAAGCAGACAGGAATTGGTTGAATTTCTCCTGCTGATTTCCCTGTGCCCTGAGGAAACTCTGCCAGGTCTGCAGGTGACGTCTGCCAGGTGAGGGAGGTCTGGGGCTGATGTCTGTCACTGGAGGTCTCTGCAGCCACCAGTCACCACTTGCTCAGCTGTCCTCACATCCAGAGTAAACAAGGACTGGCCTCTGTCACTGCAGCAGACGTGCAGCTCCTGCAGAGGCTGTCCCTGGTGTCCTGTGTGTGTGTGCAGCTGATGTAATTAATGCCAGGGATAGCTGAATTTCATCTGCTACATCAGAAGTCCTCTGAACTGAGCTGTTAGAAAGGCTTGCTGTTGCCTTGCTGGAATATGCTGGAAAAAAGAAGAAAAAGGGCAGGAAAAAAGAAAATCGGGATTAGGAGCTTATTTCTGGATAAGTTTGGTATTACTTCCATTTCTGGTGGCACACAAGGATGCAGGTGCAAACCTGAGCACAGCTATGAGGCCACAACTGAGCACTAGAGAGTCCCAGGCTTTGCAGGATCTACCAGAACAGCCCCCAAAACCACAGAGGGGGGCAGAAAGTGTCTGCTGAACACTTACTTGGGCAGCTCTGCAAATTGTTTCTGTGTTGCTTTTACTCACTCGTGTCTATGAGCAATGTAAGCAGAGACACAAGAGCTTGCAGTGCAGTGTGCATATACCTGTAAAAAAGGCTGCCACTGGTTGGGTTCCATAAATTCGTGGGAATGTGCAGCACCAACATAAAGGCACCTTTGTATGGATGCTGCTGCAGCTGAGCTAGGGGAGGTCCTGCCTTAATTACACCATCTCATAACGGGAATGATTTAAAAGAATAAAAATATGTCATGTAGACACAGTCTTAAGACTAAATGAATCCATCAGCAGTCTGATGTCCAAAGTGAGGAGTCTTTGTGTTCCTCCACAGAATTTTGGAAATCAATGACCTTATAAATTCATGCTGGGGTTACTGAGCCTTCATCAGGTTTGGGAAACCCAAAGAACTCCTTTTGTTCCTTCTCCCTGCACATGCAGCCCTCAGGCATAGAAAGGGCAACACTGGGAGGTTTGTCACAGTTGTGACATGAGGATTTACATTTCTGTCACTCTTGTGCAGGTGTTCAAGGCCGGACTGGGTGGAACTTGGAGCAACCTGGTCACATGGAAGGTGTCCCTGCCCATGGAAAGGGGGTTGGAATGAGTTGATTTTTAAGGTCTCTTCCAACCCAAACCATTCTGGGATTCTCTGATTTCCATTCTTTAGAAAACACCTGCACTACCTGGACCCTCCTGAGATTGGAGCGAATCCCAGAACTGCTTCTATGGGACCAGCAATAATATCAGGACAATTGGTTGCTACCTGTGTTTTCTATCCTCAGTCTGCAGCGACCTTTTATCAGCCAAAGATTTGTACTTAAAAAGCTTTTCTAGGTTTTAAATGCCTCCTCCAGCTTTTTGTCTTCATCAGCTGAGGGGTTTTGGCAGTTCCTAATAATTTTTCCTCTCCCATTGCATAGCCACTTCACGTCTAATATTTCCTGGCAGATTTCTCAGTAGTAGCTGCAGTCAGGGGACTGGTGAGAGGTCTAATGGATCACTTTTCTCTCTCCTTGTGCTACTTATTCCAGTGTCTATCAGCTCCTCATGAACAGCACTTTGACAAACAGGCTGGAGGGGGGGATTGCTGACTTGGGAATTATTTTGATAGTTACCCTCTTCTTTTTTCCCCTGTAACTCTGCAGATGCTGTTGAGTTTGGAGGCAGAACAGAGCTCTACCAGGGGTTATCAGGCATCAGTCTCCTGCCAGCAGAACTGTGAGATACAGATGTTGTGTTCTTCCCTGCTCACGTGCAGCACAGACACCGCATTTGGTTTGTTCACTCCAGTTCCTGAGGGTCCTGGATTTCAAGGATTTGCCCTGTAGGGAAAGACTGCAAGCTCAAAAAGCACCAGCTTGGAGGGAGCCTGGGGTGGGATATTGCTGGCAGCAAGGCTGAGGGTGATGTTGGCAAGTGAGGAGCCCTGAGGGAGTTGGGCACAGCATTGTCTCTGCTTGCCAGGGTGAGCAGAGCCCTGTGGGGCAGCACATTCCATTGATCAAAGTAAGACCAGGGCAGTGATGTATGGCACAGCACAGCTTGAAAAACAATGATTTTCATTCACCAGATGCTGCCATACACGAGACAAGGTTGGTGACCTGGCTGCTGCCTTTCCTTTCAAAGCCAGTCTCCTCCCAGGTGCTCAGTACCAAACCCTGGCTGGAGTGGCTGCAATATCATCCAAACTCTCCTCTACTGACACACCTTCAGTGACACAAGAACTTACCTTTACATTTTGATATAGGACCAAAAAGGAGCGTTTGCCAAGAGCTGGTGGATTCCCATTAAAGAAATGACTACAACCTTCCCAGTCTTTCAATATCTAAGTGCCTTCCCAGAGACACAAAAATGTGTGAATGAGTCTGCCAGCTCCAGTTTTCCCTTTTGGCACCAACTTCTTAATGAAAAAGTCTCCGTCAAATTTCACAGCATTCAACACTCTGTCATTAGGAGGGCTCGGGCAAGATGCAGAACAGCCCTCAGAGGTCTCAGTGGATCATCTCCATTTACATCTGTTTCAGCTGTGCTCACACATGCTTGTTAGTCCATGCAGCCCTAGATGTCACTTCCCTGGATTTTGCTGAAGTTGTTTGGAGCCAGGAGCAGGAGGATCAATGAGGGCTGTTTATCTTCCACATTTGGATCCCCTTCCATTTCACCAAGTGTGAGCATTAAGGTTTTCCTCCACCCCAGCAACATCTATATCCTCACCCAGCCTGGAAACTCCTCCTCCCTCCTTTAACGATATTCTTAAATTACCCTAATTTTGTCAGCTGCTCCATTATTAATAACTAACTAGGAAAACTGCCACAGTGTCAGTGCTGCTGACACGTGCCTCGAGCTGGAACCAGGCTTCCAAAGAGAGTTGCTTGAGAGGGGTGGTTAGGGAAGCAATTTCCTCGATGGTGCGTGCTAATGCACATATCCAAGCCTGCCTTGGAGCTGCTGGAGCCGGGGAGTCGAGCAGCTCCTTTGCACGGTGCCTCCTTGGGGATCAGTGTCTTGTTTCATCAGGGCCATCTGCCTGCAGCACAGCCTCAGTCAGCTCCAAGTCCTCTAACAAGCTGCTCTCAGTGCCGGCTGGAAATGGTTGGAAAAATCCGAGTGTTATAGGTAAACATGAGATGGGATACAGCCATGCAGGGAGTTACCAGGCTGGCAGGCATTTCTGGGGTGTGGTGGGCATGAAGAGGGGCTCAGAGCTACTGAGGGGTGCAGACCCATGCCAGGTGTGAGTGGAGCTGTTCTCCGTGCCCATGCCAATGGCTGGAAAGATGGAATGGGATGTGTCTTGTGCCCCACAATCCAGCACCGATAACCAGGCTGCCCTGAAGGCCAGCACACACAGAGATCTCAGTCCTGCAAAGGCACATTCTGCAAATACTCACTTGCTGTTGATGGGACAATCAGGTGTTGCAATATTTATATTCAAGGGGTTGCTTGAAACTGGCAGAGCTCAGTGAAACTTAAGGGAAATCCTTCACATCCCTTTTTGCATCCCCTTCTCCCTCAACTCCTCTTCATCACGGATTCTGTTGGCATCTCCAGGCATGAGAGCAGCCTGTGATACATTTGCCAGGGGTGGGGTTTTGAGGACCATTAGTTAAGCTGATTTACTTTGTTGGCTCTGTGTCCCCAGGGTCCCTGTGAGCCAGCTTGCCAAGCATGCAGGACAGAGCTGACACTGCTGGAGAGGCAATGTCCGTGCACTCCCAGCATTTCAGAGAGGACACGGGATCTTCTCACAGCAACCCCTTGACAATGGCTAAACAAATACAATGTGAGCAGCCCTTCCATGCTAACCAGTATTTCCCAGTGCTCCTTTCCCCAGGTGTTTGCACCCAGATGCCACCACTCATCTTTCCCTTTCAGATGTGGTCGAAGCTCAAGCCAGAGGATTAAACGTGTTTTTCCTCCCAGCCCTCATCCTGCATCACCCAGTGATCACTGCCTCTGCCATCAGAGGAGTCAGCCCGTGCAGCTTTCACCAGGATTTGGGCTGTGCAACTCTTCATTTTCTACTAACAGGGCTTGAGAAGCAGTAATTGTACATCCACACTGAGAGCTGATCCATGTGGACGGTCATGTTAAGGCTGGAAGACGGTCTTTTAGGTCCCTTCCAACCCAAATCCTTCAAGGATTCTGTGATTTTTTTTAATGTCTGCCCATCCAGTTTGGAAATACAGACCCACACAGGTTTTATTGTTTACTTTTTATTTTTAGTTTTATCATATTTCTTTTAGGTGTGAGTTTGCTTTTCAAAGGGTGTTTTTTTTGTGTGAATTTTTGAGCTGCACTTCACCACACAAGGTAAGGGAAATGCTGTCATCCCAGTGGCCAATTCCCACACTGTGTTTAGGAACAAATGGAAATGATGATGTGTTTAATTATCTCAGCCTGCTTACCACGGTATTTTCACTAATATTTGGGTTTAATGAGCTAGGAAATCTGGGCCATTGTGTGCTGGTGGATACACTCATCCTTTCTTCAGCTAAATATGTTATCAGATAGCTTCTACAGAGATGAGCAACTGCTTCCTTTGAACTCGGGAATCGTCAGGATTCACTAATTTGCTTAGACCACCTGCTTGGCTAATATTACCACAGGCCTCTTATTTTCCCTCTGAAATGGTAAACAGAAATCTAAATGTTGCTGTACTGACCCTGGAGAAGAGGAGGCTGAGGGGAGACCTCACGGAGGGTGCAGCTTCCTCATGAGGGGCATTGGATGGGCAGCTCTGATCTCTGCTCTCTCTGACAGTGACAGGGAACGGCTGGAGCTGTGGCAGGGCAGGTTTAGGTTGGATTATCGGAAAAAGTTTCTTTCCCCAGAGGGTGCTGGGGCACTGAACAGGCTCCCCAGTGAATGGGCACAGCCCCAAGGCTGCCAGAGCTCAAGGAGCATTTGGACAACTCCCTGAGGGACAGGGTGGGATTGTTGGGGTGTCCTGTGCAGGGCTAAGAGTTGGACTCGGTGATCCCGGTGGGTCCCTTCCAGCTCAGGATATTCTGTAATTCCATGACCCACCCCAGCCCAGCATTTGCTCCGCCCCAGCCTATAACAACACAGACAATGCACAGCCCCACTAACAGCCTCTGCTTCCTACCCAGGGACTTGTAGCCCTACAGAAATGCTCCAGCTGGATCTGCGAAGGTCCCAAGATCCCATAGGAATTACCATATAAAAGAGAATTACCCTGCTTTTCCACTCAGTCTGCCTTATGTTTTGCATGGGGTGTCTTTGCTCCCAGGACACGTGGTCTGCACTTTGGATTCTCCATTCGCAGGGAAGAGGGTTGGCCACGGGGGTGTCGGTGAGTCCCCCCCACTGCAGTCAGGGAAGGAGATTTGCCCCCATCCAGCTTGAGGATCCTTCCATCGCACGTATCTGCACGGGCACCCGCCCTGCAGAGCACGGAATGCAGCAAGGAATTTCTTCCACGGGTCACAGATCTGTTTTTTAATTACCATAGAAACCTCCAAACATCAGGCGTGTGCTGTTACATCAGGGTCTCACTCCTTCACAGCTGCCTCCTGGGGACACTCTGGGGAACAGGAACTGTGGGGTCCTACATGGCAGGTGATTATTTTTGGATTAATTAGTAAGCATGGTCTTGGTGTCTCCTGGAGCACAGGATAGAAACTGTGGCTTTGGTCCTTTTTCATCCACAGCTCGCTGATGTGGGGGGACACCATTTCCCACCGCCCTGCCCAGCCCCGCAGCGGGATGCATTTGCTCCTTCAGCCCTAAATATCCTTCCCATCGCTGCCGTTTCCACTTCAGACATGCAAAATGCAAAACCTGGGAGGCGTTCTTGGCACAGCCAGCTTGGCAACCCTTAAATTAGCGGGGTGTGAGCGCGCGGCGTTCCCACCCGGAGCTCCTCGTGCCGCTGGAGCCTCGCTCCGCGTTCCCGTGCGAGACGCGCACCCGGCGCGGCAGATGGCGCGTCCTCATGGCCATCCCAAAGCACACCCCGACAGCGGGAGGGCTGTCGGCACTTAGGTGAGGGGAAAGGGGCTCCTTGGTGGAGCATTTATTGGGATGGAGCCGGAGGATGAGGCAGATGGCCGGGGTTTGTTGGCAGGGAACTCCTGTTTGTTTAATTAGTCACCAGACAGACTGAGAGCTAAAAGCAAACTCCGAGTGTGGTGAGATGGACCATTTGCGCTTGACGTCTACCTGGTGATCCTCATCTCGTCATCCTGCAGTGGGATTGATGCTCCAGCACACAGGACCAGATGTTCCCAGTGATTTGGGGTGGCCTTTGTTCCCCCACTACTATTTTTCCCCCAAAAGGGGCAGATTCGGACACGTGTTGCTTTAAAAAGCAACCAAAGGATGCACAAACATGGAGTTTTCCTTTCTGCAGCCCCCACCAGAGCACACAGCCACTTGTAGGGGGTGGATTTCTAAAGCAGCTCTGAGAGAGCTGGAGAGGGACTTTGGACAAGTGCCCAGAGTGACAGGACAAGGGGAATGGTTTCCACTGCCAGAGGGCAGGGTCAGACGGGATACTGGGAAGGAATTCTTCCCTATGAGCATGGGGAGGCCCTAGCATAGGCTGCCCAGAGAAGCTGTGGCTGTCCCTGGATCCCTGAAAGTGTCCAGGCCAGGTTTGATGGGGTTTGGAGCAACCTGGGATAGTGGAAGGTGTCCCTGCCCATGGCAGGGGTTTGGAATGAAATGAGCTTAAAACCTGTGATTCTGTGACTCACTGGCAGAGGGGTTCAGGCCCCCCTTGGCCATGATCGCATGGTGTCTCCCTCCCAGACCACGTCCTGACACCTGGGCATGTCTCCCAACTCTGAGCTTCCTCATCCTCAAAGTAATGAGGACTGGGAAATACTGCAAAGGTAGAATCATAGAATCATAGAATTTATAAGGTTGGAAAGCGGTCTAAGTTAATCACTGAGTCCAACCATTCCCCCAGTACTGCCAAGCACAACACTGACCCATGTCCCCAAGTGCTGCATCCACACAGCTTTTAAATCCCTCCAGGAATGGGGACTCCACCACTGCCCCGAGCAGAGGTACCAGTATCACTTGGTCCTGAGCATGGTTCAGATATTTTGGGGAAGGGATTAGTAAAGGGCGTCTGAGAGAGCTGGAGAGACGCTTTGGACAACAGCCTGGAGTGAGAAGACAACAAAAAATGGCTTAAAGCTGACAGATATTCCCATGAATAAAAAGCGCACAGATAAGAACACTTTACACCTTGATTTTTTTCTTTCTAAAATGTTTGATTATGCTCAGTGTTCGATGCCTTCTTGCAAACACTTGTGCTTAGGGCTTTTTATCCCCCAGCTCCCTTCTTATATATACCCGTATCACTCACTCCTTGCAATGTGATGGAAATAAAATTAAAAAAAAAAAAAGGGAAAAAGAAAGGAAATAAATGAGAAATGGGAAATAAAATCTGCACAGGAAATGATAATCCAAACACAAATCCCGTCTCTGCACTTGGGTGCTTGGCGGGGTTAAATCCATGTATATTTAACACGTTTATCTAATATGAAAAACTCTGGGGAAAAAAAAAAAAGTTTTAAAAATTACCATTTGGGGACGAGGCCACATTTACCAGAACCCCAAATCGGCGCTTTTTCCCCCCCACAAAATATCCACCCCCTGCCATTACCCCGCGGCCCACTAGAGGGTGGTTTCCTCCAGCGGGAGCTCCGCAGGCCTGTTGCGGCGCGGGGAGGGGATCCAGAGTGTGTTTTCCAGCATTCCCTGTGCGGGAGGAGCGCCCAAAATTCCCGAGGGGAGTGGCAGAAAGGAGCGGGAGAAGGGGGGGGGACAGAGGGGACACACGGGGGACGCGCGTCCCCCTCGGGCTCCCCCCTCCGGCGCGCGGCTCGGCCCCGCCCACTCTCCGATGACGTCACCCGTATGCAAATGAGCGACATGGGGGAGCGGGGGCCCGGCGCGCGGCCGGGCTCAGTCTCGCGCCGCGGAGCGCGCGCGCGCCCCCCCCTCCCCTCTTTCCCTTTTCCCTTTTCCCGCCTCCTTCCCTCGTTTTCCCCCCCCTTTCGTCCCATGGACATGGCACGGCCACCTTAAAACGCCGCGCCACCCCCTCCTCCCCCGATCGCCGGGGCCGGCATGAGTCAGGTAAGTGTGTTTTTATACAGAGCGTGTGTGCGGGGGAGAACTTTTGGGGCGGGGGGGTGTGTGTGTGTGTGCTGGGTGCTCCCCCCGCATCCCAAATGGCGGTGCTGGATGTAGGGGGGATCGCGGTGACGGTGTGGGAATGCGCGTTGGATGAGGAGTGGGAGGAAGGCAGCGGGCTGAGTGCGAGCCTTCCTCTCCATCCTCCTCCTCCTGCAGCCCCCCTGACGCCCCCTCCTCTCTCTGTTCCAGGTGTGAAGCCCCCGCCGGGAGGAGGTCGTTCCCCTCGCTGGCTGCAGCCCTGACGCTGGGATTTTCCTTTTTTCGGCTGTTTTTTTTTTGTTTTTTTTTCGGCCCCACCACCTCCCTCCTTCCCTCCCTCGCTCCCTCCCTCCAGGAATCCAGCGCTGCACCGAAGCCAGAAGAGAGGGAGCAAAAACCCAGCCCAGGCCGAGAGCTGCGTCCAGAAACCAAACCCGCCCTTCGCGTCGCAAAGGAGATTTTTTTTTTTTAAATCAATATTATTATTATTATTATTTTAATTTTTATTTTTAATACCCCTGACCCGAGCACGGTGGCGGCAGCGGCGCCGGGGCAGGGAGGCTGTCCCGGTTATTTATTCTCTCCCCGCAGAGCTGTCCCTCCGGCTCACCATGATGTTCCGAGACCAGGTTGGCGTGTTGGCCGGGTGGTTCAAGGGCTGGAACGAGTGCGAGCAGACTGTTGCGCTGCTCTCCCTGCTCAAACGCGTCAGCCGGACCCAGGCTCGCTTCCTCCAGCTCTGCCTCGAGCATTCCCTGGCAGACTGCACCGAGCTCCACATCCTCGAAGGGGAGGCCAACAACCCCGGTGAGTGCTGGCGTTTGCTGCGACCCTTCTCGGGCGGGTGCTCTAATGCCGTCGAAATGTTAAAAAAAAAAAACGCACCCAAGAAGCGGGTGCGGTTTGGGAGCCGGGGGCTCCCCCAGCTCGGTTGCGGGAACTGCTTCACTTGCTCACGTTTTATTTTCCAAACGGGGTTTGGCTTATTTCAGTTTGGTTTTTCACAGCAAACTACTCCGCTCCATGGCGTGGTGTAACTACGGTAGCATGAATGATTGGTGGGTGTTTTTTTTTTTTTTCCTTTCCCCCCCGTGCCCCCCCTTCCTCCTTCCATGCAGTTTCCTGTGAAATAAGTAAGTCAGGTCACGTAGAGTCTGGATTTTCTAGGCTTCTTTTGGGCAACGTGGCTTGCTTTGCTCTCTGCAACATGCAGAAGCAGCCCATCGCTACCTCAGACGAACTGTTATTGTATAAAGGTCTGGGCAACTGGGTTATCCTATTTTTTTTCTTTTTCCTGTTAAATGTGGCAATTCCTATTTCATCATTCAGATCCTGTTTGGACGCATTTTTTTCCTGCGGCTCTGAATACCCCCTTGTGTTTCAGCTGAGCTCTAAGAAAATACGAGTGGACTGTTTCATGTTACTGAGCGTGCAGGGTGCAGGACAGAAAATGTGCGTGGCTACCGAAAGTGTGTTTTTCTTTTATTTTTTCGCCATTACAAGTTGCTCAACTCCTCCAAAGTAAATGGGAGTTGGAGCAGGATGGGAATGGCACAAGCGCCGTGCGAATTGCACCGGGTGTTCCCGTATTTATTTATGGGGGGTGTGTTACTGATGTGTCTGTTCCTAAGCGTGGATGTACACGGGGATGCAAGTTGCTTAAAGTAGAGTTTTTGTAGCACAGAGGGTCAGTGGGGAAGGCAAAATGTCATTTAGTTGCGCAGTTCTGTTTCTCCAACACCTCTAAAAAAAAAAAAAAAAATCCCGCAACCCATAAAAAGCAAAGCAACTCCCCCCATTCCTAAGCAGCAGAATCCCAGGGGACTGGAAGCTCTTGGGTTTTGGGCTGTGCGTGGCAGCGCAGTGCCGGGGAGCGGCTGCGGTCCGTGATGGGTGGAAATCTTGCGGCCGGATCCCGAACAGAGCCCCCGGTGTGGACGGGGCGGGAGGAATGCAGGGTCCTTCTCCAGCTGTTCCCTATTAGAGCACCGAGCCGGCAGGATTTGGCAGCTGCCTGTGCTGCCATTTGATGACAAGGTCCAGCCCAGCGCCGTGTTCCACCGAGGACGGATTTAAGTCCTTCTGCAGGAAACCGAGCCTGGAGCTGCTCCGGCGCAAAGGGATCGGGGCTGGCTGCAGGGGAGCGAGGCTGGAATTGGCCGTTCCCTTATATAGCTCGCAGGAATGAGAGGGAGGAATGCTGCCGAGTGCGTCTGGGCGAAATACTGCTGCTTTTATAAACAGCTGAAGGGATGAACCTCATCCATCCCTTTGGGTGGGGAGGCACCGCGAGGGGGGGGCGGGGGTGCCGGGAGGGAACACATTCTCCAAACTCGGCTGCTCCCGGATAAATCTGCAGCTTCCCGTGCCAGCTTCAGCACAGGTTTGCTGCGATTCCCTCTGCGAGTTGGTGTGAGCAATATATTTTTTATTTTTTTTTAAATCAGAATCTCAGCTTTTCGTTCCGGCTGTGGGTTTGGCGGTAGCTGTGTCCCCTCGGTTGGCCAGGGAATTGGAGGGGATTGATTTGCCTCCTGCCATCAGGAAAGGCGAATTGTGAAGGAAAACAGAGCTCTGAAGTGGTCCTGGACACGGAGTCACGTCGGGCCGCCTGTGTGGTGGCGTTTTCTGGGTGCAGACCAGGGGTTGGGCCCTTCCCGTCTCCGCTCGTGCGAGCAATCCCCGCTTGCCCCTGTAATCCCGTTGACCTTGCTTGGCGCGAGGATTTCTCCTGCGTGCAGGGCTTGGCATCCAGCCTCCTGCCTGGCCCTTGCTGCGTTGGTGGAGCTGCCTGAGCTCTCCCTGGCGTGCCTTCCAAAAATGATCTCTTCCTCCAGGGCATTCGTAACTCCGATGCCAAAACCCGGATCTGTTGAGTTCCTCTTTCTCACCGAGCACGCCTCTGTGTGGCTTTCCCATGGGATGGACGTACCCATGCATCCCGCAGAGCAGGACACGCTCTTTTCCAGGCAATCCTGTTGCAGTGCAGGGGAGGTTAGCTGAGATTTGTAACCAGGCTCAGTTAGGAAATATCTTTTAGTCTCCCGTGTTAGTGCTGCCTTCCTAAAACCTGTATTCCTTAAATCGCTGCTGCTCCACGCCTGTTTGGCAGTCTGGCACTTGTCACTTGCCTGGCAATGGAATCACACCAAGTCCTGAACAGCAACGTCGTCGTCAAACCTTGCATTACTCGTTACTCTTTCAATCCTGGTGTTTGCATTACTAATTCAGGCTCAGTTCCTTCCTGGGCTGGGGCATGAAGGGGCTCCTGGTACGTTTTCCTGGTGTTTGCTGACTTGGAAACAGTGGCTCCCTGCTTGTAGGTGCCCCACTGGTGTCCCTGGTGGGGGCTGTAAGGCAAGGGATGTTCCCTTTCCGTGAAATCCGCTGTCTGGGAAGGGGTGTCACCAGCTGAATGTAACCTGCTGGGCTAATGTACTGGAGCAGGTGTTGGAATTACACTGGCTCCTTGTGAGAATTGAGTTGTTTTGTACGTGCAGGACCTGTTGCTTGTCCTAACCCTGTGAAGAGGTTGGGAAAACTGGAATGTTACCCCTAGGTGATGGTCCTTAGGAGGAGTGGCAGCCCTGCTGTGGTCCATGGTGGAGGTTGATGGGCACCATCCTTGGAAATATCACCAGCACCAGAGGTCAGGAGAGGTTCCAGAGGGAGACCAGAGCTCAGAGATCCTCTCTGACTGGTGGTGCTGGGCTCAGAGCCTTCAGGTGTGTGTACCAGGCGTGGAGGAAAACCCATTTCAGCAAAGGTGTCCAGGTTGTTTCTTGCCTGGTAGACTCAAGATGAGAGCTCTGATGAATGGCAGATGTGGTGGGAAAACTCGAGGAAGAGAACCAACTCTTTCTAACTAGTTAATTGCCACACAGAAGCAAGTACATTTAATTCAAAGGAGTTCTATCTTGCTTTTTTCCCAAGCGTGAGGGTATTTTCATGGCAGCCAAGCCATCCTCATCAGTACTGCAAACCCAGTGTGGCTGTGCTGTGTACAGCTGTGCATGACCCTCAGAAAGCCCTGAGGATCCTCCTGATCCCATGGTTCTCTGGGTGCCTCCCTAAGCCTGGAGGGGTGGCTGTAACCTTTTTGCCAACCTCAGGTGTCTTGCAGGAAGCTGCCCTGGTGTCTGGGAGCGCACGGGTGTGGGGGCTGCTCAGGTGGCTGCGAGACCACCTGCAATCCATTGCTTGGTTATAGAGGGAAAATAGGAGTGAGAAGAAAACATGGAAGGACATCCATACATTTTTCATTAGGTGAAATGTGCAGCTTGGGACTGTCCTACACAGTGGCTTCACTGAGCTTTAATGGTTTAAACTGGTGAAGAGTGTGGGTTGTTGCTAATTCAGTTTGAGCGTGAATGGCTTGGTCTGCTGAGAAGGAGGAGAATATGGAAACCATATTATCCGTGCACAGAAATAGAAGTTTCAGGTATTGCATAGCACTATTTAAAAGCCTGCTATAACTTCCTTCCTTCCTTCCTTCCAGCCTGGCCTTGCTGGGCAGCTTCAGTCCCAGCTGCTCAGAGCTGTCAGGACGCGGTGACCTCCTCTGAGCTTCCAGTAAAGGTCAGGCAGGAGTGGGGTGAGCCTTGTGGTGGGAATGGGACCTGTGCTCCTCCTGGGGCACCCAGGGGTGCTGGGTATGGCTGCTCTGTGGGCTGCAGACCCGATGGGGAGTTGTGGAGGCTGTATCCTTGAAACATGGTCCATAGGCTTTGGGCATTGAGTGCAGAACATGCTTCTGCTTTCATCTACTCCTGCAATCCTTCTGCATTTTTCTCTCAAAGCAGTCCCACATCCCACCCCACCAGCCCTGGCTTCTTCATTCCTGCAAGGTTGACAGAAGTGCCCAAAGACTCCTGTAGGTCCTCCAGGTGTCCAAACACCCACGTGCACTGATGGAAGCAGTGACAGCTTTAAGCTCTTGGCCTTAAAGGACAACAAGCTTTCTCTGGCCTGTGCACAGGACATTAACTGCTCCATATGTTAGGGCCAAAATCTTTATTTCATTTCCTTTCAGCAGGCTTTCAGGTATCAGGATGACCTAGATTCCTCATCCTGGGAAGGACTGGCCAAAGGAAGAGACAAGGGTTGCAGGGAGCCGTAACGTCTTTTAATAGACCAAGTGATGCAGCTGGAAAAAATGGCCAGGCATGAAGGTGCACCAACTCAAAGGAGGGCTTGTGTGGTTGTGGGGTGGTTTTTTTTTTCCCAACTGTACCAGCTGGTCTATTAAAAGGTATTACATGTTCCTGCAGACCTTGCTGCTTGTATCCTTAGCTCCCTGTGGCTCCAGCCCAGCACCTATTGCTGCCACCCCAGCCACAGACAGTCTCCCAGCCCATCAGGAAGCTGCTACCCCTGCACTGTGCAGATTTTGTAGTTCATCCTCAGTGACCCCCACTGATGGCAGATCATCCCAGTGCCCAGTTTGAAGGTGTTCTCCATTTTTAATTTTTTTTTTTTCTTGGCTTACAGTTGTGTTGCAATGCTGAGCTCTGGTTTGAATGTCCTTGGTCAGTGTGAGGACATTGCTGGGCTGTCACAGAGTGGGACTGGAGGAGCCCAGGAGGAGGATGGGGTGAGGAGCTTAGCCTGTGCTTACTGGAAGTAATAGGGAGTTCTAAGTGCAGGGCTGGGCATTGGCACTGTGTGGTCATTCCACACACTCGTCTCTGCCTGGAGAGGGATGTGAGCAGCCCTGCCAGCTCTGCTCGTTAAAAATTAGGAGCTGGGACTCCTAAATGGAGAGATCACAGAAGGGTTGGAAGGGATGTGAAAGATGATCTTGTTCAAACCCCTCAGACAGGGACAGCTTCCACCAGACCAGGCTCTCAGTGTTCCATCCAACCTGGCCTTGAACACTTCCAGGGATGGGTGACTTGGGCAAACCTCACATCTGCTGAGCTGTTAGACACTTGCTTTTAACCTGCCTGCTGGTGCTTGACTTGCTGCCACACATCCTTCCCAGGTTTTGTTTGCAAACTTGAGGGCTAAATGCTGTCAATGCTGGGATTTTTGGAAAATGCCAAGGGGAGGGGTACAGAAGTACAGAGTGGTGTTAGCCAGGGGCTTTGAGCCAGGCTACACACCCAGTGTTCTCTTGTGATTCAAAGCTATTTTTATTTTTAGGAATGCTTTCCAGAGTGGCTGTGGGAAGCACTGCAGGCTGCAGGAGGGTCTGTGGTGTGGCATTACAAAGGTTCCCCTTTGCTGTCCCCCCCACCCCAGTGATGGGACCTACAGAAGACTCTTTTGGGCTTGCAATTTGCTCTTCTGTATTTTCTCCTGTTTGCTGAAAAACTCCTTCCCTTGTCGTTCTGGCACGTGTCCCTTGCAGTAAGAGGAGTAAGGAGATATTCCTGTGCTTGCTCCCGGAATTCTGGCAGCATGAATGACAAGGTTTCCTCCATTGGCAGAGCTAATGTGGGCCAGGTCTTTTGGATGGGGCCTGGCAGAGCTTGCCAGGGTAGTAATTTTTTAGGTAGTAATGCTTAAAATGGGAAGGAAAAAGTTAACTAATGGTAGCAGCCTGTTTTGCTGCCTTGAGGACAGTGTGGTGCAAGTGAGTTACTCATGGGTGGGCTGCTTTATCCCAGAGACTTTTCCATACTTTGCAGTGTCCATTTAACCATTTTTTCAGGTGGTAGTTCATGGCTCAGTGAGGGGCCTGAGGCCAGAGTTAATTTCCCCTCTGACTTCATTTGGGAAAAATCCCTCTGTGGAAGTGCATGTGAAAGATGCAGGGAAGCATTTCATGCAACATCACAGACCTGAGCTGGAGAGTTCTCTGCCTGGACCTGCTTGTTCCTTGATTCCTTCTGTGTAGATATCTTGTATTTGTGCTTGGAAAAGCAGCAGAGCTGAAGTTCTCTCCCACCAGAGTGGATGCAGGGAGGATGTTGGTGAAGGAGAGGAAGCACACAGAGCATCACTGTCAGGATATAGATGGATGGGAGAGGTCGAGGACAGCTTTAGATCAAGAGCTGAATAGGAACCAGCTGTAGGGCCATCAATTAAAATAATCTAGTTTGTGAATACACTTATCTGCAAATGAGATTAAATGGATGAGTGGGGAAAGCGCTCTGCTCGTGGCTTGGGCTGTTGCCGGTAGATGATCCTCTGCACAGTTGCATCCTTTGGTGTGTTAGACCTCAAAATCTGAGCAAAGCTGCATGCCCATTTCACCAGTTCATATTTGCAATTAGGCCAGCTGCTTTAAAACTAATCGATGCTCTGGTCAGCTGAATTTTCCTGCAGAGTTTCCCTGAGGCAGTTGAAAGTTGTGGATCATGGTGCAAATTCCCACCTCTGTACAATTTCTCAAGCTTTGCCCTTTCTTTTTCTCATATTCCATCAAAGAAACACCTTGATTTCATTTGTGGCCCATGAAAGCCACTTCTTACTGAGCTGGGAGTTGTGTTTGCAATCAGCATAACTGAAATAGTAATTAGTGTGAGCACCAGCTTTATTTTAGGACGCATCCGTCAGTGCTTTAGTGCTCCAACGTCGAGCTCGTGTCTAGTGTTACCACAGATAACTGCTGGGAGAAAGGGCACCCCTGGCCCTGCCGCTGCACCCCAACCCTGGGGTTGGATTCATCAGAGAGGGGAGAAGCTGCTGTACTGCACTGCTGTGTTTTGGGGCTCCCACCTGACCGCCCCAGTTTCCTCCTCACTTCTTGCACGGTGCCAGCTGCATGCAGGAGCCCACACAAAGCACAGGTCGTTGTGTTTGAAGCCCTTTTTGTCTGCAGAAACGCCTCAAGGGTGGCGGGATGAGCCCTCACATGAATTGTGTGTTTGTGCAGGTCTACCTCTGAGTGTTCATGTGCCCTTTGAATTCCCTATTTTCACCGAATAAACAAGACCATTGCTATTTTACTAACTCTCGGTTACGTAAGAGCTGCTGGGGGATCTAAAAGAGGCTGCAGGTCTGATGCAAGGGATCCCCAGGCTTGCACGTTCATCCCTTTTCCCTTAAAAAGCGGTGTGTTTATCTTTCCAGTGCTCTGGTCCTAAGAAGAGACACAGAGGTTTGCAGAGGTCACTGCTGAGTGCGAGTTTGGCAATGGCAAACAGCCAAGCCAGTGGCTTTCCATCTTGTCCCAGTAATTACAAATAAAGTTGAGGTTGGGGTGAGCAGATCCGTTCCCGACTTCCTCTTCCGCAGCGGATGCATTAAGTGGAAGGGCAGGATCTCATCAAAACAAGGCTGGGATTCTCTGTTGGAGAAGGTGTTGCTGCTGGCTGTCCTTTGGAAGGGGTTTTGTTGGGCAGAGGGGGTTGTGTTTCTGGCACAGGGGGATTGCAAGCTGGATTTTCTCTGATGGAGGAGACCCTGGGATGGTCTCATCCATAGCGTGAGAGCCCTGCAGCTTGGTTTGCTCTAGTTCTGGGTGCTGAGCAGAAAATGAGCCTGGTCAGGGTGAGTGGGCCAGCTCCAGAGACAGAAACCCACTTTGGTTTGTACCTGGCGGGAGCTGGCTGTGTAAGGCAGGTGCATGGGCTTCTCCTGGCTCTCCGTGCAGGAGGCAAACACATCTGGCCAAAGCAGCAGGAGCTGTAAGTGAAGGATTTACCAGCACAGGCTCACCCATTAGATGCCCCCTTCACAGTGTGGGGTTTTACTGATATATTTACGTGCTGTGACTCCGTGGCGTGGCTGTGTCAGGGGTTGTGGTGAAAGTGTCTCAGTTTTAGCCTGGTTTCTCTGCTGGGCTCTGTGCAGGTGTGTGGTGCAGCACCTCAGCTGAGGCTTCCTGGGCTCAGCGCTCCTGTCTGGAGCTTGCTGATGGTGCCTGTGGATTTCTGCTCTCTGAGTTGAACCCAGGGTGTAAACCATGTATTTCTCTACCATTAACCCTTGGCAGATTTCTCAGGGCATTTGCAGTGCAAACTCTTTCTTGTATTCTGTCAGAATAATCCACGGGGCAGAGAAAGGTGCTACCACAAATTCAGGGTCATTTTATGTTGTGGACGAGGGGCTGTCCAAGATGGAAAACACAGATGGGTGATACAGATGGCCCTGTTGCACCAAGGGCTGAGCCAGCTCCTGCCACAACCCCTGCAAACCTTCCCTGTTACTTGCAGGAGCTGGATGTGGCCCAGCCTGTTGAGTTATCGTGCCTGGAGATGTTATTTTACTTAAAATAATGTTAATATTGTGACTGTCGTCTGCAGGATTCAGCAGCTCCGCTCCACTCTTTGCTCCCAAGCAAGGCTGCCCTGCTTTAGAAGCATGGAGGGGGGGCTTCAAAAACCTTCTCTTCTGTTACTGATCCTCACAAATAATTAATTCCAGATTGCCTTTTTTTTAAAATACAACTTGTTTCAAGCAGGCCAAAAACCTGCCTTTCTTTTAACCAGTTAGTTCTCCTGCTCCTTGGCTCTGTTGTTGCCTGGTGGGGAATGGGCATGTGTTGTGTTCAGAGTTTTAATTGTTGTTATAAGAAGAAATTGAGTGGGTGGATAAAACAGGGCTTAGCCAGGTTTAGCCAGAAGCAACTTAAGACCCACTTTCCATGCTGCTGCGTTTTTTTCCTTTTTTTTTTTTTCCCCTGTGTTTTTAACCCTGAACATCACAGATCAGTTCTTCTTGTCATTGGGTTCTTCCTGCTGCCCCCACCAGCAATAGGAACTGAAGAAGGAAGAAACTGGGGAGAGAAATGTGGAGGGAAAACCCCACAACTTTTATTGTGGCGAAACTTGGCTGATCTGACGTTTGCAAGCAGAACATGGTGTTTCTGCAGCAGCTGCAGTGTGTGTCCATGCATTTTCCTGCTTTTCACTTTTCCTGCTGGGATATTCCTCTTGTTTCTCATGCAGAAAACATCAGTGTGATTTTTCTGCCTTTTCTTCTGACTGTTCCCCAGTGTGCTCAAATTGCCACAGGGTCAGCTTGATTCTGGGTAGGGTTTTGTAAAAATCTTACAGTTGCAAAGAAGTGGATTATTAAAAAAAAAAAAAAAATATACAAAGTCCCCTGGCTGTTTCCCTCCAGATAATGCAAACATAGATGAAATGTTGAGTTATAACTACCTGAGTGACCTTTTAAGATAAGAATTGTTATTGACTGGTGGTATTATGTTAAACTGATAAGAATTCTTTTTAGAAGAGGAGGAAAAAAAGCCCAACAAACCCTTCAGTAACCATAACAACTCACTCTGCAGTGCAGGGGCAGCACACAGCTCCTTCCTGACACTGCTGCTGGGGGCCTCAGGGTGGGCACCACAGGGATCCCATCCAGCAGCCCCTTGGGGAAACCTCCCCAGAGCTCCAGGTTGTGCTGTGAGGGATGCCCGAGGTCACTTGGCTGCTCCTGCTGCTGTCAGCTCTCTAAATTTTCATCATCTGTAGGGAATTTTAGGTGGAGGGTTGTGCTGAGGCTCAGCCTGGTGCTGGGGGTTTGGCTGCAGTGGGAGGGAGGGTTGCAAGGGTGCTGGGAGCAGGAAGGATCCAGACTTCCAGAATGATTTGGGCTGGAAGGGACCTCAAAGCTCACCTTGTTCCAACCCCTGTCATGGGCAGGGATGCCTTCCACTATCCCAGGTTGCTCCAAGCCCTGTCCAACCTGGCCTGGAAGGAATCCAGGGGCAGCCACAGCTTCTCTGGGCACCCTGTGCCAGGGCTTCCCCACCCTCACAGCCAGAAATTCCTTCTCAATATCCCATCCATCCCTGCCCTCTGGCAGTGGGAAGCCATTGCCCCTTGTCCAAAGCCCCTCTCCAGCTCTCTCATAACTCCTGTAGGCCCTGAAAGGGTCTCTGAGGTCTCCTTGGAGCCTTCTCTTCTCCAGGCTGAACAGGGATGCTTTTGGAGGTCAGAGGAGGATGCTTTCAATGGTCCTTGGCTGAGGAATGAGGCAAGGAAAATCCCTTCTTTACAGTGACTGTGCTGGCAGGGTCAGGGCAGCCCTTGGAGCCCTGTTGGGAACTGGATCCAATCTCTGTGTCCTGGCAGAGGTGCCAGCTCCTGTTTCAGGTTATTACAGTAGATCAGGGCTGTGATGGGAGCACATGGGTGCTTGGAGCCTTCCTGGGCCCAGCTGAGCCCTGTGGGCTGTGTTTGCGTGTGCTGCTCCTGGGAATTCTGTCAGCTTAAAGCAGAATTCACACTTTGGTCACCTTCTGTTATCAGGGGTTGTCACTGAGGCTGTTAGAGCTAAAGAAAATCCGCTGAGAGCAACTGGGGTTTTTTTACCAGCTTCTCCCTCCCCATCCCCTTGCCCTTGTATTACCTGTGTGCCAAGGGTTCCCAGCTTTCCTGCAAAATGAACTCACAGCTCCCTGGTGGGGATGAGCCTAAAGGTGAACAAACAGCAAGCAGCATCTTGGAAAGTGCAGAGACCCTAAAAAGAGACAGGATAGGCCTGTTAAAACACTCCAAATGTTTTAGAATTAGGGATGAGGGGAAAACAATGCCTTTGAGTCCTTAGCAGAAGAGGCAAAGGTGTGCGACTTTGTGTGTCTGCTCAGGAAATCAATTACTTAAACCTGCTGGGTTAGAAGTCATGGCAGCAGCAGGGAAGCTGTGCAAAGGTGTCTGCTTAGCCCCTGCTTGCCAACCTCTCCTCACATTCTTCTGGAAGCAGCCAGTTGGATGCCGAGTGCTTTTTGTAGCCGATGTCAAATCTCGGTCAGCCGGGGAGCCTTTATAAATAAAGGTGTCTGCTGGTATTCAGGCATATGTGGATAATAGCTGCTGTAATTCAGCTGTCCAGCCTGGCTTCCCAGCTTTTGTAAATGACTGATCAGAGATTCCACTGAGAATGAGGGTTTAAAGGGATGGAGCTGCTGGAAGTGGTCTCTGTGCTGATAAGTTTCGTGAGTCTCTATCCCCGGGGACAGGTGGCCGGCGTTGCCCTCCCTCCACTGATGTCCTGGGCTTGTGTTTCACACAAGGCAAATGTTGCATTAATAAAACTCGTGTTGTGGTTAGATGGCAGGGCTCTGCAGTCATTTCTTGCAAGCTGCATTCAAATCTTTGAATTTGTCTTTTTTTTTTTTTTTTATCCTTTTATTTACGGCAGCGGGTAAACACTCGGAGATCTCTCTGGACAAGCCACAGCAGCTGGGGGATACTGGTTTCTCTATGGAGTGGAGGAATTTCATCAGAGGAGCTATTGTTCCGCTGTGTTCTCAGCATTTTGGCAACTGTTCTTTAGATTAACCCTACAGAAAGGGGAGGGTGCTCTCTGCTGGGCCTGAAATAATTGCAAAAATGTGGGCAGATGCTTTTGCATTGTTAGGGATGGATCCTGGTTGGTAGTGGGGAAGCATGGTGTGGGATTAGGGAATGAAGAAGCCCAAGTTCTTTAAATCCCTCCTGAAGCCAAACTGGATGTCAGAATTGATGTTCAGTTGGTTTCTGTTTTTAAAGCAGAAATGGTTGGTGTCTTCTCTCCCTGAGCAGTCAGTAATCTCAGTGTTTGATAGCTGGGGCTCCAGCCCACACCCCTACTGGACCACTGCAGAATCCTCACTGCCTGGAGGGTCCATTTCCCTGGGCTCTGTCGGGTTTGCCTGGCAAAGTTTTGGTGGCAGGGTGGTGTCTGTGAGAAGGGGCATCCACAGATTGTCTGGGCAGCCTGTGCCAGGGCCTCACCACCCTCACAGCTAAGAATTCGTTCCCAATATCCCACCTGAGCTGCTGACAGCAGAAAGCACACAAAATGAGTTAAGGAGGTGGCTTGAGAGAGCCAGGCCAGTGTAAATTTGGAAGGATGACCAGTCTGGATGGGGCTTGGGGCAACCTGATAGTGGAAGATGTCCCTGCCCATGGCAGGGGGTAGATCTGGATGGTCTTCAAGGTCCCTTCCAACCCAGACCATGCTGTGATTGCTCATCCAAGAGCTGCTGTGGTCTCTTGCAGGGGACCCAGAGGAGAAACAAGCCCATGACTTGTGGCCAAGGGGTGATGAAGCTCCTCAATCACCCTGCAGCAGCTTCTCCCTCTGCCAGTGCCTGCAGGGCTGATTCAGCCCTCAGCTCTGTTAGTTGCCGGATCTGCAAAACGTAACCAAATTCAGGGGTTTTTTTAATCTTATGTGCCTATTTTGATTCAGTTTACCCATACAATTACACTAATTTGCTTTATTACACGCAAAAAGATTAAGAATACATCTGGCAGAGAGGATTAAAAGCTGGTAATCTGGCTGCTAAGAAGCACACGAGGCTTTAGGATTTCCTTTCGAGGTGTGTGGAGCTCTGGAACGAGAGCAAATGTGATCCTTTGTAGTTGGAGTTTTCATAGGGAGAGCTCATTAAAGCTGGTGCGATTGTTTGAGTGAACGAGAAATGAATGAATTTAAAATATAAGACTAAATCCTACCACATTAAAGCAGTGGTTGTGATTTAAGAGCTCGTTTTTGGTTTGGGTTTGTGGGTTTTTTGTGTGTGTGTGTAAACCTGGAGCAATAGGGTTGTTTTACCTTTTAAGGGATTTAACAATTCTCTGTAATTTTCTTTTAATGTTGCAGAGCTTAAAAATGATGCAAGGTCAGGCTGAGCGTAACTAATTCCAGTGTGAAAGCAGAGGAAAAGCCTGTTTTCTCCATAGACTTACAATTAGTGCAGCAATCCTCCTCAGTGCAGCCTTTGAGAGGGATGTAGCAGGAAAAGAGGTGGCTGGAATCTTGATAAATAAAAATATGTGCTTGGGTTTGTTTTTTTTTTAATTTATTTTTTTTTTAATCCAAGGAGAAGGGGGAGCCCTATAAAAGCCGAGGTTTAATTTAGTTTTGCTTGCTTCCACATGTGCCCCCAGAGGGCTTGTGGCAGGTCAGGGTGTGGTGAAGGTGCCCTTGGATCTTTTGGGGGCTGGCAAACCGCTCTGGGGGTTTTGAGTCCTTATCACTTGGTTTGTCTAGATTTATCCCAAGGATGCACAGAGCTTTTCTCCCAGGATCTGAGTTGGTCTGTGTGAGCTCTGCTGCTCTGTCCCAGTTTGGTGCTGGGATTTTTTTTGAGGGGGGATCCCCTTAGTTCTTGACAAAATCTTTTCGTTGCACTCTTAAGACTTACTGTGGCGAGTGTTACCTCCATCACCTTGATGTCAAAAAAACCCCAAACTTGGCTGTTTTCACACAGCCCTGGGTGTGCTGCCTGTCCTGACCTCCTGTGTAAAAAGAAGCCCAAAGCATTATCCTGCTTTTCCTGCAGCAAGCCCACAGCATTCGTGTGACAAAAACACACCTGGCTTTGGTCAGGCCGCCCTTGGGGATCCCGCAGCGTGTCCTGGCAGCCGTGCTGCTGTGACAATAGCAAAGAGGTGTCTCGGTGCTGCAGGGGATGCCCTGGGCCCTCCTCTGCCGTCATTAGAGAGCTGTTTCCCTCCTTGTCCCTTGCCACATGTGTTAATTTTGCTTTCCAAGCCTGGATTGCTGCCACAACCCGCGTGTGTGTCCCTTCTTTCCGTACATTGTGGTCCCCTGCTGCTGGAGGTGGCCGGGAGCCTGGTGACACTGTGAGGACACGGGGAAGGGGAGTTCCCATGTCCTTATTTCCTCTTTCCCTTCCCTTTCCTTGGCCACAGAGTCTGTTTTCATGGTGTGGAGGCTGCTGGTGGTGACAGTGTTCTGTGCCCCAGGGGAGAGACACTGAGGACGCCGTGGTCCCGTTTCCCGCCAGCCTTTTGGCTCTCAGGGATTCCCGGGGTTGCCCCATCACTGCCAGGGATGCAGGTGCTGGTCCCTGGGCTGCTCTGACTCTTCCCTTCGTGGGATGCAGCCAGCAGCCTCCCGTGCCCTCGGTGCCAGCTGGAGCCCTGCCCGCAGCGCCAGCCCTCCCCGGGCATCACCTTCCCGCTGGCAGAGCCGCAGCCAAATACAAAGTGTTTTCCTCTACTCCATCTCTCCTACCTGCTGCAGGACTGCCTGGCCCTGGGCAGGGAGATGGGGCTGCGGATATCTCTCCAGAGCCAGGATCTGGTCTACACCCCCTGGTTTGCAAACACTGCCTCGCTCCATTGAGGTTTGGGGGTTTTTTGTTAACTACTTACATGCCCGTGGCTGATAAAATTTGGCCTGTTACAGTAGAAATCCCAGCATGTGCTGCTTTTTTTTTTTTTTCCCTTCTTCCCAGCAGAATCCATATGTTGCAGCTTTCAGGAGAGAGGAAAGCAGCATTAACTTTGCATGTCTAGCGTCGCTAATTTAAGGGGTGAGAAATTGGCCTGGGTCTGTTTTTTAAAGAACTGAGCATACACTGATAGTACCAGTGTTGGTACTGAATAACTCGCTAAGCTGAAGAATGCAGCGCTATCTAAAATTAAATCTGTTCTTAATTGCTGGGTTATAAATGGCAGCGTTTTCTCCAAATGGAATTAATTTATTATTTTTCATTTGCCGACGCGAGTCTCGGCAGCACAAACCCCGCATTTTGCATTAATACAATAATGAGGCACTTCCAAAAGGTGTGTTTGGCATTTGTAACACAGAGCACAATCTAACAAACCATAAACTGTGTCAAAATACTCCTAAAGTGGTAATTAAAACTTTTTTTTAAAATGTAGAATAGATGAATACGTTCCAAATTGTGACTTTTCAATGAATCTCTTTCATAAAAAACATTGTTTCTTGCCAAAACAAATTCAAAGGCATTTTTGTAATTTCTGCTGGGGAAAGGAGGAGTGTTTATCCAGCCTTTCATGTTGGCTAGGCTTTTTGACTTTTAAATAAAACTTGGAGAAAAAAAAAAAAGGCGGTGTAAAAAAAGAAGTATTTTTGTCTGAATGTGCATTAAAAAGTCTCGTTCCCTGTCCTCTCTGGAGCAATGTGCAGTGAAGGCTGGAGCGGGGGCTGCCTTGGGGTGCAAGGCTGTCTTTAGCATCCCATCTGAAATTCAGTGGTGATGGGATCCCGTGGCAGGTTGCATTTGGGGCAGACACAGATCCCAAAGTGGTTCCTGGGGTCAGGGATGCCCTTGGAGGAGGGAACCCCCACGGGTGCTCAGGATGGGAACAGTGTTCCCCCTCATCTGCAGCCACAGGCATCCAACCAGTGCACAAAGCAAAACTGCTCGAGGTATTTAAAGCTTTTCCTCCTGATTTCTTTCTCTCTCTCTCTTTTTTTTTTTTTTTTTTAATCATTTGAATTTTGGACGTGTTTCTGACAGCTTTTTCCTGCTGAGTCACCATTCGTCCTCATGCACGGGAGCTGCTCCTGACGTACTGAATCCCCGAGCAGGCTTGAGCAACCACCATTTAAAAATAAATCCTGTCAAGGAAGTGGGCTTTTTTCCCCCCCTCTTTTTTTCCCCTCATATCACCAACTGCTTTTCCCCACTGTGTGTTTGCTCTGTTACACGGGGCGGGCGTGTTATAGATGCGATGCCTTCGCGTTGCTAAGGATGGCTTTGCCATTTATCACATCTCACCACTGCCTGTCCTATGGAGGAACTGTGTGTTGCAACCAGATAACAGTGCAGCTTCTGGAGATAACTGTATCTGATCCTGCGCTGAGCTCTCCGCTTCTCCTGAGGTGGATCTTTTTGGTGGTGAGCCACAACTTGAGCACAAACTGATTTCTCGTCGCTTGGCTTTATGGATACAAATCCCTGCTCGCTCTGCAGCACGGTGCTGTTACTTCTGGTGGATGGGAAAGGGACAGTTGGGCTTTCCAAGGGTAATCCCAATATCCAGGTTAGTTTTCTTTCCCATTTACCATGTTCAGATAGGGAGCGTGTTCTTGGCTGGTTTTGCAGTGTTGCTGAGTGCTTGATCTGCATCACTTGCTTGCAGACAGCCAGACTGCAGCAGCCACCTCTCCAGAAATTGCTTGGAAAGGCTTTGGATGTGTGCAGTGACACTCATTTAGGGTATTGAAGCACCTGCCTTTTGGTCCCTTCTGCCCCAGAAATGGTTCTCAGATTTTCTTCGCTGTATTATCTCTAATTTTGTGCATTGGGTGGTAAATGACAAGAATGTTGTTAGCTCCTTCCTGTTTCTGTATCCTCACACTCTTCCAGTGTTGATGCTGCAGATGGGGAATTACAGGAACGGTTGGGTTGAAAGGGACCTGAAAAATCATCTCATTCCCACCCCATGCCATGGGCAGGGACACCTTCTACTACCCCAGGTTGCTCCAAGTCCCATCCAGCCTGGCCTGAAACACTTCCAGGGATTCAGGGGCAGCCACAGCTTCTCTGGGCACCCTGTGCCAGGGCTTCACCACCCTCACAGGGAAGAATTTCTTCCTGATGCTTCATAGTGTGCACAGCTGTTCTGCCTGGGTGGCGTATTCCTGATTTTGTGGGTGCTCCCACCTTCCTCCTTTCGGGGGAATTCACTGCAGGAATGAAGCGTTCAGTCTATTTATAAATTTCAGTCTCTGTATTAATCCATCCGTGGATTTATTAACCCTCCAGGTGGTTGCATTTCACTGTAATACAGCTGCTAGTGGGACGTTAATCTTAGTGAAAGTCTATTTTAGCTTTCTCCTGATAGTGCAGCCTGCTGTCGTCCTGTGGGGCAAATCCTCCCTGAGGAAGGGAGACTATTTAAGGAGGAGCAGTTTGTGAGGGAACAGCTGGAGCTGAAACCGAAGCCAGGTTTGGGAGGAGGAGGAGGAGGCTGGGAAGGAGCTATTTCAGGGCATGGTTTGTCTGGCCACGTTGGTTTTGGGCATGGAGGTGCCCACCCCACTCCTTTGTGTTTGATCAGCACTAGTTTTGGCACAAGCTGTCTAATGTGTGGCCCATTTTTTTTTTTTGCGTAATTAAATTTCTCCTGCCTTGGGGAGATGCCGTATTGGTCAGCCAGAAAATCCTTGACTTCACATTCAGCAGGGCAGCCCAGGTTCCTGTGGGACCCATCGCTGGAGGTTTTCAACTTCCCTGGAGGTGTTCACCATCCTTGGAAGTGTTCAAGCGTTCATTCACACCGTGGCTGGATGTGGCACTCAATGCTCTGGTCGAGTTGAGAAGGTGCTGACAGTCAGAGGTGGGGCTCAGTGATCTCAGAGGGCTTTTCCAACCATTCTGTGATGCTGGGAGTGGGGTTTACGTGTGAATCCCGTGGGATGTTTTTGCCTCTTGTCCTTCGCCCTGTAGTTTGTCAGGAGGACACAGAAGATGAGAAGCTTTGTACTTGTGCTGCTGTTAAATCTGAGTGAGTAATTCAATAATGAGGAGCTATCAGTTCATTGCTTTCATATTAAGAAGAAATCCTGTGCTTTTAAATCCTTTTTATAAGGGTTGGATTGTGAGGTAATTTCTAATCTTGCACCACTAACGGGTACTTGAACATAAGGCGTCCTTTTATCATTGCAGTCTCTTTTGTTAGAGCAATCATCAGCGTATGGTTTTGGAGGATTTAACGTCTCAGACACATGGTGACACTCTCTTAGTCCTCTCTGTACATACAAGTCTAAAAATGGGCTTTTTTTTTTTTTTTTTTTTTTACATCTCCAGGATGCTTGTGAGTACTTGGAGCTAGAGAAGAAAACAAAAGGCCCACCAACACCAACAGGTTTTGCAAAAGGAGGTTTCTAAAAATGCATCTTATTGAGGGGAGCACGTGTGTCCGGGCTATAACGTGAAACTTGTTGACATGTTTTGCTAAATTTGCTCAGGGTTGTTTTTTGGTGGTTTTTTTTTTTTTTTTAATTTTAGCAGTTGGGAAAAGCTTGTAAAACTGGGGAATGTGTGGGGAATGTGGTTTTCCATCCTTTCTTAGCCCTGCTGCTTCTTGTTGTGTTCTCCTGAGGCTGATTGTTGGGTGGATCCTAAATCATCATCTTGGGGGATCCTTGTGCATCCAGCCTGGGCACAGCTCTCTTCTTCCATCCTACATCTCTCTGCTTGTTTAGGCTGGAGGTTTTGGAATTTTGTGGAGATTTTGGAGATTTGTGGAATTTCCTTTCCTCCCTGTCAGCCTACACAGGGACTAGAGGGCAAGTGGATTGCTGTGTCCTGCACGCCAGGGAGGGAGCAGGGATGCTGCAGCCCCTCTTCTCTCAGGCTTTAGGTGCTTTTGGCAGGGTGGAAACATTAAATCGCTTTAGGGTTGTGTTTAGGGAAATGAGGGCTGTGGTGTTGTGGGCCGTGCATCCTCACTCCTGAGCAAAAAGGGGTTGTGGTTTTAGGAAAAATCTTCAGGGTTGTGGGATGGAACTGGACAGTTTGGGCTGGAGCTGCTGCAGTTCTCCTCCCTCTGTCCAAAGGATTTTGAGTTCCTCTTAACTATCAAATAGAGGATGTATTGGGCTGTGCAATATTCCAACTGTTTTTGCAAAACCAACTTTTTTACAGTTAACTGTTCATCCTTCCTCTCAGATGTCCCTGTGGCTGGTGATGTCTGGTAACGAGGAGGAAAAAGGAGAGGAAATCCTTCTTAGGGCTAAAGGACAGTGTTGTGTCCCAGTGCCAGAGCCAGGCAGTGGAGCATGGCAAGGGCTCACTCAGGATTCATTGTGGCCAAGTGTTTCTCAGCTCTGGCCATTTTCCCATCAAAGTAGAAGCCACAGAAATATCCCGTTTTATTCTGTTGCCATAAGAGAGGAAGCATCTTCTGTCTGCAATAACAGCTGGAGCTCAGACTTGGAGCAACCTGATGTAGAGAAAGGTGTCTCCTGCCCGAGGCAGGGGAATTTGAATGAGATGGTCATTATGGTCCCTTCCAGCACAAACCATTCTGGGATTCTTTGGTTCATTTTTCTTTTTTTCCAGTGCGCCACCTTCTCTGCGCATTTATTTCTTTCCTCTAGCACACATTGATCCGTGTGCGAGCCAAGATTCCTGTGGAAGGTTCCCCACTGACATCCTGGTTCTTCAGCCTAAGTCAGGGGATTCCCAGGGGAACCCCCCCTCTCCCTCCTTTTCCTCAGGAGAGGGTTCTCCTCTGGATATGACCTGGAGTCTTTTGGAGACCCTTCAGGAGAGCATCAGCTGGGGGGACCTTGTGCAGCCAGGGGGGATGGGTTGAATTCCAGCTTCTGCCTCTCTGCAAGTATTCCAGAGATGTGTAGATGTGGCATGTGAGGACACAGTTCCGTGGTGGCTGTGCCACTCTTAGGTCTCAAGCCTTTTCCAACTTAAACTGTTGCATAGTTCAGTCTGGAAGTGGGATGGGTGGGAATTCTGCCTGTGTTAGGTGAGAAGGTGCCTGCCCACCCAGGCTTGCTGCCAGATGGCTCCAAGGGGACCCTTTGCTGATTGTGGGATCCCTCAAATCCCAGACTAGGAAGTGATGCCCCTAATCCAGATCTCTGTTTTCAGCAGGCAAATGGGAATGTAGGCACTGTCTGGTGGGTGCCAGAGCTGCTCCCCACGTCCAGGACTGTGAGAGAAGCTGAAGGAAAGAGTGGGGATGTGTTCCCTTCCTCCTCTGGCACGCACATACCCCAGAGGCTTGGCTGTTGTTTCAAAGCTGCTCTCTGCCTGTTTTAAGTTTAGTAGCTGGCTCCCACAGGCACAGGATAAGTGGCTGTGCCGTGGGGCAGGGATGGGACAGGATATCTGCAGTCACTGGAGCTGCTCCTCGTGCTCCTCCTCCCACTGGATGCACTGCCCTGTGTATTTCCACCTCACCTGTGACACTCCTGCTTCTGAGTCAAGTCATCAGGAATTGCAGGACCTGGGGGGAGATATTCTGATACTGGGGGAAGAGAAAAAGTGGTGAGAGCAGCTCTTGCAGGGTCTCAAGATCTGTGACCCACATCCCAGATATCCGACCTTGTCCTGTTCTTGCATTCGGGTTGTAAAACCTGATCTTCTGGGCTCCAAAAATCACGTTGGCATGGACTTGGACAGCACACAAGCACACACAGCTCCTGCCTGGGCAGGCACAGGTTGAAGTCAGAGCATCAGCATCTGACTTGATGCTTGACCTTTTGTGCGCTCCCTATTGCAGACACACTTCTCTGCAGGTCTGGGGGAAAGAAACTAAAAAATCCATAGGGTCTGTGCTGAAGGCAATCCCCGTGGGATGGTGTCGTCTTTAGCCCAGGTTTGTTTCTTGGTCCTCTCCTCCCTCTGTAAGAGCAACTGGGAAGATGAATGGATTCACACTGCGGTCTTTGGATGGAAAATGCTGCAGTAAGTACAAAGTGTGGTGTGTGCATGGTGCTGCACAGCACTTGGATGGTGCTTCTTAACCTGCATGCAGAAATGATGTCTCAGTGTGGCTTTAAGAGGCACCTGTACAGCTGGAAGTGTAAATGCAGGAAGAATATTCGGTCTCCAGCTTTCAAAGCAAAGCCTTGTCCTTCCAATCCTTCTGTAGCAGAGTCCTCATCGTGGACTAAACCATCCAATCATTTTAAACTGACAGGGCAGGTTTTGATGAGGTGTTAGGAAGAAATTCTTTGCTCAGAGGGTGGTGATGCCCTGGCACAGGGTGCCCAGAGAAGCTGTGGCTGCCCCTGAATCCCTGGAAGTGTTTCAGGCCAGGTTGGACAGGGCTTGGAGCAATCTGGGATAGTGGAAGGTGTCTCTGCCCATGGCAGGGGTTTGGGATGAGATTATCATTAAGGTCTCTCTCAACCCAAACCATTCTGGGATTCTGTAGTCATGCATTACAGGTCCCTGCTCAGAAAGTGCATTTGGAAGACTATTTTTTCTTATCTGACAGTCACAGGGGATTGCAGCTCTTCGTCGGGAGCCCTGACTCCCCTCCTGTCATCAGGCAGTTTTAGGTAGAAGGAAAGTTTCTTTGGTTAAGAAAAAATAAATAAAGCTCCACCTGAATTTTTCTGAGTTATTTTCTTTTTGGTCGAGAATAGCCTGGAAACCAGAGCTGAGGTGTCTGAGCTGAGTACAGTGATTTATTTGGACTGAGTATAATAATTTATTTTGAGCACACTCTGGAAGCAGGAGGCTGCAGTGGCTTTGCCACCCTTCGTGTGTGTAAAGGAGGGAGAGATGGGAGTGGGGTTTTCTGCTTCGGGGGGTGCCTGGATGTGGCCATCTTGGCCAAAAAATGTGAGCCCCCCCCCATTCATCCTGCATGCAAAGAGCATTTTGTCTCACCTGTGCAGATGTGGGTAAAGAGGGAGATGCTCTACAGACCCCTCTCTCCCGAGGTTTCCTTGTAAAAAGCTTGGAACAGCTTTTAGGCAGAGATAGGGATTCGTTCCTGTAGGAACAGGGCTCTCCTTAATGGGAGATCTTTGAAAATAAATGCGTATGTTTTTGGTCTGGAAAATACTTTCATATCCTCAGATCCTCCAGCCAGAAAGGAGCATGCTGATCCTCTGCTCTGGCCAGACAATTGCTCTCCCTCATTCCTGTAGCTGAGCTCCTGCTTTCTGGGTGAGCTGGATTTGATTTCGGCATTTCCCATCAGCTCCCTGAAATGGGGTCAGCTCTTGCCTGCTGCTCTTTCCAGTGAGTGATGTGCTCCCGTGGCTGGAAATCCTCTCTCCCATGCCTGACCTGGTACATGTCAGTGACATTGCGGGGATTTTATCCAGAGGTGAAGGCAGATGCTCAGCTCAGAGGGGGAAGGTGGTTCCTGCATGTTTTGCTCTCACCATCCCTTCTCCTGCCCTGTGAAGGGACAGTGATGGGGAGCAGCATCCCTTCTCCCTGCCCATTTCCAGTGGGTCCCATCTGCATCACGAGGAGGGAAAATCAGTGGATTTTCTGGGGGTATCCCCAGTCTGAGCAGGCAGCCCATGGAACACACCAGTTGCATGGACTCCAGCCAGGGCCAGCAGCTTCCCTGTGCCAGGTTGAGTGATAAAGGCCTCCTTGTTAATGCACATTGCCTTGAGCTGTGTTTCCACAGCTTTCCCTCTGTTTACCGAGTGTTTTCAGACATGTAATTCCACCGGATCTGGCTGCTTACGGAGAAGGCTGGATTATTTGTGTTTCACAAATAAGGCCAGAAAACACAAGGGCTGGAGCACTGAAAGGCAGCTCTGCAACGCTCCTGGTGGGGTTTCTTCTTTGGTCCCACTCTCCTGCCTTTTCCTTTTTTAAATTAATTTCTAACCATAGTCCCCTTTTTCTCTGCTCCACGTGTTCCCTGTTATCCATGTTCTCTCCTGTTCCCTTAAACTGTTTGTGGCTCTATAGCTGGGTTGTTTCCCTCTGGAAGTGAGTTTTACTTGGATTCCCTATTCCCTTTTCACCTGGGGGGTCCTTTTTCCTAGTGTTTTGGTGGGGGTTTTTTTTCATTCATATGGTAATACCTTATTTTGAGAAGAGCTGGGATTATGTATAATGAGACCTGGGTCCCCTTGAGGAAAAGTGATCTGTGGTGAGCCTGGGATGCAGGAGCATCCTTTGGCCAAACCCTTTCCTGGTGTTGTTGTGAGATTGGTAAAGCCGCTCTTTCTCAGTGAGCTTTTGTGTTCTCAACTCTCCTTTTTGTCTTCCTGGCCATAAAACCATTGGAGGGGCTGGTTTACACTGGCACCTGTGTGAGCTGACAGCTCTGCATCCATCTGTCCTCGCAGGGCACAGCATCCCTCCCTCATCTCCAGTGGAGCCCTTGGGAAAAGCAGCTCTGTAAAGGTAAACGAGCAGTTTGGTTAATTAGAGCTCTCTGGACCTTTTCCAGCTGGATACCCAGGGAGGCAGGGGACAGCTTGTGTCCTCGAGCCAGGCACCTGGACCACAGCTCAAAGGCTCATACCCAGACACTGCAGGGATGGTCAGGCTCTGCAGGGGGAAAAAATAAACCCTAGAGCCCATTTTTTCATAAAAAGGTCTGTAATGATCCTTTTGTGGTCCAGCCTGTCCTTAAAGCACCTTGCAGGGACAATTAAAGCAGAGCTGGTGCAAACGCAGCCATATGTTCATCTGCACACGGAGGTGTCCTTTCAATCGGCAGAAGTGTTTGGGGAACATCTGTGAAGGGGTGGGAGGGATTTCCCAGACCATCAGCACAGCAAGTCCTGTTCCTGTCAGACCCGTGCGTGGTCTCCAGAGCTGAGCCAGATTCCTCCCATGGGACCATCTCAGCGAGATGCTGCTCAAAAGGATTTAAAAAAAAAAAAGAGCATTTTTGCCATCTGCGTGGCCGCTCGGGGCGCTTTGCAGGACAGCCGACGTGCACAAGAACAGCAGGGCCCGTCCCTCAGCCAAGGAGCCTCAGTTTTCCTGAGCTGGAAAGAATTGCTGTGGATAAACTCTGTAAAGTCTGGGTTTGTGTCGCGGCGGAGTCGGTGAACAGATGCCCGTTGTTTTGTGGAGCTGTGGCTGAAAACCTGACAGCTTTGCCTTGGTTGTAGTGGACAGGGCTGGGGTCGCCCCAGGGGTGTGAGCAGCATGCAGCTGGTGTTGTTTTAGGGCCGTGAAGATGGTCAAAGGGCTGGAGCACATCTTCGTTAGGAAAGACAGAGAATTAGGGCTGTCCAGCCTGGAGAAGAAAAGACTCCAGGGAGACCTCAGAGACCCTTCCAGGGCCTAAAGGGGCTCCAGGAGAACTGGAGAGGGACTTTGGAAAAGGGCCTGAGTGACAGGACAAGGGGGAATGGCATCCCACTGACACAGGGCAGGGTTAGATAGGATACTGTGAAGGAATTCCTGGCTGGGAGGGTGGTGGAACCCTGGCACAGGGTGCCCAGAGAAGCTGTGGCTTCCCCTGGATCCCTGGAAGAGTCCAAGGCCAGGTTGGACGGGGCTTGGAGCAACCTGGGATAGTGGAAGGTGTGGAATGAGAAAGCATCAGTTCCCTTCCAATCCAAATCGTTCTGGGATTCTCTGATTCTGTTTACCTGCTCTGTCTCCCAAGTCTCTGGGATTCTGGGTGCTGAAACTGGGGAGCTAAAGGTACTCTGTGTGTGCTTTGTCAAACTCCTGCCGTTCCCATGTGGTTGCTGTGTCCCTTAACTGCTGACCTACAGGATGCCACATCCTCAGCCTGATAGGGAGTTTGTGCTGGGAGCATTGCCAAGGGGACGTGTGGGAAATCTCTCAGTAACAAGGCCTAAAAGTGATGCTTTACAAACTCGGATTTTCCAAAAGCCTGGCATTTTGGGGGGCTTCCTCGGGTTCCCTCCAGACCCGCTGTGCTGAGCTGTAAGTTTGGGAAACCGACCCCAGAAGCAGGAGAACAATGGGAATCTCTTTGGGCTACTTCTTTTCTAATGGAAAACAGACTTAAGGACTTTGTGTCTTGTTCTGGGGCAATTAAATAAATCTTTGAAGCTGTGCTTGTTCTCTGTCTGACTTTTCACCAGAGCAATTAATACCACCCCCCCTATTTTAAATGTATCCTTGGAGAAGTGCTGAACCGTGGACTGAGGGATGATGGATCATCACGGCCATGGTTGGTTTGGGTTGATGCACTTGGCAATTCTGCCTTTGTTGGTCAGGGCTGAGGCAGGGTGGGGATGGGACTGATCCCACAAAACAACGAGTTCTGAGCTTTGTGTTGTCAGACCATCACGCAGCTGTGAACTGCTCAACGCCAAACTTTCATCTGCTCGGTCCCAAAATTGTGGGCCAAATTGTGAACCATGAGAGAGGAGCACAAACCTCAAGTCTTGCCCTGGCTTGCTTTTTTTTTACCTGGTCTGGATGCACGGCTGGATATCAGGTCACGTCCCAAGCGCAAGGAAATGTTCAAGCCCATAAAATGTCTGACACCAGAGATGTGTTTAGGAAGATGTGAACCCCCAGGTGAAGGTTTGGTGCTGGTTTAAATCGTGTAGAGCAGCACGTGAGCTGTGTAACCAGCACAGTCTTCAAGCTGCTTACATCCAAGAGGCTCCAGATGCTGATAATAAGCAAATTAGACTCTTAGAGTGTGTTCTTTAATGGCCCATGTGATGTTTCCAATGGCATTTTATGTTTCAGGCTTCCTTGGTAGGACAGTGGTAGGATCTAGAAATATCTGAGGCATCAACAGTGTCTCTGTCTGTCTCCCTTTTCCCATCCAAAGATAATAAGAGCTGCAGGGCTGGCCCTTCCCCCAAAGCTGCAGGGCTTGTGTTGCTTTTCCTTGCATATTTTGGCAGGGAAAAAATAGCCTTGAAGTGTGGTAAAAGACAGAAATATGCTGGAGCATCAGGAATCCAACCAGCCTCTTTGACGATTTAGAAAGAGAACAGAAAGATTTTTTTTTTTTCCTTTCCTTTCTAAAGGCGTTACGAGCAAAGCTGTTGGGTTTGGGGCTGGAGGATCATAAAGCACTTTCCTGATCCGGAGAAATGATTCAAACTGACAGATTTCAAGAGGAAAACAAAACTGGAGAAAAGCTGATTTTTTTTTTTTTCTTTTTTTTAGAACTGCTGCTTGCACAGCTTAAAAACAAAAACCTGCATTTGCTTTACAGTTTTGCTGACATTATTTCTCAGGCTGTGCATTAATGATCTGAAGGGAGTGGTAACTTCTTGACTATTCCGTTGGTTTTTAGACCCGTTTTTGCTGCATGGGATGGTTGTTTTTTCTTCCCTTTTGTGGCCATTTTCAGCAGAGTGGTCGCTGTGCTGATGGGGGGAACTGGCTGTGCTCTAAGGATGGGGGACCAGGAGCCTGGTTTTGGCTGCCACAGCGCTGTCAAGGCGTCCAGAGGGCTGAAAGGCCCTTGGGGGCAAGAAATGCAGAATTTCAGTCCCTTGGGGCAGGTGCTGGTGCCAGGGATCTTTCATCTTCTTGCACTGAAGGTAGAAGCAATTCCGAACAGCGCGTGAGCGATTCTGGAGCTGATAGTGTCACTCGGCTGTGCCCACAGAGCGTGTGGAGACACCGCTGCCCGAGCTCGGTGCTCCTGGTGTGCCTGTTTCGGGCTCAGCGTGGGTGTTTCATTGGCTGTCAGCAGCCTCAAGTCCCCCCTGCGTGCTCCTGGGTCAGTCACTGATGCTGTGCCGCTGGCTCCTGCGGCTCCCTGCGCGCCTGGCTCAGCTCCAGCGGGATCCCTGGGCTCCAGCCTGCTGCAGCAGCACGGAGCTCAGCCCTGGGGGGCAATATGGGATGGACTGGCACGAAGGAGTCACTTTGCTGCGTTGTTTATTGGATATTCTGGGGTTTTTTTCTACAATCGCATCTGTCACCGTGACCCCGGAGTGGCTCCACTCAAGCAGTAAGTGCAGGGATGGACGTCAGATCTTGAAGTGACCAGGAACTCCCTGTTCTCAACAGAAGCAGCTCTGATGTAAACCACTGCTCTGTTGGGGTTTTTTTTGGGGGTGGGGGGAAAGAAGAAATACCTGATGTATCAGTGATGTCTTAATGGGGAAAAAAAAAATTATTTCCAATCGCAAAGTGGAAGGAATCCGATGCAGAGCATTTTAGGGCACTTCTTGCCCCCTCTCCCTCTCTCTCTGTTTCCCTGCAAATATTCCTGGTCCAGGTTTTCTCCCAGGCAGCACTGAATCCCGCCTGTCTGCAATTTGTCTTTCTGCAGAAGGATGTTTTTGCCAATTTTAAACCAGATCTTCAGTCTCTCAAAGCTGAGGTGGCTTCAGACACCCACAGGTTTTGTTGGATTCTTTTTTTTCCCCCCCTGGCATGCATGCTTCCAAAAATGAGTGGGAATCCTTCCAGAGATGAGCACTGCAACTCCAACTTTTGGAAAGCTTTTTTTTTTTTTTTTCCCCCCTACTTCTATACATATTTTCTCTCATTAGTGGTGGCAGAGAGCCTGCAGGTATTTATCACAGCATCAGCCATCCAGTTTCTCTGCAGCAGCTCCCAGCCTTTGCACAGTGCTGGGAAACTCGGGCAAAGTGTGGAATGTAAATACAGAACTGGGCAGATGAAATAAATAAAAATTTAAAAATCCCTGTTGTTTAAAGCTTTTTTTTTTGGGGGGGGGGGTAAGAAAAGAATGTAAATGAGACTTCACATGATGACAACCTGTGTTGGTATAAAAACATACCACGAGGAGTAGCTGTGCTTCATATTAAATATTCAAGTGCTGCTTGTTTGCTGCCAGAGTGTTCAAGTCACGCTCTTGGGGGTGGGGAATTTATAGCAAAGTATCTTTAAAGAGGTTATTGAAGTGCTAAGTTTTCCTCTTTTTGGGTTGAATTGACCAGTTCTGTGCCGTGGCTGATCCCTTAAAAGCGGAGAAAGCCATCGGGGCTGAGACAAGGACAGGGACCCCCAGAGTGAGGGAAAAATCTGCTGCTTCTAAACTCTTGAGACCAACCAGAAAAAAAAAAAAAAAATTGAAAGTACAAAACAAGCAAAATGAACTTCGATCCCGTTGTTTTCTCCATAAATATTCCGCAGTGCTGAAGCCACCTTGTCATTCCACACTTTGGTTTCCACTTGAGCAAAGTTTAACACGTTGCTGCAGAGAATGAGCCTGTAGTAAATATAATGATTCATCATTCCTACCGTAGTGAAAAAAGGGAGGTGGGGAATGTCTGTCAAGTTCTCCTGAAGTCCTTGAATCAAATGTGTAGGGATTTCTGAATAATCTCGGAGTTACCAAATAAAAGCATTAATTTGAGTGTCAAGATGATATTTAATTGAAAAGCAACCAAAGGGAAAGATTCATTTTTAGGCAACCAGCAGTTTAAAAAAAAAAAAAAAAAAAAAAAGAAGGTATAAATACAAAATAAGTTTAAACTAAAGTAATTGGAAATTAATTGAAATTTAATTTTAATTAGGTGCCTGAAATTGGATCGTCTGGATCCCTGGGGTTCCTATCTCTGTCGCTTCCCTTTTTTTTCCCCTCTGTAAGGCAAGTGTCAATTAATATTTTAAAAGTGCTTTAAATAACTTCATGTCTGCAACCTATTGCAAGTCAGTGGGACTCAAGTGCTGAAAGGTTTGGGAACCAGCGGGCAGTTGTAGTTACAGAATAGCTGCATGGGGGAGGAAGCACTCAGGCCTTCGTGTGCCTCAGATGTCTGGTTTTCCTTAAAAGCAGAAGGAAAAAGAACCTGATTTTGCAATTCTGCTTTGAAATATCACCTGGACTGGTTTTCTCCTGGCTGCAGAGAAGAGGATACGGGTCAGACCTCTCAGAGAAGATCTTGTGTGTTTTTCTCTGGATGTCTGGAGATGCCATGTCTCGTTTTTCCTGACTTCTCCAGCTGAGATAGCACCTCAAGGCTGGGCAGTGGTGCAGGATCCATCCTTTGCTCTTGGGGGCTTGGTTTCATGGAATCACAGACTGACTTGGGTTGGAAGGGACCCTGAAGACCATCTCATCCCACCCGCTGCCATGGGCAGGGACAATTTCCACTAGACCAGGTCACTCAGAGCCCCATCCAGCCTTGCCCTGAGCACTTCCAGGGATGTTGCCACCCTAGCAAGGGTCCTCTTGGTCACCTAGACAGGCTTTGGCTCTCCCAGGTGTCCAAGGTGTCTTGCCAGGTGCTGCCTCTCCGTGAAAAGCTTCTGGAGCCAGAGGAGATGCCTGAGCATTCTACTGAATCCTTCCTAGTCCAGGGAATTCAGGTGCCAAAACACCTCTCGAGGCATCTGTTTTTGACTTTCCTGGGAATTTTGGACTTTCCTGGGAGGATCAGGATTCTGCCCTGGGGGATTTCACCACGGAGCCTGCCCCTGACAAGTGAGGACACAGCTCATACCAGGCACTGGGCTGGTGGAGGGGTGAGGAATGTCCTCAGTCTAGACAGATGGCTCTGGCTCAGGAAGCAGGAGGTTTTTGGGAACAGCCTCACCAGCTCCCTCGGGGCAGGGCTCAGGTGCACCCAACCACTGCTGTTTTCACGCCCGCAGCAGTGGGAGGCTCCTGGCTCCTTCAGGAGCAGCAGGATGGACCAAGATGCTCCAAAAACAGGAGGACCCAGGAAAAGGACCTGCACCGTTCCCAGCCTGTGTTGCGTGCCTGGCCTGAGTCCCTGTTGCATCCTTCCTGCTTTGGAATGCTGGCAGCGTGTCCTGGCTGCTCGCCGAGGATGTGTCCTGATGTTTTTTGACTCCCAAGGTGCCTTTGCTGTGCCGGGCCAGAGAAGTGGTGCCTAAAAGACGAATCTTTAATGTACGTGAGGAGCCGTCACTCGATGGCTTGAGCTGCAAACCTTCTTGCTGTGCCATAAAAAGGAGGAAGGGGTCAGGAAAGAAGGAAAACAAGGGGTTTTTGTCTCTGTGGTGCTCTGTGTGGCAAGCTGGCGTGCGTCCCACGTGCCCGAGCCGGCACGTGGGACACACACAGGGACAGGAACAGCGTGTGGAGAGGCCAGTCCGTGATCCCCTCACATGAATTTTGTGGAGTTCCTCCTCCTGCCATGAGCTCCCAAGCTGATGCCATTTCCTTCCACCTCCGGGAGCTCCAGAGGAGAGAAGGGTTTCGCTCAGGAAGTCAGAGCGGCCGCGTTATTTATAGAGGAATTATTTGTTTGGACGTGAATAACCTCGGCGATCGTTGGCAGCAAGCTGGAGGTCAGCTTCCCTGCCTGCTGCATTCCTGCACCTTTGCTGCCTGGGGGGACCCTCTCGGATCCCGGGATGTTTTCCTGGGCTGGGTCCCTTGCTCCCCAATACCTCTGCCCATCCTGGGAGAGTGCCCCTGCACTCTCCTGGGGGTGTCTCCTCGGTTCTGGCTGTCCCACACCATCCCTGATGATCCCTGATGGTGGTGCATTAGCTGGCACACAGCTCAGAAATCCTCTTTAGAAGCATCTCCTGTTTGTTTTGGGCATTTGATACACCCCGAAAAGTGGATAAACCCCCATTTTTCAGGACAGGCTCACGACAAAGACCCCGGCATGTGTTTAGCTGCATCTTACTCTTTTTGCTGGTTTCCCCATTTCAGCTCTGAAGTGAAATCATCCCTCAGCCTTTCACTAATGGAAACTTGGTTTTGGTGCCAAGAGAGAGGCAGCAGAACCTGAAACTATTTTTCCAAAGCGCTGGAAACATTGTGCCGCTTCAGCCACTGTAGGGGAGGCAGGATGGAAACAGTCACATCAGGTTGGTTACCTCTGATCCCGGTTTTCCAGAGATAAGGTTTGAGTCCCCTGCATTATTCTGAAACAAAACAGGTTTGGTTGTCTCTTTGCTGTAAGGATTTTTGTGTTTAAGCTAAAACATCTTATTTTGGCTGACTGAAGGACCCTCAGAAGATGAATGGGTTTCTTCTGCACACTTCCCCGCACTCTTTTTCATTGTCAGAGCAACATAAAGACCCCTTGGAGTAATGAGGAATCTAACCCTTCATTTTCCTTTTCTTTTTTTCCTTTTAAAAATCGGGAGAGAGAGCTCATTCCTCCTATTCAGCTGAGAGCCCACGTGAAATGAAATCTCCCAGAGTGCAGTGTAGGGTTGGGTAATGTCATGTGTAGCACGGACTTAAGCATCCCCTGACAGGTAAATGGAGAACAAAACATTTCTTTTTGTCTTTTTTTTTTTTTTTTTTTAAGAGATGTGTGGTTTGTTTGTAGAGGGTTTGGAAAACCCTCTGGAGCTCCTTTGCATGTATATGCAATCCTCAGGCATACTTGTCTGACTGTCCTAGCTGCTCAGTTAAAGGTCAAACTCTTGGAGGTTTCCCAGCGTATATCGTCTACCGCGATTATTTTTTCCATATTAAAAAAAAAAATACTAAATTTCTCAGTAATGTTTAATTATTTTCCAGTTTGTTCAAGCTCTTGTGGAAAGATCTGTGTTTGCACTGGTGAGCCAGAGCAGCGTGTCCCACTGGAGCTGCCTCCAGCACTGGGGAAGGGCTTTTTTTTTTGCTTTTTTTTTTTTTTTTTAAATTCCTTAAGCACGATTTGAATCTCGAGTGCGACGGTCTGACGAGGGGAAATACTGCACCAGAACATTTGCTTGTGGTTTTTGCTCTGCTCTCCCTCCCTTTCCCTGTGCGTGCCTGCAAGAGAGGGAGAGTGAAGGTTTGTGTGGAGGGAGGGGGAGGCACTAGCCGAAATTTTCCAGCGGGGAGCTGCTGGGGCTTGGCATGCCTGATACGCCGGCTCCTTGTTGGATATTTAGAGGGAGGTGGAATAGCTCAAACTGGGGTAGTTGAGGTTTCTCAACAGGAGCAGCTCTCTGCTTTTCTTTCTGAGCCTTTTCCTCTGACCCTCTCTCTCCCCATCTCCTCCAGCCGATGTGGAGCTTTCCTTGATCCCAAGTGGTTTTGTGTTTGGGACAGATGGTGAGGAAAAGGGTTGTCACTGTGGGATGGGGAAGGAGGTTCCTGTAGGGAAGGAGGGCGCCGGCTCTGGCGGACCAGCCCGAGGTGAATGGTATCACATGCAATTTGGCTTGGGCAAGATTAAAGGAAGGGCTGCTTATCTCATTGTCCCTAAGATTAATTAGAGCAAGGAGCAGAAGTCGAAGGAATGAACTTTCTAGGACTGACTCATCCACTTTGCTCCTCTCTGGCAGGGCAGGGTGGGTGGGGATGTCCCCAGAGGTGCTTCCAAAGTGTGACGGTGTCCTTGGCCATGGAGCAGCGGCTTCACCCCAGCTGTTTGGGTTTCCAGAGCTACGGGATCCGTAGTCAAGCCCACGGCCCTTTGGCTCCAGCAGACTTTGAGGGGCACAGCACTTAGGCTGGGCCACGTTTGTGGTTGGAATTGATGATCTTAAAGCTCTTTTCCAACCTGAATAATTCTATGACTCTATTGTACAGCCCTGGGAGAATCCAGGAAAGTCCCTTTCTGCTTTGAGGCATCACTTTGGGTTCGGTGTCCAAAGGGAGGCAGAGTTTGCTGTCATGACCCTTTGGGTAGTGCAGGGCCACAGATCTCCCCTCGGCAGTTCCATGCCTGCTGCCTGTTCAAATTGGGCCATCTGTACCTAATTAGGGCAGGGTATTCTTCCAAGAAACTCATTCTTGAATGAATGCTGTTGAAAAGTGTGTTCCTTATAGAAGTAGTCGTTGTAGGTCCTCCCAGGCCATTCCTGGGAAGAACCTCCAATGCCAGATCCCCCATCACCCATCCCCTCATTTAATCTTTATTCCATTCACTTACCCACTGGGCCACCCCAGCTCTCCCAGCCTTAAATACCAAAAGAATTCAAACGTCAGCTGTCTCCCCCTCTCAGCCCCATTTCCGTGGCTGTGCTCTATGACTGGATAGCGGTGATGTACCCACGAAGGAACGCCGGGAACCGCTGCCGTTCGGGATCTTCTCCCGGCCCACGGAAACTCCGCATTCTTGGGCCAGCTTGCGGCACGCCAGCGCATTCCTGCTCCATGAGGTGGAAGCAATCCTGGTAGTGTGAGCTGTGATTTCTGCGGCTGGGGTGGGGAAGCGCCGCTTTAAAAAGCCTCTTAATTATATTCTTTCTCGGCAACGCATCAGCGCCGTTTTTAGCCCATTACGAACGCTGAGATTTCTTCTCTTAAATCAGCCCGTTTGCTGATTGACCCAGTTCTGCTTCTTCTACTTTTTTTTTTTGCCATTACAAAATGTTCTATTTTCAGGCACTTCACAGCCCTTGAAGAAGAAGAAGGAGAAGGAGGGGGGGGGGGATAAGGAGCCCAGCCCTGTTTCATCCCCGTCTCCTCGCTCGCCTGTGGATGGCGGCGTTCCGTTCTTCACCTGGAAGCGCACAGGATACAAAGCCAGTCCCTGCACAGCCTGGTTGTAGCTGCTGCTTTGGACTTCTCCCTGTATCCCTAATTTCCTGTGCTGGCAGGACGTGCCCTGAACTGCTCTGATGCTGTATCCATCCCTTGCTTGCACCCAGGGGCACAACCGTGCCCTTGGCTCTCGCTTGGAGCCAAGAGCAGAAGGGTGCAGCTGCCTCACCCACTGGGCAGGAAAAAACAGGGAGCCCAGGATGGGAGAGGAGATGTGGAGGTGCTCGTGGAGGCCATGAGGGGCTATGCCAAACCCTCCATCAAAGGAGAGGAGGTAAATTGAATTTGCCACGTGGGTGTGGAGGTGGCAGTGAGGTTTTCTCCTCTCTTTGTGAATTTCTCTGCAAGCATTTGAATGGGCTGCTTAGGGCAGTGGTGGAGTCTCCATCCCTGGAGGGATTTACTAGCCATGTGGATGTGGCACCTGGGGACATGGGTTAGTGGCGGGCTTGGCAATTCTGGGGGAATGGTTGCCCTCAGTCTTGGAGGGCTTTTCCAACCTAAGTGATTCTGTTAATCACCACGCCCTCAGCAGGGAAGGATGGGAGTGCTCTTCCTTCCACATCTTGTAATAAATCCCCCTGCAGCAGACCCAGGCTTAGGAAAGATGTGGCTGCGGGTTAGGGGAGGACCAGCTGCTGGAGACAGTAATCTGGAGAGTGACAGACCTGCTGGGGATAAATTTGGGATCAATACGATGGGTGTTGTTCATCATAATTCCTCCCCTTACCCTTAGACCTGTGAGTCCCAGCCCTGCTGTGCACAGCAGGACTCACCCTCGTTTAAATGCTGATGAGTTTGAATGGAAAGTTGATGGGTCAGGTTTGCATATTAAGCAGCAGCTCCTTGGAGGAAGATGTAAGATGTGGCCTTTACCAGAGATGTGGAGAGCCCAGGTCCCTTTGGACAGGGAGAACATAGTGAATAAAAGATGTGCAGCCTGGGGGATAAATCTGTGTTAGTCCCTGTCAGCAGGTAGTGCTCTGGGAGTAGTACTTGTAGCAGCCTGTGTTCAGGGGAATGTTTAAGGGAACTCAGTCACTTAGTTTATCCAGGAGGACACTAGGAATTGATCCATCCATATGTAAATACCGACGTGGGCGCTCGCAGTGGAGGGTGGTAGCTGGTTTTAGAAACTCAGAGGGTTGGAAATGGGTGCTGGAGATGTTCAGGCTGGAGATGGGGTTGGGGTTTTTAGCTTGTGGTGTGATTAACCCTTGCAGCAGTTTATGAGGCACTCGGGTGTACTCTGCCTGGAGTTTAATTTGGGGATGTCAGCTTCCCACAGGGTCCCTGGTGGAGATGCTTCAGGCTTGGGGTGCAGGGCTCCCTAAATGTAAAATTCTCTTTCCTCTTCTAATTCAGTCAGTCAGAGTAAATGACCGCAGTCCAGGCCCTCCTGAGCCTTGCACTGATGAATCTGTGAATAGTCTCCTAGTGGGGGGTTTTGGTGGGTTTATTTTTCATATCTCTCTCTCTCCCAGACCTGCCTGTTTCTCCCCAGGCTCCAGCCTTGTCTCAGAATGCACATTCTGAAAATACCAATCCCTTTTCAAGGAGAAGACGGGATGTTCCAACCTCGTGGCAGGCCCTTAGGTTACCTGGCAGTGGCTGTGATCTCTCTTTCCTTCTTCCCTGTGAAGTTCCCTTTATGCAGCGCCTGGAGGGACCTTTCCCGGCGCTCTGAACTCAGCTGTGCGTGTTCAAGACAGGTTGCACTCTTTTCCCAAGCAGATCAATAACTGGGCTTTCAATAGGGGTTTGGATCCCTTCAGCCAGGGAAGAGAGATTAAAAGGTGTCACAGGATTCATAAAATCACAGAATTATTTAGGCTGGAAAAACCCTCCAAGATCATCAAGTCCAACCATTCCCTCAGCACTGCCAAGGCCACCACTATATCTTGTCCCCAAAAGCCACATCCACATGGCAGTGATGCCCGAGGGGCCTGTCCCAGTGCTGGTCCTGGAAGCAGCAGACTCACCTGGTGCTGTGGCACCGTGGTCATTCCCTAAGGATTGCCATTCCCTAGGGATTGGCCCATGTGGGTGATGGTTGGAGCCAAGCAGGTAGACTCCTCTCCACAGGGTTAATCTTTCAAAGGTTGCAGCCTTTGGGAGGTGTGAGAAGATAAAACAAAGAAAATCCTGTCAGGATGGCTCCATCCATCCCCCCTTCCTGGGCTATTCCTGGCCTTGTGATACCAGGGTGTATTTTTAGAGCTGTGGTCATGTGTTTGCTGTATCTGATGTGCTGCTCTGCCTCCTGCCCTCCTGGGCTTCACTGACAGGTTCCCGTCCCTGGTCGTGCATGGCTGGTTTAAGGAAGGTTAAAAAAATAAAACCTTAAGGGCCTTTTAGCAACCTGTTGGGTTTTTAATTGGCCTGTGAAGACAGAAAAATCCCATTTGTAGTAATGCATCCTGCAGCCATGTAGTGTGACCATACAGCGCAATACCTACGCTCTTGATCTTCGAAACAATCTTTTCTTGGAAAAGCAGTATATTGATTAAAATACAAACTTGTGGATTCATAGTTTAGGTTGGAAAAGACCTTTTAAGATCATCAAGTCCAACTGCTGCCTTGGGCGACCAGCACACTGTCAAATACTCACCTTTAGGTCACAAGTTGTCATCTGTTTCCTGGGCGTGTGTGGCTTTAGGAAACAGGTCCTCCAGCTGTTGAGAGGAACCTAAACCGTGCGACTTTCCCAGTTCAGAAAGAATCTTGGTACCCAGATTTGAATAGGCCAGTTATCAAAAAGGGTAGCATTCTAAAATAGTGTGTGTGTGTGTATATGTATTTATATATATGTATGCCCTGATTCCTCTCTTATTAAATACATGAAATCACTGGGATGGACCCTTCTTTTTCCATGTAGTCTTACCTGTGCACACATGGAGATCTTTAGGGCCAGGGCAGTGGGATACAATGGCTATAAACCAGAATAAATCTGCTCAGAGTGATGGGAAATCATTCACAAATCGCTGGGAAGGGAGGGCGGGGGTCACACATTGCTGCCCTGGACAGGCTTCCTGCATGCCAGACGGATAGGCAGGAGTAGGACATTTGCTCAGGAATAAGGAATGGGAAGACAGCACCCCAGCCTTTGAATTCCAGCTCCTCTAAATCACATTCATATTGACTTGTTTAAAAGACGGTGCAGGCAAAATCTGTTTCTCAAGAGTGACTTTATGCTGGAGTTAAAAAACAGAAAGCAAATTTTGTCTGCCAGCCAAGGAAAACTTGGATTGGCTATTAAACCCAATAGCCAATCCAAGGATTTTGTTGGCTAGCGTTGTATCTGATTACATGAAAGTGTGGGAGCTAATGCTTTCTAAAGCTATTTTTCCAACCTTTCAGGTGCTGGGTCTTATCACCTACTGTAGCTGTTGAGCAAGACTCCCCTCCCCGCCAGCCCTGCACCTTCCAATCAAACCCTGGTGCCTTGAGGAGCTCAGCCAAAGCACTTTTTGTCCTGGTTGTTTGGTTTTAAGTAAACATTGCTGTCTGTGCTGTTCTGGACAAAGGATCTTTAAAACAATTTCACTGAACTGCAAAGGAGGGGGAGGAACCTGTTGACTGTAAACTTCCAACTGGCTTCAGCTGCCAGAGGTGAGAAAGTGTCCCAGCAGGTGTGAATTATCCTGTTTTTGTGGAACAGTAGGGAGCTGGAGCCAGAGCTAGAGTCACAGTCCAGCCAAGGAGGATCTCTGCACCTCTGTGTGCAGTGGAGCTTGGCCTTTGATCCACGGGAAGATGTTCAGGGATTGTTTAGCTTGGAGAAAAGAAGGTTCCAGGGAGACCTTGGAGCCCCTTCCAGTGCCTGAAGGGGCTCCAAGAGAGCTGGAGAGGGACTGGGGACGAGGAATGGAGCGACAGGACACGAGGGAATGGCTTCCCACTGTCAGGAGCAGGGCTAGATGGAATATTGGGAGGAAGTTCTTCCCTGTGAGGGTGGGGAGGCCCTGGCACAGGGTGCCCAGAGAAGCTGTGGCTGCCCCATCCCTGGAACACTTTCAGGCCAGATTGGATGGGGCTTGGAGCAACCTGGGGTAGTGGAAGGTGTCCCTGCCCATGGCAGGGGGTTTGGAATGAAATGATCTTTGAGATCCCTTCAATCCAAACCCTTCTGTGAATGTGTGATACAGCCCTGCCTTGCTCTGTAGTGGCAGCATCAGTTGATGTCTGCAGGATCCTCAAGAACAAGCAGTGGAGATGGCCCTTGGACTGATTAATCTTGAATTTTTGAATGAGTTTTTTTATCTTTATATTGTTCATAAAGTTGTTGAAAATATCTCCCATACAGACCCCTGGAAAGAGCACTGAGGTGACCTCTCTGTCTTTCTGCACTGGTGATGTTGGGCCTGTTTGGACACATTTGGCTTCTTTGCTCTTAAACTTGTCCTCTGAAAAAGGTTGTCCTGCCTCCTTGCTCCAGTGCTTGGGTGCCCTTATTGCAAACAAGTTTCCCCTGATCTATAAAAACTAATGCTCCTTCCACAACTTTGCCCTGAGCCTTCGTTTTCTGGAAGCCAACCTGCCATTGCAAGAGAAGGGAAAGTCCCTGGGAAGCTGTGGTTTCTGCAGGACACCTGGGGCTGTGGGTGGGAGAGTGAGGGGGCTGCACTTCTCTGCCTGAACTGGAAAAAATCCTGTGGGAGCTCTGAATTTCACTCTCGTAACGAAATAGTTTCTTTGCTCTCCTGTGTGACAGCACACTTGGCATCAGGGAGGTCTGGGCTGAAGCACAGGTTTTGTTTTGCTGCAGTGTTACAGGGAGGATGAGGAAGATCTTTGCTGGAGGTCACCAATGTTCAGATGGCTGAGATGGGGATGGCTGGGGAGGATTGGCGAATTTTGGGTTGGTACTGTGAACATGCTGTTTATTTTGGGAAATGCAGCAACAAGCTGAGATGTTTGATTATCCAGTTTATCCCCTGAGCTAGGATTTGTTGATGGAACACGGGTTTCATCAAGGAGATGCTACAGGCAAAACCCGAGATCAAAAGCAAGTTCCTGAATGCTGGTTGCTGAGGATTTGTGTTTTCATACAGTCACAGAGGTATTTGCTGCCTTCTGTCCTCTGCCAGCACTGGGGCTTTTCTTGAGTTCTGAATGTGCAGCTGATGTGATTCTCTGAGATGGAGTGGGGCTGGTGGTGGGTTTCTCTTGGTGTGGGGTGTGTGTGGCCAGTGATGAACCGGAGTCTGGTTTTGGGCAACGCAAGGCAGCATTGCCCAGATCTCCAGAGCTCTGTGGTCAGGTTGGGCTCTGTGTGTTCTGCACTGAGAGGGGAGCACTGACCTGCTGGGCTTGGCTTGGACATTCCTAAAGCAGTGCTCAGTCAGGTGGGTCCTGTCTCCCCACATCAGCTCAAAGGGCACAGCACTGTCAAAAAATAAATGTTTTTTAGGGTGCACAGACTCGAGGCTGTGATTCAAGTGTGCAGCAAGGTTGACTTTCCTGTTGTTGGCTTTTGGGTGAGGTTTTGATGCCTGTTGGTGTTGAAGTTTCATGGGAGTTGTTGCTCACAGCTTTGATCCCTGTAGGCAGCTGCAGTCACCTCCCCGGAGCTTGGGATTTTTTTGCTTTCCCTTTAAGGCCTCACCCCGTGTACTGTGAAGGTGCCTGGGGCATGACAGTAGCCACAAAGCTTGTGAAACAGGCCAGGAAGAAATGACAAACACGTCCTTAGTCAGCATCACACGTTGGCTGATCAGATGCTACTGCTCGTGTCAGCAGCCTCAGCTTCTCCTAGAACTTTGGGGAAATTTGTCCGGCAAGATAGCCAGAGAGTCCCCAGCATCAGACTGTAGCAAAGCTCAGATATTGGCACAGGCTGCCCAGGGAAGTGGTGGAATCCCCATCCCTGGGAGGATTTAAAAGATGTGTGGATGTGGCACTTGAGGACAGGGTTTAATGGTGGCCTTGTCAGTGCTGGGTTAACGGCTGGACTGAATCTTAAGGATCTTTTCAAACCTAAATGAACCTTTAGGAGGAGGCTGGAAGATAAAACCCCAGTGTGAAAGGCTAGGAGACTTCTGGGGAGAAACAGACCCATTCACCTGAGTAATCCCAGAGGAGTTAAACTGCCCTGTTCAGGAAAAGGAGATGAGTCTGGGTCTCCTCATCCCACCTGGAGCAGCCCACTTTGGAGGGCACTGCTATGGGAAAGGCACTGCAAAAGTGCTCTGATGTTACCAATGAATAATGCAGGGCTGCTGAGCAAGCAGTACATGTATGGGAAGGATTTGGAAAGATGTTTTATCTTTAGAAGCAAGGACACTTCATTAATCTCCCTGAATAATGGCAAGCTATAAATTATATTGGTAATAGACATATCTACGTAATGAAAAGTACCTTCACTTGGTCTTTCCATGAAAAGAGGTTGGAAGCAGCTGTGTTTTCAGGCAGCCCCATCATATGTTAGAAACTGTTTGCTGAGAGTCAGGGGTGGAAGGACCCAGCTGCGTCCAGAGCCACCTTTGTGTCCTGCCACATCATGGCTTGTGTCTCTTCCACAGCATCATGCAAAAGTAAAATCAAACAAACAGGAAAAAAAAAGTTAAGAAAATGGCTGGGACTTGCAGGGAGCTTGCCTTGCTTCCAGCATCCGAAACTATTAAAACCTGCAGCCTGTGAAGTCCAGACCACAACAGAATTTAGAGGCTGTGGTGCAAGTATCCAGGAAACTGAGTTTGTGTGGTAAGGCCACGGATCTGTAACCCAGTAATCCCCGGCACTGGGAGAGCTGGGAGTGGGTTTGCACTGCAGTGTGGTGAAGTGGTTTGGCCAGGCTGGAGAAACAGACTTTTTATTTTAAGAGCTGGGTGGGAAAGAAAAACCTCCTTGAGTGCAAACTTTGCACAGGACACAGCAGCTGCTGGGGCTTTGGGTGCTTCTGAGTCAATGGATTTACCCAGAAAGTGCCTCAAACAAAATAAAAGTAGCAGTGAATGTTGAATGTTGTTTTCCTCTCTCAAATCCCAAACCACCCATGTCCCTTTGCTACTTTTGCATTCTTCTCCTTGGGTAGGTGGTTTTTTGGCCCGTGGCTGGAAGGGATGAGTTGCTGCAGGAGCAATTCTGGCTGATGAGCACCTATGTGAACCTGGGCAGGGAGGCTGCTTCCCAATCCAATTAGCAGTGAAACATCAGCGGTGGGTGACACCATGGCCAGCAATCCGGGGGAACTCCTGGATGTCACCCACCTGGAGGCAGATTTGAGTCACAGGGAGGTGATTCTCCCCTGCCTCGTTCCTTGCACTAGTGATAGTTGGGCTGGTTGGGGGTGAGGGGGTGGTTTTTTAAACTCAATTCTCATTTGTTTGATGTAGTAGAAAATCGTTGGGATACAGAGCTGTGGGAGATGTCAGCCTTGATGTCAAGGAGAGCAGCAGGGGTGGAAGAACTCTGACTTTGCCACTCATCTTCCACTAACAAGGTGTTCCTGTCCCTAAAGGTGCAGGAAGCTTTGAACTCCTGTCGAAATTACTTGAAAGAGAGGAGCTCCAGCCTTGCAGCTCCATGGCTTTTGCAGTGGGATCTGTCCATCCCTGTCAGCTCCTGCAAGGAGGAATCCTCACTGCTTGTGCTGAACTCTTGGTGTGGTGGAGAAAAGACACTTGGAAGTCATGCTGGGAGTGAAAATCCTCTGGAATACTGGGAGAAAATAAATTCTGTTCTGTTCTGCTTCACTCTGTCTTGTACTCAGCATCCTGATCCCATCCAGGTCGGTGTCAGCAACATGGGCAGGCGCTATGTGACACAGAGTGGCAGGAGAGGGACAGCAGGCAGTGCCAGCACTGTGGTTCAGGCAGCTCCTGGCAGCTGCATCCCAGGGAGAGCAGCGAGATGCTTCTCCCAGCCTTTGTGCTGCTGCCCTGGGAGCTGATCAGGTTTCACCCCGAAATAACTTCCTTCTGCAAACACTGGTGGCTGTTAGAAGGCCTGAAAGCTGAGCGTGGCCTCACACTGGTTGCTTTATCAAGCCAGGAATTTACTGCATCTCTGATCTCTCCCCCCAAAACCTGTTTTTTCCAGGTTTTTCCCAGGGGTGTGTGGTGTGAGTGGGAAGCCAGGGCTTCTCACCACCTTGGGCAGCTCCTCCCTGTGCTGCTGTGAGCTGCTCCTGCTGAAGCCGGGGTGCTTTCATGCTCTGAACCAATTGTCAGCACCTGATGGAGAAGCATCTCTGGGAATAACACTCCTCCTTCCTGCTGTGTTTCCATATAAAACCCTCAGTGTTTACTTTGCAGCTTTCCGCTGTCGCACTGAGAGCTGGGGTTTGTTGTCCGGTGTCTGTACGCGCATATTCCACAGCGGCAAAGGGGCTGCGGGGAGTGCAGGGCCAGGGAATTTGTTCCTGGTGCCCAATTTTCTGCCTTTAACAAATCCCTTGCTGTGTTGCTGCTTGTAGAGCGGCCCGGAGGAGGAGCAGAGGCTTTGCAAGCATTACCCGTGTGAGTGCCTGTCTTTAAGGGATTGCCTGAGAGCTGCAGCTTCTGATTCCCCTCTCCTTGAGACATTTCCCTTCCTAATACCAGGAGGAGACACAGTGGGAAAGTGGAGGAGGCAGAGGATAGCTCGGAGTTGTGTGAAACCCAAAATCCTGAATTTTCCCTTCACACCACACGGAGAGAGTTGGAAACCTGGAGTGTCTGAGCAGTTGCAGGAATCCTTTTGGGCTGGGGGCTTCACTTTTCCTGTGGGGAGCTGAGATGTAAACCTCCCCCTGCCATGGAGATTGCAGATGTAGTGCTGAGTGGGATGATGCTGTTCCTGTGTCATAAAGCCTTGCCCAGGCTCTTCTCTGGATGGGTGCAGTTTGCATCTCTCCAGACAGGGTCCAAATTGCTGGAGGTATTCAGCAATCAGGTCTTTCTGCAGGATTTGCCTGCAGCAGAGCCCAGCTGCGTGGAATTGCATGAGGATGAAAAGGAACAGAGCAGAACTGGACAGAGTAGAGCAGAGTAGAGTAGAGTAGAGTAGAGTAGACTGGAATGGAATGGAATGGAATGGAATGGAATGGAATGGAATGGAATGGAATGGAATAGAATAGAATAGAATAGAATAGAATAGAATAGAATAGAATAGAATAGAATAGAATAGAATAGAATGGATTATTTCAGTTGGAAGGACAAGGAGTAATGGCTTTAAAGTAAAAGAGGTTTGGATTAGATAATAGGAAGAATTTCTTCGTAATGAAGAAATGTCACCACAAGCACTGGGACAGCTTGCCCAGAGGAGCTGTGGCTGCCCTATCCCTCAAAGTGTCCAAGGCAAGGTTGGACAGGACTTGGAGCACCCTGGGATAGTGGAAGGTGTCCCTGCCCATGGCAGGGGGTGGAACTGGATGGTCTTTAATGTCCCTTCCAACCCAACCCAGTATGTGAGTCTGTGGTTTCTTTACCAAGTCCGTGATCAAACACTGGGACAGGCATCCCAGAGAGGTGACTGATGCCCCAAACCTGCCGGCGTTGAAAAGGCAGCTGGACGATGCCCTTAACAATATTCTTTCAGTTTTTATCATCCCTGAATGGATCAGGCTGCTGGACCCCAGCATGTGTTGTGTATCTCTCAGAATTTACTGGATTTCTGCACGTTTATTGTTGTGTTGCTGCCGACTGGCTGGGAGCCACTTGAGGCTCCAATTAGCTGGAATCAGTAGCCTGGAGGGTAAGAGAGGGGTCATCAGGTTCCAGAAATGCTGTCACTCCTTCTGTTCATCTCTTCTGGGTTGTGGAGGTTGAGTCCTTCCGTGTGAGTAACTGCAATGTGTTGCTGCTCTTCAGAGGAAAACGAGATGCAGGGAACGGAATTTTCTTCTGCAGGGAGGTCCGTTCCTCCCCCTCCCTGCACAAAAATACAAGGTTTTCATTTTGTTGGAAGTTTCTTCCCAAATATTACGGAATTTGGTCAAGAAAATGAAATCTCAAGCTCTCCTTGGGGCTTTTTCAATAGCTGATAACAGAATTTTTAGCCAGACGAGGGGAGGAGGATGATTTTGGTTTAGCGAAAACTTGAATTAGTTGGGAAAGCTTTTCATGTTTCGAGCGCTGACAAGTGTCAAACTCATCATTGCTCAGAGCTGGGACGGGAGCTGGGTTCCTCAGCATAATTCTGGTGCCTTTGATGAGCATCAGCAATTACGGGAAACGAACCAGGCACGGCCAAGCCACCCAGCCAGGCAGTGGCGATGTGTAATCGCCAGGACCGGTGTTCTTTGTCCTTTAAAGTTCAGTTTACCCATTTCACGTGTTCTCATTGGAAAGGGCTCACGGAAACCTTCCCAGTGAAAAAGCTGTGATTGGGACACATCGTCTTAGCCCCCCCCCCCCCCCCAAAAAACGAATCTTTACAGCCCCTAGGATGTTTTTTGTGAAATATCAATAAAAACCGGGCGAACAGCGGTGTTATTCTGAAGGAACAACGTCGCTCTTTGGTTTTGAGGTCCTGCAGCGCCTCGTGGAATATGAGAAACAAAATGCGAGGCTGGTTATAAAGGAAGAGACAAGCCAGCTGCTGCGGGCAGCACTGCAGCACGGTGAATTCCACGGGGGAAGGTGAATTACCTAGGGAAAGGTGCATTTTAACCGGGTGTTTGTGCCCTATGAGTGCTTGTACAGCTGAGAGAGACACAGGGAGTCAGCTGAGAGTCGCTGCTCTGGTACAAGCTGGGGAGAGTCAGCTCTTTGTGCCACTTTTTTTTTTTTTTTTTTTTTGGTGGGAGTTTCCTAGGAGAAGAGGAGTTTCACTTTGCTTTGAATGTCTCTGTTGTGGATGCACAGATTTCCCGTCCTCCCTGACTCAGCCCCGGCTCTTCCCCTCCCTCCTCTTTGACGTTGGCACTTCGGGGCAGGATCAAAGCGGGTGGAATTAGAAAGTCTCCTCCTCGCCGTGACTCATCACTGCCTTTGGTCAAGTGCTCTGCCCTGGGTGATGTGAGCGGCAGAAAGGGGAGGGGAGGGATGTCTGCATCCTCTGATTCCTCCTGGGAGTTCACCCCAGCGTGCGGGTGAAGCTGCTTGTCCTCACTTCACAGCCCGGCTAGTGTCGCTTTCTCTTCATTGTACCTTCAAAATGGGTCAGATTTTACGCAGGCAGGAAATCCTGTCAAATCTGAGATCTGATCAGATCCATTAAGTTACTTCTTCTTTCATTTACTGCAGAGAATTTGAAGCAGTGAACCACCAGGTGTTTCCCCAGGCTCCCGCAGAGCAGAGAGTTTTGGCCAGCCAAAGCCAGGGCTTGATTTAAACCCCTCAAGAATTGCACAGGAATTTTATTCTTTGAAGGCCTGGGTATGTTTTCCCTGTGAGAGGCTTGGCAGCATAACAGGCTCTTGCTCTTCAGCCTGTGGGGTGCATGCGGTGAGGGGGAGCTCCCCTGTACAGATGTTCTCTGGTGTCTGTCACTGATTTCCAGCAGTCGGCTCCTGGAGGTTCCTTACAGAGCTGAGAACTGTCTCAAACCTCAGATTGAACCACAACCTTCCTCATCTTTAAAAACAAAGAAAAAGGTAGAGCTGCACAAGTTTTGCACGACCTGGATTTGTGCAAAGAAGCCAGTTGATTGTGGAAGGGGTTTCCTGGAGCTCTTCTTCCCACCTGTCTCTGACACTTGTGAAAATCTTAAAAAGAAGGAAAATCAGTGATGTTGTGGCTGGTAGATGCACAGATTCAGCCTGTTAGCTCACCCTGCCTGTGTCCTCCCGAGCAATCTGGGATGCCTTTGGCTGGGACATGTAGGAGGACACACACTTATCCCAAGAGATGGATCCAGCGCCCATCCCAAGAGATGGGCTGAGCCCCTGGCATGGTGGGGTTGCCCATGGCCTTGCTGTGATCTCGGGGTTTATCCATGTGCAGCTTTGGCTGGGAGCACCCATACGGTCAACCCCAGCCAGAAGCATTTTTTTCAGCATTTTTATGCAGTATTTTGCTAGTTGCTGTTTTCCATAATTGTGACAGTGACTTTCATTCATAGCACTTAGATGGGTATAAAGGCAAAACTTTCCTCAAAACTCCCTTTTTCTCCAGGCATCGCTTAATACGTGGAAATTACACTATTGGCCGCTGTGGTTCCAGCATTTATTTTTATTTTTATTTTTACCATTTCCATGTCTGCTGTGGGAAAGGAAGCAACGGTAGCAGTCCTCAGCATCCAAGGATAGGAACCACTTTGTCTTAGCTTTACTTTGGCCGTGTTGAATTTTGCTGAGCACTGTCTTGGCCCAGCTCCAGGGTGCTGGACCAAGCCCACCATATTCAGAGAGAAGTGAATAATTGCTGCTTTGTGGTGGCAACACGGGGAGGAAGGGAAAAAAAAAAAAAAAAAAGTGTTTGCAAAGCGCTTTGAAGATAATGACAGCCCCAATTTGACGAGTGACAGCGGAGCAGAACATCCTCTAGGTAGCTCGGTAATGCCCAGTGATTAGAGGGCCAGACAAGGAACACTGTTCCCAACAGTGCCTGCTTTGGACTTCCTTTAAGGAGGGAGTGGTGAAAGGGAGGGCTCAGCCAAAAATAAACGAGCATCTCAAAGGCAGATGGTCCTATTCACAGACCTAAAATTACACCAGCGGAGGGCCAGGCAGGATGAAAGGAATTAGCATCTGGTGGCAAAGGGAGGGCAGTGTCACTGAGGGTGGGTGACCAGATGGCCCAGGCGCAGTCGGATGTCCTCCTGCAGGCAGTTGCAGCCTTTCCCCACTTGCAGACCTCAATGTATTATTTTTATAGTTGGTTGTTTTATTTATTTTATTTTTTTTTTTTCCCGGGGAGGTGCAGATTCCTCCAGAGCAAATGTAGGCTTACTGGCAGGAGGCTCAAGTCTCCCAGTTCCCTTTTATGGACCTGTTCACACCCTGCTCCTGCAGCCACTGCAGGCTGGAGTGAGTGCTGAGAAACCTTCGGCTCAGGCTGGAATCTTCCAAAAGCACAGCGCTGGGGATAATCCCAGGGACAGGCACGTCCAGCCTGAAGGGAAGTCCAGAAAGGTTGAAGCACCCAGTTTCCAAATGAATGTGAAGCTGGTCGCCTAATTTCTCCTTGTGAGAGAGGATTCACGTTGTAGCTGAAGTGAGATTTATTGCAATGGCTGCTCTGTCAGTGGCCTTGCAGCTGGTTGTGACCACTCTTGGATGCTTGGGGTACTGTCCCCCTGCATCCCAGATGGATCATAGAATCGCCAGGGTGCTCCAAGCCCTGTCCAACCTGACCTTGGACACTTCCAGGGATCCAGAGGCAGCCACAGCTTCTCTGACCGACCTGTGCCAGGGCCTCACCGCCCTCACAGGGAAGAATTTCTTCCCAATATCCTCCCAATACCCTATCCAGCCCTGCTCCTGTCAGTGAAAAGTCATTCCCCGTTGTCATGTCACTCCATTTTTTTGTCCAGAGTCCCTCTCCAGCTCTTCTGGAGCCCTTTTAGGCGCTGGAAGAGACTCTAAAGTCTCCCTGGAGTCTTCTCCAGGTGAACACCCCCAGCTCTCCCAGCCTGGCTCCAGCCCTTGGAGCATCTCTGTGACCTCCTCTGGACTCACTTCAGCAGCTTCATCTCCTTCCTGTGTTGGGAGTCGCAGAGGTGGATGCCAGACTCCAGGTGGGATCTCACCAGAGCAGATCAGAGGGATGGCACTCCCCAGGTGATCCCCAGAGCGGCACTTTGGAGGGCGCAGAGGTGCCAGCTCTTCTTTTCAGGTTTCTTTTCCCTTCTTGCGTGCAGCACCAAAAGCCTTTTGAGAACCGTGCTGTGACTCCCAGTCCAGGTTAAAATGTCCTTTTTTAGTTTATTTTTCCCCCTCACATTGTTACTTTAGCGTTGAGGGAGGGCAGTGACCTGGTTCATGGCACAGCCCCACGGAAGGGTTGTGTTGAAGGGGTGGGATGCAGAGCCTGGTGCTCATCCTGGCATAAGGGGAAACCCTGGCACCCCATTCCCTGCGTGTCGCTGCGAGTGCATTCCTGTAACGTGACTTCAGACAGTATTTGAGAACTCATAAGGTTTGAAGCACTGTTGCAATGCAAGAGCAAACCTGAGAACTGATTTGGGGATTTGGGGAGGGCCTGGATTTGGTCCAGGGTTTCTCCATGTTAACTCTCCAGTATCTCCAACCATTCCGCAAAGATCAGAAATCTCTGGAAGAAGCTGCTGGGGTGGGAGGAGGTTTGCCTTGCTGCGTCGCCACATTCATTTTTATTTTACTTTTGAGCTGGTGTTCCAGGAAAGCCCATTAAAACCTGGCAGCAGGCTTGCAGGGGAGCAGCTCGATGCTGGAGGAGCCACTGCCGAGGGCTGGGGATGACTGATGGTGCGAGGTGTCGGTGGGAAGGAGGGGAAAAGGGGGATGTTCTCACTCCGCTGAACTTCCTTCCTTTGTGTTTCCTATTAAGCCGAGGGAGCCGGGGCTGATGCTGCTGCTTTTTGCAGCCTTCCAAGCTCCCATTTAATTGTGGATGATTTCATCCCGGCCTTTTTCATGCTGAAGCCAGTGGCCTGCGTCATGCAACAGTGAATTTGGGCAGATTTTTTATTTGCATGTGAGTCATTGAGCTTTTCCAGCTGAATGTCACCAACTTGGAATTTTATGTCTGATTTTGTTGTTGTTTTTGTCTCTTGGTGTTTTTCCGCCGGTCTTTTTTCCCCCCCTGCCCTTTGCTGCCTGCACCCCCTCGTCCCTCTGCAACCTCCCCCACCAAGAAAAAATAGGAAAAGGCTAAATGGGAGTTTGAGTTGGCAGTGCAAAAGGATGGGATTAGGAATGTTCGGGGAGAGGGGGGGAAAAAAGGATGCTTTATGTCGCTGGGAGGGAAGGACCAGAGCCAAGTCAAATTGAGGGCTCTAATTTGGGAGCGGTGTTATTACAGGTCAGAGGGAGTCAGTTACTGGCTAAATTGGGAGAGCTGTCACATGCCAGGGCTGGAAATGCTGCTCACATGGCTGGGGCACACAGGCTCCTGGGCAACTCGGTTTGATTTTGTTGACAACATTTAAAAAAGAAAATAATAAATAAAAAAAAAAACCCTTGTTTGTTTTCCCTCAAATTTAGGCTCCGTGGCAGCGTCCCTCTGCCTCCGCTGCCGGCTCATCCCGGCCCTCGCTGCCCTTTGCACAGAGAAGTTTATAAATAGAGCAACTCCTCCATTATGTGCAGCTTCAGTCTCTTTATTTTTATACTGGAATCTGTTCAATGATTAACAGTTTAAACCATGTGCTGTATATCAATACCTTGCATACCCTTCATAACTTATTTTTAGTATTATTTTTCCCCCTTCTAAATCCTTTATCCATTTTAGGCAACACCGTTATGACATTCAGATAATTTTTTATATATTTATTTTAGCCTTTGAAGGAACTTATCTGCATTTCAATTAGGCTTTTGGTAAAAGGCTTTTTGCAATTGAAATGAAGAAGTCAGAGGGGTATTTCCTCCATGCCTGTGGTTGTGCCTGTAGTCTCCTCACTGAAATTCGGGAAGATTCGGGTGTTTTTATGGATTAGGCTCAAAGAAGAGATACAGAAATTGCATGTTTTATTTCTTCGGCTTCCTACATCCTAGGAAATTCCACTGAAAATCTGGATTTGAGGGCGTGTGGAGGCGTGTGAGCAATATAACCCTGGTGTAAGTGAAAGCAGGCAGTGAACTCATTTCCCACCTGTACCCCAGGTCCCAGAAGCAGCAAAACCAGCAGCGTTTTCCCATGGCTGAGCTCACGGGCTCCAGGGAGTGATGGGGCTTCTGGAAGCAGTCTGCAGCCCCTGTTTAATTATGCTTTTAATCCTTGCTGACCCATCCTGTTGCTGTGGGCCAGGCTCTGGGGGCTGACTGAGCTCAGCTGGCTTTGCACAGCAGCCAACTAAAGCCACTTGACCCAGGCTCTCGTTGGGATATCTCTGTCCATCAGACCTGGCACGGCTGCTCTGATATTCCTGTCTCCTCACTGCATGCACAAGGGCTGATGGATTCCCCTCTGCTCTCCACGAGGAACGTGGTTTGGTGTCGTTTCTGCAGTGATAACCTTCTCAACCCACCCGTGGATGGTGCCGCTGCTTTCTTCTGCCCCGGTGGGCAGAGGTGGAGCAACACCTGACAGCGTCCACAGTGCTGATGGGGCTTTTGCACCTTTGCATGCTCTCTGTGGTCAGGTGGCACCCTGGCACTATTTTCTTGGCCTTCCCAAAGTCCATCCTCTTCATCTGAGGTTTGGGACCAGGATGCCTGTGATGCCCAGGGGCCTGGCTGCTCCAGTGAGTAAAGGGAAACTGGCACTGGGCATTCTTGTCCAGTGTCAGGTCGGCTTCACCCATCAGGACAGCTTTTGTAGGAGGTTGGTTGGTTTGTCTGCCAAGCATCTGTCCTCCTTCTGACCTTGGGGTAAGAAGCAGGAGGTGGCACCTTGTCCTTGTTGATGTCCCCGCTGGCTCTGAGCTCTCATTTCTGACACTGAACCATTTCCCACATTTCTCTGTCCAAGCGCTGAGCACTTGCTGGATTTTCACTCTTTATTTCCCACCCGTTGGCACTGCCACCATCAGTGTAGATATCACTCCGTGCTGGACTGTGGATTGTGAAGTCAATGAAGCAAATTCCTCTTTCCCAAGGTGTTCTCTGTGCCAGCTCTGGCCACGTCGTGTTGAGAATCTCGAATGCCATCGTTCGTGTGGTGTAGATTCCCTTGGCACCCGTGGGGCTTTTGATAAGGTTTCCCAGCATGTCATCTTTGCTCTGAGTCAGTGAAATGCTCTCAGCATTGGAAATCTCTGCACTAAATTAAAGTCCTGTTGCTAGGGAGTGTTGTGATAATACAGGGTATTATGCTCTGTAGCAAAAGTGTGCAACAGTACAGCCTAGAAAACAAATCCATAAAACCTCCCGTCGGATGCACAGTGTGAAAATCGAGTGTGCTTCAGCTCAGTATTAAATATGTCATGGAAAAAGGCTCCCGCTCCTCCTGAATTTCCTGAAAGTCTGCTTTGGGCTGAAAACTGTAGTGGCTGGAGCCAATTTAGAGAAGGAAAAATCCCTGCTCTTGTTGCTGTCTGCAGAAGCTCCTTAATGATCGTGCCATGCAATTCTCCAGTGCTAAAAATACATCACTTCTGGGTTTGTACAAACAGCCTCCTAATGACTGGAGCTCTGGCAAGCTCAGGAGGCAGAGGGGGAAAATAGTGGCAAAAAATATGAAAATCTTACTCATTTCTACTCACAGTGGAGCTGGGCTCTTCTGCCCTTGCGGATCTCAGTGGGAGTTAAGGGATATTTTGGTGAGAGATATTCCAGTTTGCTCTGCTTCTGACCAAAATAATGGGCATTCTGCTCACATTTGGAGTTTACAAGTTGGGTGGAGGATGCTGAGCTGCTCTGTGTGCTGGTGGGGTTTCATCAGCCTGTTTGGGATGACAGGATGGGAAGATCTGATCGAGGCTTGAGCCTGGCTTCAGTGCTGAAATTCCCAACTCCTGCTAACACTTGATGGGGCTGCTGTTGCTTTGGAGAGCGTAATGGAGAGGGGAGCTGCCGGTGATAGACAGCTGAACTTGCTGCCTAAGGGGAGCTGCCTTTAAAAGGACAGCAAGTCGAGTTGGGCTCGTGTCTTATCCCACACAGGGATCTGGAAATGGGAGCAGGGGGCTGTTTGCTTTTAATTTCCCTAGAATTTACATGTCATACAGTCACCGGCCTCTTGCCTGGCATCCCAAGAAGCAAGGTGAGAAATTGTTGGAAGAGTTGCCCGGAGAAGCTGTGGCTGCCCCATCCCTGAAGTATTTAAGGCCAAGTTGGATGGGGTTTGGAGCAACCTGGGATAGTGGAAGGTATCCTTGGCCATGGCAGGGGGTTGGAACTGGGTGGTCTTGCAGGTCCCTTCTGACCCAAACCGTTCCAGAATTCCATGAAACTGGGTGTTCATCGGAAATGAAGTGCAGCAGCCCATGTGCCTTTTGCCACCCAGCTGTGCTGACAAACCCATCCCTCCTGCCTCGGCCCGGGGTGGTGAAGGACTCTCCTGTTGCACGCAGGGGCGTGCTGGGAGCCTTTGCAGGAAGGTTGTGTCTTTGGAACAGAATTGGTTTTGCTGCATTTTACAGCGAATATTGTGTAGTTAATTTACATGGAGCTTCTTAACCTTGGTAATTAGGAATGGAGGAGATGCTCCTTCCTCAGTTCTTCTGTGCTCTTGTCAGTGCTGAACCACAGAATCACTGATGGGTTTGGGTCGGAAGGCACCCTAAATATCAGCTCATTCCAAGCCCTTGCCGTGGACAGGAACACCTTCCACTAGACCAGGTTGCTCCACGTCCTGTCCAACCTGGCCATAAATCCTGCTGTGTAGTCGGAAACACTTTGATCTTCATGGTTACGTGGCTCTTGCCTTGATTTTTCCAAGGAACCAGAGTTGCCTGCAGCGGGGATTTCCCCGGCCACCACCTTTTTCGGGACGTGCCGTGCCTATTGCTCAATTTTTATTTTTTTTTTTGCCTCTCCTCCCTGCATCCACTCCGGTCTGTTCACCTCCCCTCCCACTTGGAGTTCCTCTGCAGCAGCCGCTCGGGTGGAAAAGAAACATTAAGTACTTTCCTAATGTATTTTTAGCCTCTTGGAGTGTGATGTAGCTGCTGGAAACACGGAGGGGAGCCAGCACCATGTGAACCCAGAGGTTGCTGCGCATCGCTGGCAGATTTTCCGTCGCGCTCCGGTGCTCCCTGGCGCTGCGACAGAGCCGGGGCGTGAGGTGGGATGTGGCTGCTGGAGGAGGGAGATGGTGTGTGTGCCTTGTGTGATGTCTGTCTGTCCTCTCCTCCTGGGTGCTGGTGGGCAAAAGGTCCGTCTGTCCTTCAGAGAGGCTGTCCGCCCTTGAATCTGCGCGGGAAAGCGATCAGGGAAAGTCAGGGAAAGGGGAATTCTGTGCTTGCCTTTTTATACCTCGTTACAGACCAAAGTTGCTGGGGTGGCACCGAGTGTGTTGGACCTGGATGTTCAAAGCTGCGGGATTGGGTGCTGCAGGAGGTGAAGTGCAAAGGCCTTAATCCCACACGTAGCAGTCCCCAAGCCCTCCTGGTCTCCAGGGCTTTTTTGCAGGCTGTTCCCAGCTCCTAGCAAAGGCTTGTTCCAGCACAAGAGCTTCACCACTGCTTCCCAATGCCTCCCCAAGCTGGGCTGAATGGAAGGGAGTGACAGCAAAAAGCCAGGCACGGGGGTTTATTGGCTTTCCCTCTGTCAGAGCCCGCGTTACCCGCTGGGGTGAGCGGTTTTGGTGACCTGCGAGGGAGCCCTTCCCAGGATTGCAGAGCCGGCCTCCCCCGGGTGCCGCGGGAGGTGCCAGGCAGCCGTGGATCCAGCAGGCACCGTGCTGCTTGGCACGGCTCCCGCTGCCTTCAGACGTGTGGGATTAGGTCCTCCCGCCCCGCTGAGGTCAGCGCTAGCGCAGGCACAAATCCAGACCTGTGGCGGGGGGAAGGACTGGTGGGATTTACGCGCCGCAGCCTCGCGGGCGTGGAGGTGCTCGGAAGCATCGCCGGTGTCTTGTCCCCTGTGTTGGCTGTGATTTTGCACGGATCACAGGGGGATGAGGAGCGGGGTTCAGGTTCACCAGCGTTTCAGTGACAGCCTGCCTCTGTGCCTGGTGCAGTTGGCAGGTCTGCAGCAACCTTTATCGTCGAGATGTTTTTCCTTTTAATTAGCGCCGGTTGCAATAACGAGGAGGCACATGCTGAAATCCTGATTATTTGGCCTCTGGTGGAGGGAGAGGGCTGCCAGGTTTAACAGCGAGGGTATTGATGTGCTCTGGATGGGGTACAGAGTGTTTCCAACGGGCTTCTCGCTTTGTTTTCCTTAATGTTGGCCTTTTGAGTGAGGCTGATTTATGAAGGGAATGATGTAAATTCGCCCAAACAAAGTATTGTGACTGGGCCGACATGCAGGTGCTAATTACTGCAAATAATAATTTAAATCCCTTCAGCTGGAAACACTTTGTGCTTCACCTTCAGTCGAGCTGCTGCAGCAGGAGCCAGGGCAGAGGTTTATGTCTGCTGTCCTGTTGGAGAGTGGATTTCTGTGATGGGTGGTGGGGAGCTGGACCATTTCACAGACCAGTGAACCCAGTTGTGGGAAAGCTGGGACTGGCAGCAACTTGCCCTTGGTTGATACACTTAGTGCAAATTGAGATTTGTGGGTGAAATATCTTGATTTTTTTTTTTCTTTTGCTCTTCTGCATTATCTTTGCACCAAGCTACCCTGTGTGAGGTGGGGTCTGGTTTCTCCACCCCGCTCATAGAATCACTGAATGGTTTGGGTTGGGAGGAACCTTAAAGATCATCTAGTTCAGAATCTGAAGTCAGGTGAATTCAAGCATAAAACCAGATCAGTTCAGCTGGAAATGAAGGCAAACAGAAGTGCTTGGGAGAAACTGGAACAAGTAGACATAGAATTCAGGTTTATCTGATGTTGGTCACTCACTGGGAGATGATGTTGTGGCCAAGCAGAGGTTGTTGGGCTGTGTTCATATGCAGGGTCAGGTTTCTTGACCCCTTTTGCCCTGGTGAAGGCATCCAGGCAGCTGGAAGAGGTGTGAGATCCCAGGGCTGGCTGGAGATGACCTCTGTTACTGCAGATCTGGGGGATTTTGATGGAAGTGCAACATCTCCCGTGGATGTGTGGAGAAGCTGGTGGGTAGTGATGTGCTGCTGGGTCTTTGCTCAGCAGGAGGAGTCCAGGTGCTGATTTTTCTGCCTCTGACAATATAAGGTGGGTGCCCTCCACATGGCTCTGCCCATCACCCAGAGAGTCAGTTTCACATTCATAATCCAGGAAACGGCGAACAATGGGAGCCTCTTCTGGGAGCTGCTGAGGAAGCCTCTTGAAAAACCTTCCTGCAAACCCAGAAATAGCCATCTCTTGCTCTGTGACCACTGGCTCCAGGCTCACTGGAAGCAGTTGCCAGCTGCCTAAGCATGGATCGGATTTCTCTTTTGCTGTTTGCCATCCAAGACGTGAAAACCTCGGTGTTGTCCATCCCTAGAAACTCTTGATTGCCATCCAGGAGCACCCAGTTCCTCTCTCCAGTCCCTAATGCTGCAGTATGTCACTTTACAAGATCAAGCATCCCAACCTAAACTTTTCGTACTAATCCCTGTTTTTTTTCTCCCCAGAAATTACATCTGGGAGTGCAGTTCATTTCAGCCCTGCTGGGAAGCTTGGAGGGTGCCCTTCAGATTTGAGCATCTGGTTAATGGTTGGACTCAATGATCTTAGAGGTCTTTTCCAACCTTAATGATCCTATGATTCCCTCTCTCAGTAATTTCTTGCTTGGGCAAATTATCTGAATGGGCTTTTGAGAACTTTTTATGGAAAACTGAAAACAAGGGCATAATAAAACAGTCATTTAAGAGCAATTTGCTGACAATTGGAGCCCTTAAGTGCACTGACTTAGCATTCAGGGGCAATGATACCAAGCCTCCTGTGTGAATGTCCTCTTTGTCACTTGGAAGATCCTTGGGCAGTTTTTAAAACACTTCCAGTCTTTAAACTGGTGTCCTTGTTGCTCAGGATAAGCTGTTGTCTATTTCATAAGTTACATGTCACTCATCTCACTCGCTTCACCAGGATCACAATCAGCAAATTCATGGAATCCTGGAATGGTTTGGATTGGAAGGGACCTTGAAGACCACTGTGTTCTGACCCCCTGCCATGGGCAGGGACACCTTCCACTACCCCAGGTTGCTCCAAGCCCCATCCAACCTGGCCGTGGACACTTCCAGGGATCCAGGGGCAGCTGCAGCTTCTCTGGGCACCCTGTGCCACCCTCACAGGAAAAAATTCCGTCCCAATATTCCATCCCTCCCTGCCCTCTGGCAGTGGGAAGCCATTCCCTGTGTGCTGTCCCTCCATCCCTTGTCCCCAGTGTCTCTCCAGCTCTCCTGGAGCCCCTTTAGGCCCTGCCAGGGGCTCTGAGCTCTCCCTGGAGCCTTCTCCTTTCCAGGTGAACATTCCTGGCTCTCCCAGCCTGGCTCCAGAGCAGAGGGGCTCCAGCCCTTGGAGCATCTCCGTGGCTTCCTCTGGACACTTCACTTGGGTTGAGAAATAAGTTGTATGTAGTAACAGGAGGAGAACCCAATTTCAAAATGAAATGGCTTATCTTGGATGAGTGTGGTTGTTTTTTGGGTTCCTTCAAGTGCTTGAGAGTTACTTGGCATTATCGTCTTTCCTTGAAGACATATCACCTGGTGAGACCCACACGTTCTTTTCCTGTGCTGACAGCTGCTCTTGGCCATCCCTCTCAGCAGGGGTGGTGTTTCTAAACTGGAATCTTCTGGCCCAGAAGTCTGTTTGCAAAAATCAAAGCTAGAATTAAAGCCCCTGCAGTTTGATCCTTCAGGATTTGTAAATGCAGGCACCAGTGTGCTACTCACGTTGTTTTTTGCAGGGACTGTGTCTATCCCTGCCTTTGTCCATCTGGTCTGGCTTTACATTTGGGAAACTGTGACTGTTCCCGGGGCATCATGGCCATGAGCCTTGCTGGTGATTGAAATAACCCCTTCATCCCTCAGGAGGCAGGTTCAGAGTAAAGGCAGGGAGGTCCCTCATGCAGGGCAGCATCGGAGGTGGATCCATCACCACTGGACACGGTGGCAGTTAACAGTTTGCAGGGATCCAGCAGTGATTAAGGAGATGTGTGACAGAGAAATCCCTTAATAGCTTAATAAATTGACAAACTTCACCTCTATTTCCAGGCAGAAAGCCCCAGTTTTGGGGATGGTGTTGGTCCTATTCATAGCACAAGCACAGGTTTCAGTCTTGGAAGCAGGACCCGACTATATTTGGAGCTGGATTTATCCACAGGCATGCTGCTCAGGCATCAGCTGGGCTGTCTAGCAGCAAAATCCTGTCAGTTAAGTAATCCTTCAGTAGAAAGTAGTTTCACATCCCACCTTCATTCAGCTTCTCATCCAAGAAAATGTCCCGTAATAAAAGTCGGGATTTTCTGCTTTGGGAGTACCAGCAGTTCCCATCCCTTCCCAGTGCAGGGCTGGTCAGTTGTTATCTTACCTCATCTCCTAAAGGAGAGGGCGGTTCAATGGCAGCAGTGGGCAGGACGGGGATTTTGGGGGCTTTCAAGGCAGCAAGGGGGGGATTCTGTCTTTGGGGCTTTCTCTGTGCTCAGGTTTGTCAATAGCTGTGACATTCCACAGAGCAGTGAAATCCTTGTGATGGGAAGCACCAGGCATCCCTGAAGCAGCATCCAGGGGAACTAATGAGGCTGTCGTGTGATTAGTGCCTGCAACCCACCACAGGTATTGTGTCAGGACCCCGGGATGTGGGATCCCAAAACACATTCTGATCTCAGCTGCCCCGGAGTGCTTGCTCTGGCAATAAAGGATGAGATATCCCAGATGGCCAGGAGTGCATGGGAGCAGGTGAGGGGCTGAAGTGGGGGCTCCTGTGTTCAGGGAGAGGGTGGAGAGGGGCTTTGGGATGTTGCCAGCCCCTCTCCCCCTGCCCACAGGCAGCTCCAGCTTTCCCTCTCCTGCGCTGCCCTCTCCAGATCCCTCTGTTTTCTGGCAGATGGGATTAAGCCTGACCTTCCGCCCCATCTCAGAGAGAGCCAAACCTCTTTCAGATCTAATTATTTTCCATTTTTGTTTAATTGTGCACATCCTGCTGCTGGCTGAGAAGGAGACCAGCTCCTGCCTGGGCTGGGGCGGGAAGGGCACCCAGCCCTTCATCAGCCACAGGCTTTTGGGTCAGTGCTCCATCTTTTGGGATTGTGGTTTAAACCCCCAATCTCTTGGTGGTCCAAGGCTAAATTCCCAGGAAGCAGCTCTGGTGCCGTGCTGTGTTTCTCCAGGGGAGACCTTCATGCTCAGCTCTCCCCCATGTGAGGAGGAGGAGTCCAGCCATGGCCACCTGCCTCCCTCCTCCTCCTCCTCCTCCTCCTCCTCTCCTGCACCCTGTTTACACCAGGCTCTGCTTTTTCTGTGTGTGTTTTGCTCCTGTGTTTAAGTGGCACCAACGTTTTTGAGCAGTGCATTGCAGGCCTTTTTTTAAATGATCTTTGATTTCTCAGTTTATCTGAGCTGCTACAAAATCCCAGCTGGTGCCAGGCTGGGGTTTGGCTGTGCCAGCCTGAAAGTGATGCTGAACCACCACGAGAGTGATGATAAAATATCGGGGTGTGACATCCTTCTCTGCAGGAGGATGGAAGAAAATAAGACATGTTTTCAACTCACCAGGCAGCTGACTAAGAGAGAGGGAACAGATAAATCAGATTCATCCCAACAGGAAGCCTTGCCTGGAGCAGGGACATCTGCATATGGAAAACATGGATACGCTCTGGTGGCTCTTGAGTCCTGCTACACTCGTGTATCCTTTACAGCATCACTTATGCTGAGTGTTACTCTCCCAAATCCCATTTTTTTGGCACCAAAACAACCTCACAGCATTGCCACGGGCACAGGAGCACTCCCAGAGTACCAGAAGTCCCCTCGGCTGCAATGCAGCAGTTCCTTCTCCACCCAAGCTGTGCCACGTCGTGTCCCTTGCTCCTTTCGGCACAGGGCACGCTGTTGCTGGCTCAGGAAGTGGCTCTGGAGGAGGGGGAGCTCTGTGGAGAAGTAAATACCAGTGCAGAAAGTTCCAGGGAGAGTCGGCAGCGTTTCCAGCAAGCCATCTAGTGGCTTCCTATTAAAACAGTTGCATGCCTTGGGACTTGGGAAGGTGAATCTGGAGGGGTGAGTGCTGCTCGCCACCGCGGTCGTGTCAGGAAACTGATGTCCAGGGTTTGGTCCTAACTAGGAGAAGGTGATGATTTGACAGCCCTGTTCTGGATCAGGAGTGGTGGGAGGGTTGGGTTAGCTGCTGGCTGGCCCCATTGGGCACACAGAATCATAGAATCGTGGCATATCCCGAGGTGGAGGGGACCCACAAGGATCCTGGAGTCCAGTTCCTGGGTCGCAGGATATCCTGAGCTGGATATTGATTTGCTCTTGTGCCTTCCCAAGTGCAAACCTGATGAATGCTCCTACAGATGGAGATCCAGATTTGCATTTCTGTGGTGTGGGTTCAGTTATCCTAGCTCAAAACCACAGAGAGGCTATAGGGATAATCAATGATTTAGAGCAGCTTCCTGTACAGGATGGATTGAAGACAGCGGACAGGGAGAGAGAACGTAACATTTGGGGGGATTTTTTTCAGTGTTTCACCTGATGAAGTTTTGGGCAGTGTGTGTTTGAAGCAAGCAGGAGGGAGTGTTCTCCACCACATGGTTCAGCTGTGGCTCCTGTAGCACAGCCTGAGACGGGGGCTGAAAGTTTGAAGGCTTTACAGGGAGGTTTGGTCAGCACTGGAGGAGAGACTGCCCTGGAGCTGGGAGGTGTCAGCTGGCTGGTGTGGGTAGGTTTGGTAGATGTTCGGAGTTTGTATCAGCTCTTCAGAGAAACCTCTGAGGATGGAGATCTCACAATGTCCTAGGCCATCCTGCCCTACAGAAGGCATTTTCATCATGTCCAGCCTCATTCATCTTTGCCGCAGTTCAGGTCACAGAATTGTAGATTTGTTTAGGTTGGAAAAGCCCTCCGAGATCATTGAGTTCAACCATTCCCCCAGCACCGCCAAGGCCAACACTGACCCGTGTCCCCAAGGGCCACATCCTCATGCCTGTTAAATCCCTCCAGAGGTGACTCCATCGTTTCCCTGGGCAGCAGCAGATGTGCAGAGCAGCTTGTCCATGCCACTGTTCACCTCTCAGCCAAGTGTCAGGCTGGCTGGTGCAGCTTTTCTGTGCAGCACGGTGTCTGACTGATGTGGTGCTTCCCAAGCCAGGCTCTTGCTGCACAGCTGTTTGTTCCCACCTGCATGCAGATGTTTGCACCTGCTTAATGCAGATGTTCTTTCACATCCCTCCAAGTCTCATAGAAGCACAGAATATCCTGAGCTGGAAGGGGACCCACAAGGATCATCAAGTCCGACTCCTGGCTCTGCACAGGACACTCCAGCCATCCCACCCTGTGCCTGAGAGCACTAAGCATTGTCCAGATTCTCCTGGAACTATGGCAGGCTCGTGCTGTGACCAATCCTGGGGAGCCTGATCAGTGCCCCAACCACTCTCTGGGGGAAGAACCTTTTCCTGATCTCCAGCCTAAACCTCCCCTGGCACAGCTTCATGCCACCCCTTCGAGTCCTCAACATTGTTTGACCTCTAGTCCTGTTTCCTGAGCGTTTTCCTGTCTTTCAGCACGATACCTGCGTGCTGATCACGTTCATCACGTCACCCTTATCACCAGTGACGTGCTGGGTGCTGTCAGGGCCGGGACAGCTCTCCTTGCCCAGCACATCCTCCCAGTCTGACAGTGAATCAGCACCACCAGCTCCCTCCATATGTTTTTCGGATGAGTTGTGTGCCCACATTAGAGCAGTTTCTCTCTGCTGTGCTGCTGAGGGAGCCATGTGCAGCAGCACTTAATGAATATCAAGATATACAGCACTGCCTGTTCCTCCAGCTATTCACAGGCCAGTTGCTCTGTCGCAGAAGGAAATCAAATTGCTCTTGACAAATGGGTGTCGGCAGTCACTTATCATCTTGTTATCTTCTAAGTGCTCGCAAATAGGTTGTTTCATTATTTGTTCCATCAGTTTTCCAAGAGTTCCTGTTAAGTGACCAGTTTGTAATTCCCTGACTTTTCCTTCTGCATATTTAAATCTAACCCCAAGGTTTCCTTTTTTTTCCTGGTCTTCTAAAACCTCTCCTATTTGCTCTGATCTAATAGAGGAACAGGAGCTCTGGGGCTGCTTCAGCTGAGCCCTTCCCTCCTTACCTTTGGGGCTGGTGGATGCACCAACACCCTGGTTGGATGATTGTGTTCCTGCTGGAAAGCTTCTTCCCTCTGTGGTTCTCACCTGTGTTATCTCCTTTGAATCTTGACCTTTTCAATTTTCCAACCAAGTTCTTTTGAAAGGGTAGCTTTATCCACGGAGAGCTTTTGTGTAGTATTTTCTGTAATCTGCAACAATATGGAAAATCTGGGCCAAATCGTGATTTTGATTAAAATAAGCACAACAGCAGTGGAGTAGAGTTGGGTGTAGTTTCAGGAGCACCTGGTAGCTTTTGGCATCCAGTTTGGCACACTTTGCCCTGGCAATGGTTTTGGAGGGTGGCGGTCCCCTTGCCAGGGAGGTGCTCTGTGGTGGTTTGAGTGTCTTTTCTGCCGTGAGATAGGATCGGGAGAAAAGCAAAGCAGACCCAAACTTAAAGGTGTAGGTTTGTTAACAAACGCTAAAAGAAGAGAATGAAAATCATAATGAAACTTCTCAAAACACTTCCCCTTCAGTGACATGCTCCTTCTGTGGTACCACACACGTGGAAATCCCTTCGGCGTGTTGTATTTACCCTGCCAGGTCCCGGTTCTTTCTTTATTAGCTCTGTTTTTCAGTTTCTCAGTCATCTTCTTTTTTCTCCTCCCCTGTTCCTTCCACAGGAATCATTAACCAGTGGCAACAGGAATCCAAGGATAAAGCGATCTCCCTCTTGCTAACCCACCTGCCTTTACTGAAGCCCGGCAACATCGAGGCGAAAGTCGAGTACATGAAACTCTTGCCCAAGATCCTGGCGCACTCCATCGAGCACAACCAGCACATCGAGGAGAGCAGGCAGCTGCTGTCCTACGCCCTGATCCACCCCGCCACCTCCCTGGAGGACAGGAGCGCCCTGGCCATGTGGCTGAACCACCTGGAGGACCGCACGTCGTCGGGGGGCTTCGGCGGGCAGGGCCGCGGCCGCTCGGACTCGGTGGACTACGGGCAGGCTCACTACTATCACCAAAGACAGAATTCCGACGACAAACTCAACGGGTGGCAGAACTCCCGGGACTCCGGCATCAGCGTCAACGCCTCCAGCTGGCAGGACAAGAACCTGGCCTGCGAGAACGGCCACCTGCCCCTCTACTCCTCCTCCTCCGTCCCCACCACCATCAACACCATCGGCACTAGCACAAGCACCAGTGAGTACCCGCTGGGGACAGCCCCCCTCATCCCACTGGGAATTGCTGCTTTGGCGTGGTTAGCAGAGGGGCCAAACTCATCTGGGCCATAGAAAACTCCTTTTTCTTTTCTTTTTTTTTTTTTTTCCTTTCCTCACCTGCTTTTTATTATTTCCCGCTTGCCTTGTTGGGGTTTTTTTCCCCCTCTAGGGTTTCTTTCCTCTAGGTTTTTCCCTCTGGGGTTTCTTTCCCTCAAGTGCTGTGAGATTTTAAAGACCTAGGAACTGGAGAGGAGGGAAAAACAGCAAAGAGTAAGAAAAAGATAGAGCAAAAATGCATTACTGAAGGGAACCCCTTGCATTTCGTGTAGCTTTACAGTTTGTGTTTCAAGAGTGCCTAAAGCAAGCAGGAAGCTGATGCTTCACGTCCAAAAGAGAGCTGGGGGCCTTGAGGCAAGTCCAAAAGTGTGCTGAGGGCTTACTGAGAAGAAATGGGATTGGGACCCTGAGTGCAGGCATATGTTTTGGAAGCAGAACTGGAATCCACCAGCTTCAGGGTATGTGAAAACGTTCCCTTGTATTTGCAGTGCAGAGGTGTGAAGCTGCTGGTGATTGAGGAGTTTAGATGGACAGTCCTCAGTGTTTTCCAGGAGAGCTTGGTGGTTCTTCCCCCATGGAGACCTTGCCAGGCTTTGATGGATGGTGCAGAGCCCAACCCAAGGCTTGGGCGCACGGAGAGCTCCGTGCCTGGAGATCTGTCTAACACTGGTTTTTGTGTGAATGCTGTAGTGCAGCTGTAACTGGTGTTGAAAGCAGCCGTTGATACCTGTGAGCCTTCTCTGGGAGAGCAGGAATGCAGCATCTTCTCCGTGGGGTGCAGAAGCTCCCCTGCCCACCCGCTCGCTCTGTGGAGGGCTGTCACACCTTTGGGTGACTGCCACCATGTCACCTGCAGGGCTGCATGTCCTCCTTCACTCTGGGATATTCAGGAGTCTCCCCAAGATGCTTTATCAGCATCTCCTAGAAGTCAGGGGTGCAGAAAGCACTTTGGGGAGGAGAGGTTCTTGTTGGCAGCAGCCCTGGTTTCTCTGTCAGAGTGTGGAAAGCCACAATTAAATAGCTAAAAGCTTTAAAGTGGTCACTTAAGGCTTCTGGGCTTTTCTCTCTCCTGTTAGAATTGCTTTTTTTTTTTTTTTTAGTGGTGTTTCAAATCAAAAGTGGTACAAAACACAGCTCTGGGTATACTGCTGTAGCACCCTGGTCCCTGCCTCTCCTGTGTCCATCCTTGCAGGCATGTGGGGGTTTAGCAGAAGGATCTCTGCTTCTCCACGGACTCTAAACCATCATTCCCAACCAATCCCCTGTCTGTGAAGTCCCCAGCTCCTGCTGCTGTGGGACTGTGTGATGTTCAGCTTCTCTGAGAGCCAGACCCTGTGCTATGAAGCTGTTCCAGGGTGACTGAGCTGCATGGGAAAGGTCAACAGGGAGGCAGGGTGAGAAAAACCCCATTAATTTACTCGCAGCCTGTCTGTTAAACCTCTCCAAGCATTATTTTTTGGGGGATTTTCCATGTTTTTGCATGCCTGGTGGTTCAGAGGCTTTGCACAGCATGGAAGCAGTGGGAAGAGAGACTGCAGCAGGGGTCTGGTTCCACGTGTTCCACCCCTTGGCCATTGTGATCCCCAAGTACTGGAACAAGATGCCAAAACTGAGGCAACAGCTGAAATACTCGGCAGTGCCTGAGCTGCTTCGGTGCTGTGGTTTTTCCTAAATTCTCCCTGAATTTGGTGTGTTCAGCAGCAACTGGGACAGGAAGACCTGTGGGTCTGCCAACAGCCCTACACTTTACATTTTGCTTGGATTCCTCCTCAATCTCTGTCACTTTGCTTGGCTGCATCATCCTCTCCTAGTGATAGTTTAGGGCCCACGTGTTAAGCTGTTGTAACTCCTGCAGACATATTTTGGTGGCACCATGCTCAGACAACCGTGGGCTGAGCTGGAGGTGACCCAACCACACTTCATGTGTCAGTTCATAAACTTCCTTAACACAATGTTTGGCTTGGGCAAAAGCCTAGTAAGTCCACAGATAGATGCTAAAAAATAAACACGGCTGTCAGCCTTTGTCCCAGCCCCTTGCCTCAATCGATATGTTTATTAATCTTTTATTCCAGAGCAAAGCCCTCAACTCCTTAGTGTTTGTTTAGGTTTTAGCGTTGTTATTAGTTTTAAGTTTTCCCTCTTGCTCAGAGGTGTTTATCTGTGCAGAGGCTTTAATCCAGCAACACCCTGCAGGGCCCAACCTTCCCTGACCCATCCCTGCAAAGGCACTGCCTGTTCCTGACACCAAAATGGGGCAAAGTCTTTCCCAGAAACAGCGATGTGGTGATCTTGCCTGAGCTACATTCTTCTGGTGCTGTGGCACCATCAGGTTTAATGCTCTCGTGGCACAGGGCTTAAATATGGGCGGCTGAAACTCATGTGATGTTTTGCTTTGTGCTGTCCTTGACTTTGACTCAGCCTAGACTCCAGTTTGGAGATTTGGTCCAGGATTGGTTCATCTCCAGCTCTCCCATAACTGCCCTGACAGGGATTAGCCAAGGTTTAGCCAAGGCTTGAGGAGAGGTTGCAGGAGGTGAGTCTGGAGTGTTCTGAAGGAGTCACTCTGGATTTACCACAGTAATGGTGCTCCAGGAGTGGGACCAGTGTCTTAAGTGATGAATTTGGGTCTGGAGTGATCAGAGGATTTGGACTCGCCCCAAACAATGGAAGCTGGCCCAGAGAAGCTCTGGCTGTCTCATCCTTGGAAGTGTTCAAGGCCAGGCTGGATGAGTCTTCAGTCTGGTCTAATGGAAGGTGTCTGGTCCGTGGCAGGGGAGTGGAACCAGATGGGCTTTAAAGTCCCTTCCAACCCATACCATTCTGGGATACCGTGATGTTTGTGTGCTCCTTCCCATCCACTGCATCAGCAATCCCTGCAAAGCTTGAGATGCAACTTTAAACCGAGCTTTAGCATGCTGGGACTGCAGACAGCCTTGGCCTGGGCTCGGGAGCACAGGCAGGGAGGAGGCTGGAGCTGCTCTGGCATGGGGGACGGGATGAAGCCTGGAGTCCTGGCTCTGTGGCCAGGCCAGGCAGCAGTTGCAAAATGTTGGGGTTGCACAACGCCTTTGTGATGGAGACACGGCCTGGAAACTCTGAAAGGACAGAGGAAAGCAGCTTGTTTTCAAAGCTGCCAACAGCTCCTTGCGTGGGGGCTCCAGCTCCTTCCCTACCCCTGTAGCTGGCTCCGCCCGAGCACGGTCTGATGGCAGGACAGGATGTGTTGTCTAATGGAAGCGCAGCTTAGCCCTGTGTTTTCCACCCTCTCGGAAGGGAATCTGTGCAGAGGCAAAGGAGGGACTGTCATTAGCTGTGCTGAGGAGGAGAATTGCAGATACCATGGACTCATTTGGACCATAAAGTCACAGGTCAGCGAGGCATAGAAACAGTCAGAGACCTTGTCAGGGGGTATCCCACAGAGCAGGAATCCCAGGTGTTGGCCCTGTGTTCATACTGGAGGGTTGTTGCTCTCTTTGGTGTTTCAGTGTCACTGCACTGCCTGGGCTCCCCAGAGAGGGATCAGAGAGATCCTTGGACCAGCAAAGCTTTTGCCAGTCTGGAGCCACCCTTCCTCTCCCGCACAAATGGGAGAGATGCTGGGTGCTCAGGCCTGCTACACCCTTCCCATGGGAGTCTCTGCCAGAAAACTGGTGGTGTTTGTCTGCAAGGGGAAGGAGAAGGAGAGCAAGCAGAGCAAGGGAGGAGGAGGAATACTCACCTGTACAAATTTCTTGCCCTGAAAAAGAAAAATCTCCAGCTTGTCCTAGAGCTGAAGAGAAGTAAATCAGGGTTCTTCCTTCCATGCACCCCAGCCCAGATTCAAACTGGCAGAGGGCAGGGTTAAACTGGATATTGGCAAGAAATTCCTCCCTGTGAGGATGGCGAGGCACTGGCTGCCCCATCCTTGGAAGTGTCCAAGGCCAGATTGGGCAGGACTTGGAGCAACCTGGGATAGTGGAAGGTGTCCCTGCCCATGGCAAGGGATTGTACTGGATGATCTCTAAGGTCCCTTCCAACCCAAGCAATTCTGTGTTTCTGTGATCCTGCCCTACAGGCAGACCTGCAGCTGCTGGACTGTGTGTCAGGACATGGCTTGTGTGTGTGACATGGCTTGCAGGATTTTGCTCCAGTTATGGAATCCCCAGTGAGGGGGCAGATGAACATGCTGGAGCTCTCCCCGAGTCATCGGGCGATTGAGGTGGAACAAACAACCCCAAGAAAACACCTGCCACGAACAGAGTGTGGGTTTCCTGACTCTTCTCCCCTACCCTGCTGTGCAGCAGCTCACTGCCTACCACTGGAGACAACCCTGTTGCCATAGCCGGTCCCCAGACTGAGCTGGGTAATGGGATTACTGCACGTTTTAACCCACAGGACCACCCTGATCCGTGTTGGGTTGATGGGCAGCTGATGAAAGTTGTTGTCTTCTGTGTAGATTTCAGTAGCACCTGAAGAGAGGGCACTGTGTGTCCTCAGCCTGTGTTTGCCTCACACATTTCCTCCCATGCAGACTTAGCAAAACGTGTCATGAGAAAATGAAAAAGCCTTAGTGAGGTTATAGCAGTGAGGCAAACAAATGTCCTGTTCTTGCCGGGGGTGGATTAGCTTTTGGCATTGCCTTGAGAAAATTGCTCCTCAGTTGGCCTTGCTGAGACTTGGCACTCTGGCACTCATCCTGCCAGCTGGGGACACCTCTCATGCCTGCTTTTCTTCCCTCTAACTGATAGACTGAGAAAATCTCGTTGGTCTTTATTACACTTGAGCTTCTCAGTGATGGCAGACAAGGACATTTGTTGTCTTGCTCGTGCCCTCCAGTGTCACACGCAACGGGCAGGGAACACTTCCAGAAGTCTCACACTTTGTCAGGTTCCCAGTGCTACAAAATCTTGCTAATCCTGTAGCTTGAAATCAGAATTGCTGTTATGAGAAGATGAGGTGTGAGCTGAGTTACTTGCTGAAATCCATGTGCATCAGTACAGCAGCAAACAGGACTGTGAGTGAGAACAACACAGAGTCATGGAGTCACTTAGGTTGGGAAAGACCTTTAAGATCATCAAGAACATCCATAATCTTCTACTCCAGCACTGAACAGGAGATACAGATTTTCTGTCCCCTCTATAAATTCAAAGCTCCTTGTCCCTGGGAGGCACAGATGCTCAGCACACCGTCACTCAGCCAGTGAGATGAGTGGTCACCCACCACATCCTGGAGGCCATCAAGCACTGGAGATGGAAGTGGTGGTGAGCAAGAGCAATGTCCTTTTGAGGTGTCAGCAATGCTGGGAAAAATCTGTTACTGCTCTTGAGTGTGTTTTATAGCCAGTGTCCCTTCCTGTTCTAACCTTGAAACTTCAGGTTAGCTGCCCCTGCTCTTTTGGATCCTCCTTTGAGCCCGTTTGACACATTCCCTTCACTTCTTTGCTCCCAGAGAATCCCTTTTCTCACTGTGGTTTTGGCTGAGTGACAAAGGTCCATGTGATGCTGGGGTCCCACCTTGAGTCATCTCCACAGGGTTTCTAAACTGACACCCAAATCCATCAGCCAGGTTTATCTGTTGTCTCCCAAACATCATAACCTGCACTGGAAAGGTTATGATGTTAAAGGTTAACCACAACTGGAAAGGAAGAAGAGCCAGATTCACAGGGTGACTTAGAGTAACCCATCCACCACCGAAGAACACCCAGCTCAGGATATCTGGAAGGGTGATTCTCCTGTTCTGTTCGTTCAGGACTTGCAGACCACAGGTGGTTTTGCTCCTGGGGATGCCCATCCTTGCAGCCATGGGGCAGGAGTCTCTTACCGGCAGCTGCTGGCTCTCAGGGCGTGCTGGTGGCCCTGGGGGATGTGGATGGCTCTGGGAGACACGGATGGCTCAAGGGGAATTCCAGTGCCTGTGGCAGGATGGCTCTGGGAGAATATGGGTGGCTCAGGGAGGGTATGGATAGCCCTGGGGGGTTGCAGGTGGCTCTGTGGGGATGGGGTTAGCAAGGCAGAGCTGATGTTACCTGAGGCATCAGACGGCAGAGACAGAGCAGGGTCCTCGCTGCCGTGCCCGCTCTGCTCTCTCTTGGGAGCAAGTGACAGCACGGGGCATATGTGCAGCCTACAGCTTTTGGGATGTGCTGATCCTGCTGTAGCAGGGTGTGGAGCAAGTGAGGCATCCCTGCTTGCCAAGCAGAGTGAGTGAGTAGGCAGCAAAGGGAACACATTTCCCATGGGTGTGCTCTGGCAAATGGATTTTCACATGGGCCGCGGGGTAGATCTTGTGGCTGTTCCTCTGCTTGACCCCTCATCAACCACAGTGGCTGGAGGCAGAGATGTCACAAAAAGGCAGAAGGGTCTCCAAAAGGAAAGAGGAGAGCAGACCTTGAGGCTGGGCTCCGCGGTGACTTGCACCAGGTGATGATACCATGGGTGGCTCATAACCATGTGTGGTTGGTCCAGGCACACGTGAGTGCTCCTAATCCAGCCCTTCTGACACCAAATGATGCTTCCAGACACTTCAGCATTCCGTGTGCTCTGGGCTGCCCTAGCCCTTGCCAACTGCCCTGCGTGGGTAAGCCATGAAGCAGGTGATGGTTGGTCTGCATGGATGGGGAGGAGGAGAGGGAGCCCTGGGCGCCAGCCAGAGACATGCGGCTGTGCCCAAAGTGGGCATGTCACGCATGTGTCCTCTGGGGTCACACAGTTCCTTCCTCTGGACCTTCTTTATGCAAGCTTTGGTCTGGACTCACGCATGGAAACAGCGTGAAGCTGTGTCAGGGGAGGTTTAGGTTGAATATCAGGAAAAGGTTCTTTGCCCACAGGGTGGCTGGGCACTGGAATAGGCTTCCCAGGAAAGTGGTCACAGCCCCAAGCCTGACAGAGGTCCAGAAGTGTTTGAACGCTCTCAGGCACAGGATGGGATTCTTGGGATGTCCTGTGCAAGGCCAGGACCTGGATTCAGTGATCCTTATGAGTCCCTTCCAACTGTGCATCTTCTGTGATTCTGTGCTCTTCCAGAGCACTGCTCCCAAATTCACACACCCTGCTCACGGAGCGATGGCTCTGCAGCTTCCTGGCTGGAACGAGGCCACCTAATTTGGGAATCTCTATTCCAGCAGCACCCAGGGATGTTCCCACCCTCTCAGCTTGTGAAATCCCAGTGCAATCAGCGACTGTAGGCGCTTGGGGCAGGGAGTGCCTGCCATGGGTTTGCTGTTGATGTGTCGCTTGTCCCTTGACGTGCAAGTTGGGGTGGGGGGAGATGGAAGCCTGTGGCTCTGATGCCACCTCCAGTTTCCTGACAGCAGTCTGGATGTCCCGGGGATGCATGTTAGGAAGCAGCAGCAGTGGTTTTGTGCGTATCCCACAGTCCCTGGGATTCCTGTCACCAGTGATTGGCCCTTGTGACCTGGAAGTGGCACAGGAACTGCCGGGGCAGCTGATTGATGCTCTCCGGGTTGTGGAGCAAAGTCAAACAGCCCCAGTAATTCTCTCAGACCCCTTGGCAGTCTCCTCTCTCTGGGAGGTTCTGTTGATGGATGGACCCTCCTAGACCTGGGTGTTTTTCCAGCCTCCCTGGTGCCTGTTGGATACAGGCACAGACCACAGCAAGCTGTGGTCACTCCGTGCATGGGATCTTGGTGCTCTCCCGAGGGAAGCTTTGCTTTTCCCATCACCCCGTGAGCACCTGTGGGTTCCTGTCTGCACTTTGTATCACCCCTGGAGCCATCAGCAAGGGGCTGAGGGCTCCGTCTGGGAGCCAGGGATGTTCCTCAGCACCTCCACTATTAACTTACATCTGTTAAGGGCCTTATGAGTAATTCCCTCCTCAAACCTTCCCTGCTCCTCCGTGACCTCATCCCAACACCACCATTCCCCAGCCTTCTCTCAAAGCATCACTAAGATCACATTTGTGATGTTTTCCTGACAATCTTCATGCAGCAAGGAACCCCTGGAGAGAATCCCCTTCCCGTTGCTCATCCTTCGAATCCGTGCAGCCCCGGGCTTTGGCAAGTAGAGGAATGGAAAGAGATGAGCTCTCCTTCCCTCCACCATCACACAGCATCTGCAGAGAAGTGGCAGGAGGGCACGGAGCAGGGATGGGAATGCTGCGGTTTGGATTCATCCGGAGCGTCTCCAGTCTCCTTCCCCACTGCACTGGGACTTGCTGTGTTCTCCTGACTCAGTAACACACTGCTGTTTAATTAACTTCTGACTTCTGGTTTAAAGGAGCAGTGCACAAAATAGTTATTTACTTCATTTGGAAATTCTTTTATTCGTTACCATAATTATAGCTTCCTCCCCCTTTTTTTTTTCTTTTTTTCTTCTTTTTTTTTTTTTTTGGATATTTTAATTAGCAGGGGAAGGGAGGGAGGGAGGGGGAATATTTGCTGCTCTCCTTGTGGTTATCACATCCTTCAAATTACTAAAAGAGGCTGGGATAATAGGTCTGGTGATTATATATAGGCACCATCTGCTCTGTGGCTGCTTCCTATCAAAGTGCAGTTAGGAGAGTGCAAGGAGGATATTTTCTCTCCAGCTATATTAAGACTGTTTCCATCTCGGCTCCAAAGCAAAGCTCTCTGCATGCAAATGGATCAAATGCGCTGTAATCAATGGCTCAGTTTTGGCAGCCTCGAAGCTGGTTTGGTTTTTTGTTTTGTTGGGTTTTTTTTTTAAATTTTGTTTTATTTTCCCCTCAAGTTTTGCTGTTCCCATCCGTTACGCAATTTTATTTCAGGCTGGCTGTTCTGCATTTGATGTTTCCTTGTAACCATAGTCGCCCCTGTTTGCTGAGCAATGCGGTCTCGTGTTAGCTGGCGCAGGGATCTGTGTCATAACTCGAATGCGAGGCAATATCTGAGCAATCAGGAATGTTTTGGAGGATGATGAAGGCAGATTTTTGGGATGCATCTGCTGTCGGTATGTAGAGGAGGTGGAAAGCTGAGCTGAGTTAATTTGGAGCAGTAACGGGAAAGAATTAATACTCTGGTTTGTGCTACCAGCCGTGGCTGTCCCGTTGCTGCTGGGGATTGTTGGGGAGCATTGCAGGGCTCAGGGTTTGGGAGTCATAGAATTTTAGAATTCCAGGCTGGTTTGTGTTGGAGGAGACCTTGAAGAACATCCAGTTCCACTCCTGCCATGGGCAGGGACACCTTCCACTATCCCAGTTTGCTCCAAGCCCTGTCCAGCCTAGACTGGAACACTTCCAGCTATCCAGGGGCAGCCGCAGCTTCTCTGGCCAACCTGTGCCAGGGCCTCACCACCCTCAGAGGGAAGAATTTCTTCCCAGTTTGACCCTGCCCTCTGTCAGTGAGAAGCCATTCCCTGTCATGAGGTGTCCCATCTTCTGCATGTGATGAACTGGATACTGCGTTTGTTCCTTGGTGGCCTCAGAGACCCAGCAGGCCTCTCTTTTCTCCTGAAGCTGGTAAGATTTTATGCTTTTGGAAGAGAGGGAGGAGAAGGAATAAGACATGGCCAGCCCAGATGGAAGGGGAAGGTGCTTGGGATGGGGCGTGTGAGTTCCCAAGAGGTGGAGGCCAGAGGAAGGTTGAAACACTGAGGAATTTGTCTTGCAGAATTTGTGCCGTGGTGCCTACAAGAGAGGGGGACTAGGTGGCTTTTTTGAATGAGTGAAAGTGGCTAAAAAGAGGTAAGGGAAGAGAACATCCAGAACGAGTTGGCAAGGATGGAAAAGGCTGCGGGTCTCTTTCAGTCTGGGTGAGGGCTGTGAGATGTACATCGCGTAAGACACCCGTTATCCTCATGTATTTTGTCACAGCTGAAGGCGCTCTGCCTCCCTGCTCTCACTCCACAGCTTTTTAATGACTCTAGGGATTATTGGATCCCAGTTTCTTGGGGCAATTCCAGAGGTTTCACTTCCACCCCTTTCACCTGACTGGTTTAAGGCCCTTCGTTTCTCACTCCCGGTTTTCCATAGGTTGCACGTTGCTGTGTAAAGGATGCACATCCTCCAGGTTGGCCTCCTGAAATGGTTGTATGTGGTGGAGGAGTTTCTCCATCTGGAGTGTAACGTGTGGTGGAAGCTGTTGCTGTTGGAAATCTCAGCAGGGAGATGCTCCTCAGACCAGGGATTGAAGCAGTGGGGAGCCCTGGCTGCTGCTTGAGCAGAGGAAATGTTCTTGGACGTCCCTTTTGGGTGGAGAAGGACTTTGGGAAGGAGAGTTTCTGCATCCCAGTGCTCTTTATCTGGCTTCATTCGTGAGCAGGGGAGGAATTTCTCCCAGGAGCCCATAGCAAAAGCTATTTTCTGGGATAATTAGGGAGGCTTGGTTCAGCACAGCAGCATTTGATATTAATGGACCGGGACTCCCCAGGGACAAACGCTGATTTTCCGTGGGTTTGTGTATAGATTTAGAAGAAAAAAAAAATGCATTTATTGGCCTGGACATCGGGGCATTGTGTTTACCCCAAGAGACTCGTGGTTTAGGGCAGCACCTCCTTGCAACATACCCCTAATCCTCCATCCCCACCCACTCCCAACTCCCTGAGTCACCATTCCATGCATTCTTTTGTCTGTGAGTTAAATCCTGGTTGGATTCACATCTATTCTGTCTTGCTCCCACCTTGCTGGATGCTCTAGTGGGAAGCAAGGACCTTCCAGTACTTAGAAGGGGCTCGTAAAGGAGAGGGAAAGGAACTTCTTACATGGGCTGATAGTGATAGGACAAAGGGGAAAGGTTTTAAATTGAAAGAGCTGAGATTTAGATTAATTTTAAGAAGAAATTCTTGGCTGTGAGGGTGGGGAGGCCCTGGCACAGGGTGCCCAGAGAAGCTGTGGCTGCCCCTGGATCCCTGCAAGTGTTTCAGGCCAGATTGGACGGGGCTTGGAGCACCCTGAGATAGTGGAAGGTCTCCCTGTCCATGGCAGGGGGTGGAACTGGATGTTCTTCAAGGTCCCTCTCAACCCAAACCATCCCAGGATTCCATGAAGGAGCTTGAAAGCAGCTCCTGAGCTCCTGCTGCTGGGTGAGACAAGCTGGGCTTCCTTCCAGAAACACATCCCGTTGGATTGCTGGAGCCACCAGGGTCTGAATTTACACATCTTTAGATGCAGCCCCGCTCCTGCTGCCGCACAAATGAGTAAATAACAGCCACAGCAGTTCCTGCTGGAGCCAGGCTGCAGCTCCACGTGTGTTTGTGCCATGCAGGGAATTTCAAAACCCCCTGTGAGGGTTCCTTCCCTGCTGAGCCTGGATGGGGCCTCGTGCGCACTGCTCGCAGGGAGCAGCAACAAACGGGTTATTGTTTCTCTGTCCAGTTTCTTGAACAGGAAACTGTGTTTAAAAACACCATTTCTGAAAAAAAAAAAACAAAAAACAAAAAACGTTTTCTTGACAGTCTTTTCTGCAGTCTGTGCTTCTTCCCATTTCTCTGCTCGAGGCAGCACTCTGCTTGTAGGGATTTTTTTTTCCTGATGCAGGGGTTAATACCAGTAATTCCCTAATACCACTATTTTCCTTACACCCAGTGTCTTCTTGCATTTAGGACCCTGGATTTCACCCCTTCGTGGGTTATATCAGCCCGTGGTTCAGAGGCCAGGACATGGATTATCCCACTCCTGCAAACACAGTTAAAGTCACAGCCACAGAACACAGGGAGATTAAAGGAAAAAAGGCACACAAAGAAGAGGCTCCAAGGGTTAGGGGATGTTGAGCCGAAAAATGTTCCCTCAGGTTCTGCCCTGGCCGTGCTGGAGCTGCCTGGGGCAGCGTGGGGAGGGGGTGAATGGGGTGCCCAGGAAGGAGGCTGGGTGCCAGCTGGGCAGTGTGACCCACTGGCAGCTCTTTCCAAGGGTTCTCGGCAAAGGAACTCTGGAAAAGCCCTGGGCATTGGTGTGCCAGCACGGGGAAGCCTTCCTGGAGGAGAGGATGTGTCGTGACTGGGATAGCAAGGAGGAGGCGGAGGGGAGGACTGAGTTGAACTTGGGGTTTGCTTTGTTTCCCCTCTCCCTGGGGGAGCTTCCAGGCTGCACAAAACCTTGTGTGGATTAAAAACAGACCCACTTTTTGGGGTCAGGCTGCTGTTCCAGGTACCAGCAGAGCAGGAAAGGAGCTGTATGTGATCAGATGCTGCCTGAGGACGCACCATAAACAGCTTTGTGGCCCAGAAGTGCCAGTTTTAGATTAAAAAAAAAAAAAAAAAAAAAAAAAAGAAGAAGGTCCCGAAGAGTTCAATATGCACCTTGCAGTGCTTTTTCCTTTCTGCAAGCACGGGGAAGATGTTATTTGGAATTGTAACCTGATGTATGGACCCTGTGCTGGTCCTTTGGGTGTCAGGAGCGTGGTGGGGACTGGAGAATTCTGAATACTCCCAGTGGTGGGTTTGGTTCTCACTGGAAACTCTCACATGTGTGTCTTGTCAAGGACTTTGGCAGCCCTCTAAACCAGATTTCATGGAGGGCAGAGGGAGGGTGAGCATCTTGTCAGCTGTCCCACGCTGTGTGGAGGAAGGTCTGCCTGCAAAGCCCAATTCCTCAGCTCTAATTACAGGAATGGGTGGCTTTTCCCTTCTCAGGCTGAAAAAAGTTGGCCCAAAACCCTGAGAAACCACAACACAAATGTCTGACGCTGTTCCACGTGGTCCTCAGCGAACAAAAACCCTCTTGAAATCAGCCCTTGCCTCCCAAAATAGGCAGCACCACTTCAAAAGGGAAGAGAGGGGGAGAAAATAAAAAAAAAAATCCCAAACCCAAGGCTTCAGGGGATGAGAGCACTTGCAGCCTCAGAGTTTCTGTAAGTGTGTTGTGGTGCCTGCCAGCCCAGCAAAGGGTTTGGTCTGAGATAAATCTGGATTTGCCTGGGGAGGGTCCCACAGGGATGCTCCCAGCACGGTCAGCAGCTGCCTCCTGTGATGGGGAGCTTTGTTGTCATCACTCCTTCTCCATCCTCCACTTCTTGTTTTTTACCTGGGAATATTCCCCTGAGCTTGATCCCAGTCTGGAGGTCATGGAGAGGTTTCTTGCAAGGAAACCTGGTCTGTGTGCACCTAAAAGGGCAGGAAGACACATCTAAACCAAAAGTGGGGCACTCTTACAAGCCGTAGGGGATCTGTGTGCCAGCATGGGATGCCCTTTGGAGCCGTGGTTTCCCCTCTTCATTTGCCCAGCTCACAGCATTCAGAGAGGCAGCCATTCCCATCCACCTTCTGGGAGCTTATCTTGCCCCAGAATAACATTTTAGGTTTCCTTTTTAAATTAAAGCTTAGTATTTTTGTAGTAAAAGAAAAGGAGGCTTGAGTGTAAGGTGATAAGCTCACACTTGGTTTTCTTCTGCTGAAGTTGAAGCCCACGTGGACCATTTGTTTTAGCCAGGAGCAGCCCTGGATTCACCTTGGGCCATCCAAAAAGCACACAGAATGGTCAAATTCAAGTCAGGGCCTACAACAAACAGATGCGTTGGAAATAATTAGCTGTATTCTCTTATTTCAAAAACCTGAGGGCGTGACCACAAGAAAGCAGCATTAATAAATATTATTAATAAATATAATAAATATGGGCATTTATTAATCCCCTGGGTGATTCCAGAGGGATGCCATCCCAGCATTCTCAGCATTTTTAGGGCTGATGGAAATGGGTAAGAGAGTTTGCAAGAAATCACATTATCACCAATGTCTGTTAGAGCCAGAAGGCAAACCCTAAAGTTAGGCCAGTGCTGAGAGCCCTTAAATCATCTCAGCCTGGTCCCCAGAGCAGCTGGGGTGGTTTCAAAGAGCTGGGGACTTTGCAGCATCCTTTGCAGAGGGATTGTCACTGCCGCATCTCAGGGGGTTGTGTGAACTGACTCACAGTTCAGTAAAAATTTGGCCAAGGAAAACGTGTTCTCTTGGATCCAGCGCTGCATTATCTCAGGGAAAGAAGTGGAACTGATTTTTATCTGTTGCACCGGATGGTTTCTAATTGTCCCTGGCCATCCTTTGGAGTTCATTATTTCTCCTTGAGCCGACACCGGCTTCTAATTAGGGGATGTAAAATGAAGATGGAAGAGCAGCAGTTTGCAGGGGTATTGCTGCTCGTGAAGGAATCCGGGCTGGATTTATGCCAAAAATACCCTCTTGTGTGCAGGGTTTTGGTGGGGAGAGGGTGGTGTAAGCGCTGCTGGGTACCAGTGTCTGCACACACCCTGTAAGAGCCGGATTAGCAGAGCAGCCCTTGGCCTCCTGGAAGGGGAAATTAACCTCAGTCCTCCTTGTCATTTCTCCTGCATCTCTCCTTCATCTAAGGGGCACAAATATTTCTTAAATTAGAGGGTTTCATACAACGGATTCAGGGTGGATTCTCTCCCCAGGGCAGAGTGACTGTGGCAGGGGGCAGCAGGCACTGAAGGGCTCTGGGTGGTGTGGAGCCGATGCTCAGCCCTGGTGATGCATTTTAACCAATTTATCCATTTTTTTTCCCCCTGTAATTCCCCCTGTATTTTGGCGGTTTTGAATCCCAAATATATTTTTCTCCTGGGAGGGTGATGTGTCATCTACGGATGCTGTTTTGGGGGTACAACTGCAAAGCCAAGAGCTGAAAAAGCTTGGCCAAGACCTTCTGAAATCCCATCTACTTCCCCATCCGGATGCATCGCATCACGGCTTTGGGAAGCGTAACACTGCTCTGGAAGCAATCTCAGGATCTCATTGACATCCTTTTCTGCCAAGAGACTTCTGGAAGATGTTTATATAGTTTTTAAATGGGAAAGGAACAAATTCTTCCCCATAAGCCACCCCCGGTGCTTCCCTGCAGAGCATGGTGTCAGTGTTACGTGTTGGCACAAGAAAACCTTTTCAGAAGTAGGAATTATTTAAACATTAGAGAAATCCACAGGTTTTTTTGGCCTCATCCAGCAGCTGCCTGTGGTACCAGCTGCTTTTTGCAGGTGGTTAATAAATGCAAATGTGCTCTGGTGTTTCTCTCTCCCCTCCTTTTGTAACCCCCACTACTGCCTCGCTTTCATCCTGCTCCTGGTCAGCAAGATGGCTTTGATGGTGGGTTTTCCCCCAGGCTTGAGCTGGGAATTAAGCCTGGCTTAACCTTTGCAGCACAGTGCACCTGGCTGGGGGTTTTCCACCAAGACTCATTTATATTAAATAATAACATGGACAGGAGTCTTGAGTGGTTTTGGTGAACTGCTGTAAATGCGAAAAAAGGGGATTAAGGAGCTTTGGGGCTTTGGTGCTTTAGATGGAAAAGCCTTGAGAACAATGAGTTGCCCCCAGGTTTTGTACAGTTTAAAAATTTGGTTTGGAAAGAAAAATTGAAAAGTTTTTTTTTTTTTCTTTTGTTCCTTGTAGGCTGAAAGGTCATTCTAACCCCTCTGCCCTCAGATTTTCCTGGAGCAGGGAAATTTTCCTTGGTTTGCATCCTAAATCTGTATGTTAAATTACACACACTGTGTTTATGGTTAAACCAGTAGTTTAGTGACTCTGAGTGGTGGAATTTGAATTTTGTTAAGTAAACAGAACTATCTTTTAGTACTTCTTTCAGTGCTTAAAACAGAGATAGTCCTTGGAAGTGTTTAAGGGCAGGTTGGACGGGGCTTGGAGCAACCTGGTCTAGTGGTCGGTGTCCCTGCTCATGGCAGGAGATTGGAATGAGATCTGTAAGGTCCCTTCCAACGCAAACCATCCCATTATCCTGTGATTTTAGTAGGACTCAACCAGGCTGAGACATTCCTGTGGATGAGAAGTACCCTTGCAATGATATTGGGAGATGTTTAAGTGCTCCTGCTTCAGGGTACAAGCCAGGTCCTAAGCCAAAGGGAGAGACAGAGATGCTTCCCTTGGATTTCTATGGGGACATCCCCATCCTGGGGATTTTGACGCTCTGGAACTGCTCGATGGATGTTTTTTTCCCTAGAGATGGAATCCATGCAACACCTTCCCTTGAGCAGCCCAAGGTAGCTCGTGTTACCCCATCTCCTTGCAGGTACTCCCATCCTTTTTGCTTCCCAGGAGGCAAAGCAGAGAGCTCAGGGTAGGGCTCAGGGCTGCTGCAAAGCCATCAGCGAGGCACCATGGCCAACCACCACCACACATTTTATAATTTCATTTGATTATTATTCTTTATTTTTTTTTTTTTTTCGGGGGACTCTGCTGCATCCCGGGCCGCGAGGGGGGAATAACCTCTTTGATTTTATTTTTTTTTCAGTTCTCTCAGGCCAGACACACCACAGCCCTTTGAAACGCTCTGTGTCCCTTACCCCACCCATGAATGTGCCAAACCAACCTCTAGGACATGGATGGATGTCTCATGAGGACTTACGAGCTAGAGGACCCCAGTGCATCCCTTCCGATCATGCCCCCCTGTCTCCACAAAGCAGTGTAGCCTCTTCGGGAAGTGGTGGGAGTGAACATTTAGAAGATCAGCCTTCCGCTCGTAACACATTCCAGGAGGAAGGGAGTGGGATGAAAGGTGAGTGACAAACCAGCTCCCCCCTCACCCCCCAGCACCCAGAGGCAGGAGGGGAAGAGCCGCCGTTCCCGGCAGCTCGGGGCTCTGGGATGGCGGTTCTGGGCGAGGATCCTCCTGACCCAACGGGGCCTCCCGGCGTTTTCTTCCCGGCTCAGGAATTTAGGTTTAGGGGAATGCGTTGGGTTGTCTTTTAACTAGCAGCTGGTCCTGATCTGACGTCTTGCACTTGGGTGCCAGTGGGCTGGTTTTGCCCCAAAAACCCTGTGAGCTGCCAGCTTTCCAAAAAGCTGGATTTTTTCCATAGCCTGTGGCTTTTGGCTGCGAGTGGTGCTCTTTTTTTCTCTTTCTTTTTTTATGACGGTGAGAAATATCTCAGAGCAAGCTTAGCAAGCCACGTGTGATTTACCATTGCAGTGTTTGGTACCCACCAAGTATTTGGGGAAGTTTTGGCTTGGGATACATGTTTGCAGTGAATTTAACCCGTGTGTGTTTCGGTTGGTTGTCCCGTTACACCTGCATTTCGCAGAGATTTTGGCAATAAACATATGTGGTTCTGGCGGTAAACAAGGCAGAAATAAACCCCACTTGCTGCAGTCAAAGATACAGAGCAAACTTCAGGCTGAGGGGGAATGAATAGATAAAAACTGGGCAAACACATGGACTGTGTGTTCCTGGGAACAGACTGAAAACGACCCTGCAGCTCTCAGACTGAGTTGAACAACTCCAATTTGCAATAATGCGAAGCGGCTCGATTGTGTTCAAACCAGTGGTGTATCAGAATAGGGAAATAATTGTATTTTTTAACAGTCACAAGGTCTGATTTTAGTCTAATTACAGACAAATTGAGATATGGATTAATCTGTGTGATGTGGGACTGCATTTGGCTTGGCTCTGAATGGCTTTGATGTGCATGAAATAAATGCATGAAAAACCCCTCACGGTTCCAAGGAATGTAACAGAGGCAGGTCGGGTCCTGCAGTCTGTCTGGCCAGAACTTTTTGGGAGCAAGTGTTTCAGGGGGGGAGCTGTTTAACACTACATTTCTCCAGGTTTCTGCAGAAGGAGCTGGGGAGGAGACCACGGGGAGCTTGGCTCCCTGTGATCCGCAGCTGCAGCTCCGGGATCTGCGTGGATAGAAACATCCCAGTGCCGTGCAATCAACCTGTGTGGCCAAATCCACAAAACCCAGAGGCTGTCCCCGAGCAATGATCAATTAAATAACCCCCACATATTAACACATCCCCTTACTGCTGCGTGCAGCTGGGATATGTCCACCCTTCCTCGGGCTGTCCCTTCCCAGACTTCCAAACATGATTCCTCCATTGCTGACTCAGCCAAATGGCTTTTGTCCCCCTGTCCAGGGGCGTGCAGAACAGATGTTCACAACCTCTGGTGTCTATGCCTGCCATGTCCTCCCCCCTCAGCTGGGTTTTCTTCAGGCTGAACCATTCCAGTGCCTTCCCGGATGATGTTTTCTAAATTTGGGGTTGTTCCTGCTCCTCTCTGCCAGGTTTTTTTTTTTTCCAAAAAGTCCGCGTTTTATTGAAGGTGTGTTGCCCAAAACTGGACTTGGAAGCAGAGCAGAGGCTTGTTTGCCTCCAGACAGCATTCCTGTGGCTGTGTAGCTCATCGTCCTCAAATAACAAAGCTCCATGGGCTGCATATGCCCCATTGTATCCCCACAGCTTTCCTGAAAAAAAAAAAAAAAAGAGAGAGAGGACTGCCCGTTCCCTGCACTCCGATCGTGCCGTTTCTCGTCCCTGCACAAACACACAACTTGGTGCATTTTTATTGGGCTGCCTCGTGTTCCATCCAGACCGGCTGCTCTGGCTGCCAAGTGCCTTCTCTGAATTGCAGCCACGTCTCCCCCAGTGGCTGCAGGCTCTTGTGGCTGGGTGTCACCCCTGCTTCTGGTCAGCTGGTTCCTTCTTTAACACCCTCCGGGGCATCCAGGAGGATCCAGACGCACGGGATCTGGAATGTGAGGAACCCATGACAGATCCCCACCTGCCTTACCATCTCCCCCAGTGTCACCTATTTCTTTCCTTTCTATTTATACTCTCATGTCTCCAATTTCTTTTCTTTCCATCTATCTTCATGCCCTTTGGCTTTATCCTAGCTCTTGGTTTCTCCAGGGGAAGATATGGACACTTGATTCTCCATGGAGCCCATCTGTTTGTCTGTCCATTCCCACGTCCCTGCCCATGGCAGGGGGTTGGAATTAAATAATCTCTAAGGTCCCTTCCAACCCAAACTGTTCCAGGATCCTGTGATTCCTGGGGCACAGCTTGGGAAGCACCAGGAGGAAGGTCTGGGTAGAGCTGGGGGTTTCTTCTGGGTGTATATCCAAGGTGTCCTGTGTGTAAATTTGGCAGGGTGAGCTGTTTTCCTTCTAAATTTCCCGACAGCCGTGCCATGACTTTGCAATTAGCTCCTGGTAATTGCTGATTAAAGAGTAGCTCTGCAGGCAGGTGGTTCACCCATCCGTGGAGAGCTTTGGGAAGTTTGACTTTCCAAAGACCATGAAATCACCTTGCATGTCCTTGCACCTCCTGGTTGCCTCTTCCCTGTGGGAAGGGGGAAAGCTCCACCACATACAACACACCCTCTGTGTCCTGGGGTGGCTTCTTCTCCCCAGTCTGCTTCCAGGATTGCCATCTCTGCTGGTAGGGGGGCTCTGGGACCATCACTCTCCCCAAAATTAAGGCATGAGCCAGACAGGCTGATGCAAAGGCAAAGAGCTGCCTCTGCAAAGGTTGCAGATGGGTTTCCTGCAGGGTCCAGTGTTTACATGAAGTTGCATCTGTCTTCTGGAAGTATCCCTGTGGGCTTTGCCATTGCCATGGACGTGTGCCAAAGGCAGGTGTCCCATGGGGACGTGGGATCAGGGAGACTTTCAATGTGCTGTCACTAGAGTGGTGTGGGTTTGGTTAAAATGTTGTTGAGATTTGAGCCTGTGCTGGAAGTGGGGCTTTTTGCTAAGAGGTTTTTATTTTGAACAGACGCCAGTTTAAGTGGGTGCTGGTAGCAGACTTTGGGACTGTTGCATGTCAGAACTTTCGGAAAACGGTGAATTTCAGCCCGTCTGTGCTCAGTAATTGCTTTTCCCCGTGTTTGGTGTGGGGGGGATTGATCTCCTGTGCAGCGCTTGAGGAATTTCATTGACACGTGGATCCCAATGTGTGTGTGGGATTTGGAGAGTGTAAGCAAGACGCAGCACCTTGGGACTGTTTGCATCCTCTGCTTGAATGCAAGGTGGGTTTGGGATCAGCCTGGGCAGCAGGAGACTTCTGGCAGATGTGTGGATTGCCTTAGGGAACCAAACTAAGGTCACTCCTGCTCTGTCCCCTCCTCCCCTTTGGTTCAGGAAAAGGTCATGGACAATCCTTGGCTTGCACGTGGTACTCGAGAGTGTGGGACTTTCTGGACCCGCACCATGAGATGGACGTCCCAGCAGTGGGAATGAGCTCCCAAGTGTCTCACTGCTAGGGAAGGGGACAAGGACTATGGACAAGGTATTGCTGGGAGCAGAGCAGGTCAGCTGGGAAGGCTGTGGCAGAGCTCAATAGGTGCTAAATAGAGCAGGTCTCGATTTGGCAAAGCTTTTGAAGCCTTTACAAAGGAAAAGTGTCGTCACGGGCCCGGTGCTGTGCTGCAGCACAGACACCTGCAGGGCCCCCCTCCCTTGTGGGGTGTCACCACTGACCCCCAAACCTGCAAAACCCTGCATAGCTGCTTGTTGTCACGTTGCTTTCTCCGTGGGGGACACCCCATCATGGAGTCTAGGGGGTTTTGAATGACACAGAGGAAGGATTCCCCTCCCAGGTTCCTCACTGTGAAATCATGTTGATGTCAGGAGGATTAACGTATTTTTGGGTACCCATCCAGGTGGGCGTAGAGGTGCTAACTGCAGGTAACGGCTGGGAAGGAAGAAGTCATTTCAGTTGGTGCATTTTAGGTCCCACGTCACCCTTTGAAGCAGGGTGTGGGGCCGTCTTCGATGGCACATCATTTTTCCATCCCAAACCCACCTCTCTAGTTCTGTTTAAGCAGCCGGTTCCATTTTCAGCACATGCCACCATCCCTCGTGCCATAAATGAGTGTCTGCCATCCACAAAACAGCCTTTTGCTTGTCCTGAGCTCAGCCACTCCAGGAGCTTCAGCAGTTCCCATGTTCCTGGGAAAACAGCAGTGAGGAGCTTGGCGTGCAGTGACACGATGCCAGCTCCCCATGGGCTAATTCCCAGTAGCTTTCCCACAGAAACCCAGCTTCTGAGGATGTGTCCTCATCCAGGGGCTGCTTCCTCCTCCCATCCACATCCACAGCCCTGTGTCCTCATCCAGAGGCATGTTCCTTGTCCCATCCACATCCACAGCCCCGTGTCCTCCCAAAGGTCCCTGAAGCTCAGTGAGGTGTCCGTTGAGGACGCCCCTCGTGTCGCTTTTGATGCTGTTGCTCGTGGTTTTGCCATTCCATGAATTCAAGGGAGCTCTCCTGTCCTTGCCTTTGTGCTCCAGATGTCCCAGCCTGGCTGAAGAGCCTCCGGCTGCACAAGTACGCCGCCCTCTTCTCCCAGATGACGTACGAGGAGATGATGGCCCTCACCGAATGCCAGCTCGAGGCACAAGTATGTCCCACGTCACTTGGGGGGGTGACAGCTTCCAAAGCCCCTTCGTGTGTCTTCCCCCGGTTGGGAAGCAGAGAAAGGGAAATGGGGTCTCGGGGAGTGAAAAAACCTGTTGTTGTACCTGAAAGAAACCTTATCCCCATGTTTTTACTGGAGTCCCAGCATGGAAGTCCTATCTGAGCTGTGCTTGGGGTTTTTTTTTTCCAGCTGGGATTAAGTTCCGGAGTTTCAGGGGTGCAACCTGTGGTAACCAACTCCCTTAAAGCGGGGCTTTGATGGCTGGCTGCCTTTGAAAATGTCATGGAATCATTTGGGGTTGGAAGTGACCTTAAAGATTATCTGGTTCCAACCCCCACTGCTTTCAGGTTCACCTCTGGATTATCCTTGGGATAAAGTGGAATGGGAACACCGTGCTTTCCACGTGTGAGGTGCAGCAGGGTGGGACAGACTAGCTGGAAATTTCTGTCTTCAGCAAGTCTCTGGATGACTTTCTATGTCCTCCACAAATCCCTGCACTCAAAAATGCAACTTATTTCTAGCAGCCCTTTCTGTTTAGGAGAGGAAGGGTTTGGGTTGAGCCAGCTGCCCTGTGGAAGTGTTGACGTCGACTTTTGTCCTGTTTTTGCAGAATGTTACCAAAGGTGCAAGACACAAAATAGTCATCAGTATCCAAAAGCTAAAAGAAAGACAAAACCTGCTCAAATCTCTGGAAGGGGTAAGTAATCACAGCCGTTTTTGTATTTCTTGTGTTTTTAAGAAGCCAGGAAGTTAATTCTGGGGTGAAGCACTCTTTGCTTACACGTATTGTGGGGATCTGATGCAGGTTTTATTTCACGGAATTCCAGAATGGTTTGGGCTGGCAGGAACCTTAAAGACCGTCCACTTCCAACCCTCTGCCATGGTGGGGGAGACTCCTTTCACTAGAAGCCACGTTGCTCAAAGCTGTATCTTGCAGAGTGGGTCCTAATGCATCTCCCACACTCACGCAGCTGGGATGGATGTGCCCTGTATCCCTGGCCCACTCCAGGGTGCTCAGAAAGACTTGGGCTTTCCTGGAACATGATACGGGCACCCTGTCCCCAGATAAAACACCACACACCCACCTCAGTGCCTGAACAACATCGTGAATTTCCAAGGAGAATAAATGGAAACTTCTTTATCCCTTCAACAAAAGCTTAAACCCTGCAGAATGGGCTTCTGGGGAAGTAGCAGCACCACAGCCTAGCTGGGAGCAGCTCACCCAACCTCTCCCTATTTATTATCGCTGTATTGTATTATATTTAATTGCACCATCTTCAAACAGCAACTTGCAGAGCCTCCCACTAGGGGCTTTTAAATACTTCTGTGGTGTGCTGCTATTTATTGGTGTTTTCCTTAGCTCACTGCTTCACTATTTATTTATAATATGGGCTTGTGCTCAGAGTATGGCAGGAGCTAATAAAGCCGTATTTACCTCCGTTATTAATAATAACTATTAAATCCAAGGGCTGGATGGAGCTGGCTGCAGCTCTGTGTTTTCCAGGCGATTGCACAGCCTCTTCCTCCACTTCTCCACTGGGATTTGGGAATCTGGTATTGATTGAGTGGCGCTGTGCAGGAGCTGGAGCCCAGCTCAGCTGGCACAGCCGGCCAGGCACGCTGTTAAATACAGGAGGAAAGTGGCAGGGACTGGTTTGGAGCCCTCCAGGGGAGGGTTTGGGCTGTGGCACTGTGACCCTGTCCCACTTTCCTGGGTCTCAGAGCTGCCTGTGAGCTGCGGTCCCTGGGAGGAGATGTCTCTGGTTTTCCAGGCTTCCCATCCAATTTTTTGCTAAACAAGAGCATGTGTGGGACTTGATGTTTTTGGGCAGAGTCTCGCTGCGAAATGCTGCTGCTTTCTTGGAAAGAGCTGCTCCACCCCTCTCTGTTAGTTAGCATGGCAGGATTTTCTCCCAAAAAATTAGGGCCCAGCAGACCGACACCAGATTTTTGAGACAAATGAAGCTGAGATGTCCAAGAGTGAGCTGGGAATGCAGCAGGAATTAGAATCAACAACTGTTTCAGGGCTTGCACACTTCCCATGTGCCCACTTAGTGTCCCTTCCTTCAGTGCATCAGGATTCACTCCAAAAGTTGCCTCTTTCCAAGCACTGTCCCGTGAGCCAGACCGTGCAGGAGCCTGCAGTGAGCTGTTCTGGTCCAGGCTGCATTAAAAAAATAAAAACAAAAAGCAGTTTTTTCCCATCAGTGGGACCATAGAAATTGAGTTTTTGATCCACACCAGGAGTGAGGCTGGGATGCACCCAAATTCTCTCCCTCTTGGGTGGATCTGCCCCAGGATCTCCAAGCTGAATGGTTTTGCTGTGGGAGCAGCAGTTCACCTTGTGGTGTCCCCTTCTGTGTCTGACCACAAACCACCTGCTCCCCTTGAAACCCTCGCAGTGCCCTCTGCATCCACTCCCCCAGGTCATCCCAGAGTGGACAGGGATGTCCCCGCTGCTGCCACAGGACAGGCTCCTGCATCCCAGCACGGTCCTGGGCTCTGAGATGATCCCAGAGCATGAGGATGCCATGGCCAAAAATTTTGGGGCAGAGCAGTTAATGGGAGCCAGGCTTGAAGGCAGCGCTGGAAACAGGAAACGAGCTCATGTTAATGTAATTCCAGTGAAATAGAGCTGAAATGTTGGGATTGTAGGATTGCTGGGGAGCAAACAAGATATTTGCTGCTCTGGGCATTGAAATCTCCCAGGCTCAGTCACTTTCATGGACTTGCCATTTCCCTGGTGGGAATGTGGAAACATTCCAGGTGGATTGTTGTTGGATTTGGGTCCCAGTGGTGGAGGGGGGCACATTTATCTCTGGGGATTCAGGTCTGAACACATCCATGGATAATCACACACAGCACTCCCCTGATACAAGGAAAAGACTTGATGAATGAAATGTGGCTGTTGAGTGTGGAATGCAGCAGGATCCTGAAGCAGGAGAAAAGCTGGGAAGTCACAGGAGGGATCCCTGCAAAGACAAACCCTCCAAACCCTCTTCTCTCCGCTTTCATCCGCAGGACATCCTGGAAGGTGGCAACTTGCGTGTCCCGCTGCAGGAGCTACACCAAATGATCCTCACCCCCATCAAAGCCTACTCTTCCCAAAACTCGAGCACGGAGGAGCACGGCCGGGACGTGGACTCGCACCACCCCTCCTCCCTGCTGGGCTCGGACAGCCAAGGCTCGGATTGCAAGGACTCCGCGGCGGCCGGGATGCAGCAGCACCATCTGCCGGGATGCGAGGGCGAGTCCGGGGGCGCCCCTTTGCCCGAGGGTGACCTGCCCGGGCAGTTCACCCGAGTGATGGGGAAAGGTGAGCAGCTGTCCCTTGTCCTTGGTGGCCTCTCACTGCTAGGGAGGGCTGCTTTGGGGCAGGGGGTGTGCCGTACCAGCGCTGGCAGCCGCCTTTCCCTGAGCTCCTGCTGGTCCCAGTCTGAGGGGTGATGGTTTTTTTGAGGTTCTGTCATGCTGGGGTTAGAGATAAGAAGACAGGGGAGGTGGGCTGTGGTTTTGGGGAGGGGCAGCAATGGCCCAAGCTGCCTGCCCGAGGTCCAAGATGGATACCATGCATTCCAAGCCCCAGGTCCAAGGTGGAAAGCATCCTCCCCCTGCCCCAGATCAGAGGCGGAAATCACAACTTTCCCTGAGGTCAGGAGTGGAATCCGTCCTCTCTCTTCCCATCCAGAGCCCTGGGGTCATCCCACTGATCCAGAGGTGTTTTGAGCAGCATCCCTTGGACTTGCTCTGCTTGGAGCAGGGTAGCAGTGGTGTTACATGACATGAGCCATTTTGAGTGCAAATCAGCGGGTCCAAGCCCCTTTTTAAGCCCCAGTTTGGATGCAGGACATCCAGAATACTCCGGTGCCGTTCTGTGTCTAGTGCAGGGTGTGTGGCTTTGCATCAGGGATAACACATTGGGAGCTATCAGGAGCCAGCTGAGGTGGGGACCGACCTCCTGTGCAATATTCAGGGCTCTTGGAGCAAATCTGTGTGAGCTTGGATGTGTCCTAACCCTTGCTGATGGCACCTGAGGTGTCAGTGCTGGCTGCATAGAGGGAGATCTTCCTGGGATCTCCCAGGAAGGGAGACTATCATCTGCAGGAGACTGGGGACAGAAAGAACCTCACTGGGATGCCACAAAGAAGTATCAGCCTTGTCTCTATTTCCAACCTTTCTTGGCAAAATAATAGCTGAGATGTTTTCTGTACAGAAACCTGGTGCAGAATTTGTCTCCAGCTGGTTGCCTGCAGAAACAGCCACACGTGGGGCTCCGGCCCCATTTTATTCCTGTGACAAATGTCACATTGTGGCCCAAGCCCTGCCAAGATGTGGTGTCCTCCTGGACCCCCAGGACTACCCAGGGGTTTACAACCGGAGAAACTCATTCCTCTGTGAGCTCGTTCCCACTTCCTTCAATGACATTCATTCCAAAAGAGGTTAAAATTCATCAGGGAAGGTGGGAATCTACCACTCTGCAGTGGGGCAGGTTTATGCCATGGGAACAGGAGCTCTCTTGCCTATGAAGAGGGATCCATGCTGTGCCCCTGAGTTGCTTAGGTCTAATTTTGGGGACTCCAGTGGTGTTACTCTGGATTTACACCATCATAACAGAGAACAAAATCTGGCCCTAAATATAGGAGGGCACAGCAGGAATTGGGGAAGGGCGTTTTTTCTCGCTGATGAAAAACCTATTTGTGGCTACAAGGGAAACAGGATGTCCAAGGTGTTTGTGGGACCCCTCCTGGGCCCCATCTTGGTGTCCCCATCCCCATTTCCCTTCTCTTCTTCTTCTTTTTTTTTTCCAGTCTGCACACAACTTTTAGTTTCCCGACCCGACGAAGAGAATATAAGTTCCTATTTACAGCTCATAGACAAATGTCTAATCCACGAGGTGAGTCGTGTCAGATCATCTACAACTGTTGTTCTCATCACTTGGAAACTGTTTCCAAAGTGTCTGTTTATGTAAACCTTTCAGTTTCTAACACAAATATTTTTGGGGGGTATTAATAGTAATTCTGACAGAACAGGCTTGGAGCAGGCGGTAGCTCCAATGTGGTGCATGGAAATGTTGCTTCCCCCCCCACGCTGGTTTAAGTGCCAAGGCCTGGAGCTGGGAAATTCTTCTGGCTCGTGACAGTCCCATCAGCAGCTGGATGAAAGGAAGAATCCTGGGATGAACGTGCAGGCGGTTTCCATCAGACAGACCCGGCGTTCCCTTGGCGTTGCCTCCTCCCGTTTTTGCACCACGTGGCCTTGGGATTTTGCAACAGGGATTTTACATCTGTTCCTGCTCCCAGCGGATCTGCCTGGGCCGGGTGATGGCTTGGGACAGCCCAGGCTGTGCCACAGGGCTCTGGCACGCTCCTGCCTGGTGGCAGGGAGGGATGGCCGGTGTCCCTGGTGTCCCGCAGTGTCTCCTGCCTACCTTGGCAGGACCTGGAAGAACAAGCTGCTTCCATCACCTGCCCATATGGGAGGAGTTAGGGAGCAGAAGTGGTGGAAGCTATGGCCTGGGGCCAGAGGACAAAGCCAGGAGGACGTGGAACTTTTCCCAAAGTGCCTGCACTTTTCCCAGCCGAGCCAGCCCGTGTCCCAGGACCACCCTCTGCGCTGGCTCCGGCATAATCAGCACCAGGAGAGAGCATCTCCCCCAGAGTGGTTCGGAGCAATCAAGTCAGGCACTAATTAGCCTCCAGATTGTCCTCTGGAGACTTCTGCTTCTCTCCAACAGAGACCTTGGGTGTCTAAAGTTAGCGGTGGTGGCACGTGGGTGTCGCTGTCACCCACACCTCCTGCCTGGAGCTCTGGGAGCAGGTCTGTCCCTGCCAGGGTGACCTTTGCAGGAAGCCTGGGTGGGTGACAGGCTCACCCTGGGTGACCTCCCGCAGAGCCTGTTGGTGCCAGGATCACAGCCAAGCCCTGCCCAGCCCTGAGGAGGGGGATAGGATGCGGGATTCCACAGGGCAGCTCAGCTTTCCTAATCCCACCTTTGCCCACCCTGGCAGCGTTTCTAGAGCCACATCCAGGTGACAAGTGTCACCACCCGTCAGGACCCACTGTCAAACCCCTGCTCTGCCAGAAGGAGTTGGCAGCCTTGGGGCAGAGCTAAGCTGTCACTACGGGACACAGGGAATACTGCCAGAGCGTTTTCTCCACCTGAGATGAGTAAATCCTGAAGAAAGACCAGTGTTTCCTCCTGGACTTTCAGATGGGGCTCAACTCACCCCATCACTTGTTCCGGCTGGTTTTTTTTTACCTGCACATCCCTGCTCGCTTTGTCCAGAAGAACATTCATACATTTCCTATTTCTCTCTCTATCTCTCTCTCTCTCTCTCTCTCTCTTTTCTTTTTTTGGGCAGGCGTTTACAGAGATCCAGAAGAAGCGGCTGCTGTCATGGAAACAGCAGGTGCAGAAACTCTTTCGGTCTTTCCCTCGGAAATCCCTCCTGGAGCTGTCAGGCTACCGGCAGCAGAGGAGGTATGCGGGATTTGGGGATTTCGGGAGGGGAGGGGTGGATGCAGTGGCCAGAGCAAGAGCAATCCAAGTGGGAACAATGCCTCCCAGAGGGAGGGATGGGTTCTGCTGGGTTCAGAGCCATGTTTAGGGAAGGGGGAGGATTGGAAATTCCAGGATTTCAGGCAGTGGCTGGGAAGGGAACACGGCAGGCAGTGTCCTTGTTGCATGTGGCCGCTGCCTTTCCCTCCGATCCCACCCTGTCTCCATGGCTCCAAACCCAGCACTTCCCAGCTCTGCAGCATATTCCCGATACTGGGCTCTTTCCCCGCTGCTCTTTGATGATGATCAGCACTGGAGTTTCCTCTAAACGCTGTCAAGTGGCAGAAAAAAAGGCTGGAAGCTTTCAGAGGGTGCAGGGCCAGAGGTGCAGTCAGAGAGCCAGGCAGGGCTGTGTTGGGAACACCATGTTTGCTCACTTCCAAGGTGATGCTGGATTTTGGGTGATCCTGTAGAAAGCAGAGGGAAGCAAGGAAAAAAGATTTTTAAATGAATTTTAACAACAACATCCCTTTGTTTCATTTTGCAATGCCTGGTTGGTTGCAAGTTAATTATTCCCAAAAAATACAGTGTTTTGGAGGTAACTGGGAACTTTCAGGATGAGATTTCAGGAAAGCACCTTTAGCTCAGCCCTCCCTAATAAAACTTGGATTTGTTAGGTCATTCTAACCAAATCTTAACAGAACTTCCGACGTCTCAGAGGTGATCATGTTTTTAAAAATGAACCTCCTGGAAGGGGAGGAAGAAAACCCAACAGCATAAGCTGAACTTAAATTAGACACTGGAGAATCCACTCGTGAGAAATCTCAAAGAAAACAAGTTCCCGTGGAATTACCTGAATTATTTTAGATTGTATTTAAGAACAGACCCATTCTGGAAGAGTAAAATAAGCTTTAAAGAAAAACCGGTGTGGCTCTGAGAACTGCAGAAGGGCGGGAAGGCAGATGGGAAGAAGAGAGGCTGCTGCAAACCCAGACTGCCTCCTTCCCGCCGCCTGTGCAGGATGGAGGAACCACCTCGGTGGGATGGGAGGGACAGGAGCCCCTCACAGGGGTCAGTGTCCCATTCTCGATGGGATGGGAGGGTCAGGAGCCCCTCACAGGGGTCAGTGTCTCACCCCTGGCACTTTCTCTCCGCAGCCGAGGCTTTGGCCAGTCCAACTCCCTCCCGACAGCCGGATCCGCGGGAGCGGGACTGGCACGGAGGAATCCCCGCCAGTTCCAGATCCCCTCCCGCAACCTCCCCACGGCCCGGCTGGGGCTGCTGGGCCCCACGGGGCTGCTGGGCACCCCCCAGCGCAGCCCCGCCGCCAGCCCCGCCATCCTCAAGCAAGGCAGACAGGTTGGTCGGCGTTCCCAGCTCCTCCATGCCTTCCCCACGAGCTTCAGTTGCTTTTTCCTTCTCTAACTCGTCCAGGTCCCCACTTTTTTTTCCCCGCTCTTCAAGCGGGTTGGGTTGCGCTCCCCTCTGTGCAGTGGGATGTGGAGGCGGGAGCGGCGAGAGGGGCACAAACCAAGCGGCAGAAGGGGAAAAGCTGAGTCCTTAAAGTGGCTTATAAAATAGGGAGAGGGGATTTTGACAAGAGCAGATAGTGGTAGAAGAAAGGGAAGGGTTTTAAATTGGCAGGGTGGAGATTTAGATGAGATACTGGGAAGGAATTTTTCCCTGTAGGCGTGGGGAGGCCCTGGCACAGATTGCCCAGAGAAGCTGTGGCTGCCCCTGGATCCCTGGAAGTGTCCAAGGCCAGGTTGGACTGGGCTTGGAGCACTCTGGGATAGTGGGAAGTGTCCCTGCCCATGGCAGGGGGTTGTAACGAGATGATCTGTAAGGTCCCCTGCAACCCAAACCATCCTGTGATTCTGAAGTAGTCACAAACCCATGGCACAGAGGGCCTTGCTTTGCATCCCACACTTCGCGTTTGCTCCCCACAGAACCTGTGGTTTGCCAACCCTGGGGGCAGTAACAGCATGCCCAGCCGGAGCCACAGCTCGGTGCAGAGGACGCGCTCGCTGCCGGTCCACACGTCCCCGCAGACCATGCTGATGTTTCAGCAGCCAGGTAGGCAGCAGAGGTGCTTTTCCACTTACCCACAGCCAGGTGAGGTGAGAGGAGCTGTGCTGGTGAACCGCCCCACAGGCACTCGGCCCGTGCGGGCACACTCTGCTCCCGCTGGGGTGTCTCTGAATTCCTGGGTTGACCGTAGACATGGCTGGAGGGATTTTTGACCCTGTATTTGCCATCTTGACTCTGTGTGTTACAGTGCTGGTGCCTTGCCTAGCTCGCTTCTGAGGGGCTCGTGTCAGGAGGGAAGGTGGTAGCTCATCCATCACTTTTTCCTCATGGATGGACACGGAGCTCCGGTGCGGAAGGACTGCCTTCATGCACTCAAGGGAAATTCTTTCCACAGTGCGTGTGAAGGGAAATGGTGCTGTGTCAGTGCTTCCTTCCCCGACGCTGCCAAAGTGCTCCTGTGTATAGGAGCATCCTCTGATTCAGGGAGGATCCCGCTGACCTTGGACCCTGGACCTGGAGCATCCTGGCCCTGAGGAAGCCTGTTTGTGTGTCCCTTCCTTAGCCTTTGAGCGTGTCTTTTCCTACCAACACACCATTTACACCTCAGGACAGGGAATCCGTCCCTCCGTTAACTCACCCTCATCCTTTACACTCCTGCTGGTTTGGGCTGGCAGCTCCCTGGCCTCGCACGCCAGCGGTGTTAAACTGCAGCATTCGGGCAGCAAATGTTCCGTACGGCAGGAGCAGCAGCTGTTCCTGGGTATTGATCAAACACCGGGACAAGGGCACATTTCTCAGGCGTTGGAGGAGAATAAATGGGTTTCTCTTCGCGCGTCAGCCTGCGGTGGATGAGGGCGTAGGAGGATTGGGGAGCCAAAGACGTGGATTAAGTCGCAAGGAAAATAAGCAATGATGTGATGCTGGGCTCACAAACCACCGTTTGCCAGGCTGGGGGGAGGACCTCAACCCTCCTGGATCTCATCCCATGTTCCTGTGAGCCAGTGGAAAGCGGGAGATGCCGTCCAGCACAGTAGCACAAGCCATATTCGCAGGTTTTGCTGCAGGGTGGGGAAAGTTTGCTGCCGTTTAGATTAGGACAGGGATGTTGGAACACTCCAGATTTCACGTGTGTGTCACCTTTTTTGTGCTCACCCCCCCCAGGGATGTGGCAGCAATGACGTGGGCGACTGAGTGGGAGCCTGGCGGGTCCCAGAGAAGCCAGACAGTGGCTCTGCTGGTCTGTGCTGCTATCCCATGTCCAAACACTAACCCTGCCTGCACGGACAGCACCCAGCCCCAGGAGATGACCAGGGCTGCCCCCTCCCTGGGTGGGGTTCTGCTCTTGCTTCTGCTGCCCCTTACATCTCTTATCGGCACCTGAACCCCCTCAGATTCATCCCTTATGGATAACAGGGGGTGATGACTGCTTTTGTGAGTGTCTCCTGCTGAAGATGATTTTACTGGGAGTCCCATCAGACCCTCCGGGGTCGTTCTTCAGGTGGTTTCCCCACACAGAGCAGGCAGGCAGGGTCCCCTGCCAGGTCCCTGACCAGGATCTCCTATTCCATATCTCCCTGCAGAGTTCCAGGTGCCGGTGACTGAACCTGACATCAACAACAGGCTGGAGTCCCTGTGCCTGAGCATGACGGAGCACGCACTCAGCGGTGAGCATTCCCTCCTCCTGGGGCTCTTCCAGCACGTCCACGCCGCCTCTGCTGAGCCCCCCAGCACCTGCCCCTGCCCCGTGCCCCCCAAAAGCTGGGACAGGCTGTGGCTGTGACAGCGGGACGGCGGCGGGGCCGGATGCAGGGGTGCTCCCGGGGATGCTCCCGGGGGCGTTCACGTGGGAATCTTGGCTTCTCTCGGCGAGGTGGCCGGGGCAGGGGGTAAAAGCCGAACGCAGGGATCGCACCAGCACTAGTGGAGTCTGTGCTAATTAGCCACTCGTCAGCTTGCTAATGATAATTAGTGTTAGCTCGCTACTCTCGTTAGCTCTCGATAAAGCCCCTGCCGCCGGCGCGCTCGGATGGGTCACAGGCTTTGGAGTGTTGCGCCCTTCCGCCAGGGAACCCCTCGTTTGGCTGGGGGTGCCCCACAGCTGGGGGCTAAAGCCCTGCCAGGGGCTGTGCCAGGGGCTGTGCCACACACAGCTGGGGGTGCCAGCGGATAACGGGCACGGGGAGGGAGGAGGACTGGGGCAAAAACAAGCAGGGAAGATGGAAAAGGCAACAGCAGCAGCAGCAGCACGATGGAGAGCCTGGTGCAGCACAAAGCACCGGCACCAGAAGCTCCCGGTGTCCCCTGGCAACGCTCTGGACCCCCAAGCACAAGGGATGACCCCCAGCGATGGGATGAGCACGGCATCGCCCGGATTCCCGAATGACCAGCTCGGGTCTCGCTGCGGAAATCCTGGACTGTGACGGATGGTTGAGGACAGGAGCCCTTGGAGAGGATGAGTGCCACCAGGAGCCCTCGGGGAGGACAAGTGCCACCAGGCTCCCTGCAGATGCGACAGCTCTTCCTGGGGAGAGGAAGAGGAGAACAAGGACTGTGGGAAGCAGCAGGGCCCTGGCAGCATCCCTGGCTGGGAAAACAAGGACACTTCTGTCACCCGAAGCGTTTCTCCGGCGTGTGCCCAGCCGAGGCTTAGCTGTCTTGTTCCTCTGCAGGGTACTGTTCCTCCAAGTTATTTTTTCCAGGTCGCATTCCCTGAGCCTCTCCAAACCGGTCGTGCTATAAATAGCTCTTAAAAAAATAAACCTTTCGGGGGAGAAAAAAAAAAAAAAAAGGCGTAACAAACCTGTTTGTTTTCAGTGTCGAGGAGGGAGGTGGCTGTGGTGCCCCAAGTGGGAACAGGGAATTCTCTGTTCCGCAGCCACTCTGGGAGCTGCCTCCCGCCACTCTCCATCCAGGGGATGGGGTTTGGGATGGGGGCAGGGGGGTGGGATCAGGGCTGGAGGGTTGGAAGTGCTGTTGGGTGCTGATTTCTGCCGCAGGGGTGTGGGGACAGGGGGCTGCTGGTACCGGGGTCAGTTGTGAGGCTTTGGGGTGGGTCGTGGACTCCTCGCTTCTGGGATCGGGCTGTGGCTGGATGCATCCCTGCTGTCACAGGGTGCTGGGAACAGGGGCTCTGGGGAGACTGAAAGGACTCCTGGGGGGCTTTTTGTCCTGCCATGATCCTCAGATGGAGGAAAAATTTGCATCCTCTGGGATGCAGGTATTGCAGGACTGGGTGAACTGTGGGCAAGGCAGCCCCTGGGACCGGCTCCATCCCTGTCCCCTGACTCTTGGTCAGGGGCACATGAACTTGTCCCACTGTAGGAGACTCCCAGACTGTCACCTGCCCTGTGACGAGTCCAGGCTGCCCAGAAACCCCCTGTGCTCCTGGGAAAGCGGTTGTGGTGTTGTGGCAAAAGGCCTGGACTGGTGTTGGGACAGCAGCTTGGGGAAGCTGCTCTGGGGTGGGGACAGCTGGTGGCACAGAGGGACCAGCAGAGCACTGACACCCCGAAACCCTTCTGCACCCCTTGGGGAGATGGGAGGTGGTGGGGGTGGCCCCGACACCGCCTCGCTGTAGGGGCTGTGGGTTGGGGGTGCTCTGGGGGTCCATCCCCCAAACCCCCAGCTTGGGGGGTACCAGTCCTCACGGGGGCTGCTCCTAATTCTCCCTTCCTGCTTGCAGATGGTGTCGACAGAACTTCCACGATCTAGAAGGCGTCGCCAGGGGGACGCTGGCCGGGACAACAACTGCTGCGGGTCCAGCGGCGAGGTCGGGGCTTGAGGGAGCCTCAGCGATAGCTTGCATCCTTTCTCCTCTCTCTCCTCTCCTCTCCTCTCCTCTCCTCTCTCTCTCTCTCTCTTGTTTTAATTTTGTGAATGTGTAGATTGTCCTTGTGAACATATCATTAGACTTGGAATTTGTGTTGTCATTTATTACATCCATGCTAAGGGGGGGACGGGATGGGGGGAAAAGATGGCAAAAAGAAAAAAAAAAATCTCAGCGACGATGATGAAGCAGCGTGGGGAGGTTGGGGAGGGACACGGAGGAGGAGAGTGCTGACAACGGAGGGTTCACCGGAGCACCGTGGGCAAACCCTGTTCCTGGAGGAGGAAACCAAGGAGCGCGGAACACCACGCGGGGGTGCGTGACCAAAATCCCTTCGGGGAGGATTTGCCGGCCCTGCCAGGGCCTTCGGGGCCGGCACTCCCGCCTCTCGAGTTTCTCCGCGTTCGGCCACGGACTGACCCGGCGAGTCCAGATCGAGACACAAATAATAAAATAACCCCAAAAATTTTCCTTTCAGTTGAGCCAGGAGCCCTGCGGTGTGGAGGCAGCGTTGTGCTCAGGGCAGCGGAGGGTGGGCGGGGTGCCCGTCCCTGCGCCCCGCTTGGATCGGGATGCGGGATGGAGCGAGGGCATCTCGCCCAGAGGAGGATCCCGGGGGGAGTCTGCGAATCGGGGGACACTGGGAGAGTTTCTGTGTCTCTTGCCTTGCCTGCTCAGGTACCGGCAAGCTGCTGCATCCTGGCTCCACACATCTGGCCCAGCCTGCCCAAATCCGGCTCTAAGGGGCTTTTCCAACGTGGCCGAGGAGGGATGAAGGAGCCCCCAAATAAAGCCACAAAGGGCACCAAAATGCAGCTTCGCAGCCCCGTTTTCCTGGCGTTCACCATGTGCCGGGCAGGAAATGGGGATCGCTGTTGTTGGGCTGCCCCTCACCCACTGCTGCTTTTTTGTAACTGGGGCTAAATTTGGTGTTAAATCGGTAAATCCGACCCGGCACTGCTCAGGCCTGCAGTGATGCTCCCACTGGTCCTGATGCTTCTCTGAGTCTTCCAAGAATAATTACAAATGTAAAATCAATTAATTGAGCTGATGGGTTGCAGCAGTATTTCCAATCTGGGCTGTGAGGACGTGGGCACCATTGTGTGCAGGGATCAGAGGGAGCAGGGCTGGGGGCTGAGGGGGAGCTCGAGCATGGGCAGGGCTGTCAGATGTGTGAATCCTTTTGTCATGCAGCGTTTTAAAGTTGTTTTTCTAAAAAAAAAAAAAAAATTATATATATATATATATATACACACACACATATATATATACAAAAACCCAAGTGCCAAATGCAATGTTTTATGTTTGCTGTTCCTTGGTGTCCTGCTTCCCGGCAGACAGGAGGTCGAGATGGGGTGATGGGGAGGGTGGAGAAGGGAAAACCTGAAGGCCAGGGAGGTTGGGAAGAGGTGTGAGGAGGTGAAGGCGAAGCGGGGTCGGCGCTGGGGACCTGGGTCACCCCCGAGCACCCCCAGCTAGTGAGGTGTGAGCGGAACCGCCGTAGCAGGAGCCTCCCTCAGGGAGACTCCAGTGTATTTACAGAGCTGAAATTCTATTTATTCCTTCGCTTAATATGGACACGGAGGTTTTCTGATTGTTCAGAGAGATTATTTTGGATATTTTACCTATTAACTTGCTATGGCTGGGAACCATGATAATGTCTGTTGTTAACAACCGCCAAATAATTCAATTGTTTTATCCTTTCGATGTTAAAGAAAAAAAAAAAAAAAAGCTTATTTTCCATCGACAGTGTAGAAGTTATTAACGACTTAGTTGTGTTTGCTGTTTCTTGTTTTTGTTTTTTTGAGTAAAAAAAAAACAACAAAAAAAGTGGCTTCAGTTGCGTTCGGGAAGTGCTGCCTGGCTCTGGCTGCCGGTGCGAAGTGCGGGCGGCAGAGCTCCAGGGAAAGAAGCTTAAAAGGGAACAAAAAAAAAAAAAAAAAGCTTGAATCCTAAAAGAAATAAAAGTTATTTATAGAAAGAAAAGGAAAAAAAAAAAAAGAAAACAAAAAAAAAACCCCTCCCAACAGTTGCACGAGTGAGGCTGCGAAGTCAAATATTCAATAATAAAGCGGCAGTGCCTTTCATTTTTGTATCCCTCGCTCGCCCCATTGCAACTGTCCCCTCCCTGTCCTGTGGGAGATGTCGCCGCCGTGGGGTCCTGGGGGTCGGGCGGGCAAGTCCCCCCCTCCCGCTGCTCGCCCAGCTCCAGCCCCGGTCCCCCCAGCGCCGCCGGGGACTTTTTCCTGGTGCTGTTCCCCTGAGCCGTCCCCGGCCGCCGGGGAGCCCGGCCAGCCCAGCACACAAGTGACCTTGGGATGCGACACCCACGGCGACACAACCCTGTCCCCTTCAGTGTCGTCCCCATCCCCAGGGACAGCCCGAGCTCGGCTGGGCTGGAGTTGAGCTCTGCCTCTCACGAAGGGGTTCAAGGTAGGGGTCGAGCCCCGGCAGCACCCGGCAGGAAAATCCCAAACTGTGATTTAAAGCCGCGAGTTGGGTCAGCACTTAGGGAAACGATTTCTTTTGTTGTCACCTTTCTCCATGTCGGGTTTGGCTTTCGGAATGTGCCTGATGGAAAGTGGGTCCCGCAGACGTCTATAATTTGCACACAGCGACGATAACACTAAAGTTGATTTTATACGAGTCATCAGAGTTTGCAAAAGTGAGTTTTATTTTTTGTATTCCTTTATCTTTACTTAAAGGTGAATGTGTATTCCTCTGGGAGGAATAGGAAGAAAAAAAAAAAAGAAAAATACATTAAAAAAAGGAATGTTAATAATGTTAAACAGAATACTTCCTCCCTTATTAATATATATAACCCTGATGTATTTATGCCTATTGTAAGCTGACTTTAAAGAGCTTTGACCTCTCTTCTGTTGCATGCCATTCCCGGGCAGCCTCTCCTTGTCCATGCATGCCTTTTGTCCTGGTTTTTCTGTACAAAGTTAGTGCACAAAAGAACTATTTTTGCCTAGTTAATGTTGCCGAGCAATGCCTATTTTTTAAATTTTAATTTCTTCTTTTTTTTTTTTTTTTTTGTTTGGGTCATATATGGGCAATAGCATGTTTGTTACATGTAAAAGCTTCCCGATATAAAGAAATACTAATGTTTGGAGATGCCAGTCTTTGCAAGTGTACAGTTTTCCAATGTTGTTCCCAGTGAAACACCCTCGTGATTTCCACTTGCTCCGATGTATTTATTACTCATTTCCTCCCGTGTAACTAGGAACCATGGCTATATTTCATATCTGCGCTATATTGAAAGTGAAGGGAGATGATTAATACAAGGTTTTGTAACACTGGGGTGTGGCGCCTCCTTATTTATCCCCTTTTTGGCAGGCGGCTTCGGACTCCTGAACGCCAAAAAAAAAAAGAAAGGAATTCAATAGATGTTCATCCCGTGGGCGAGAGGGGAGGAGCCCTCCACAGTTCCACAGGGGGTTGGGGATCTTTATTTAAAGCCTGTGGCTGGGCTTCCAAATCCTTGGCATTCCCCACGCAGCTGCTTCGCTGTCCCTTTGGGATGCCCATGCCCCAGGAGTTGTTTAGATACAGGATTTTCCTTTGAAATGGGCAGGAATTGGGGCTGGAGCAGCTCGGAGGCTGCGGAGGCACACGGAGGCTTGGCCCAGAGCCTCAGAGCGTGTGTGGAGATTTTTGGGGTGGGATTTTAAGGCTGGGTTCTTTCTGCGCTTTAAACCTGCACATTTCAGACCCTCCTGGGGCTGGATCAAGCAGGGAAGGATGCTCAGAGCTGGGGCTGCCATTTCCTGTGGATACTCGGCTGTGAGAAGGGCAGGACCTTCTGCCCCTGGTTTTTCCATGTTTTCTCAAACTGAGCCTCCATATCTCCAGGCTGATCAAGCCCAGCTCTGCAGGCTCTTCTCTGCCTCATCAGCCTGGCCGAATATTCGTGCATTCAGGTCCAGGGTTGCCCTCCAGAGACCTCCTGGGTGTCCAGGACCCTGCTCACTGTCCCTCCACAGGCACCATGGTGGCTCAGGTGCCCCATGAGGAGCAGAACTTGCAAACACGAGGTTTATTTTATATTTGAATGCTTCATCTGCTGCTTCTACTAGGACGAGGCTCCTGGTGAGCTCTCCAAATGCTGATGGTGCCAAGACCCCAAAACCATGTCCTCGAGCTCCTTCTCTTTAGGATGCTCCCAAGCATCTTGGGCCAGGCCACCCCAGAAGGGACATATCTGCCACGGCGTTCAGTCCCACCTGAATTTCCCTGTCCATGAGAGCATCCACAGCCCACTGGCCATGGCTCCCTGCACCCCTCAGGAATTGACCTCCCAACACAGCTCAGACAAAGCTAAATCCCAAAAAAAAGGAGCCATTTCCTTCCATAAACAGTTTGCCTTTCCAGGTCCCTGTGCTGTTGTCTGGATCTCACAGCGCAGGGTTGTTGCACTAACAGGGAATGGAATGGAAAAGGCAGAAAAACCTGGGTTGGAAAACTGGAGTTGGAAGGGCTGAAAGGGCTCCGAGGAAAGTCCACGGCAGCCACGGATTAGGGAGAGTCTGGGGGTCCTGCTGCCTGGCAAAAGGAAAGAGGCTTAAAAAAGAAAAAGCAGGAGGAAAAGAAAATCATTTCCATGCTGCCGGAAGCTGTTGGATGAATCCATTCCGAACACTAAAGGCTCTTACCTGCTGGTGCACCTGGATTCCACCACACCTGAGCCCCATTCAGCCCGGGGAAATTGGGTCCCCTTGCCCTGAGGGGGGCAGAGGCTGCAGCCCATGTCCAGCTGGGAGCAAAGGCAGCAGCTCGTGGCCACAATTTCAGCAGCTGCTGTGCTGTCGTGATCCCAGCAGGAGCTGGATCACCCCACATTTGTCAACATGATCTTTAATTCCACATCTATCTGTCCCAAAAGGTGATGGAGAAGCGGCCCCAGCCCTGGAGCCAGGCAAGTGCCCCTTCCAAGGGGATGCTCCTGTCCCTTCTACCTGAGCCCTGGTTCCCGGTGTGGGTACAAATTCCTCATATCTAACAGGGGAATGTCCCAGGGAACCAGCTATCAGCAGCAGCAGGCAGGGATTTCCCACTCCAGGGAAGTTTTAATGCAAGATGGGGAGGGCTTTTCCAGCCGAGCTCCTTGGGATCAAGGAATAATTAATTCCCCACGTCTGCTGGCTGCGGCTGCGCGCGGGAGAGGCCGGCTGATGCTGCTGGCCTGGGCTGCCAGCCAGGAATGCTCCCAGGATATACAAATAACCAGCTGCTCCTGGCAGCCCAGGCCAGCAGCGTGGCCGCTTCACCCAGCCTGGCTTCTGCCACCACCAGGGAGCTGCTTTAGCTGGGATCAGCAAAGGGCTCGGGGATGCACACCTGGAATGAGGTGGGGAGCTGGAAGTGGCAGAGCTGGAGATTCCCTGAGGACAAGGAATGGGATCAGCTTGGGTACCTGATACCCACAGAGTTCCCCATGACTTCTCCCAAAGCCCAGCACTGGCAGAGCTGGTGCCTGCGGGAGCAGGACAGCAGGGGAAGGGTTTTAAAATAAAAGGGGAGAGATTGAAATGTTAGGAAGAAATTGTTTACTTGGAAGGTGGTGGGGCCATGGCACAGGTTGCCCAGAGAATCTGAGGCTGCCCCATTCCTGGAAGTGTTCAAAACTAGGTTACAAAGGGCTTGGAACAACCTGGGATAGATTCCCTGCACACAGCAGAGGATTGGACAGAAGACGATCTCTTTTTTTTTGCAACCAAAACCATTCTGTGTTCCTGTGATTTTCCCTCTTTTCTCTACAAAAACACCCCACTTACAGAGCCTGGTCAGAGGAGATGTGGTCCAGCTCGGCCAAAATCCCCGCTTTTCTAAAGAAAATAGATTTTTTGGGGCTAATTTTAAATAATAATAAAATTTTTAACACCTCATCCTGGCAAGCAGCCTCTGCTTTTGGACAAACCCCAACCCTGTCTAAAGGTAGCACAGGTGGGTGTTTGCAGCATCACTCGGCAGTGGGATGCAGTGGAGGGGCTGGGTGCCCCTCTCCCGCCTCCATGCCCTCGGCCTGGCATCGAGATGATCTCAGAGCCTCCCGAGAAAGCATTTCCAGCCCCATGGAAAGCGCCTGCTCCTCCTGCGGCGAGCAGAGCTCGGGGCCGGGCTCAGCAGAGGGAGCCACAGACTGTGCGTGCCCGGGCAGGCGCTGCGGAGCCGGGACCGGCCGAGCCTCCTCTGGGCATCCCTGGCCTCGGGCATCACCCAGCTGGAGCAGAGCCTTTGCAAACCCCTTGCCAGCTCTTACTCCCTCCCTCCTCCCACTGCTGCTTCCCTACAAAACCTTTCCCGTGCTTCTCTTCCTCCTCCCAGCACCCAAGACCTCTTTTCCCCCCCAGCTCATCTCCTGCGGTAAAGAGCAATGGAAAAGAGGCTGGAGAAGGTGAGCACAGACCCGGGGTGCAGCCCCCCGGAGCCCAGGGCTGGCACCAGGGGCTGTGGAAGTTCAGGTCCCCAGAGCCAAGGGCTGGCACCCTGCACAGCATCAAAAACCAGCAGAGACCGCAGAACATCCTGAACGGGACCCACAAAGGTCACCCAGTCCAGCTCCTGCCCCTGCACAGACACCCCAACAATCCCACCCTGTGCCTGAGAGCGCTGTCCAAATGCTTCCTCAGCTCTGGCAGGATTGGTGCAGTGACCATTCCCTTGGGGAGCCTGTTCCAGTGACTGTATCCTGAAATTTTGCCTTTTCCCTACACGTTGATGCACCGCAGCGTGTCCTGGCTGGAGCAGTGACTGTCACCTCCTCCAGGCATTCCTGCAGCTCCCCAGCAGCTCCATGCCTTGTTCCAGGACAAGGGAACTAAAGAAATGGCAGCTGTAGGATGAGCTATGACTTCCCTGGTGGAGCCAGGGGATGCTGAGAGGGTGCACAGGCACCCACAGCCAGGGCAGGAGGGAACTGAAGCACAGACACCCACCCACAGCACTTGCTCAGGGGGTCCCAGGAATTACTCTCTCCGTGGCATCCACACATCCAAGGCCAAAGCAGCACCACTGTGTTTTGCTTTGGCACTTTTAAAATCATTTTCAGGCCTTTGCGGTGGAGCTGACCCCTCTTACAGTGGGTTTTTCACCTCTGCTTCGCTGTTGTAATCCTGGCGTGGGGAAGAAGAGCAAACAGAGGGAACGTGGTACAGTTCACCTGCCAAAACCACCCCTGCGACACCCCAACAGCAAAAAAACACAACAAAAAGTTGTTAAAAACCACAAATAAATTCCTTGTGATGATATTCTTTGTGCATTTTAGCAATATTTCTTTGAATACTGGGATTTATTTTCTGTCCCTCCCAGGCCAAGACTTATTAACAACAGCTTTAATATTTTATGCCCCCTCAACTCCTAAATCATGAGTGTAACTTTAAAAACAATTGGAAGGCAAAGCTTTTCCTAGAAGTTATTTCCAGGAGCTGGACAGAAGAGCTCAGCCAAGGCTCAAAGAGCTGATCAAAGGCTCTTTGCCAACCCCAACAGTGCCCTGGAGAACAGGGGCAGGAACCAGGGGCAGGTAAGGAGCTGTTGGAGCTCATTAACCAATTTTCCAAGGTGTGGAAGGTTGTGGAGGCTGCATGAAGCCTCTGGGATGATCCCAGCTCCTGCCTGCAGCCACTCGGTCACTGGAAGGCAGATTTTTGTCTAAAAAGAGCCTAATTTTGGGTCCAGAGCTGGAGGAAGTTTCCTGAACTGAAGCTTGGTGGGCTTGGCAGTGCTGGGGTAACTGTTGGGCTCAGTGGCCAGGGAGGGCTTTCCCAAATTTAATGATTCCATGATAAAAACCTGCACCTAGAGGTGGAACACAGGTGGTAAAGAGCCCAGGACTTGGCTGGATATGGCACAGGGATTTATGGACTGGTCACTCCACAGTGCAAGGACAGGAGGTGATACCTCCCTGATAACCCAAAACAACCACAGTGACAGAGAAAAACCTCAAAGAGGCTGCTCAGATGGAGGACCCTTGAGGAAATAAAATGGATAAGCAACACATAGCACTGGAAATCATCAGGAAAGGAATGGAGCCCATGATAAATCAGGTGGAATCCTGGGAAATGGGGCAGTTCAGGGCTGGGAGGATGTCCACTTACGTAACAGGTTTTAGTCCTTCTGTTTTAGCTTTTTGTTTCTGGTTTTTGGTTTTGTGTTTTGGGGTTTTTTAATCTATAAACACTTTGAAGCTGAATATTTTTTTACCCCAATGAAAACAGATTTTCCTGTTATTGTGAAACAAGTGAGGCTCCTTCCCAATTCCACAAAAAAAAAAAAAAAAAAAAAAAAAAGGGCAAGGAATAGATTATTTCTTGCAGAAGTGCCTGTTTTCCCAAACACAAGCACCAGCTTTAATGCACAGCTGTGAGAAAGACAGAGCACAGCCTCACCACAAGGATGGCTCTTGCCAAAGCTCCTGGGGCTTCCCAGGAGAGTCATTTCCAAATAGTTCAGACCATCTGGATAAAAAAGACACCAAGGGCTGGAAGAGGCTTCACCCATCATCCCTTCTCCCTCCCTGGCCACCACAGTGGACACAGACCCTGCAGTCCCACTTCCCTCTGCACTTGGGCTGCCCTGCTCCTCAGGAGTCTGGGATCCATGCATTTTATATATATTTTTTTTTTTTCCCCCCTGAATCCCAGCAATATCTGCTTCCTGGGAGGCTGGAGGACAGTAGGAATGTCTTTAAGCCAGCCTATCCACCCTGCACCCAACGAGGCAACCCAACCCAACCCAACCTTGGCTTCACCTTCGAGGTCTTGTGTTGCAGCTGTTGATGGGATTTATTTGTTCAGGTAACTTGAACGTCTGGCCAGGAATCAGGTATTTCTTCAGGCCAACCTGAGGCCTCCAGGACAGCTCAAGAAGGGTACAAGAGGAGTGTGAAAACCCCCAAGCTCAAAGCCAGCAGCAGCCACTGCCACCCACCACCCCACTCCAATGTATTTGCTCTTGATTCCTCTGGCTCCAAGGAGCAGTAAGAAGAAGGTGACAACAAATCCTGGAGGGGATTTTTTTTTTTTTTGCTTTTTTTTTTTCGCTGGGGACTCAGCTGTGCATAACAGCAACACCCATCCCAGAGGAGCAACCCAACACATCATCCATGAGGGCAGGAACCATCTCCGCCTGAGGGGAGGGAGCTCTTGCCCTTTTCCCTGTGCAGAGCCATCACTTCCAGGTCCCCCAAGGATGCTCCCACTCCACAGGGTGACACTGTGCTTTAATGTTTCAGAGACAATGGACTGGTGAGCAGTACAACAGGGGCTGTACATCCTATACATATTTACACACGGGGTGTAGTTAAAGTTCGTGTACCCCAACAATGCCGACGTTCCAAAAAACGCACTGAGACTTACAACAGCAAAAATGGGAACAAAATCCAAGGCCACGAGTAGAGAGAGGTATGTTTTAAGGACTACAGGTCACACGGAAATAAAAAACAGTGGTGGCGCAACGTGAACTTTATCCTGGATAGAGATAAGTGGTTAAAACCCAACTTTTTTGGTGCCTCAGGAGCAAGAGAGTGCTTCACAGAGACTTAATTTCCAAACTAAAGCAAGGAGAGAGAAATAAGTGTACTGGTGTGTGCCCCTTTGGTCCTCAAAATCTCCTTCCAGTCGAGCTAAAAAGAGAGGTTTACTGCCAACTTCAGGCAAGAAAGATTTAAGGCTTTTCAGCTGGATTTTTGTAACATACTGAACTGCAAACTGGAGATTTCAGGAAAACAAATGCCATGGAGTTGGTGTGGTTTAGCAATGTGCAGCACAGCTTGTTTACACCAGTGACAAACACTGTTACAGCACCTAATCCTACACAATCCAGGACAGGGGACGTTACAAAAGATTTTTCCCATAATGCTGTGAAGGTCCTCCAAGTAAAATTAGTGTAATTAACACACGAGCTTGCTCTCCTTGAACAAGTTCTTTAGGCCCAATCTGACCGGACGCAATTTTTGTTTTGTTTCCAAAATGGGCTGGAGCAAGAGGGAGGAATGTTGGTGAGATGGAGCTGGGGAACTGCCCTTGGTGCGCAGGACATCTTGGATTGATATCCAGCAAAGCAGAGAGAGCCCTGGGAACCTCTGGGCATCCAACCGCCCCCCCGGCTGACACTGGTTTTGCAAGCTCGGTGTGAGGAGGGTGGTTTTCATTTGCGCCTCATCTTTTCCCAATTAAAGAGTTACAAAACACCCATTAAAACCGTAACAAAGCAGAAGTTCAGCCAAGTCCAGCTGGACTGAAACTTTTTGTACCAATTCTGCCACTTACAGAGGTTGCCACATACACAGGAAAAAAATGTGGTTTGATTCATTCTGGTGGCCCTGGAAATGCTTTTCTCAGCTGCTCTTATGAAATGAGCCGTTGTCAGTCCGGGTTCCTCTGCCCCGAAATAACCCAACCTGTCGGCAGGGAGGGGAGGTACCACGTGCTCTGCTCAGGGTTTCACGCTCACCTTTGCTCCAGCGTTGGAAATGGAAACCTTGGAATGCTTGCAAATCTTCATTTTCACATTATCGGACTAATTTTAGCTTCTCGGTCTAACCCACGGAAAGACAAGAAGGAAAGCTCAGGGTAAAAATATCATTAAAAATCTCTTTGGATACCTCAGTACTCTGCAGACAGACTCTGCAGGGTTTTTTCCTCTCCTCTGTTAAAGTTTCCTTAAAAAGAGTAAGAAACTGACAGTTCAAGCGGTCAGACATTCTGAGGCACAGTGAAAAAGGTGCATAAACGCCTTTGTACTGAGACAGGGCTGTGCCCCAAATAATTCAGAAGTTAATTCCCTGCCTGTTAAGAGGATAGGAAAAATGGAGTTTACATGTTTCTCAAAGAAAGAAGATACACCAAAAAGGAAGGCTAATACTAGCAAGAATATAAAACACACCATAGGTAACAACTCAGAGGTATAACACACTTATCCAGGTACTGAAACAACCACTGCAGGACTTGTGATAAAACATAGTCCAATAATTCAGGACAATCCCAATCCTACAAAAATCCACATCCTTTCAGGTGTTTCCTGTGCTGCTCCACATTTATTCTAATAAACACAATTATTTCATAAATATCCATTTCACTCCTAAGCCCCGCTTCTCTCCCGACAGTTGAATATTCTGCATCATGGATGGAAAAACATTTCCAAACTCCTACTTGTGGCTTGTAACTCTGTGACATCAGCATCAGTGGAAATCCAGGAGGAGCCTCCCTCATCCCTACCTTTTCCATTTGCCACCAGAAGCCTTTCACTGCACAAAGACTAGGACAACAATTCACGACGATTCAGTTTAAAATTGGGACGTGGGAACAAGGACAGGGAGTGACACAGGACAGAACAATCCAGAGTGCATCCAGAGGGTAACACAGTTTCAGCTCCTGATGAGCGTCAGGAATTCTTCACGGGTCTTTGGATCTTCCCGGAATACCCCCAGCATTGTGCTGGTTACAGTTTTACTGTTCATTTTCTGTACCCCACGCATTACCATGCACATATGCCTAGGAGAAACGAGAGGGGAGTCAATGCATCAGGAACACTCCTGGGGAAGGAGAAATCCCACAGGGAGAGATGTTTCTTACACGGTCACATCCAGTTCTGCGAAGGTAACAAAACCTCCACCACCAGAAAGGGCACCTGCAGCACCTCAGCTCCGGGAGAGTCACATCCTCAGCCACTGAGGGCTGCCTCCTCTCCCCTGATCCCAGGAAAATCCCACTTTCCCAAGGTGCATTCTGACCACAGGGACATGCCTGCTGCTAGTGCCAAGCTCTGCACTGCTCGAGGAGGCAGCAGGAGCACAGGGCATGGACCTGGTGCAGGTGGGACAGCTCCTCACTGCCACATCTCCACAGAGGATCAGGCAGTGCCCACTTTAAATAGCTCCAGCACATCAGGATCATTTTTTTTTTTATTACTACGAGTAACATTTTATTATTAATAGGGTTGTTATTATTATTGTTGTTATTACTAATCTCTCTGCCTGAGAGATTAGTAATAACGTAGCACACAGCTACCACAGCCAAAAGGGCAACACGAACCAGCCCTGCAGCACAGGGATCCCATGGAGCCATGATCCCACCCATGGAACACCTGGGATCACACAGAGCCAGGATCACACCCATGGAACATTTGGGATCATACTCCTGGGACACCTGGGATCCCACCCATGGAACATCTGGGATCACACAGAACCAGGATCCCATCCATGGAACCCCTGGGATCACAGAGAGCTGGGATCACACCCCTGGAACACCTGGGATCACACCCCTGGAACCCCTGGGATCACACCCCTGGAGCCCCTGGGATCCCACCCCTGGAACCCCTGGGATCACATCCCTGGAACCCCTGGGATCCCAGCCGTGGAACCCCTGGGATCACATCCCTGGAACCCCTGGGATCCCAGCCGTGGAACCCCTGGGATCACATCCCTGGAACCCCTGGGATCCCAGCCGTGGAACCCCCGGATCACTCACGTCGCTTCCACGACGACGCCGACCCCGGCGGGCTGTAAGGCTTCTGTGATGGCGATTGCAATTTGTTTGGTAAGGCGTTCCTGGACTGAGGGAACAACAGGGAATTCAGACTCCCAGAACAGTTTGGGTTGGAAGGAACACTAAAACTCATCTCATTCCAAACCCCCCACCATGGGCAAGGACACCTTCTACTAGACCAGGTTGCTTCCAGCCCCATTCATCCTATCTTCCATTTGTATCCTGGAACAGATCTTTTATTTTCCTGTTTATATTTGAAGCCATTTCGCATTCCACCTCTCCAACCACAATTTGTTCTAACAGCTCCTCCATTTCCCATTTCGCAGTAAGATTTTCTTGCCTCTCTGTTCTGTTTCAGTTTTTAGCGTTTGTTCCCGACGTTACTGCTGCATCATTTATTCCACACACCCAGTTTCTCTTCTTAAGGAAATGGAGATAAAAAATGAGCTTTGTCCTGCAAAGCTTTACTTCCTGCAGCTCTAGCACCCTCTATTCACCAGCCTGGTGGTCACTGAGACTTCTCTTGCCAAGACCAGGCCAAATTTAACCACAGGACAAAGGCAGCAGGTTCAGCCCAACCCAAGGTTTTGGACGCTGCAGCTTCCCCTCCTTCTCAGGGGCAGGAGGCAGCTCTTGCTCCTTTGCCTCAGACAAGAATTCCTGAAGGCATCTCTCCAAATCCCTGCAGGAGAGTTCATCCCCAGCAGCATCCAACTTGTTTAATTATTCCTGGCAGCTCTACCTGGTAGCACATTTATACTTGGAATTAATTCCAGCCTCCATTTACCTTCCTAGGCAGAAGTTACCCTTCACTGGGAATGCAGGGGGCTAAGTACAATAACATAAGCTCTTCAAGAATCATTTTTCTCCCCTCTCAAACTCCACATCTACAGTCCACCCCTAATTACCAACCCCTTGCACTGACTGGGAGAGGAGTGCACGTGCACACAGCAAACACCAAATTTTGTGTTTACCTTGTAATCTTCTACTGTATATTTCCACGATCCTAAAAGAGGAAAGGAAAAAGACAGTATTATAGTTATTTCCAGCTAGCCACTGACTGATCCTCACAATTAATTTGATGCTATCAAAAGAGACCCCCGCACTGATCCATGTCCTTCCTGGAAATCCATGGCCATGCTTCTGCCCCAGGTATTCCTCACAGACTTCCCTTGGCACATCACTGTGTTGAGGGAGAGGTTCCCCCCACCTGCAGCACCAGGGACTATTTTAGGGCAAACCAGTCGCTTCTCCTCTGGTCTCCTTCTCTTGGTTTGGAATTCCTTGTGTCCCCACCCACATGCACTACACGACTGTGGGGGAATTCATGTCCAAAGGCTCCCTGAACCCTAATTCCTGAACATTTCCCTTTGCTTCAGACTAGACCAAACACTGCCTTAAGGTCAGCTCAGATAATGGATTCCCAGAATGCTGAAATTGAGCAAGAAAATGTCTTGGATTCTCGCATTTAACCACAAATTTAGCTGAGAACAATGAGACAGAATTGTTCTTCTTTAGAACAGAATCTCTCACCCCATCCTTCACATTTCAGTGCAGGGATCACCTTAATGGTCCCCTCCAACATGACTTCAAATTTAAGCCACTGGTGGGCAGTGGAAGTGACACTTAGTGGCAGCTCTAGAATCCACCCGTTTAAGAAAATCCATATAATTGCTCTCTAACTCCCGGGGTTGTTCATACCGAACTCAAATGCTTAATTACACTTCAAGTGGCCACAAAAAAGGAGTTGCTATAGCAAGCTTTGATACCTGTCTGGTCACACCAGACAAAAGCCAGACAGAGGCTGGCAGCCTGAAGCATCACTAACAAGAATCATCCCCGACAATGAGACTCTCCTGCTGTTTTGGAGAGAGAATTAAATGCACAAACTCCCCTCCAGCAATGAAATGGTTGAGTTACAGCATAAAACAAAGCAACACAGTATTTAGATTAACTACTATATGGATAGGAAACATGCTCAGATGTTGCACAGAAGAAGTCCTAACAAGGTGTTTATGTAAAAAAAAGTTATTTGAAAGAGCATTTTCAAGCCTGAGCTTAAAACCCAGAGCAAGATGTTTGTTTACTGAATACAGGTCATCCACAACTACAGAAACTCACCACATTGGACTAATCCTATTATGAAAGATTAGGCCTAGAGCACCAACCTCACAAATCTTTGCTTGAACACTGGTTGCATTATATAGGGCACGAAAGGGAGGCACGATTTGGCCCCCCAGCCCCTTCAGAGCAAGCACTCCAAAGTGGGAGCATTTTGTTATACAAGAATCTAATCTTTTCATTCTCGCAGTATATGGGAGTTCTACCCTCGCTTTAGAAAGAGGCAAGATTTTAACCTTGGAGCATATTGCACATATCGATGCAGGTTTCCATTCTGGGGATAAATAGTAGGAAAACTGTATCTTTCTAGCACTTGCATTTGAAAGAAAAAGAAAATCACTGAAAAGCATTTTGAGCTCCTTTTTACAACTGCAGTCAAGAGAGAAATAGAGATCAGGGCAAGCACAAACGAGCGGATGCACATTTCAAATGTGATCCCTAATCCTGCATTGGAGCTCTGCAGAAATGAAGCCACGTGCTAAGGACAGTCTCCTCAGCAAGGATGGATCCTCCTCAGAAATCCAACTCCCAGAAACAACAACAAAGCAACACTCCCAGCCCTGCACCACCCAAAACTCAACAGAAGCCAATGGGATGCCACACACATCCCCAAACACGAGCAGCCAACGGGAGATGAAGCTTTTTTTGCCCAGCAACTGCAGTTCTGACAGCTCAGAGCCCCAGCCTACAATCCCAGCAGCTCTGTTCAGCCACAAAAAAAACCAAACCATGCAGGAGAAACTTTACACATTGAACAACCTCGTCCCAGCCTTTTAATCAGAGCAAAGCCCACTCCCACAAGCTCTGCTGGAGACAGGGAGATGCCTCCCTGCAATATGAGGGAGCCTCATATGGGACCTCCAAGGATTCTCCCATTTCCAAACCCAACTTCCTCTCGTGCAAGCAGAGCAGAACAGATCTGGCTCACTTTAGGACATTTTGCTGTCGTCTCTTCCACATTTCTTACCTGCTAAGAAAACCCAGCAGGCAGGCAGATTTGCAGGGCTAATTTCTCATTAGTGTTACAGGAACTACAGCAGGATTATCAGACCCATCAGGGAAAGCAAAACCTATGTGGTCTTTCTGAACTTCAGCCAGATTTTTAGATTTGTTTCTCAAAAAGGGACCCTTCCACTCTGATCCCAAATAATCTGCTTATTGAAGGGATCTACCATCCTCTATCCTCACCAGCACAAGAAAATGTCACTTAATAACAGGAGTCAGTGCGACCACTGACCCAAAGGCATTTGCTGAGGAAAAAAGCTATTTTACATATGAAATGGATTTCTCAAGTGTATCACAAATTGCTTTGTTTCTTAGGCTGAACTTTATCTATAAAATCTACCCCACAGCACTCTCAGCACCTCTTCAGTGAAAGAAAGAAATGCCAAATTTCTCTGAAGAGTCAGCTAAGAGATGAAAGCTTTAGATTCAATTTATATCCATAAAAATGTGATCATCTACAGTCTGGAACTGTCAGATTTTTGTTCTTATTATTCAATCTACAACCAAGTAGTAAAGAGCCGGAAATTCTCACTGGTTTTTGTGGCCTGCCTTAGGACATAACCAAATTCTCTTGTTCTTTGCCTCAGAGCTGCCTGCAGACCCCAGTGCTCTGGGGGAACCTACAAAAGCATTAGGGCTCTACTGCAGCCACTGGTGAGAATCGACACACAGCTCCAAGACTTTATCTGTCCTCTCCACAGAGAAAAAACAATGCTGAGGATTGGTCTAAATCCAAATCCTGGACACAGAGTGGGCTGAGCTTTAGAGGGAGAGGAGATTAAAAAGATTAGCACAGCTAGCACTGCCTGGAATCCTTTTTACAAATTAGCATCACTTTCATTAGAACACTTACCTAGCAAGCTTGCTGAGGCCAAGCACTTGTTTGTTGGGGAGATAACCAATGTGTACCTAGACAGGGGAGAACAACCATTAACAGCAGCAAAACCACCCTCCCAAGGGCAGATGAAACTCATGCACAGACAATGAGATGTGCATTTGCCCCCGAATTAACTCTGGGACAGCCCAGAAGTCTCAGCATGTGGGAGGAACGTGGCACCATGCAAGCCTGGGGAACTGTGGAGCTCAGACTGTGAATGCCTCATGAGGTCCTGGTGAGGAATAGGTGAGATTTTCTGAGGGGGAGAAAAGGCACAGCTCTTCAGGAGTCAAGGCTTATGTTCCAAGTCTCAGGAATGCTACAGAACACTGCATTTGGGTACAAAGGCAGCCTATTACTCAGCACAGCATTATTTGCCTAAAATAAACAGGCTTTTCTTAAATGGATTTAGGGAGCGGAAGGAAGAGGGGCTGTGCTTTACTTCCAGTGAAAGTTCTGATGGCAAGAAGTACTTTGCCACCAAAAATCAGGCTGCACTTCCCGATTTGATTTCATTTTTCTTGTTTTAGTATCATAGATCACTGATGATTAGCTCAGCTTCCATCTTGCTCAAATGTGGGTTTGCTGAGCATGAACTAAATTGGAGGAAGTTCAGCAGAAAAGTGCTCAGATATGAAGGGAAGGACCTTTAGCTCCTTGTTTTTAGAAAGCCATGGGGGCTACTGAATTCCATGGGTTTACAGATACAACAGATTATAAACCAGTACTTGTGCCAGAGACTTGAAAAATCAGCCAAGATACGGCAGGGGAGTGTCAGTGGGGGATTCTGGCTTTGCCTGGAGGCCCCATCTCAGAATCCTGTGCTGCTGTACCTGCAGTAGAGGTACCACAGTGCACCTGATTACCTGGCTAACTTGCTCATTCCTACCCCTTCTGTTAGTCAACCAACCCACTGACACCTGAAAAGACATGAAACATTTCAGACAAAGAGAGAGACACGACTTAGAAATAAGCTTTGAATCATGTTCCCCATGTTTTTGCAGGTTTATTGATTTCTTTTAGGACAGAACTGCAAATGCAAGACCTACAGGCGAGCGTTTGCAGCCTGTTTGGTGCATCCAGCAGGGCAGTGGTTACTCTGAATATTTAGAGCCATACCAAGTCATTTAGGAGGACTGAGTTGCTGTTTGTGAGGAGATTTCTCCAAACCACACAGGTTAAACAGCTGGATGTAAAAAAAAAAAAAATTGCACACATTGCCACAGGAGTAACGGGGAAAATATTCACAGTACACACAACCAAGAGTCACAAGCACAACAGAAAGCTTGCACAGAAAAAGATTATCCTGCTCTCCAGTATAAAACGCTAACGGCAAGAAAAGAAAGCAAACAAAAACTGAATTGACTCAACTAAATAAGCAGCTGGTTTCTGTTCATGTATTTTATTATTGGGAGACTGTTTGCTTGGAACATATGCGGCACTGATTGAATTTTATAGACAACACAAGCCCGTGCTGCTCTTGGACCCGCGAGCACTTTGTGGGAACAGATGGATCAGGCTAAGCTCCATCCTTCTGGGCTGATAAGAGAGTGAAGAGGCTGAGCCGTGCAGCTCCCACTCAGAACTCTTCATCACCTCTGCAGTGGTTAACTGGAGAAATTTTATTTCCTTGAAGCTGTTGGCATTACAATTCCACCTGAACCCTCTGAAGCACCAGCCCTTTCCACGGGACTGCCCAATTAAGGATCCCCAGTTTTGGCCACCCTCACCCTGACTCGGCTCACACAATTAAGGCAGGGCTGCTAATGAGTTTGTTCCGCTCACAGGGGGTTTCAGAGATGAATGTGCACTGGATAGCTCTGAGCCAGGAGCTAAATCCATGACAGAGCCAGTGTGCAGGGTGAGCTGGTTTAATATCGGGATGTCTGCCCTCAAGGTTTGCTGCTGCTTCATGGAGAAGAGCTTTGATATGAAATGTCAGAAACCATTAGATTACTTAGACTAGGAAAGGTTGAGCACTATATTTCAGGAGCTTAAATTCAAATAAAACCTCACATTAAGGAGACCTTCCTTATTTGTATTCTGAAGATTAAACTTCTAGAACTGTAGCCGTAAGCAGCAAGTACTTACAGCTTTAAAAGCTTTGTAGCTACAGCTGCAAAGTCTTTTACATGTACTTATGGTCTTTTATTGTGCATTCCCAGGTTTGTTCTGTGAGGGAGAGTTACCTTTCCAACAAATGGAACGAGGTGATGCTCACACAATGAGAACATGTCTATGTCCTTCACAATTACCATCTCATCATGGTCTTCGTCGAAGATGGCGTCGTTCAGGACATCTGAAATTTAAACATTTGCATTAAAAATAAACGCAAAAAGCACGGCAGGCTCTTCCAGCCAGCGCCTGAGAAAGCTTGTGGCAAGGGCAGAAGTCTCTCAGGGCTGTAGATTTTAGGGTTAAGGTCTGGGAGGCAAATAAGGAGTCACATCATCACAAGCACGCTTTTGTTTGAGAATGATCTCACATTTGCCACAGTGTCACACTGCCTACGTGCTGCCCCAGAAGTCAGCCTGGAGTGTTTTATTTAATTAATAGCTTGAACATAGGTTAGAACAGGTCTGGTCTTTGCAGAATCACTGACATCTTAAGAGCAATTAAGCCTACAGCTGACAAAGAGAGCACCGTGGGCTTCCATCGGTGCTTCCACAGGCAAAGCCAGCCTGGGGTCAGGGAAAATCTAAGGCATCACAGTGGTTCCTCCAAACACTTTCACACCAGCATTACTGTCTCCAAGAAGGCTTTGCACACAAATTTCATCCTGTAGCACGGCAGGCAGCAGCTGTGTAGGTACACCCAGAAGTCGGAGACACATCTGGGGAGAGATTTGCTGTCCTGATCTGAAACAGGCAGGCACATCCACACTGCAGCCTAATTCTGCACCTCAGTGTTAGCAGAAAAGTGAGGTGCCGAAACCCCCACAGAGACAGAAGGGAGAAGAGACAGCTCAGTAAGAAAAGGAACATATAATATGACACTTGGCTAATCTCAGAGCTCAGCAGAACGGATCCTCAGCTGATTTTCCACTTTCAGCAGTCCCTTGACAAATCCCCAAACAATCCTGGCACAGGTTACAGCACATCAGTCTCCAAAGAGACTGCAGGCACCTGGACCATGCTCAGAGAGCTTCAAAGTCAAATAGTCCCAAGTGTAGGAACCAGGTCTTTTGAAGAACAAGAGGGAAAAGCTGTGTATGAGGGAGAAACACGCAGGAGAGAACCAGCTGGACAGATGGGCTGATAACAAGGACAAGGAACTCTGCAAACAACTTCAGCTGGAAGCCACACTGGCTCCTTGGAGTTACTGCCAGGAAAGCAGAGTCCCATACACCATGACCGGGGCACTCAGGGACTGCCCTGCAGGCACCACGGAGCACCTGCAGAGGTGATAACACAAACCCAACAGTGGTGGTGGCACAAACCCAACAGTGGTGGTGACACAAACCCAACAGTGGTGGTGACACAAACCCAACAGCGGTGGTGACACAAACCCAACAGTGCTGTCTGCTCTGCTTGCCTTGGTGCCTTCCCCCGACAAGCACGTCCAGCTAATGGCCACCATCTGCTGTCGATAAGGGATCGTCATCATCATCAGAGCACATTTTAATTTCCTGCCTGCTATCAGCTCTGCACAGGTAACCCTGGAAACTGCGTGCTCGGCGTTCCGCCTGCGACGAGGGCTCTTTCCTGGGAAGGGCTGGCAACCTGCAAGGCAGCCAGGATGAATCCCAGAAGGGTTTTGGATCGGGTCAGAGAGCAGGAGTAGGGGGCATGGAAAAGGCCAGGGGACAACTCTGTGAAGGCACGTGGTTGTGTCCGTCAAATTTCTGATTTACACCAAGCGCTGCTGAGGAGGGTTTTGGTCGCGTGGGCAGCATCATGCAGTTGTGCAATCATGAATTTAGCCAGGCAAAAGGAGAATCCAGAGCAGAGGATCTGAACAGACTCACGGGAGAGGGAAGGGGAGGCAGAGCAGCTGTCTGGGTTCTGAGCTCCCTCCTGCAGCACTCTGCAGCCGTGCCATTTCCACAGCAGAAAGGCAAACAGTGGTTGCACAAAACCTGCTGCTGTGGCCAGAGTTATTAAAACAAAATCCAAACAGATCCACGAAGCATCTCCAGAGTGACTGCTGCTGTTATTAGACCCTCAGCTCGGCTCACACCAGCCTTGCCAGGAGCATATCAGAGCCTGATGTCAGATATGGATTTACGTCAGTGCTCTCGCAAAGCAGATTGTTCAGAACAGCCAGAAATGGCCAAATTCTCATTAAGAGTCGTGGCAATGTGTGACACAGAGCAGGGCCAGAGCTACAGAAGGTACTTCCCCCATGAAGCCTCATACTCATGTTCATATAGATCCATATGCACACTAATTAACATACAAAACATACATTAGTAGATCCTTACAAACTTTCTCTTACAGCTGTGTTGAATCATGGAGACAGCTCAGCCCAAGAGAAGCTTAAGGGATCTCAGAAGAACCACAGAGGCAGCTCCAGGAACAAAAGGCATCCTGCATCCTTCTCATGGCCAAAGCAACCAGACAGGAACACAAAGGGCATCCACCCTTCTTGCACATCCCGATCTCAGCAGTGTGGGCAACGCCCCCGCACAGCCAGGGGAGTTTTAGAGGTAAGAAAACAGATCTGCACATCAAAAATGCAGCCACAGAGCTGTGAGGTGCTTCACACTTCTTATTTATGGTGGTCTCGCCATTTTTGCACCTTTTATTTATTTAATGTTAGCAGCAAGTTGCAGCCAGGTCACCGACAACACCTGCACTTGTGCCTGCAGCAAGATGTGCTGATTTTGTCAGCACCAGCTACTCCTTGACAAGAAGGGCCCACAAAGGAAGAAACCAGCTCAGTGTTAGGCCCTCCAAAAACTCCTCCACAGGTGTCAAGGACACAAAGGTAAAACAAAGTGTGAGGCTGAAAGCCACCACCTGATTAAATCGCCAAGGTGTTGAGAGCCCCAGTTACCCCTACTCTGCTCCAGCCCCTCCTGCTCACAATTCTCCAAGTCTCTCTTCCTACAAATCAGCACAGATTGAAGCCTGCCCATCCCTACACCTCCCCCTTTGGAGCCAGAGCCCCGTGTTGGCAAAAGCAGAGTGAGCAGAGCATCTTTTCACAGCTGCTCCTACCTGTGTCCCACTGCAGCAGTTGTGTGCAGGAATTACACAGGAGACACTTCTCTGGCAGAGACTCAAACACCTTGTGAAGGGAAGCAACACCATTTTATCTGAATTTGTCAGGGGGTTTTTTTAGACTTCTTGAATTTTTTTCCTAGTTTTTTTGCAATAGCGTCAAAGAGGGGTCTGACAAGCTCAGCCTGTGGGATGCAGCACATGTTCTGGAGAATTTTAGAGAGTTGCAAGGACAAAAGGGGAAACAGCATCAGACTAACCAGGCCAGAAGCAAAGCTGGGGACAAAATTTTGCCCCTTTTCTCATTCTTTCACTCTACCTACGAGGCCATGCTGCCTGCTTCACTAGTTTGATTCCATGGTTTGTAGAGTCAGGGTGCTCTCTAAATTATCCCAGCTGATTTTCCCCTCAGCCAAAAGTTCAGATCCTGGTGCAAAAACTTCAGTGGGCTGCTGAAACTGAACAGGCACCTGTGCTGCAAGTTAACTCCTGAAACAGAGCAGAATTAATTTGCCCTTTATCTTCAAAAAGAGTTGATAAAATGAAAAATCAGAACTGGATGAAGACGGAATGAGAAAGACCTTTCAGGATTTTGCGTCAGAGCTCAGCAAAGATACCTGTTGCTATAGAAACTATTTGCATGGCTTTAATGTGTCACAGGAAAGCAAAAGCACCTCTGGCAATCAGAGAAGGCAGAGCCCACCCAGAATGGGCTCAGGATGTAGAGGGGATGAAGGATGGCAGCACTGCAGCAGCTTCACAGCACTTCAGAGCTGCCTTTTTCACTGTGCCTGGGAGTGAAGTGATGCGGGTTGTTCTCACCAGGAGTCAAAGCACTTCCCCGTGGTGTTAAGCTGCCTCGCAGCTCCAATTTAAGTGCAGGTTGCTCAGTGCCAGCGGGATGAAGGCAGCCTCAGGAACTCCCTGACACTGCGGCTTGAGCTCATCCATGCTGGCAGAGACAAAAGGCACAAGGTTCTCCTGACACCAATCCCACAGGTCCAGGCTGTCCCCTCCGTCCTCTGCTCTCCACGGTGACCCTCAAGTTGCCACAGGCAGGGCAGGAATGGGCTCAGGCCCAGGCAGGATGACATCCCATGGGATAAACCACACCAGCTGGAACAAACGAAAGCACTGGCTGAGCTCAGACACCTCCAGGAACGCAGAGTGACCCCCGAAGCAATGGCAGGGACCTCGCACGAACCAGGAGCAGGTCATGGTTTGGAGGATGCTCCAGAAGAGCAGTGCCATGACCCAACTAAGGCTGGCTGGTCTGTAAGGCAGAACCACCTGGGGGATGCTGGCGGATGTTTCTGATTGTCCTGCTCAGAGTTTCCCCCCACCTGAGGACAGATGTAACTGGCAGCAGGAGACACAAGTTCACAGCTGAAAGCGTGGCAGGGAAACCAGCAGTCTGCAGGGTCAGGATGAAATGTGGAAGGAAACTGCTGTAAAAACCTCTCAGCTACTGCTGGGTAAGCAGTAAAGTGTAGACTCAAACCTGACTCTGTTTTTTATTTACTCATGTGATGACATTACAGGTAACTGAAGTTAGGTAAAACATTCCAGACAAGCAACAAGAAAATTCTTGCGGCCTTTGGATATTAAAAAGGCACCAGGAATTTATTATGCATACAGAGAGCCAGGCTATAAAAATATTAATGTAAAGGGCTTATACTGCTGCAGAAAGTTAATGACTTCAGGTTGCTAAGAAAGGGGAAGCTCTGGGTATGTAATTTGCTTCAAGAAGTTTTGAAGAGCTCTAGAAAGAGGCACAGCCTGAGATGCCACATGACTGTTTAAACAGGCAATAGAGTTCAAAAGATGCTGAGAAATGAACACTTGTCATAACAAACCTTCCTAGCAGGAACCAGGAGAAACCTTAGACACAAAAGAATTTACAAGGTTCTGGCTACTATTTCAGATTTCATCACCAGAATACTAGAAACAGACACTCAAACACTTCAGACAGGAACATTTGCTTCGGAAGCAAAGCTTAATCCCTCGGTCACCAGAAGGGAGGTGAACCAGACGTGTGATTCAAGGGGCATTTCATAGAAGCAAAGATAAAGGAAAAGCATTGTTGCTGTTCAGCTAATTCTGGCAGTGATTTGTACAGATTTGTTTGTTTTCCTGTAAGATACCCTCCACATTGTAGTGAGGCTGGAGTCTATTCATAACAGATCAGCTACTGCAGACAGATGAAGCCAAGATTAGGTTCTAGAAGTTGTCCTCTGACAGGAGGTTTATTAATACGAGGGACAGCAGCGTTATGGAGATGCTCATTAAAATGTATCAGGATTTCAATAACCATTTCAATGTCCCATGTCACAGAAGGTGCTCATCCACACTTCTTTCTGAAACTGAAACAAAGGAAAAATCAAAGACAAAACACTTTGGAAGGGCAACATGAAAGATCAGAAGCTTGCAACAGCTCAGACCCCAGAGGTTACAATATTTAATAAATTCCTCACAAAACCCAACCAAGCTTAGTGTTACTTGAGCATTACCAGGCAAGGGAGATGATCCAGGAAAGTCCCAGTTCCCAGAAGTTTCACTGCATTAAGTGTGTGTTCCAGCATGGCAGGCTTCCCGTATGTGGGGGCAGAGGTTGAAGAAACCCCCAAAAACCTCACTCTGAACAACCTCGTGTTTCCCACCCTCTGGTTTACAAGGAACAAGCCATGGCTGGAGCACAACAATGCTGAGGTTTCAGCTGTTAATAGATGACGGTGCTGCATCCGTGTCCTCATGGATGAGCCAGCAGCACCTCGATTCCAGGAAAACACAGCACCTCCCCAGCTCCCAGCAAAGGGCAGTGCTGCTGATCAAACAGCCTTGTTTGCTTAAGGCTCTGTGTGTTTTGACACAGCAATGCTTATCACCTCAGCACAGCAAACCGAGCAGGCTGGAAAAATTTATGAGCTTACACCATTGCTGTCCTCTGTGAAAATACCAAACTCACACAGACTAGAAGAGAAGAATATTAAGGTTGAATTTTCTCACCTGTCAGTCTAGGAAAAGCATATAAACTAATGAGTGAGGAAATGACCTAACTAGTTACTTGCTTTGAAATAAAGGCTGCCCAGCAGAGTCACTTGGCTCGCAGGCAAGTAACACGCAGCCCTTCGAGCCACGAAGGGAAGCAAAGTTGTTCCCTCCCAGCATTTCTGATTTTCATTCCCCAGTAAAACACAGTGAAAGGACAGATGAACCTGCCAACATGCCCGAGAGCTGCCATGCTTACATGAATAAAGGCTGGGAGAGTCCCCTGGTAGCAGCTCCCACCATCAGCAGCAAGCCCAGTTTGGTGAACATGTTTTGCTTTGAGTGTTTGTGGCTGGTGAGAACAACTGAACTTCCTCCTGCAGAGGCAGGCAGCTTGTCCAGCCCTGTGCCTAATGTTTCCTGCAGGATTACACAATCCAAACCAACTCATTTATGATTCACCTTTCAAAGGCAGAACCACTGACGCTGTTTCTGTAACTCACCAGTTGTTTGGGTCTGAAACCTTCAGCTTCAGTTTCGAGTTAGTGCTGTCTGCAGCCATGTATTTCCATTTATTCACTCATCTACTGCCTTTGTACACACTTGTGCTTTGTAGTATTTATAATTAGACCCTCAGAGAGCACCTCCGAGCATGGCATGAAGCCTTTAGCAAAAGGAGGGACGAGGTTTAACCTTTGTGTGGCAGGTAGCTGCCTGAACCAGCTGTCAAAAAGCTAAAGGCATCTGGCTCTCACAGCCCCGCTGTTAACCCTCACCAGCCAGGGGGGGTTATTCTGAAATGCAATTTACACCCAGAAGTAAGAAGCTGATAGATCTGACCCTGGCAAAGAGCACATGTCCTTGGATTGCTGGCACAGAAGCACTGCATGAAATTGGAAGTTACGTTTTTGGTGACTTTCCTACTCTGCCGTCCTTACCAACACATTGAGAGGTTTCTGTTGCAAGAGCTGCCAGTCTGCACTGAGCTGTCAGGATTTTTAATCTGGTCCCCAGGTGGATTTTATTTGAAATCACTAGAGGCATTCTTGCTACTGCAATCCAAGGGTGATGACTGGTACTACAGAAGGGGGAACAGCACATTTGAATACATCCTGTCAATGAAAGAGGTTGAGGCCTTTAGTAAAGGCAGGATTAATAAATGACAATCTGGAATTAACAGAAAGAGCCTGATATTTAACAAGTAAACTCTACTAATGGCTCTGACACACAACACTGAGCAGCTGCAGAACACAGATAGCAGAGATGAATGGGGGTAAAGCAGGAACACCGTCACACTGCACTGCTGAAAACAAGTGAGGAAATACAGAGCAGAAGCTGGAAAGCAGAATCAGCTCCACTGCTGCTCACAAATCTGAATGGAGAGACAGAATTTAGGTGTTATCTTCCCCACAATACGACGAAGTTAAGCGATGGGAAATACAAACATACAAATACAATCAGGTGTCATGGAAGCAAAGTGACAACACCCAGGGCAGGAGATCAAATGACCAGCACATTTAACCATGCTCCAAGCGTATCATGTTCTCAGACACACAGAAACCAAAAAGATCATGGAATAGTTTGGGCTGGAAGGGATCCTTAAAGGCCAGCGAGTGCAACTCCCTGCAGACACACAGCGAGGGAGGTTTAAGTCAAGCACACCAAGCACAGACCTCTGGCAGTGCCCTGGCAACTTTACCAGAAGAGAACAGAGCTGGGGAAGGGGCTGGAGCACCAGGAGAGGCTGAGGGAGCTGGGAAGGGGACTCAGCCTGGAGAAAAGGAGGCTCAGGAGGGACCTTGTGGCTCTGCACAAACTCCCTGACAGGAGGGGACAGCCAAGGGAGGCTCTGCTCCCAGGGAACAGGGACAGGATGAGAGGAACAGCCTCAAGTTGTTCCAGGGGAGGTTTAGATTGGATATTAGGGAATATTTCTTCACTGATAGAGTGGCCAGGCACTGGCACAGCTGCCCAGGGCAGTGGTGGAGTCCCCATCCCTGGGGGGATTTAAAAGCCATGTGGATGAGGCATTTGGGGACATAGGCTAGCAGCAGTCTTGGCAATGCTGTAAAATGGTTGGACTCAGTCTCAGAAGCCTTCTCCAGCCCAAACAAGTCTATAATTTGGATGTATACGTGTCACATCTTTCTCTGTGTTCCTTTATGGAAAACGAAAGCTCCACCAGACATGAATTTCTTTCCCCCTGCCTCCCCGGGGCAGATGCTGCAGCAGACAAGGTCACAGGGCTGATTTTAGAGCCTGTCCCTGTTCTGACATTCACTGCCCTGGCTGACCTGTGTCAATCCTTCCTGGCTGGGTCCGGAGCTCAGCAGGGACCTGTTGCTACACACTTTGCCTCTGGCCATGTGGTTGTACAACCACCACCACCATCGAGCTTTTACCTGAGGAACCTTTCTTGGGAAGACGGAACTTGCAGCTATTGTAACAGCCCCTCATCTTCTGCCTGCTGCAGGGATGAAATGGAAACACTTCCTCAAAACCCACCCTGCAAATCACTGCTTTAACCTCTGCCTGCCCACACAGCTCCACATGAGGAGCGGAATAAGCTGCAAAAAAAGCCTGAGAAAACAAGAGGTCAGGGCTGCTTTCTGGAGATGGTTTGGGCTTGTTTTGGTTCATTTTCTTTTCCAACAGCCCCTTGCTGATCCAGTTCACGGGCTGGCCAGGCAGAGAGCTGGATTAGTATAACCAAGGGAACAGCACAGGATGATGCAGCTGAGACAGCAGCAGTCCCACAGCCGCTCTTGTGCCCAAATATTCCGTAGTTGTTGGTTCTAGGGTTCATGAAGTATTTAAAACTCCCTAAGAAGAATTTATTCCTATTGACTCTCCTAACAAACTCTTCATCCACCACTTGCTTTGCTATCTGCTGTGGGCTTGTCCAGTTGCAACTCTTTCCTCTGTTTGGCTGGGAAGAGTGAGAGAAGTGGAAGCTGAGCATCCTGCAAGAAGAGGAGAGTAGCTGGAAAGTAAAAAGATTCCTCTTAACCTGACACAGGTTAAAAGATTCCTCGGCCTGAAGGAATGTTAGTATCACAGCTTCACATGATTTCCTAAAAGGAAAAATGCAGTCCAGGAGTGGAGCACCCAGCAGTGACATTTTCTATCCCTGGATATAATACAGCTCTCCCCCAGGCATGGACAACCAGAGGAGGAGAGTATCCAGAACTACTCTGCTTAGTTAAATGAATGTGAGAGATTAGAAGACCCCAGAGATCCCACCTTGGAGCAGAAAAAAAGTTTTTAAGATTACTTTAGGTAATGTGTGCACACAAAACTGGCAGCAAGATAAGAGAAGACTTTAGAAGGGCACCAACCTCATCCAGGTTCATTTGAGCATGAATTCCAGAAATTCATGCCCAAATTATCACTAAAAAAATTCCTTCTGGATGACTGAGAGACCACCTCCCATGTTCTACAGCAGTAAAATGAGGAAAGTTAATCCCAGCAAACAAAAGATGATGCCGTGAAAGCCTGATGAAACCTCACCTCAAACACACCGTGCAGCAGGACTAAGAGAGGAGCAAGGGTGGCCACTGCAGCCCAGAGCCTGCTCCCAGATGTGAACCAAAACCCTGGGTTGATCTGAGAGGCAGAACAACTTCCAAGGCAGAAATGCTGTTCCTGGGAGAGGCTGGGACACAGCCCTGGCACGAGAGTTTAAGCTGGCCATGAGTAAGTGAATGCTGGAGGTTGTTGTAATGTGATTTCAAAAGAGCCAACAGCCGAGAAATAAGAAAGAAACTAAACACAAACCCCAGCCTTTAAGCTGTAGCACAGTGCACATAGAGAAGGACTCTGATGTGCCAGCAGGAGCTCCCTGATGCCATCAATCAGCACAGTTCAGCCTTTACATTAGGCTACAACATCCTGCTGCAGCTCTGGGGCAGGCTCAGCACACCAGGGCTGGACTCCAGAGAGCAGAGCAGGAGCAGCTCCTGCCTAAGCCACACTCGGAGATCCTTGCTGACACTGTTTGCATCCCTTACTGACAGGAACTCGCCTTTTACTGTAGGAAGGAGCAGAAAGGGGAATTCCCAAGCTCTCCTGACTCTTTTTTACTGTTTGTACTGGGTACAGTCCTTAGTCAAGAGGCTGAGAAGAGGAAAAGTGATGAAAAAAAAATTCGAGCAGTATTTAGCTTGCATTGGAGCCACGAGTTGCTGGTGAGAACATATCTCGGCCAGTTCTTTTCCTCACACCCTCACCCAGGAAGCAGAGACACTCAGCTGGGGCAGGGAAGTGAACCTGGGGCTCCTCTCCACATCTGCATTTGCTGCTGGGACCCTGAGATGGGGATGGGATCTCCCTGTCCCCTTCCTTTCTCCTTACCTCGCTTCCCTAAGTTTCATTCCCACCTTTAAATCAACCTCACCTGATTAAAACATCGGCAGAACAGGACTTTCCCCCTTCTGTCTGCTAATCGAAACAAATATTCCCACCCTGCCTGAGCACAGCCTGGCTCGGCCGGGGAGGGAGGAAAGAGGGAACCCAGAAGTTCCTAAGCCAGGCAGGGCTGGAAAAGTTCCCGTCAGGAGAGACAAAGCAAAAGCGCTTGCTCTGCTCACCCGAACGAGAGGTTTACGACAGAATGGAAACTTCACCTGCACAGAGTTCAATAATAAAAAAAAACCCCGAGATATCTGGGGAGGGAGGGCACAGCGAGACATACAGGTGATAACAAGCGAGCGCCAGACGGGTGATGCGGACACAGCGCAACGATGTTTTACGAAATTCATTCCAAGGGACGAAGCAGCCCCTCGGCCGGTACCCAAAGCGGGACAGCCCATCCCCGCAGCCCCAGGAGCGCTCCCTACCCGCGATGGTCTCCTGGTAGCCCTTGGTGAAGAACTGCATGGCTGTGGCCGCCCTCCAGGGCGTCTTGAGCAGCCCCTGGCGCTGCGGGTCCTCGCCCAGCGCCCGCAGGATGGAGGTGTAGGCGGCGGCCAGGCCGGGCAGGCTCAGCTCGTTGTCCTCCTCGCTGCGGGGCCGCTCTCCCCGCCACCCATCCCCGCCGGTGCCGGTGCCGGTGCCCGGGGGGACGCGCGGCTTCTCCGGGGATGGCGGCGGCCGCTCCTGCCGCGGGTACCCGTTCCAGCCCCGCGCCGCCTCCATGGGCCGCGCTGGGAGCGGGGCCGTGCGGGCAGAGCCGTGCCGAGCCGTGCCGAGCCGTGCCGAGCCGTGCCCGAGCCTCCACAGCCCCGCCCGGGCCCGTCCGTGCCCGGCCCCGCCGCCGCCGCCGCCGCTTTTATCCCGCCCGCGCCGCCCCCATTGGCCGCCGCCGTGTCACCGCCGCGATGTCACCGCCGTGTCACCGGCGCTGCCGTGAGCCCGGCTGGCCGGGAGGGGCCGCCCGGGGTGGGGGGACCGGGGGAGATCCCTCGGGCTGAGAGCCGGGAGGGGGATACCGGGAGATCCCCCGGGCTGAGGCGGGCGGTAGCCCGGGATGGGGACACGGGAGGATCGGGGTACTGAGGGATCCGAAGGGATCCCCCGGGCTGAGATCCGGGCTGGGGATGCAGGGGGGTCGCCGGGCTGAGGGTACCGGGAGATCTCTGGGATGAGATGTGGGCAGGGGCTATGGGAGTATCCCAAGAGATCTCCAGGTCTGAAGATTTGGGATCCTCTAGGATGTGGTGTGCCCTGGGTTGGGGCTATGGGAGGATCCCGAGTGACCCCCGGGCTGAGGGTCCAGAGCTTCCAAGGAGGGAATCCCATGGACTGAGGTGTGCTGGGTGCATGGAGGGATCACTGGGGCTGAGGATAGGGGACGTCCCCGAGGCTGAGGGTGTGGGGGGGATCCCTGGGGGATCCCTGATATATGTCATGGGGGTACAGGGGGCCCCCCCAGGCTGGAGGTACAGTGGGAATCCCTGGGCTGAGGCATGGGAGGAGGGCACAGGGAGATCCCTCGAGCTGGGGGTATTGGGGTTCTCCAGGCCGAGGGGTGGGCTGGGGTGAAGGGGGGGATTCCCTGGGGGATTCAGCCCTGAGCTGCTGTAGGGTGCTCCTTCCATCACCTCAATGTGGGGGAGGGCTGTGGGGAGCCCAGGGTGAGCAGCAAGGGGCTGGGGATGGATGGGGCAGGTCCTGCTGGGATGCAGGTTCATGCCCTGCACAGCAGCTCCCAGCATCATTGTCCATGTTCTCCCCATCCCCTCAAACTCCTGGAGCTGGTCCCTTTCCCAGCAGGGTGGTGCTGGCACATCCTGCCCAGTCACTCCCTGGCACTGCTGAAATGCCACCACCACCATTGTGAGGTGCTGTAGGCCACTGGGGTTGGGCTGCAGTCACCAGAATGACCCCAGGCGTGGCCTGACCCTCCTTGGTGACCATTCCCACCACCTCCTGCCAGCTAGGCTTCCATCCCTTCAGACCCCTGATCTCTGCAGACACCTGCCTGCTGCAGGGCTGGCGTGTCCCAATGTTTTCATGTTCCCACCCAAGATTCTGCAAATGTGCTCACTCTGATGAGCAAGACCAAATATTTTGAAGTTTCTGTGGGGAACTTGTCGGAGTGTCACCCCAAAAAGGTGGTTGGAGCATCTCGTGTCCTCCTGGGCGCTTTCGGGGCAAACCCAGCAGACAGAGCACAGCTTGGATTCAAGTGCTGGTGAACAAATAAATGGTGGGACAGATTTTTGGAACACAGGTCCCCTCCAGCTGGAGCTATTCAAGGATTTTATGAGCTGGAAACTGAGTCTAAAGGTTCAGCTGAGCATAGGGTGAATGCTCCATCACCCAAGCACGAGGGGGACTTGTATTTTCTGGACTGCAATCAAATAAATGGCCAAGAACTAAAGGAGCCACAAACCCTTCTCTTCACACCGTTGGTCCTTAAGGCAGCAGGGACAAATTGTCCCCTTCTTGTGCCTAGGAAATGGTAAATTGCTGGGAAGATAAGGAGGGGAAGGAGCTGTCAGAGGGTGGGGTGTGACTCACTGGCTTTCCTTCTCCTCCTCCTCTTTCCCCTGACACAAGAGCTGCATTTAACTAACACAAGCAAGAGGAAAAGAAAAAATAGAAAAAAATACCCCAGCAGCTGTAACACGCTCCACATTTCCACATTTATCATTTGGTTTCTGATCACAGGTTTTACCAGAAGAGTCAGGATGACTCAGGTGAAATCCAGGGCCCTGCAGCCAGCCAGACTTTATTCCATTTTATTGCCCCAGGCTCTGATCAGGAACTGCTGTACCAGAAGGACTTGGAGCCCTGAACTGCATCCCTGCTCCTCCCCTGACACCCAGCTCATTTCCTAATCCTCTGAGGACGTCCAAATCCCCTCTTTGAACCAGGCGAGTTCCCTCACTAAAAACACCCGTGGCCCTCGGCAGAAGGACTGCGCTTCCCTCTGGATCCCGGCCGAGCAGCCACGGTTCAGAGGGCTGGGTGATGTTCCTGAGGAGCTTCAAACCACTGAGACCAAATCATCCATACAGAAAAGGGGTTAGCAAAGGGCATCAAAGCATCTTGGCCCTCCCTAGTCTTTGCTCTCTTTGTTTTCTTGGAAAAGAAGAAGATATGCTCCCTCCGGAGTCAACCCTGACTTTGTAACCGCCTGAGCTTAGCTGCTGTGGGAGCTGGATGTAATTTTTCTCCTGTTTATGGGGCAAGCAGGGCAGTTTACAGCTTATTTACCAGCGTGATCGCTGCCTGGCTGTTCAGAAAACCACGTTTTATGAGGATGTTTGAGCAGAGGTTGCACACGCGGGAGCTGATGCCAGCAGCTCTGTTAATGGCCTTTGCCAACACGGAATTAGGAGGTTCAGGTAATTGGGATTTGTGCCAGGATGTGGAAGGACACAGCCCAGTTTCCAGCCACAGTGGAGTCCTTTCCCTCTGAAACACCACCCCACACCAGCTGGGTGATAAGAAGCACCAAGACTTGGCATTTTGGGTTTTCGAAGTATATTATGATGAGATTTTATTGATTGTTCCCTGTTATTTACACCCCATGTTCTCATTAACCCTTCTCAAGTAAGTTTTTTCTTTGCTGTTTCTGAATACATACCAAAAAAAAAAAAAAAAAAAAAAAAAAAAAAAAAGTGAAATACAGACCAGAGGAATCAATTAAAATTTGAGGTTGGAAATCACCTCTAAGACCATCAAGTCCAACCACTAACTCAGCACTGCCAAGGCCACCACTAACCCGTGTCCCTAAGTGCCACATCCACATGATTTTTGAACATTTCCAGGGCTAGTGATCCCACCACTTCCATTGGAAGCCTGTTCCAGTGCCTGACCACCCTTTCAGGGAAGAAATTTTTCCTAATATCCAATCTAAACCTCAACTGGCACAACCTGAGGCTGTTTCCCCTTGTCCTGTCCCTGTTCCCTGGGAGCAGAGCCCGACCCCACAGCTGTCCCCTCCTGTCAGGGAGTTGTGCAGAGCCACCAGGTCCCCCCTGAGCCTCCTTTTCTCCAGGCTCAGCCCCTTTCCCAGCTCCCTCAGCCTCTCCTCACAGGACTTGTTCTCCAGACCCTCCCCTAGAGGGAATGTGCCCTGTTTTTCTCTCCTGTGCTTGCTTAAAGCTTCGAGGATATTTTCATTGTTTCAAGAGAAGAGATTCTTAAAGATCAACAAAACAGGGAGGGCGAAAAATCCTGAGACTGCGACTTGAATTATTTTCAAATGTAGAATAAGGTTTAGAGGAGGTGAAAGCCCTGTGCACCCACTGAAGGGTACTGGGGGGTCCCTGAGAGAGCCAGGGGGTGCTGCTGGGGGCCAAGGGCCATGGGAAAGCCCTTCAGAGGCCTCTCTTCTCTTTGAAAGTGGGGAAAATATCAAACAGGGACGAGATGGAGCAGGTCTATGTTCAGGCTCCTGCTCCTTGGCCTGCTTTAGGCTGTTGAGCTTCCTCGTGGCTTTGGTGGCATTGAGGAAACCCAGCTGGGAAGGGCTGGAGCATCATTGCCTGCGTGCAAAAGGTGCTTCTCAGGGCTGGAAGAGTGGAGTCCCCCGAAAGAAACTTCTCCATGCCAAAGCTAAGGATGAAACACCCTGAGAAGTCCTCAGTGGGGGAGATGAAGCCATCAAAAAGGTGTTTCAAAAGGAATTTCTGCACCAACAGCTGCTAAAAAGCTGTGGGAATAAATAGAAACCGTGCACAGAAGACACCTGCTTTTCCTCTGTTGGGATCATTCAGGGCTGGGCTCAGAGCTGGACGTTAGGGATGATGAATTCCACTCCCTCAATCCAGAGACCCGGCGCATCATTAACAGCTCAAGCAGCAGAAGAGCAAAGCAGATCAATCCTGCTGTTAACAGGACGTGGCCCCAACGCGATCCTGGAATAATAGCTGAGCCCACAGAGGCAACATCCCAGCCTAGGGACATCCTTCCCGTGCTCTGGGAACACAGCCTGAGATTTATCAGGCCCTGGAACCACGGTGCGTCAGTTGGAAGAGTGAATCACGAGCGGTTTAATTCTATTACCCAGATTAACGAGCAAAATTGATTACAGGCTCCTAAAATACCGATCTGTTACAGGAGGATTTGTTGCTCTGTGAGGACAGAGGATCCCCAGGGTCTGAGGGGTTTTCTGCAGATGGGATCTGCGCTTTAACTTCCTCGTTAGGATTTTAGGGATGAGACTGGAGGTGAAGGCAGCAGTTTTGCCCCGCCCCAGCTTTGCTTTCCTCCCCTTGCAGAGCAAGGACACAGGATCTCTTGCTGGTGGGCCTCTCCTCCCCAAAACTTGGAAAACTTCAGAAGGATTGGCCTGGGTAGGCTGTAGCAGGTGAATTTATATTTATCAACATGAAACCAGATTTAAAACAGAAGTCTCCTGGCTCTCATGGACCTGTTCCCAACAGAAGGTACCTGACACCAGCCAGGATGATCTTTAGGTTCCTCCATTCCATCCCATTCCATAACCAAGGGTGGCTTTGGACTCACAGCCCAGGCAAATGGGAGCAGCAGCCGTGTCCCTGCATCGCTCCCCTCAATTGCTCCTCGCTGTTAAAACCCCAAGATATCGATAATGTGATTTGGAGGCCAGACTGTTCCCTGGCAACACATGGCTTGAAACTATTCCTGCAAATTTTCCCTGCCATTTGTGTCCAATTGAGTCAGGATCAAGTGGCTCTTTTCACAGCCTGGGTCGGTATTTGTGTTTTGCCTGCCTTTAAGTACATTATTTACTATTAAATTTGTTTGGCAGCATTCAGCTCAGCACATTTAGTGCAACAACCAGGCAGAGGGAGAAGCCAGATCTGCTGTTCACTGTCAAAGAACTCCACGAAGCACCCGACTTCCTCACAGGCAGCTCTCACAACCCATCTCCTCCCTGGATTATCCAGCCAGGACCACCAGGTCGCTCCATGACCAGCACAGTTATGTCTTTTTGGAAGGAAACTGAGGTGCATCTCATAGCCAGAGGATGTCTGAGAGGGGAAATCTTGTCCAAATACAGGTTCTCCCTTGCCCAGCTCCACCCTGAGAATCCAAAAGTGATGGATCCACCCTGACTCTCCCATTCTACAGAATCACAGGATCATTTGGCTTGGAGAAGACCTCTAAGATCACCAAGTCCAAACATCAAACCCAGTCACTGGGATTTCTAGCGCAGCCAAAGAGAAAACATCAGGCAGATTCCTTGGCACAGTTTCCAAGTTCCTGGTTTTCCAGCAGAAATTCAGGACAAACAAGCATTTCTGAAGACTTCAGTGAAATTCTATTGAATTATTTAGCAACGTTGTTTAAAAAAAAAAAAAAAAAAAGACTGAGAACAAGCAAACAAACAAAACATCAAACCCAACTAGTTAGAGGTTTGTTTACCTGTTTTCACTTGAAAATCCATTCCACGTTTTCTGTTTCTTGGTCTGGCATTTAATTTCCACTCCAATTAGGATTTATACTCATCCCTGTCCTGCCAGTGCTGTTGCTGGATGAGCGCACCCCATTCCTGCCTGGCTCAGCACAGCTCCCAGGAAAGCTCCAGGTGACGGAGGATGTGTTTGTAGCTCTGCCTGCAGCTGTGTAATAGAGCAAATCCCATCTTTGATGGCAGAAATGTAACAGCAGCCTCATGGGAGACGATGCTCCCAGCACTAAAGCAGCTGGAATATTCACAGCCATGGTCTCCAGAGTCCATTTGTTGTTTATTTTATGGCCATGGACAGCAACCACCAGGGAACAAGTCCTGGGAGGATCAGCTGAGGGAGCCTGGAGAAAAGGAGGCTCAGGGGGAACCTTCTGGCTCTGCACAAACTCCCTGACAGGAGGGGACAGCCGGAGGGGATCAGGCTCTGCTCCCAGGGAACGGGGACAGGATGAGAGGAAACAGCCTCAAGTTGTACTGGGGGGTTTAGATCGGATATTAGGAAAAAATTATCCATGGGAAGAGTTCTCGGGCACTGGCACAACTGCTCAGGGCAGTGGCGGAGTCCCCATTGCTGGAGGGATTTAAAAGCTGCGTTCATGTGGCACTTGGGAACACGGGTCAGCGGTGGCCTTGCCAGTGCTGAGGGAATGGCTGGACCCCATGGCCTTGGAGGTCTTTTCCAACCTTAAAAATTCCATGATTCTGCCCACAGTCACACAGCTGTGATGCAAATTTTCAAATCTGGCTTTGGAAACAGCTCTGCCAGCTGTAACCTGCTGTGACCCCAAGGCTGGGGACACTGGGTCTGATGAAAGCCACAAATGTCACACTGCAAAAACTGTTAGGCAGGGAGAAAAAAACCACATGGCAATCAGGGCCCTGGAGGATGGTGCCCAGCATCCCCAGTGATTTCCATGAAACCACCCCCGAAGTCCAGGAGCCTCCTTTTAAACCGACCTTCGGCGTGTTTGTTCAGAAGAGCTGCGGGATTGCAAACATCCAGCTCCCAGAAAACTCCCCTGGAAGTTTATTTTGGCTGCTTCCTCCTCCCTCCACCGGGAGCCAAAAGGACTTTGGATGCTCTGTAGGACCAATTGTTTGCAGCAGTGGATGCCTCCCCAGCTCCCTTGGAAGTTTTCCCTGCCCACTTCCAACATCAGGTCTGTAGAAAAGACTCTGGACAGGCAGCCCAAATGTGGATTTTGGATGTGGATGACAAGAATTACCTGGAAAAGCTCCCAGCACCACAATGGCGATGCTCAAGTTATCCCCAGAAGAATTTGGTCTAGGAGAAAGAAAACATTTCACTTCACCAAGCACAGTGATGTTTCATCAGGATGTTTTCCTTACCACTGCAATCCCATTTTTCCCCCAATACATCCAAACAGGCTTTACTAGCTAAAAATAAATCCCAGTCTCTGATACAATAATTTCTTCCCAAAGAATGCAGAAAAAATCAGGATGCTTTCTGCATTATGTCAGTGCAAAAAATTATTATTTATGTTAAATATTACTTGCTGTCCACTATCAGCCCAAACAAAAATGTGAAATGATAGATAAGAACTGTGGATGACAGAAGAGTTGAAGTTGTCAGGTCTTCAGGATTTTCTGTTTGTATTTCCCATCCCTGGTTGACATCAGGACCCTCTTTTCTTTTGTTTTCTCCAAAATGACCAACAGCCATTGCTAAAATAGTCTAATAAAACACTTCGTATGGTAAAATTTGATGGTTTTTTTAGTGCAATCTCACTCAATCTTCAATCGACAGATTTCAAGGTTTAAAGTGTGTTATGAATAGAAAGTCATCTGCCTTTTATAGAACCAAGGAATTGTCAAGGTTGTAAAAGATCTTTAAGATCATCAAGTCCAGCTGATGTATTTTCAGTAATAATCAGAGTGGTTTGGGTTGGAAGGGACTTTAAAGCTCATCCAGTTCCACCCCCTGCCATGGGCAGGGACACCTTCCACTATCCCAGGCTGCTCCAGGCCCCATCCAACCTGGCCTTGGACATTTCCAGGGATCTAGGGGCAACCACAGCTTCTCTGGGCAACCTGTGCCAGTATGAAGAGGAATTAAAAAAGAAAACAAAGAAAGGCTGTGCAAACACAGGAAAAAAAAAAAAGAGAATTTGAGAACTCATCAGTCTCAGCTATTATGCTAAAAAGTTACATTATTTGAACTGATTTTAGAAAATGTTTCAAAATTTGAGTTTGCCTCAAATACATTTATTAGACATAGTGCTCTGTCTCCAGAGCAGGGTAAAACCAACTGACTGCCTTAGGGCTGGGAGGTAAAAATCTGTTTACTTCAATTACAACTGCAAAGAAGACTCTACCACCTCAAACAAAGAATCAGCCACATTTTATTTAAAGAAAGAAACATTACAGAAACAAATGTTAGAAATATTACAAGTCCTGAGCAGTTGCTGGATCCTGCTGAGGCACGGATTGGGAAAGCACCTTTGCACAGTCTGGGATGGTTTGGCTTTGCACACCTGACCTCCCTAACTCAGCTTCTGCTCTGGTTTTCTACCCCTGCCCATATCAGTCTCTGCCACAGACATTGAAAATGCATCTTAACACATTGCTGGTGTTCAGATTTCTCCCCCTCACACCCATTTCCTCGAGTGTCTTACTCTCAAGGCAGTAGGCATGGTAGGGAAGCCATTATTTTGTCTCTCTAAAACCACAGGGCAGATTTTGGACATATTTTACCCTCCCCAGAAGAATTAAGGGTTAGGGTTAGGTTTAGCACCCAATATCCCTGGCATGAGGGCACACAGGGTGTACCACAGCTACACAGGGCTGTGCCACCAGGGAACAGACCCATGAGCAGCACCTTGTAAAAGACTGTGAGAGGGGATTCCACATTCCTCTCAAAAATTGATAATAAAACACTTCCTAACAGACTATTTGGAGCCAGGCACTCTTTTTGCCAGTGCTCTTCTAGCATGGCAGCCAATTCCTCAACGCAGAGGAATTTCTTCCATGAATACCTTCAGAACACAGACACTGAGAGGGCACCACTTCATTCAGCTCTGCTTGAAGGCAAAAGCTGACAGCCTGTTGTTTGTGGATGCATCTAAAGGCTTGGATTTTTTTGATACATTTGTGTCCTCGGAGTTCTGCTCCTGGCTCTTTTTCACTTCATCTTCCTCAGCCGTGGGACGCTTCCTCTTTTTGTCTTCTGCTGAGTCGCTGACTCTTCCTCCTCTTGCTTTCTCAGTCCACACCTTGGAAGGAGAACAGAAAACTACAGATTAGGCCACAAAACTCATCACATTGTTTTATACACATTATTACTCTGATTTTAAGGTACTGAAATAATTCCTGTGAAGAACTAATAGGGATGAAGTAAGGAACTATTTCCTCCCTTTCCTTTCTTCTAACAACATTCTCCTTCAAAACTGGATTTCTTTTTGAAACTGTATATGAAATTGAAGCTCTTAATTGTCTTTCTGGAGAAATGAGAAACCCAAAAGGCCCAACAAGTTAAATTAGAACAAATTCAATCCCCAGTGAATTAGGCCTGGCTATGTGACTTTACACTCATTCCTTTTGTTATTTGTTCACTGATTGCATTCCTCTCACAAGCCTCACTTTGGAAAAGCTGCTTTCTGATATTGCCTGTAATTCAGTTTATATTTTCATTAATTATATGTCATAGATCATGGCCCAATTCAAAATTGAAATCCATAAAGATGGACAAGAGTGGAATTTCAAGTCAAAATTCCTGACTATAACCCAGGGATTCACTGGAGAAAAAAAAAATTATTAAACAACAGAATTAGAGGATGTTTTCTTACCATCCTTTCCTCTGATGTCAGCATTCTAAATCGACTCATGCCTTCTTTTATTACTTCTGCTTCATTCAGGTCGGGATTATCTGTCAAAATGTTTGCTCTGTTCTCCTCTAGCCACATCTGGAAACCTGTCTTTGGTCTAAAGCAAGCACACAAAAATTGCCTGGTTAAGAAGATTATAGGAAAACCACACCCTCCCAAAGCAACATTTCTGAGCAGCACCTGACAGGGTTTTTTTGTTCTCAGAAGACCTCTCAGGGCAGCAGCCTCCTCTCTGCCACTGCAGGAGGCTCAGAGAACATGCTGACAAGGCAAAACTAAGTCAAGCATTTTTATTAAAACTGTGATATATTTATATATATATATATACGGAGATTAATATTCCAGTTTTAGAATGACAAAGCATAATGGTTCTCCTCCTCTCTGACAGGGTCCCATCAACCTAAAAATAGAGCACATTCACTAGCTCAGCTCATCCTTCTCACAGCTCTCCTTGCCACTTGTTGTAGAACATCATCTGTAAAGGTTAACAAAAAGAATGCCAGTCCAAATGAGTAATAATTACCTTCACCTTCCTCAGCTAAATGAAGCCTAAATGAAACATGGTTGTAATTATGCAGGTTTCATGAGGATTGGGATTGTTAGGAAGTACATCTGCTTCCCAGGAACAAGACAGATTAGAGCCTTAGCTAGGAAGAGATGAGCTCTTCAGGTGATTCAAGTTTTTGTTGACCTTCTCTTTTAAAAGAGCACCAAAATAAAGCTTTTACTCTTTCACATAAGACCCTTGGCTTTGAGACTTTGAAATTTTCTAGAGCTGTTGAAACTTTCAGTATTTCCTATATTGAAACTGACACAGCAGCATGGCTTCATTTATCAAAGGTCATTACAAATAGTAACAAGGCAAAAATTGTTGCTTAGAGCCCCAAAATTATATTTTGAACTGCTCATTTATTATTCCCTCCCACATTTTTCAAGTGGGTTCATGAATGTGACAACTTGTGAGCTAAACTTCAATCTTCATGTTTCATTTCTTTGGCCAGTCCAACATCTTCAGAAATAAAACAGATTTTGGACTTGCATTTCTATCAAAATTGGAATACGGCAAATGTCTCTCACCTTCTGTTTTCAGTGTTTTCCTGTGCAGTGACTTTGGCTTCTTGGGGCTCATTTCCTGCTTTTTCTTCTCTTTCTTCCACTATTTTTTCAGCAGGATTAGTTGCAGGTGTGCGAGGCTGGAAGAAGGAAGCTGCTGAAGCCTAAAGAAATTGAGAATAAGAAAGAAAAAAGTAAAAACACCTCACTCTCAGACAACAAGTACCATGTAACCTAACAAACCCCAAGCTTTTCCTAAAGGCATAATAAGCACTTCCATTAATAGAGTATCTAGTCCATCCAATTTCAGCACAGCAGAATTGTAAAATAAAATAATTTATTTTACATTATTTAAAATAAAACCACAAGGCTCAGTACAGAAAGTGATTTCTACAACTGATTCTTTTTTCTGCAGTTTTATGTGCAGTCATAGTCTTTGCACTATGCTTAAATGAATTCTGCCATCCAAGCTGCTTCACTCACAGGGTTTCATACTTGATAAAAGCTGGTAAAATTCCATTTTTTGTTCTTTCCTCACTGAAATGATGCAAGAAAGATTACAAACATTACCTGCTTGGTTTTGGGTTTGGGAGTCAGAGGCTTTATAACTGGAGGGTTCTGCTTGTTAACAGCTCGACTGCCAGACGAAGATGTTTTCTTTGAGTATTTGGTCATATTGTCTAAAATATTTGCTGAGGGCACCACGGGGTCCTTTTTGCTGGATGACACCTAGCACAACAAATAAATAGGTGTTTTATTTATTTTCTGTCATGTTCCCCTCCAAGGTATCTGTTATATCGGAAAAAACTCCAGACAGAATCTGTT